>NC_080576.1:58462916-59087916 GCF_029962835.1 Magnolia sinica
TAAAAACATCAAGCTAAGCTGTCTAGCTAAAATAGCATAAAAACCTCTTCTTTTCTCCCCCTTTTTGTTGGAACCCTCTATTTATAAAAAGCTTCTGATCAACAACCTAGAATTTTCTAAAAGCCTTGGGAATCCTGTCTTCATCAATGGAACATTATGCTTGCGTGCAGGTACATATATCTTGGACTATTCGACAGTGAAGTAGAAGCTGCAAGGTCTAATTAATCATGAATTTTTCTCTATGATGATGAATTTCGTTACCCTGAATCTCAATCTTTAATGGTTCCATCCAACTTGAATTCCCCTCTTTTCTTTTGGACTTCAGGGCTTATGACAAGGCGGCTATAAAATGTAATGGAAGGGAAGCTGTTACCAATTTTGAACCGAGTACATATGAAGGAGAGATAGCTGTGGAGGCTGATTCTGGAGGTATTGTTCAAATCAAATGATCCTGTTTTATTTACTCAAGAACAATTCTTTACGTGCTAACTGGAAGCCTATGAATGAATCTTTTAATATGTTTTTGATACAGGAACTGTCCACAATCTCGATCTGAACCTGGGGATTTCCCCCCCTTCTTTTGCCCATGGTTCGAAGGAGAGTGATAGTTTGGCTGGCTTCCATTTTCATTGCAGCCCTTTTGAGGTGCCTGAAAACAGGAAAACTAGGGTAATCGACACATACTTGCGAGTTTTTATGTATGTCAATTTGATATCTGAACATGGAAAAATGAACCTTTTCTTACTACTATCTATTGTTAATGAAGCTTGTCTTATGACCCCAAATTTATTAATTCTTAGATGATGATGATGATCTATTGTTCATGAAGGGAAAATGATTTTTATCAGATCCTGATGCTTTTCCCATATACATGCCTAATGGAACCTGCTATGCATAGCTAATATTTCTTCTTTAGAAGTTCACTTCTGCTAGAACATTTCCCAAATTAGTTTATCAACAGATCTAATTAAAAAGCTTGTGAAATTAATTAGAATGCCAATCAATCTCATCTCTTTACAGGGTTCTCATCATTGATGGATACTTTGCTGCTGCACATGTTAACTTTGTAGATATTGATTGATCTCTAACTTGTTTTGGGCCTTCTTTCCAACATGCAGATACTGAACCTTGTTGATACTGAGTGTCATTCTGGAAGTCTACTTGTTAATTCATGTTGTCTCACATAAAAGCTAGTTTTAAGTGACAGTTTTTCTATTGACAGGCTGAGAACCCAACTTCAGTACCTCAATGCTTGACCATGGCACCTGAGCATCCTCCTGTGTGGACTGGTCTCTATCCTGGTTTCTTTCCCAACTTTGAGGTAATCTCCTGCCTATTTTACTTCTCGTTTCTTATTGCAATTTCTTTGCTGATGTAGCTTTCCTCAAGCATTGGGTGAACCAAGATGGACATTAATGCTGCTAGAAAATCGACTGAGCCTCATCTTGAGTTGTTCCTGTTGTTATCATTAGCACACCACATAGATTACACCTCTTAAGGGATATATCGATCGTCATTGGCATTTGTGTCTTGTCTTCACTTTCAAAATCTCGGATGCCTTTCCCAGTACTCTACTCCTTTTGACTACTGGTGGTTTACCAAAGAAATTGCAGTTTTGGAAAATCTTATTAATGTGATTTGGCTTATTAAGAAATCTTATACCATCCGATTCAACCTGGGATACATTAGATTTGATCAATTGAGAGCAACAGTTGTTAATCCGTCAAAAAAAAGAAAAAAGAAAAAGAAAAAAGAAAAATCAGAAAAGAAAAAAGAAAAAAGGAAATAAAGAAAGAAAGAAAGAAAAACAACAGTTGGAATATCAATTTGAGGATACAGTTTCCCAATTATCATGCTTAGCTAAACTTTTGAAGATATATTCGGCAGGAAGCTTCACCCTTTTGGCCTTTGAATGTTGTTGAGCCTGTGGAAGACTCTAGTTCCTTTTATGATTTTGATCAAAAGAAAGGAAAACCAAAAATAAAAATAAAAAATAATAATAATAAAAGAAAAGAAAAAGAAAGAAATAGAAGGAAAAAGAAAGGAGAGAAAGGAAACGCATCTGTCCTTGATTCTCATCAAACTTTCAAGGAACACTGAAACAAATTCTCATCGTGTTACAGCTCAACTGCCACAAAAATTTGCCATTATGTTTGTTGATCTATGGCTGGGAATTATAATTTCTGAATTTTCCTGCATGGTTAATTAGGCAGAGAGTGCTTTTGACTTTTAATTTTCTTTTTGGTTTTGTTTTGCTTTGCTTTTTGGTTGTTTGAATTCTCTTTCACAGGCACGGATTCATCAACTCAATATTTGCCAATGCATTCATTTTTATTTTTATTTTTTTTATTTTTGATTGTGGTATGACCAATTAATTAGTAGATCTTGGTTTACGTGACTGTAACAATGATGTTACCGTTCTTAGGGAGTCCTTGGGCCAAGGTACACCATAAAATGGTGGATGGTGCAGAGTGTTTATTTTTATTTTTATTTTTTCAATTTCATATTTTTATTTTTTCTGGTGGATTCCGGCCCTTGGATCATAGAAGATCCTCATATCATGCTGCTGGATGGGCAGTCTTATCTGTTTAATGACATATGCAATATGGTATAAAATTACAGGGAAGAGTGATGGAGAAGAGGGTGGAAGCTGGTTCGCCGATCTTCTCTAACTGGGCTTGGCAACAGCATGGCTCTACCCCATCAATGCCACTCTTCTCTTCTGCAGCATCATCAGGATTCTCTACCGTGACTACCACTGCAACAACAGCTGCCCTTCCTCCTCCACCCCCTCCCACTACCAATCGCCATTTCCCGCCTCACTACTATTACAGGAGCTGAAAGCAGACTTGGAGACTTTACACGAGACATTGAACGTTGAAAAAGAAAAAGAAAAAAACAAACGCGTGTTTAATTCATACATATTTCTAAGCTTATACCCAAGTATACTTACCATATATTGCAATCCTATTAAATGTATGTGATGTGTTTTAGACCCTTCTGGGAATTTCCAGGCCAATTAGACTATATTTCTAGGCCTACACTTCCAGTATACTAAATAGCTATGCTAGCCATACACCACATGCACGCACACACCCGCATATGTATCCTGCAATTATTTTTATGAATGTTATGGTATAAATGTGGCTAGGACTCTATAGTAATATCAGAGGTTTAGGAGGGCAAAACTGGGGTGCTTGAGAATACTCTCCTGATTATAAAGTAATAGTATGAACTTGCATGTATTCCTCGGCCTTGCTTTTGCTGTATACTCTGTTATTTATGCATATACCTGCTTCTCTCGTCCGTGTGGAAAAGAGAAGCGTTAAGGGCAGAAAGCTCATTACAGTCTTCAGCTTCGTCAAAAGGCTCTATTTGAAGCAGGGTTTTGATAGGACGCGGACTCCACATCACATGTACCAATGGTCATGGATGTCAGAGAGATCGAGGCCATTCATGAGGCAGTCTTGTGCACTGCAAACATGCCCTGGAGAGAGAAAAAGGAGGGGTCCACTGACACTTGTTTGATAGTAAAAAGGGTCACTTGATGACTCTTTTACCATTAATTTTGGTAGGTGGCATTTTTTTTTTGTGGTGTACACTAAACTGAAGAACGGGCTGGATCTCTCTTACCATTCCATAAAAACAGCCCTATGCAGTTCCGCCCGTCGCTCTTTTGGTTTAAAAATAAAATAAAATGCGGGAGCGGATTGGCTAGTGTTGACGTCACCAAGTTCTGTGGGTCTCATCATAAGGTACGTGTTATATCCAAACCGTCCGTTCATTGGGTGAGCTCGTTGTAATGCTTAGCCGATATATAAGACAGATCGATAGATTAAGTGGACCACACTGTAAAAAGTAGTGGAGGATTGAACGTCTATTGAAACCCTTTTGGGCGTCACAAAAGTTTTGGATATATATATATATATATATATAGTGTGGAGGATTGAACGTCTATTGAAACCCTTTTGGGCGTCACAGAAGTTTTGGATCAGTATGATATATATATATATATATATTTCATATCTTCATCCAGGCCCTCGAGACGTTATGAACAGATCGGATGGAAAATAAACATTATGGTAGGCTCTACGGATGTTTTGATGGTGAGAATCATTGTCCCCACTGCTATTTGTGGTGTGGTCCACTTGAGATTTGGATATGAATATCTTTTGGTCTCATGCTAATGATATGGGAAAATGGTAGAACGGTGTGGATATTGTAAATACATGGCCCATATAACTTTAATCTCCTTTGAACTCGAGGAGCGTGAGCGCTCGTCTGCGCACAACACGTACCCACACCAGCCAGGTCGGTGGTGGCAGGGTACACAAGCCAATCCACTTCCGTTGTGTACAGATTTGGCCTGTACATGGGGTGGGCCCTTCTTGGTATGTAGATGTGTGACAAATCGCGCGCATCAGACAATTGTAGCCGTCGATTCTGTGGACTCTGTAGCTGAAAGTCTGCTATTTATAAGCTTTTCTTTTATCCTATTGCATTTTACCCTGGCGTGGAAGGTCATTCATCCTATGGTTTAGATCGTCCGATCAGAGTCGTCATCGACAATGGGGCCAGATTACATGAGTGGTAGCCCTCTGTTTATTCATGGGGGGTTTTGAAGAATCATCAGCTCTCTCTCGACCCAATACAAAAGTTTCCCGAACGGGCCCGGGCCACCCGTTGGGGCCGGTGAAAGAGGGTCTGTCACCCATTCCTGCGAGTCCATGTATGTACGCCTGACTCGCATAAGCCAACTGTTGGTGGCTTATGCTTTGTCACATCAATCAACTGTCACCGGAATCGTCGCAATGTCGGCAACCGGCACCTGTCGGTCGATCCGGTTTTCCTTAGAAAGGACGTGCAGAAGAAAAAGAAGATCGGCGGAGAACGGTCTGCTGCTCTCTGCTTTTGCTGCTGCTGGTGGTTGGTGCTCCGTCCCTTCGTACGTCTCACTCCCATTACCCGGCGGGCTTTCCTCTCACCTCCTCCGCTGGAGACCTCAATTAGTACGCATGCAAAACCCTATTGTCATACACGTGCCATGCATGTGAAACTAAATTCTAAACAGTAAAAAATGGTGGGACCCACCTTGGGTGGGAATGGCACCCAAAGTTGAAATTCGCTAGACAATCACCGGCCTCTGATAAATGGGCTTTTTTGTTTGTCCGATTTGGACCGTCGACTGCCTCTTCTTTTTTAAAATCATACGTGGGAGCAACATATGTAGTGGCCCATGGTTTGAAGGGTTTATTTTCGAGGAACACCGGTGCCAGGTGTCCAGTTCCGGTGTGCATTTGTATGGATCGTCACACTCCAGCGGGGTATCAAAGCTTTTTTATTTTTATTATTTTCTCGTGTGGCCGTTGGTTTGTGGTCCCGGAGGGTGGTACTTCCTCTCACGAGGGACCTGGGAAGGGGTGTTTGGTGCATGGCACTGGAAGGATTACATCATATGAGATTAAAAAAATATAATTATTACTTATGATAGGGATTTTCCCTCTTACAATGGGGTAAGCTTAACCCTATGCTATGTTTGTAATACGGTGGTACATTAAATGAATATATCCACCATCATTTGAAATTATTGAGAATAACACGTGTTATATCCAAACGGCTCATATATTTTATAACTTCATTTTATGACATGAGCCTAAAAATGAGGCAGACCCAAAACTTATGTGGTCCTGAAAAAGTTTTCAATGGTAGGTATTCAATCCCTACTACTTTCAGTGGTGGGGTCCACTTGAGCTTTAGATCTACCTGGTTATTTGGCCCATGCTCTAAAATGATCTCGAAAAATGGGTGGACGGTGTGGATATAGCCCACACATCATGATGGGACCTACACAACTTGCTAACATTGAGTGGAATTGGCATGGGACCTAATGCAATTCCATCTAATCTAATTCCAAGCTTTTCCATTCTTCTCAAACATTGAGTGGAATTGGCACGAGACCAAATGCAATTCCATCCCACCTAATCCCATCTAATACCATGCGCCAAACGCCCCCTAGTTCTAAGTGCAGCGTTCTTCCAATTTGCTGGTACATACGGTAGAAATGAAAAAGAAGAGATTGGAAGACAAAAACTTCGGTATTCTGAAAGAGTGCCATGGTTAATACGCAGGCACTCCTATATTGTCCGCATGGCACCCTGGTAACTTAAATTAAACAAATTCAAATAGAACCTACCTTAATTTAGATGGATCATTGAACCTGGTTCGTAACAAAGTAATTGTTGGGCATTTAATCGACCATTGAAATGAAATTTTGCTATGGTCGAGGCCGAAAGTTAAAAAGTTAATCACTTAAAGATAGACTTAAGATGCTTTACGATGTCTTTATCTTTAAGGCGATATTTGCACTCTACTAGTGATTAAACCAATTTATAAGAGGGTTACAACAAATTTTCTTCCAGGATACAATAAGCATCTTCTTCAAGACCGGAGAAATGTAGATTTTGGCCTGCAAAACTAAAAAACCGCACCTCGAACACACTTTTACACCTTATACCCTTGACGTCTGTGCTGTTATAGTTTACCCCCTGAAAACTGTTTGCAATTTATTACTTGAAAAATTGTTTGCAGTTTAGTGCCTAAAAACTGTAACTTTTCAAAAAAAATCCAAAACTGAAAATGGAGAAGAAGAAGAAGATGGATAGGAGATTGTTGGAATTGTGATTTTCGAATTGACCTAAAGATGAGTTTATACAGAATCATACGAGACCCTTTTCATGAAAAGACATCTTCTTCCATGGTGTCTTTTTAACAATGGTGGTGTTTTTTCAACAATGGCATCCCTTTACCATTTCAAATTTAAATAATGCTTCATTTATCAAGAGGCACCCGCCATTCATAAATGAATGGTCACCAACAATCACTAAAAGCCACAACTCTTTCTCTAAATTCTCTTTGATAAAATAAAATTATTTTGAAAAAACCTAACAAAATTAGCCAATAGTCCAAATGAACAGTTACCCTCTTATTAGAGTTTAGTATCGCTCCATCCATTATATATTTTTGTGATGAATCCATGGTAGGTTCTGCCGTACGGATGGTTTGATTTGGCTAGCACATGCTTGTTTGCAACTTCTGAGTGCTTGCATTTGAAACATCACACTCTGTCGGAGCATTACCATAAAGTCCCCACTGAAGAATCATATGCTCCGCTTTGGAGTATCGTGATATCCAATGTATATGTTGAATGCATGAACTCAATTCTACATGGTGAGTGATACAGACATCGTAGCTTTGGCACTCAAATATTCATTACACACAATCCCAGTTGTGGGATCCACTGCGGTAGGGCATGTTGCTGCTTTGCTTTTGGCTGCTGGTATGGGGGTGCCAAAATTGGATTTGCAGCTCAAATCAAACCAAAAAACTATGACCCCAAGTGCCATGATAGGGAGACATGTAGTGTATGACCTAGATTTAATGAGATCAGTCGCCTAGTCAGCCACTCGCTCAATGTGTAAATAAGATCAGGTGATATTTAGAGGGTAGGGGTCAGCATTGTACGATGTGTTACACTTTTGCCTTCCATATGAAAGGACTTTTCAATACAGGTCAAGTGAAAATGAGAAAATAATTCTTACAGTCAGTTGTGAAGAATAGCTACAAAACACCTCTCTGAGTGAAGAACTGAATCCAGCGTGCGAGCGTAGACTTAAATTACAGCTAAGATTATCAGTTACTTGATTAACAATACGGATTACACTACGGAATGTAAATGGAAAGCTGAAAGTAAATGATTACACTAAGAAACGTAATTTACTTGGCAAGAAGTAAATGATTACACTACGGAATGTAAAAAGACTGGTAATTGAAAGATGATGTTTAGTTTGATTTGGTTGATATGAGACCTTTCTTCCTGCTGAATTCCTCTGCTATTTATATCTTTACCTCGGCCATCTAGATCCTTCCCACGTTCTAACAGTTACCATAACCATTCAACTCCACAACCTTCTGCTCCTCTTTCTGCCATCTACTCTGTTACCACTCCTTCACGATCGACCATCTTTACAATGACGTGACATTACTTAATGCATTCCAGCTATGTTTTCAAGAAATCTTCTTTGTATATCTCTACAGATCTTCAAAAACATCATGCGGATCAGTACAGATCACACATAACCTACTCTGATTGGTTCTCATGAGGAATTGCGACCATGGGGATGAACATTGCTCCCCCATGTCGCTTCACCTTTGGAAAAAGGTGAAGGCAACAAATGACCCCTCATTAATACGACATTAACTGTTTACACTTGTTGTCACCCCAATAACAATCTCTGGCCAACTTATCACAGTATGTCAGCGACAACAAGCCTTTATCGAAACAAGGGTCGAACCTCGTATCAACACGTATTTTCACATCGTTTCTCACAAAATTATTATTATGACCTACTAAATGTTCTATCACTTCGATCGATATAACTGCCATTTTAGGTCTCCTTCATTCTTACGCTCCCTTATCCCTTTCCGAACATTCAGATTTCAAACTTCAAACTCGTCTTCGACCAATGGCTACCTCATCATCTCCTTCCCCTCCTTTCCCTCAAGGTGATCTCATTAATGTGATGGATGCCCTCTTTGAGAAATGTCTCAATAAAACAGTATTTCAAACGCCTACTAGAGAATACCAATGCCTAGGTCGAATAATTTTTTTTGACAACAGACGTTGATGAAGTTAGCATGATGGATCCCTTGTTCCTAATTTGTCCTGGTGAAACTTTGTTGATTCAATCTGAATTTATCCCCGATTCTGCCAATACTTTGAAGAATCCTCAGTCATGGTCGAAACTACTAACTCTTGAGTGCCAAATATTGTATATTTTCACCTATATTTATACCTTGGTTTTATGAACATGATAGCACTTAATCGATATATTTATACATTTTTTTCTTGCGAGGTGATTTCGAGAAGCATGACTTTAATGCTCAAGATTGCCAAAGCAAGGATGGATCTTTGGAGACCAAGATTGAAGATTTTAAGAGTTCAAGATCCAAGAAAACTAAGTGAAGAAAGAAGAAAATTGAATTTATAATATGCAGAAATTCAGAATTGCTGAACTTGATTGTTTGATTGCATTAAACACACTTCGATTACATCGAAGTAAGTGTTCGATGCCATCGAAGGAAGATCAATCACATCAAAATTTTTAGGAAAAATCAAGCTTGTTGCTGGACAATTAAGTGTAAAGTTCGATTCCATCAAACACTCCTCGATTCTGTCGAAGGCAAGTGTTGATGTCATTGAAGCCAGTTCAATGACATGGAGAATTACTAATTTTCAAGCTCAACTCGTTGGAAAATTTTAGACCAATTTTGATTGCATTGAAGAGCTGTTTGATGAAATCGAAGATTGGGCGATGACATCGAAGGCTACATAGTCCAAAAAGGTGCACAGTTCAAATTCAACTTGAACACCGACCTTCGATGACATCGAAGGTTATGTTCGATGGCATCAAAGGTGTGCAAAGCGTGTAAATTTGAGACGGTTTCCAAAGTCGATCAAACAAAGCCTATATATTTGGGTTTTCCTAGGGATTCTAAACATGAATTAGGGTTAGAGGAATATATAAAGGGTATAGTAGCTTCTAAGGAGTTCTTTCTTCTTCCTTAATTAGTTTTTCATACTTTTCTTTAAGAGTTTTAGCTTAATCATGTCTTTGGTTGACTAATATCTTAGTTAGAGCTAAGAGGTGAAGCTCGTAGCTTGTTCTAATATTTTTCTTACTTTGATTTACATTCATGAAGTTTATGTTAAATATGTCATAGTTATGTTTTAAATTAAAGAAGAATTTTAGATTATTACTTTGATCTATCATCGATTCCAGGCACGGTGAATGCTTAGGAACTTTATGAATGCTTTCTCTCTATTTATGATTATTTGATCTGTAGAATTCTTTGATCTACCTTTGAATATGGGCATGATAGATGCTTAGAACTCTCTACAATCAATGCAACAAGACTGTTATACATGGATCATTACTATGGATGTTCAGAATCTGTTTTGGAACAATTTATGATATTTTAACTGCTCTATCATCCAATTAGATAGATTAAGACTTCAATTCCAGATGAAGCGTTGATTGAATCAAGTAAGGATGCATTAAAGCAACTACAAGTGGATCCTTGGTGCTCTAGTTCCCATAATCTGATAGTTTCAAATCACAATATTTCTTCGATCACAAGTTTTAAGTTTAGTTTTTAGTTCTAATTCTTAATTAATTAAGAGAAATTACACATCTTCAGTCCCTGTGGGTATGACCTTGGTCTCACCAAGATTATTACTGCATCGTGACCCTGCAGTTGGGGTACAAGCGAGTAGGTTTTTGGTTCCATTGCTGGCGATTGCAATATACAATGTTTTTCTAAATTATTTAAGTTCTAAAATTAATTAGGATTAGCTTTTTGCCTATTTTTCTTAGACTTTCTGAATTTGTTTTAGGAACTAACTTAGTTTTCTGTTTTGTAGCATCGAACTTAGTGATTCTTCTTTGGTAACATCCTTCTAACTCTTCTCTTTTCTTTACTTTTTAAATTTCTATTCTAGGATTAGGAAGTTTTAGAACCAGGTGGGTGTGAGTGTTTCATGCCCAAGTGGGTTCGTGGCAACACTCAGTGTCTCTTAAGCGAAAGAGGATTAGTCGAAGGGTTGCCTATCCATCACCTGTTTAGACAACACTTGTGATCCCCTGAGTTAATCGAAGTAATGGCTGCAAATCAACCTCAACATCTAGTTGAGGATGTTCAAGATGAGAATGAGATGCATCACGCTTCCCTGCCTCATACTTTACTAGATTACTTACAAATGGCGAGGGTAAGTACACCTTCCCGCATGGTATTTTCACTTAATGTAGAAAACATGGATTTTAAATTGGGAGTGATACAACTTCTTCCTAAATTTCATGGACTAGACTTTGAAAGTCCTTACTTGCACATTAAAGCCACATTGCACATTCCAAACATGTCTGAAGACACAGTAAGTTGTTTCCTTTCTTATGGAAGGAGAAGGCTAAGTCATGGCTGCACTCCTTAAAGCTGCGATCTATTGACACATGGGTCAAGATGACTTGAGAGTTCCTTAAAAAGTTCTTCCTGGTGTAAGGCCCGTATCTTAGTCCGTACCGTTCCGTAGGCTTCCGCAGTCCTCCCGGTTAAATTTCGGAGATCCGCGACTTGTAATCGGCATTTGCACTCGACCGTCAGTCGCACCCTGTATATCTATGTCGACTCGACTTGAAACTTGTACCCTAGCGACCGCGCCGCCACCATGGTTCCAACGCTGCATCTCATGCGCTGATGCGATACCCATGCCAGGATTTGTGGGCCCGCGTTCATTTCTAGGAAAACGCTGCGCGTTGCGAATCCCAAGAGAATCTCTAACACCTTTCACATCAATAAATCAATCACAAGTCAAGTACATGACCCATCCTTCTCTTATACAAGCCTTACCCAAAGTCAACTCTCTCTCTCCCCACCCATCCCTCTTTCATCCAAAATTCAACTAAGCCCATACCCTCCACGCCATTTTCTACCAACATCCATTCCTTCCTTCCTTTTCATCCCATCACCTTCTCTCTCCATATCATTCCATCCCAAGCTTCCATGAGAGAAAAATTTTAAGGAGAGAAAACTCAAGAGAAGGCCCACCTCCCTACCACCCAAATCTCATCATCCAACCCTCAAAAATCAATCCTAACCATTAAATCTCATCCCTTGGAGCTTTAGAACTCATCGTGGAAGAAGAAGTCCAAGATATAAGGTGGGTGTTTGTAGGATTAGATTGTGATTTTAGTGTTGGGACAAGTGGGGCCTACTGAGTGATGGTATGGATCCTATTTGGGATCCAAGGTGTGGCCAATGGCCTATCATGATTCATATACGTAGATCCATGATGGGGCCATTCTCCATGGACCCCACCATGATGTATATTTGGTTAACAACTTGTAGATGTCATCTAGACCTTAAGTTTGTGGTGGGGATGGTATCCCCACCTTGATTTCCATTTTTTTGGGCCCACATATTTTGGGATCCATCTTGATGTATGTATTGTAACCCAAGGGAGGGCCCATAGTGCTGGGGTCCCTCCATCGCACGCTGTCTCTCTCTCTCTCTCTCTCTCTCTCTCTCTCTCTCTCTCTCTTTTTATCTCTCTTTCATTGTTGATGGCCACCCGATGATTTATATATTGTATCCATTCTGTCCATTTAGTAGACCACACTACAACTCACTTGTGGGGCCCACCCTGCTGCCTGTCCATTTGGACAGGCCTTGATGAAGGAAAAACACAATATCAGCTTTATTCAAAGCCGTTGGTGGGCCACACATGTGGACCCACCTTAAATACATGTGTTGTATGTCAGCACCGTTCATCTGGACGGTGCCATGTGGGCCGTAGCTTGATGTATTACATCCAGGCCATCCAAGGCCTGGATGTTGGACAACAGATATTTAAAAAAAATTTACATAATAAAATACATATATATGATAATATAATATAATATACTATTATATATATATATATATATATATATATTATATGGTGGGCCTCACATGGGACCCACCTCTCTGAAAGCAGATTGGCTGGCATACCGCACACCAGCTATGTGGTTGCTGTAGGTGGGGTAAATCCACACCATCAGTCCATCTGGTGGGACTCACCTCTGGTGTAGTCCAGACCGTCCATCTAGACGGTGGGCCTGGCCACCTCACCAGCTATATAGCTATGTATTGATGTCAATAGGTCCATGGGACCCCTGACCTTGATGTATGTGTTATATCTAAGCCGTTTGTCCGTTCTAGACTGGCGGGGTCCACAATGGTGTGCTGTATATGCACGCCGTCCATCTGAAAGGTGTTGCATGGACCACCCCATGATGTATGCATTGATCCACACCATCTATCAGGTGGACCACACTACAGAAAATAGTGGAGGATTGAACTCCTACCATTAAAACCCCTTTTGGGAGTGCAGAAGTTTTGGATTAGCATGAAATTTGTTTTTCCACTTAAATCAGGTCTTTATGACCTTATGAATAGATTGTATGGAAAATAAACATTATGGTGGGCCCTGGTAATTTTAAGGGTGGAAATCATATCTCCACTGTTATTTGTGGTATGGTCCAGATGATCTTCTGATGTGATTCATTTTTTTCGGTAATGCTCTAAAATGATTTGTTAAATAGATGAATGGTATAAATGGTGCAGCCCATGTGATGCAACCCACCTTGATGTATTTTTGGCCTATCCATAAGGCCCACCTTGACGTATTTATGGCCTATCCATTAAGGCCCACCTTGATGTGATGCATATTAGACCCATATGTGTAAGACCCGTATCCTAGCCCGTACCATTCCATAGGCTTCCGCGGTCCTCTTGGTCAAATTCCGGTGACATGCGGTCTGTTATCAGCATTTGCGAGCGATCCTGAGTCGTGTCCTTTATATCATAGTCGTCTCGACTCGAAACTTATATCCTTGTGACCGCGTCGTCGCCACGGTTCTGATGCTGTGTCTCCCGCACCGATGTGATACTTAGGCTAGGAGATGTGGGCCCGCGTTCAGTTCGAGAAAAACGCCGCGCGTTGCAAATTCCTAGAGAATCTCTACAACATGTCCTATTAATCACATCAATCTTAAGTCAAGTACATCCCATGACAAGCCATCACTCACCCTTACCTTTCCTTACCCAAAGTCAAAGCAACCCATGCTTAACTTCCCCTTTTTACCAACAATTCATGAGAGCCCATACATTCCATCCCATCTCCCTTACATCTCCTCTCTCTCTCTCTCTCTCATTTCTCATTTCATTCCAAGAAAATCCCCATGGGAGGTGGATGTCCAAGCTCTCCATGAGAAGAGCTAGTGTGGCCCACCTTCTAATCACCCAATCCCACCCTCCAAGCTTCATCTCGACTGTTGAAATGCATCTCATGGAGCTCTAGATCGCATTGGTGGAAGGAGGAGTCCAAGATCTAAAGGTGGGTGCTTTCTAGGATTAGATTCATCTCATTTTTCTTGGATTTGATGATTGAGAAACCACATATGGTGGGACCCATCTTGATGTATGATTTGTATGAGGGGCCCATAGTGGTGGGGTCCCTCCGCTACTCCGATCTCTCTCCCTTTCTCTCTCTCTCTCTCTCCCTCTCTCTCCCTCTCTCTTACTATTTTGTGGACCCCACTATGATGTGTGTATGATGCATCCCCCTGGCCATTTGTGCGGCCCACCTTGCTACTGACTGGCGTGGGTAAAGGGGAAAATAATATCAGATTGATCTACATCAGGTGGGCCACGTCCATGTGGGACCCACCTTGAAGTATATGTATCCATATCGTCCAACTCCACGGACGCTGGACGTGGCAGCAATGGAGTGTAAACTGACAGTGAGGTGTGCTAGCCAGCTAACAAATAAATAAATAAATAAAATAAAATAATAAAGTAATAATATATTAATATAATATAGGATATAACATATATATTGTGGTGGCCCACGTGGGACCCACCCGCACAGCAGATTGGCTGGTTACCTCACACCATTATATAGCTGGTGTATTGCCGTCACAAGCTCTGTGGGTCCCATCCACCATCACCATCCTTGGGTGGTCGGACCCACCCCACGTGTGGGGCTGCACATCATGGGTATTATACCCACACCGTCCATCGATGTTGCAGTGGGCTAGTAGCTGCTACAGCTGCTGCTACTGCACGTGCAGTAGCAGCATTTTGCTGCGTGGATCCACACCATCCATTGTTTGAACGGTGGGGCCTACCATGATGCATGTGTTGTATCCATACCGTTCAACCATTTGAGGGATCATTTTATAGGATGGGTCAAATCTCAAGTTCAAGTGGACCCCACCATTTACAAATCGGGACAATGTCATCCACTATTCAAACTTCAATAGGCCACGGTAGCTTCCTATCAAACTGAAATTTATTTTCACTTCATCTATCTCTATGTTAACTTATGAATAGGTTGGATCTCAAACACATCACGGTGGGCCACACCATGCAATCCAGCCATTGATCAGGTGGACCACACCACAAAAGTCAGTGGGGATTGAATGCCTACCATTGAAACTCCTTTTGGGAGTACGAAAGTTTTTGATAAGTATGAAATTTGTTTTCCTCTTTATCCAGGTCTTGTGACCTTGTGAATAGATTGGATGGAAAATAAACGTTATGGTAAGGTCCACCTTAATGTATGAGCTGTACATCCATGATGTTCATCTGGTGGGTCCATTTGGGAGGTGTAAACCGACCTGCTAGTTGTGCAGGGCCCACCTGCTGTATGGCTTAGTGTGATGTATGTGAGGCCCAGATGGAGAGGCCCATTATGATGTATTTGAGGCCCACGGGATAGGGCCCATTATGATGGCATTGCGGCCCAGATGAAGAGGCCCATTGTGATGTATATTGGACCTATGATGAGGCCTAATGTGATGTATACAAGGCCCATATAATAGGGCCCACCTGCTTGAATCTGAGGCCCATGGGCAAGGTCCATTGTGATGTATTCGTGGCCTATGGGCAAGGGCCATTGTGATATGTATTAGGCCCATTAGTGCGGCCCATTGATGTAGCCCAATTGATATATATGAAGCCTATTGGTGCGGCCCATGGACGCAATCCACTTGATGTATATGAGGCCCACTGGTGTAGCCCATGTGATTTGGCCGACTTGATATATATGAGGCCCATTGGTGTGGCCCGTGAATGCGATCACTTGATGTATTTGATGGCCCATGGGTTGAGGCCCAATGTGAGGTATAAAGGGCCATGAGTGAGGCCCAATGAGATGTATGTGGGGCCTTTGTATGAGGCCGAATGTGATGTATATGAGGTTTATTGCGATGTGTGATTACTCTATGATGTATGTAATGATGATTATGGTGGGCTATGTCTTGGGAGCAATGGTGGTTTAACGTCCACAGTGACGAGCTATCATGGTTAGATGTCCACATTGTGATCTTCCCTTAGGCCTTATTCGGCCGATTGTCTAGGCCGATTGTATGGGCCGATTCTGATTCTCGAGGCTGATTGTATAGGCTAATCTCGATTTGTTAAGGCCGATTTCGATTGTCGAGGCCGAGTATCGAGGTCAATTTCGATTTATCGAGGCCGATTGTATAGGCCGATTTCGATTGTCAAGGTCTATTCTGATTTATCGAGGCCAATTATTGAGGCCAATTTCGATTCTGATTTATCGAGGCCGATTGTATAGGCTGACTCCGATTGTCGAGGCCGAGTATTGAGGCCAATTCTGATTTGTAGAGGCCGATTGTATAGGCCGATTCCGATTGTCGAGGCCGAGTATCGAGGTCGATTCTGATTTATCGAGGCCAATTGTATAGGCCGATTCTGATTTGTCGAGGCCGATTGTATAGGCCGATTCCGATTGTCTAGGCCAATTGTATGGGCTGATTCTGATTCTCGAGGTCGATTGTATAGGCTGATCCCGATTTATCGAGGCCGATTATATGGGCCGATTTCGATTTGTCGAGGCTGATTGTATAGGCCAATTCCGATTGTTGAGGCCGAGTATCGAGGCCGATTCCAATTTGTCAAGGCCGATTGTATAGGCCGATTCTGATTTTCGAGGTCGATTCCGATTTATTTAGCTTGATTGTTGAGGCCGATTTCGATTTGTCGAGGCCGATTGTATAGGCCGACTCCAATTATTGAGGCCGATTTCGATTTGTCAAGGCCGATTATATAGGCTGATTCTGATTGTCAAGGCCGATTCTGATTTGTCGAGGTCGATTGTATATGCCGATTCTGATTTGTTGAGGCTAATTGTATAGGACGTTTTCGATTGTCTAGGCCGATTGTATAGGCCAATTCTGAATCTCGAGGCTGGTTGTATAGGCAAATCCTGATTTGTCGAGGCTGATTATATAGGCCGATTTCGATTTGTCGAGGCCGATTGTATAAGCCGATTCCGATTGTCGAGGCCGAGTATCGAGGCCAATTTTGATTTATTGAGGCCGATCATATAGGCCGATTCTGATTATCGAGGATGATTCCAATTTATCAAGGCCAATTGTTGAAGCCGATTCCGATTTGTCGAGGCCAATTGTATAGGCCGACTTCGATTGTGGAGGCTGATTGTATAGGCCAACTCCGATTGTTGAGGCCAATTATATAGGCCGATTCCAATTATCGAGGCCGATTCCGATTTGTCGAGGCCGATTGTATAGGCCGATTCTGATTTATCGAGGTCGATTCTGATTTGTTGAGGCTAATTGTATAAGCTGATTTCGATTATTGAGGCCGATATCAATTTGTCGAGGATGATTGTATATGCAGATTCTGATTTATCGAGGCTAATTGTATAGGCCGATTCTAATTGTCGAGGCTAAGTATAAGGGTCGATTTCAATTTGTCGAGGTTGATTTTATAGGCCGATTCCAATTGTTGAGCCGAGTATTGAGACCAATTTTGATTTGTCGAGGCCGATTGTATAGGACGATTTCGATTGTCGAGGCTGAGTATCGAGGCCGATTCCGATTGTCGAGGTCGAGTATCGAGGCCGATTTCGAGTGTCGATTCCGATTGTTGAGGCTAATTTCGATTATCGAGGCCGATTTTGATTGCCAAGGTCGATTATCAAGACCTATATGATGTATATGCGACTCGTAGTTGAGGCCC
This sequence comes from Magnolia sinica, assembly GCF_029962835.1. Lineage (NCBI taxonomy): Eukaryota > Viridiplantae > Streptophyta > Magnoliopsida > Magnoliales > Magnoliaceae > Magnolia > Magnolia sinica. The sequence continues at coordinate 58,480,578 of NC_080576.1, forward strand.
ATTGTGACGTGTATTTGACTTGTGTGATGTATATGTAACCCATGTTTAAGGCCTAATGTGATGAATAGGAGGTCTATGTGATGGGGCCCATTGTGATGTATTGAGGCCTATGCGCAGGGCCCACCTATTGTCTATATGTGGCCCTTAAGTAAGGCCTATTGTGTTGTATATTAGGCCTTTGTGTAAGGTCGTGGGCCCATTATATGTTTGGCTCTATGTGGGTCATTCCTTGGTAGCAATGTTGGTTAAATGTCCACATTGTCGAGGCCAATTGTTGGTGCTGGTTACTGATACTGATTATGAGTATGAGACAACATAGCATCATGATACATGCCCATACGCATCATCTGCATGTTTATTATGAGATGTGATTGACTATTGCATATGTCATAGTATAGATGGTTTATGGGACTCCTTGATAGGTGGAGTTATCCCACACGAGCGCACGGTATGCGCAGGATTAATGCATGATTAAACTACATGACTCATGCATCTTACATCGTGTGATTGTGATTACTGTACGCCCTAGCAACATCAGGGCCGTGACCTCCACAGGCATGTCATGGATGGTCAGATGGGACACCGAAAATATTTAGTTTGAGCATCTGGGCACTTTGGATGTCCGTGGGTGAAAGTTCATATACCTCCGAGGCCAAGAGACGCCCCAACATCTAGACCGAGTGGATACATAAGAGCCCGAGTGCCGAATACTAGTAGGTCACGTCTCCCACTGTGTCGTGGTCGGTTGGGAGGGGGTGTGGCCTTATCCGTCCGAGTGAGGGGGCTATAAGCTAGGTTGAGTTTGACCAGCTCCCAAATGGGTCCGCTATCGACGAGCCCAGTAGGCATTGGTATACTACTGGCAGGCAGGTAGTGAGGTCTTTTCCACTCACTGGGCTATGCGGCCAGCTAGGGAGGTAGCCATCTTGGAGTGTACTAGACCCCGATGATGATCTCAGAGATATACAGTATTGATTTGTGGAGCAGGAGTTGCATATTTATTCATTCATTCATTCACTATCTACTCGGGCTAGTGATGCGCAATTATTTGTTATGTGTACCTTTGCAATGGCCAGGATTTTGGTGGGACACGTGACTAGCATGAGATCAGGAGTTTACCACATTGAGTCTATCTATCCAAATTTAGATATGGGACTGGTTTGGATATAAGTCGTTTGTGATAGGCCCCATAGCCTGCAACACCACGTACTATTATCCCGACTTCACATTGCAGCTTGGTCATTTCATTCGCACCACATATTGCATATTGCATTACATCCTTGGCATATGACATTTTTGGGTTGCTACGTTTCTGCATTCATATGACCTAGATGAGGCTGGTGGTAATTGTAGTTCTTCAGAATTGCATATAGTTTTGCATCATCGGTATCTGATATTTGACTCATTATGTCTCCACATTGCAAAACTGACATACATTATTCTCAGTATATGGCATTGGCTTGTTATGTCCTTTCATCGCATATCCTGGATTAGGTTGATGAATTTCTATAAGACTTGTCAGTACTTTTGCTTACTTTGAATTGTATGATTCATGGACTTATCAGTATTTTCGTTTATTCTGATATTACATTTTGAGCACGTATATACTGCTCACACACTTATACCACCCTCTAAGCTTTCTATAAGCTTATGCACGATAGATATGTGCAGATGATGTTAGGTTGCAGCAGCGTGGATCTCAGGGCATGTAGTTAACTTCTGGAGCTTTGATTTTGACATATGTATTTCCCTTTCAGCATTGTATTCAAATGTTTATATTAGTGAATATGTGATGATGATGTTGCCTTTGTGATTTAGGTAAACTTGTGGTTATGCTTATTATGGATAAATGTACTTTGGAAAATCATCTTGTAGGATCCTGGGATCAGAATCTAGCGTATGAATGCTGGGAGCCGAGAATGGGATACTACGGAGGCTGTCGGCACTGGATTCGGCGATCGGGAATGGGCGTGACAATATAAGAGGCCCATTGTGATGTATTCGGGGCCCATGTATTGCAGCCCGTTTGATGTATATGAGGCTTATGTATTACAACCCATTTGATATATATGTGGCCCATGAGTGAGGCCCACCATGATGTGTATTAGGCCCATGAGTGAGGCCCATGGTGATGTGTATTAGGCCTTTGTGTGAGGTCATGGGACCACTATATGTGTGGCTCTATATGGGCCACTCCTTGGGAGCAATGTTAGTTAAATATCCACATTGATGGGCAATGATGGTTAAACTTCCACATTGTGACCTTCCTTTAGGCCTTAATAGGCCCATTCTCATCATTTTCTTAGTGGGTTAGCCCAAATTATTAGGCCCCATTGATGTTGCATGGGTCATCCTCGTCGTAGACTCCGTGCTATTGAAATTGATATATCCACGGCCAAGGGTCGATCTTCAAATTATGGTTTAGATCTGCTGTTCATCTATGGACCTCGCCTTGCACGTAGGCCAATTATTGAGGCCGATTATCGATGCCGGTTATCGACTGTAATGACCCGAAAAATTTTGTGCAAAGACCCGAGTACTACCTCAAATGCTTAAGAAGTTATTTGTGGGTTAATTAGCGTTAACCTCGATTGCCTGTGAAATTAGCATCAATCACTTTAAATTTGATCTGCAGGACTCAAAACCTGGAGAATCGTTAGCGCTATGTTACTCTGAAATCTGGGATTCAACGCTAAATCCAGTTGCTCTTGGGAATTTTTAGAAGCTTTGGATCGGACCTGGACCGCGCGTCGAAAGTCCGATAGTGATGATCTTAGACAGTTATGGTCACCTAGTTGGGCTTGACCATTACCTTAAAAATCAAGTCCAGATGATGTTCTGGGTCGATTTATTTGAGTCCGGAGTAAAGAGTGTGAGAATGGTGAGAAATTAAATATGATTTTATGAAATCTGAGTCGTGTCGCTTGCGCGATGATTTTAAGCAATCTGACCATTGTATTCTGACCCAATTTCACCCTTGGATCAGGGAAGGTGGCCCAGGCATGTCATAGTGCTTGTGGAGCTGATCGAGTTTTGGTGACCATTGAATTAAGATTGGTCCGCCACGGCTGATCTATAAATCCGATCGGTACGAAAACTCAGTCTGACCTAGATCCATAGTCAGTGAGTTTAAGTCCGACCGCATGTGGAAAAAGGACCACCGGAAGTGCTCTGTTGGATCGAGAGAGGCCTGATTTGGTTATAACCTAAGTATACCTTGGCCCTGGGGCTATTTTCATCAATGTTAGGCCTATATAAAGACCTTAAAACCCTCACTCTCTATTCCATACGAATTTCCTAAACCCTAGCTAAGAGAGAGAGAGAGAGAGTAAGTGAGAGAGAAGTTGGTGAATCCTTGGAGATTCTTTCTTGTTTCCCTGCATCCTTAAACTATCACTTCTGAATCGTTATTCCGCGATTCTAAGTTCATTCTTGGGTAAGTTAATCAAACCCTAATCTGTTTTGGAGCTTAGAATAGTCTATGTGTTGCTGTAGCTCATTTCTATCCTTGCCTTAGGTTATCTAGTCGCCGTTGACGAAGACATATCATTTGAATCAGTTCGGTGTGCTTTTTCTGGTTTAAGGTGCGGACTATATTCATATAGGTTATGGTTTTCAAGGCTTTCAATGTCAGATAATGATTTATTATTATTGTGGGTGTAATTTCACATGCCAAATGTGATGTTTATATTGCGTTCCTGATATATATGAGTTATGTTGAGATTTGTGTATTCTATGTGTATGTAGAAAGTATCGTATATGTATATAATACGAACATGTGTTTTCCATGATTATTTGTCTTGTACTTGTGCTAGTTGTACGTGTGTCAACTCCTTGGCAAAAGGAATTGTCCAAATGTGTGTTTTCACCAACATACGTCGTATATGTTGGAATATGTAGTCTAAGTGTTTGTAGAAATGTCTGAATGATTAAGTGTAGTATATTATCCTATTTACGGGTGTTGAGAAGAGATTCTCAACTCTCATCTTGGTGTGTATGATTTCCACATGCAATTTACATTCTTTGTTCTTTAAGTTTAAGCACTACTTATGTTGAAATCCATGTTAAGTTGATATTCTTCAAATGCTCACATACTATATGATTTAGGTTGTTAATCCACTACTGTTCTAAAGTGTTAATATGAATATCTGTTGTAATGGAATATGTTTGGGACTATGGAATAGTCCAGGAAATTGGTAATCGGCCTTGAGTTCGTGGTTGAGATTGCTTTCGCCACGAAGGACGTGTTTGACGAACCCGAGCCGTATTAGAGTTGTCGACAGTGGTTTGGCCACACGGAGTGTTTGCGCACTCTATGTCGTTCAACCCAACGTGCACTCGTGCTAGTCGAGTTCGTCAAGTAACCCGATTGTCCGATGTATGTTCACCATGTATGGAAGCTATTGTTTGAATCTAGGGTACCAAACTTACTGATATAATCCCGTTAACCGTTGTACCTTGATCCGCTAAGACTCATGAGCCGGACATGGTGGTATGGGACACCGTGGTCGAGCTGTCGGCCTACGCTGGGGTGACGAGCCTCCCCGTAGTGACCAGTGAGCACACCAGACTCGTGAGCTTATAATAGTGGTATGGGACACTACATTCGCGCTGTCGGCCTACATTGATTGGTGACGAGTCCTTTGTAGTGACCTCAAGCATACCTTGATACTGTGGTAAGGCGACGAGCCTTAGAGTAATAACTAAGGTATGATAGGCGTGTATTGATTGGTGACGAGCCCTTTGCAGCGACCTAGAACCATATGAGCGTATGAGATTGCCTAGGACTGACGACCCTAGAATGGATCACTGTATGGAAATTGATATGAGGAAGGTACCTTAGCTTTCCAATCCTGCTGTATGAAAATGACTAATAACAACTTGGTAATCATGTTCATGCACCGCATTGCATGTGCATAGAAGTAGTTGGCACTGCGGGAGGTTGTCATGCGTAACGTAAGATGAAGACGCTGAGGGAGTGCAGGCGAGGGCATGCATCATTTATACATATATCCTTGCATTAACAAGAGTACTTTAGACTTGTTTAATTGTATTGCCTTATCATTACTGCTTGATTGATTTGATATCATGTTAACTTTTACTATATAGTTCCACTGAGTTGATCACTCACTCCCACATTCTGGGACGGTGTTTCAACACCAATCAGACTCTGTCTTAGATGCAGATGATGACGCGACCCCTGAGGCAGAGCAAGAGTTCGAGGATGACGACGACGCGTTTTCTATTATGTAGTTCTCAGGCGGGTTCATGTGAGCCATGTCCTGATATATGGGGATTCTGGGTTTTCTTTTGGAATTGATAACTTCATTTTGATACTTGTATTTTTGAGATAAACACTTGTATTATGACCTGACAGAGCATACATACCACAGGGACTTACACATGTACACATATATTTCTTTAAGTCTTTCGCTTGCATTTTTCACTTATCCCTGGTTTATGTTTGTAGTTTGGCTTAATTTATTCTATGTTTTATGCACTCATATAGACAACATATATCCATCATCACATATGTTGCATAAGTGATGTTTTGGGACTCGGGAGCTGAGTTATGCTCAATCCCTGAATTTCAGGGCGTTACATCGACACCGGTTACGAGTATGCTTAGCATGTCATCATGATACATGCCCATACGCATCATCTATATGCTTAATACGAGATGTGGTTGACCATTGCATATGCCATTGGGTAGGTTGTTATGGGACTCCCTAATAGGTGGAGATTGTCTCGCATGAACGCACTGTATGCGCAGGATTGATACATGACTATATTGTATGACTCATGCGTCTTGCATTGTGTATTGTGATTATTGTACGCCTTAGCGACATCAGGGTCGTAGCCTCCACAGGCATATCGTAGATGGTAAGATTAGACACCGAAAATACTGTTATTAGCATCGGAGCGCTATAGATGTCCCTGGGTGAAAATTCCTAAACCTGAAGGTACTAGAAGACGCTCCAACGTCGGGACCAAGTGGATACATGAGCACACGAGGGCCGAATACCAAGTGACAGTGTCTTCCACTGTGTCGTGGTCGGTTGGAAGGGGGTGTGGCCTTACCCGCCCAAGGGTAGGGGGTAATTGCTAGGCTGAGTATGACCAGCTCTTAAATGGGTCCGCTATCGACTTGCCAGATAGGTATTGGCAGGCTATTGGCCAGGCGAATAGTGAGGTTTCTTACGCCCACTTGGACGGCCCACCTGAGGAAGGGGCAGTGCCATTTGGAGTGTAGTAGACCCCAGTGATTATCCACTGAGAACTGTATTGATATATGATGCTCCAGAGATGAGCTGGATTGATATGTGGATTGATATGTTTGAGGTGCATCTTGCACATGACATTGCCTATGTAGGCCTTATATCATATGACCTTGGTGTGGCCGATAGCAATCATGCCTTGCATCGCATAGCCTTGGTACGGTTGATTGCATTCATGAGCTCATCAGCATGATTCTGCATTACTCTGATATTGTATTTTGAGCACGTTCATATTGCGCACACACTTACACCACCCTCTAAGCTTTCTTAAGCTTATGCATGATTGATGCATGTAGGTGACACTAGACTGTAGCTGAGCAGGATCAGGACCGTGCCGCAGAGCTTCTGAAGCTTTTGACTATCGATATTGTATTTCCCTTTATGCACATTATACCTTAAAGCTTTTGATCATAGTGAATTTTGTGATGGTGTCTTGGTTATTGTTCGTGGGTTATGCTTATTGTGAATTAAATTCATGTTGAAAATCCTCCTTGTAGGATCCTAGGATCGGAACCTGGTATATGGGTGCTGGGAGCTGAGAATGGGGTACTAAGAAGGCTATCGACGTCGGATTCGGCAATCGGGAATTTTGTGAGCCTAGTTTCTGAGTTTGGGGTGTGACACCTTGTGTACAAAACAAATACTTTAAGGAGGGTGATCATGAATTTCACTCAAAAAGAGGAAGAGACCTTCTTCCAAAGTTGGGAGCGATTCAAGGATTTCATATATTCATGTCAGGCTACGAGATATGACAGGTAGTAAGATTTTTCTATAACGGATTGACTTCGCCCATGTGCCAGTTTATAGAGATGATGTGTAACGGTGAATTCATAAATAAGGAGGTTGATGATGCGTGAGATTATTTTGATCTACTCGTAGAAGACGTGCAATCATGGGACACCTCCCCAAGACACACCACTTCTAAGCCTACTCGATCAAGTGAAAGGGGAGGAATGTATGTTTTAAAAGAAGAAGACGACATGAGTGCAAGGGTGGGCAATCTCACGAGAAAAATTGAGGCCATGAAATGTAAGAAAGTTGAAACTGTCAAACCCGAGGAGGTTGTGGAAGTTATGTGTGATATTTGTGCTAACATACATGTAAAAATGGACATTTTTAGCCCAACCTCTACCCAATCCAAAGCCATAATGTGAAGAAATTGACCCGAGCTCTTCTCATCACATAGAGTAGGATAAATCCATCACCACCCTAAGAAGTGGAAAAATGATTGATGAGACTATCCCGACGAGGGCTGATGAGCCTAAGGACGTAAAAAAAGTTGAGAGAGTTGATGGACCTAACATTAATCTACAAGACAAAGAGCTGGAAAGAGCATACAAACTGTAGTGCCATTCCCCAACAGTTGATTGCACCAAAACCTCAATATAACTCTTAGGATATTGTAGAGGTGCTAAAACAGGTGAATATCAACATTCCTCTCTTGGATGCCATTAAACAAATACCATCGTATGCCAAGTTCCTAAAAGATCTATGCACTACTAAAAAAAATTTATGTTAACTGAAAAAGTGAGTGCCATCCTAAAATAAGAAGTGCCATAAAAGCACAAAGATCTGGGTATCCCAACCGTCTCTTGTGTAATCGAGGACTACCGGATCGAGCACGCACTTTTTAATTTAGGAGCAAGTGTGTAAGTGCTTGTATTTGAAGCACACTTAGAGTTGTAAAATTTCGTAGACCAATTTCTGGATTGAACACAAGTACACTCCAATAGTCTTCGACAAGTCATGCAGATCAACTCAAGATCATCTCAACATCTCAAGCTTTAAAGACATTGCATGGTTCAAGATTAAAGCTCTTTGTACATATCAATCATCAGGTGGTATAACCCTCGAATGACCCTAGGTTAGGTGTTTATAAATCATGGCCGTAAATATAGCATGGATAGTGTAAATTCTCTGAAGTTCGGCTAGCCAAACTTCTAGTTTGGCTAGCCTTACCAAATTCGGCTAACCTAAAAAAATTCGAGCAAGTATATAACAACTTTCAAAATTTCTATTGCAAGTTCAGCCAGCCCAACTTAACATTTAGCCAGCCCGAAGTTTTGTTTGGTCAATGGTTGAGTCCAACTCAGGTGATTCCTAAGAAGTCCGGAATCACCATCGTAGCTAATGCCAACAATGAACTCGTGCCAATTAGAGTCACTATTAGTTGGAAAATGTGCATTGACTACAAGAAGTTGAATATCGTCATGAGGAAGGACCACTTTCCTTTGCCCTTCATTGATCAAATCTTAGAAAGGCTAGATGGTCATTCCTATTACTATTTCCTTGATGGATATTCAACTACAATCAGTTGAGATAGCCCTTAAAGATCAGGAAATGACAACATTTACATTTCTTTACAGCACATTTGCTTATCGAAGGATGCCATTCGGGCTATGTAATGCTCTCGCCACTTTTCAGCGATGTACGTTGATAATTTTTTTTTGATATGGTAGGGCAATATTTAGAGGTCTTCATGGACAATTTCTTTGTCTTTGGTCCATCCTTTAGCGAATGTTTGGAAAATTTGAATAATGTGCTAAAGCGATGTGAGGAAAAGAACTTGGTATTGAATTGGGAAAAGTGCCACTTCATGGTTCATAAGGGAATTGTCCTTAGACATATAATCTCATCCAATAAAATTGAGCTAGATAAGGCTAAGATTTATCATATATCTAACTTACCTCTACCCATGAACATATGAGATGTGCAATCCTTCTTAGGACATGCCGAATTTTACAGAAGATTCATAAAAGAGTTTAGTCATCTCTCTCGTCCTTTATGCAATTTGCTTCAAAAGGACATACCATACGAGTGGACTGAGCAATGCCAAGAAGCTTTTTCTAAGCTTAAGGGTATGTTAACCACTGCACCTATTATGTAGCCACCCAACTAGAACTTTCCTTTTTAAATTATGTGTGATGCGTCCGACTATGCTCTTGGGGCGGTGTTCGGCCAGAGAAAAGAAAAGAAGCCCTACGTTATTCATTATGCAAGTAGAACTATAAATCCTGCCCAAGTGAATTACTTTTCTACAGAGAAGGAACTCTTCACAGTAGTATTCGCTTTGGACAAATTTATGTCCTACTTGATTAGATCCAAGATCATCATCTACACTGATCATGCAGTGCTCAAGTATCTTCTTTTTAAGAATGATGCTAAGCCTTGCTTGATAAGATGGATCCTCTTTCTCAAGAAATTTGATTTGGAAATAAAAGATAGAAAAGGAGTAAAGAACGTACTAGCTGACCATCTTTCCTACCTTGATCTCTCTGAGTCCCTTGAGACAACACATATAAATGACATGTTCCCTGACGAACAATTATTTAAAGTCTTCTATTTACATTAGTTTGCTGATATTGCTAATTATCTTGTTACAGGTTTCACGCCAACACATTGGACTGCGCAAGATAAGAAAAAAAATTCTTCCTCGAGGTACGCAAATTCTTCTGGGATGATCTGTATTTATTTAAATATTGTCTAGACTAAATCTTAAGGAGATGTGTGCCAGACAATGAATACTAAAGTGTCATCTCCTTCTATCATTCTCAGGCCTGTGGTGGTCACTTTTTTGCTTAAACGGCTAAAATTTTGTAGTGTGGCTTTTACTGGCCCATTATATTCAAGGACACTTATGAGTTTTGCAAAGCTTGTGAGTGTTGTTAGAAATTGAGAGCATTGTCTCATCAAAACATGATGCCTTTAAACCCCATTCTGATCATTGACGCATTTGATTGTTAGGGCATCAATTTCATGGGACCATTCCCCCAATCTTTTGGAAATTTATATATTTTGCTAGTAGTAGACTATGTCACTAAATGGGTTGAAGCGATTTCATGCCGGAACAATGATCATTAAATGGTCATTAAATTCTTAAAAAAAATCCTTTCCTGGTTCGAAACGCCTCGAGCCATCGTTAGTGATGGAGGTTCACATTTTGGTAATAGGCCATTTGTAAACTTAATGAAGAAATACAGCATCTCCCACAAAGTGAGCACTCCATACCACCCACAAACAAGTGTGCAAGATGAGATTTCCAATAGGAAAATTAAATATATTTTGGAAAAAATGGTTAACCCTGACTGTAAGGATTGGTCAATCTGCTTGACCGATACTTTATCGATTTACCGTACTACATTTAAGACCTGTAAGTACTATGTTGTATGTCTAGCACCCTATATTGTCAAATTTTGTAGTGACAAACCACTTAGGTATGATAGACTTCTTCAAGTGATGAAAAGTTTACCTTCAAGTCCTACATCAACTTCAAGTGCTTCATCAAGCTCATAGGTCAAGTTAAAGTTCATATTTAAGTTCAAAGACCAAGCTCAAGTACATGATCAAGTTCAAGACCAAGTTTGAGTACTACTTCAAGTTCATGATCAAGTTCAAGTACACTTCATGGTCAAGAAAATGTTCAAGTTTCAAGTATATAAGATCAAGCTTTAAGTACTTCAAGAAGAAAATCTACCGGATCTACCAAAGCGACAAGTCAATGTTCAACATTTGAGTTATAAATGACCCTAGAAAGACCTTAGGATCAGGTCATTCATATTGCATATTTAAAATGGGTCATTGTGCTTTTTATAGGCTTTGCTTCGAATAATCATTGTCAATGTTCGACTAGTCCAAGCATTGGCTCGACCAGTTCAGGGTTTTTCTCGACCAGTCCAGGTTTAAATTCAAATTTTTAGATTTTTCTAGTGGGTCCTTGACCAGTCGAGCACCCTGCTCAACCAGTCGTCGAGACTGGCTCGAATCAAACTCCAGTAACTATTTTAAGCCCCACTTAACCAGTCGAGTGCCATGCTCGACCAGTCAAGCAGGCCACTTGACCAGTCGAGGGTCAGTTTTATCTGATCGCTCCAGAATTTTTGAAATTTGGTTGCTCCCAGGACCAGTCAAGGCTGACCTTAGACCAGTCGAGGGAACCGTTTTTCAGACTAAATAAATAGAAGACTTTTCTCAGCTTTTTTCATTCATTCCAAGCCAATTCAAGCTACCACTCTAATAGATAAGTCCCCGTGACTGTTAAGCTACTATACGGTAATTTAAGATTATTTTTATAGCTTTTTGATTTCTAATTTCTTGATCTCTTACTACTTTAATCTGATTTGATAAAAGGGAATTCTGTTCTACCCTTTTTGAAATCTAAGAAATTGAATTAAAGTAGCCCAAGGTTAATTTAATTTAAAAATCATTTAGACCTAAAACCTTTCCATTTGAGTATTGAACATTGGACATCTTCATCATCAAGAAGTGGTTCTTCTAGGCACATTCAAAGAGAATCTACAGATAAGTACTTTCAATTACAAATTTTTGATTTTTGAGATTGCCAGAAAATCTCTATTGTGGTTTTGACTGAGATAAGCCAGAAAATCTCAGTGCGGGGTTTTTAATTGTGGTAGCCCATTGAAAACGTAATTGTAAAGGTTTTAAGGTGAACCTTGGAAAACCTTCTTTCATAGTGAAAGCCAATATCATGTGGGTTATGATTATTGGGAGTGGAGTAGGTGTGACTGTTTTAGAACAATTGGTGTACACACCGAACCACTATAATTCTTAGAATTTGGATAGTGATGATGTATGTGGTTTGTATGTGGTGAATGCTTGTATTTATTTCATGTATTTGTGGTGAGCGTTGTAATAGCTAGATTTGTTTCTATTGCTCTTTGCATTGGTTTGAGTTTTTTATGCTTATTGCATTTAAGAAATCAGGTTGTCCTACCATAAACCTTGGTTTTTTGTGTAAGGTTGTCCTTTGAACAACATTTGTATCAACCTCTCAATACTATTGCATTTGAGGTTGCTATTTGTTTCAGCTATCTACATTTATTTTCCGTATTTATTTTTATTTGTCATAGTCCTATTCACCCTCCCTCTAGGACTGAGAGCTCTCACTTTTCAAGACCCCCATTGGAATGTCTTCCTTTAGACTTATCTATGGGAAGGCATGCCACTGACCTATGGAGTTGGAACATAGGGCCTACTGGGCTATTAAAAATTTGAATAACTCTGGCTCGCTACACAAACTTTAGTTGAATGAACTTGAAGAAATCTGGAATGACGCATTTGAGAACTCGAGAATTTACAAGGACATGATGAAGGTGTTTCATGACTAACATATTCTTCAAAAATCATTCACATCAGGTAAGAAGGTCCTTTTGTACAATTCTCAGTTACATCTTTTTCCGGGTAAACTCCAATCTCGTTAGACCGACCCTTTCACAGTTACTAATGTCCATCCTCATGGGGCCTCGAGATTTAGAATATGAACAATGGCAATGCTTTCAAAGTAAATGGATATCGTTTAAAGCCATTTATTGAAAAATTTGATTCACAGGACATGTCCATACCTATAATTGATCCTGTTTACTAGGATTGACCTCCTAGTCTGACGAAGGTATAGTTAGGTTTATTACTTTCATATATGTTGTGTTTAGGATAGTTTACTTTCCGCTGTTTAGGATAGTTTACTTTTTGCTGTCTTGGATAGTTTACTTTATGTTGGTTTAATTCTTGTGCTAACCCATCTTCACACTAAGATCATTGAAAAGCCTCAAAATTCCTTCTTCAAGTATTATCTTTCCATCACTTTCCTTTTCTTTTCATTGCCTCTTTTGCATTACATGCTTATTTCTTTTATGTTGAGGATAATGTAGATTTTAGGTTGGGGATGGGGAATTACGTAAACTAATCAGTGTTTTCTCATATTTGAGCAAATTTTTTGAAAATTTCAATGTTTCAAGCTGAAATCTGTTTGGGAAGCGATGAATTGTGTACTTACGAATGCTTTGAGTATGATAAGATAGAGATTGAATTTTAGATTGTCAGAGTTTGATCAACTAAATAATCTATCACCTAAGTTCTTGCACTCAATTGATTAAGAGGAAGTTTGAATATCATGTTAATCTAAATCACAAGACATATTCAATTTGTCTTCTGTAAGACATGCTAGAATTTTTTATTGTTACTATGTGAATCATTGATAGATGGTGAGAATCAAGTTTGGAAAATTTTATCCACCTTAAAAGAAGAAAAGAAATAGTTAAAAAATAGGAGATCAACAAAAAGGTCATGTGTGGTGAAAAGACTGAAAGGACCACAAAAGACTGGAAAAGAATGCAAAAATAAAGAATGAATAAAAATTGACTATTGATGTAAAATAAAAAACTGGAAAAAGAAGGAGAAGGGGATAAGTTTGGAATTAGTACTTGAGTTTCAAACCAATCTTGAAGTGATGAGCATGGCTAGCATGATGAAAAGATAATATTTTTTTTATGGGAAGTTAATTTTCACTAGGCACATTAAAAAACATGATATATAGACTTATACTCTGATTTGATTGATAAAGAATCTATTTGATAGATCGCTTATGTGATTCGGCTCTAGTTTTTCAAAATCTCACTTTCGTATATTAATTCTACCCATTCATGCTTGAGTGTACAAAAGATTGTTTTCTTAAAGTGGTTTTAGACATTGAGCATTGAGGTTTTTTTTTTCACGCATACTTTGCTTGGGACTAGCAAAATGCTGGTTAGGGATTATGTTGAGGGTCAAATATTACACATTATCCCCAATTTATATATTGGTTTTATGAACATGATAATGCTTAATGGTCTATTTCATACATGTTTATGTTGTAAGGTGAATCTGAGAGCTTGGATTGAAAAGAATGTTAAAAGCATGAATTTAATGCTCAAGAAGCATCAAGCCAAAGGTTGGATCTTAAAAGACCAAACATAAAGAATTCGCATACCAAAGATCCAAGAAAACCAAGTTAGGAATGAAGAGAATCGAAGACTTGAAGTGAAGAAAAGGAACCCAAAAAATCTGCCTGCTTCGACTAGTCTAAGCCCTCTTTCGACCAGTCTAAGCTCTGGCTCGACTAGTTGAGAAACTTCGACTTGAACTCCAACAATATGAACTTTTAAATTCACGCGATCCTTGACCAGTCGAAGAGTGTCCCTAACTAGTTGAAGGTGACCCTCAACCAGTTGAAGGTTATCCTCGACTATTTGAGGGTTACACAGATATTGCGTGTCATGCCCCAAACTTGGAAACCGGGCTCACAAAATTCTCGATCGCCAAATCCGGCATCGACAGCCTCTGTAGTACCCCATTCTCGGCTCCTGACACCCATATACCAGATTCCGATCCTGAGATCCCATAAGGAGGATTTTTAGTTTGAATTTTTTTGTAAAGGAGCATAACCACAAGCATAACCAAGTCACAAAAGCAACATCACCACATATCCACTATATCAAAAACTTTGAGTATAATGTGGAAAGGAAAATACAAGATGATCAAAAAGCTCCAAACTAATTTGTCACGTGGTCCTGCCTCAGCTCTATTATGATCCGATGCCACTTGCACGCAACGGTCATGCATAAGCTTACGAAAAGCTTAGGGGGTGGTTTAAGTGTGTGCGCAAGGCAAGTGCCAACTATGCATTATCAGAGTAATGCAGAAATATGCTAGTAAGTCCATGAATACTATTAGCCATTCCAAGGCTATGCGATGTACAACATGAATGCTTTTGGCCATACCAAGGCCATGTAATGCGAGGCGTGAATGCTGTCGGCTATACTGAGGCCATGCGATGCGAGGCTTACATAGCCAAATGTTATATGCGAGATACAAAACATGCATGCCAGTCCTCATCAAGTACATATATCAGTACAGTTCCCCTCTGAGATATCATCGGGGTCTAGTAAACTCCACACTGACTGCAGCCTCCCTAGCTACATAACCTAGTGAGTGGAAGAGACCACACTATCTGCTTGACCAGTAGTCTGCCAATACCTACCCGGCTCGTCGATAGCAGACCTAGTTGCGAGCTGGTCAAACTCAGCTTAGCTTATAACCCCTCACTCTGGCGGATAAGGTCATACCACCATCCAACTGACCACGACACAGTGGGAGATGCGGCCTACTAGTATTCGGCACTTGTGCACTCACGTATCCACTCGGTCTAGATGTTGGAACGTCTCCTGGTACCAAAATGTTTTGAGACTTTCACCCAAGGACAACCTATGTACCCACAGTGCTAGAACCAAGTATTTTCGGTATCAATTCAGCCTTGATGTGCCTATGGAGGCCATGACCCTGATGTCGCTATTGCGTATAGTGATCATGTCACACAAATACGAGATGCATGAGTCATACCATCCAGTCATGCATCAAACCTACGCATATCGTGCAATCATGTGGGGCAACTCCGTCTCATAAGGAGTCCCATATACATCTCAGCCCAATGACATATGCTATGATTAATCATTCCTCATATCAGGCATACAAATGATGCGTATGGGCATGTATTATGATGTTATACTAAGCGTGTTCTCAGTGTGTCCTACTAGACTAAGTAGACTAGCATGGTTATCAGATATAAATAATAATCGGCCTAAATACATGGCGGGGTCCATAGAGGGATGGCGGATCTAGCCCAACCTGATATTATGTGTTCTTTCATCTATGAGAAGGGTAATAGGGAAGGTAAAACTAGGTACAACAAGTGGGTTTCTTCACCCTAAATCATGCAATGAATTGGGCCTTTCCATGGGCTCGACTTGAGCATAAGGTGGATTCCGATGTTAGGATAATTACTACAAGGCATGGTGGAAAGCTCTATCATTAATGGGGGCCCAATGGTTTGGGTTAGCCCAATGGGGTAAAGGTGGAAGTGGGCTTACAGTGGGCCCTAGGGAGGTTTACAACGGTGGACTTTTAACCACTATTGTCTAAGTGCGGTCCATTTGGAAATTGGAATTGTAACGGGGCCCTCGGCCCTCCAAATACCTAGGAAATGGATGGGTTGCATGTACAAATCACTCATATGTGGTGGGCCGACATAAGGTGGCGATGTCCACAGCCTAAAATGGATAGACGATGTACATATAACACTTACATCATGGCGGGCCTCATACAATCACAATGGGCCCACATACATCACGTTGGGCCTCATACACGGGCCGCATATACATTACATCGGGCCTCATCAATGGGCCATAAATACATCACATTGGGCCTTATCAATGGGCCATAAATACATCACATTGGGGTGGGCCCTGTACATTCCAAATGGGCCCCACCAGATGGACAACTAGGATTAAACACGTACATCACGTGGGGGCCACGTGCATGGACGGTGGGGTGAAACAAATACATCATGGTGGGGTCCACGTCTAGGGATGGATGGACTGGATATATAACACATACATGGGGTGGGTCGCACCATCCAGAGTGCTGGACGGTGTGGATTAGACCCATACATCATGACTGGTCCCACATGGATGGATGGTGTATAAAACACATACCTCAAAATGGGCCCCACTTGTCCCACGTCAAAACAGATGGACGGCTGGATATAGGACACATGCATCAAGGGGCCTGTTATCCCTAGGAGATGGACGGCATGGCTATAGAATACATATATCAAGGTGGACCCCACCCCCACATGTGTAGAACGTGTGGGGTGGGTCCATGTCCATGAAAAAATGGACGGATGGTATGGAGGTATCACATACCCCATGATCAGACCCACAAAGCCTACTGACGTCAATACCACAACTATATAGGTGGGTTCCCTAGCAAATGGATGATTTAGATTTAATAAATGCCTCATGATTAGACCCACAGAGCCTGCTGACGTCAATCCAACAGCTATATAGGTGGTGGTCCCCACCATCCAGACCACTGGACGGTGTGGATATAAAATATGTGCATTGTAGTGGGGTCCATGTCCCATGTGGACGATCGTTGATAGGGTGCATACATCAGGTGGGTCCCACCGTCCTTTGCTGGACGGTATGGATACCACATCATCATGGTGGCCCCACACGTGCAGCTACTGGATGGTGTGGATTAAGCAAATACATCCAGGTGGGTCCACACATCCAGCCACTAGACGGTGTGAATATCACACACACACCAAGGTGGGTCCACACATGTGGCCCACCAGCCTTGAAATAAGTTGATATTTGTAATTTCCCTTCATCAGGGGTTGTCCAAAACGGACAGCCAGGGTGGGTCGGTCCACTGGACGTCAGCAAGGTGGGCCCGATCATGGACAACATGGATTAAATACTTGCATCATGGTGGGCCACAAACAGGGAAGAGAGAGAGAGAGAGAGAGAGAGAGAGAGAGAGAGAGAGAGAGAGAGAGAGAGAGAGAGAGAGAATCGAGTGATGGAGGGCTTCACCACCATGAGCCCCCCTTCCATGCATTATAAACATACATCAAGTGGGTCCCATTACATATGGGCACACTAATCAAAATCAACGGTTAAGATCCCTTCTCCCTTAAAATGCAAGGTCTAGATGACCTTTTCATACTAGAAAAATAAACATCATGATGGGGTCCATGGAGAATCACCCCATCATGGAATGAACATATGAATCATGGTGGGCCATCGGCCACACTTAGGGTCCAAAGTGAGATCCATACCATCAATCGGTAGGCCCCACTTGGTCCATTATCAAAACACAAATCTAAACCTATAAAACACCCACCGATTCTACTTCTTCTTGGTTCTATGGCTTCCTTAGCTCCTTGGCTTCTTCTTTGATGGAGGATGATGAAGATTGAAGGGTTGGATGGTGAGATTTGGTGGTAGGAAGTGGGCTTTGATCTTAGGTTCTTTCTCTTTTCTCTCTTTAGCCTTTTTCTCTCTTGGTTGATAGGAAAAAATAATAGAGAATGAGAGAGAGAGAGAGGATGTTGTAAGAGGAGGTGACATGGAGGTTATGGGCTCTCTTGACTTTTGGGGGTATGAGGTGGCATGAGGTATGAGTTGCCTTCACTTGTTGGTAAGAAAGGAATGACTAGGTATGGGTTCATTTGACTTGGTAAAGAGAGAGGTATGGGTGAGTGATGGGATGTACTGGACTTGTGATTAATTAATTGATGTGATGGATTGTAGAGATTTTCTCAAGATTTGCAACTCGCGGCGTTTCCTCGAATTAAACCTGGGCCCACAACTCCTGGCCTTGGTATCACATCGGTGTGCAAGATGTGGCGTTGAACCCACGGCGATGGTGCAGTCTCAATGGTAAAAATCTCTAGTCAAGTCAACTCAGATTTACAGGATGCAACTTAGGGTCATGCACAAACGCTGTTTACAAGTCATGGGTTGCCGAAATTCGACAGAGAGGATCGCGAAAGTCTAAGGAACGGTACGGTTTAGGATGCGGACCTTACAACTCTCCCCTCCTAATAAAAATTTCATCCTCAAAATTTCACAACCAAAAAATGAGCAAAGGCTATGATTGATTGGAGTCCTTAGCTACGGATATAAACCATAGCTATATTACTACGGATTAAATCCGTAGCTTAATACTCCAATCATCCGTAGCCTTTACTCGTATTGATGGTCTCTTAGAAGTTCTATGGGGGGCCCACCACAATTTTTGTGTTCAATCTAAGTCGTCCATCCATTTTGACAGATCATTTTAATGTGTTAGCTCAAAAATTAGATAAAGTTAAAGCTCAAGTGGACCACACCATAGGAAATAATGGAGATTAAGTGCCTTTTGTTGATTTGTGGTGTGGTCCATGTGAGTCTTCTATTTGCCTCATTTTTTGGGATAAATCCTTAAATAATTCTTTGAATTGAATGGAAGGCATAGATAAATGACATACATCATAGTGGCCACACGGAGCCCCTAACATGACCGTTCATCTTAATTTGGCGGCCACGCACATAAAAAACAAAAGAGCCCGCCCGCTGCGCTTTTCATTCTCGCGTGCCCACTTCTCTCTCTATCTTCTCTCACTCCTTTCTCTCGCTCCTTTCTCTTTATCTTCTCCCCACTTCTCTCTCTCACTCCCTGCCCATCCTCGACTGCGTGAGGGACTCGTTCGGACGGCTCCACTTCTCTCTCTCTCTCTCTCTCCCTGCCCATCCTTGACCGCGAGGTATTTCACTCTCTCTCTCTCTCAATCTCTCTTAATCTCAATGTTGATTTATGAATTTGGGGATTTAGTAATTTGTGGATTTCCAATTCAAATATGGACCCTGAATTTGGGTTTTTCTGATTTTACAAATTGGGGATTTGGGGATTTTAGGATTTTGTTTCATGGGTTGTGGATATTGTGAAGAAAACATTGATGGACCTTTAAGATTATGAAGAGAATGTTGAATCAATGGTTTTGTCGAATTCCGAGAATATCGAACGGTTGATAGCAAGTTTTTTTTTTTTAGCATCTGCATACTCACGCCTTGAAGCACTCTCTCACTATCCAGTTCTATGCTTTCCTGTTCACAACTCACAATGGTTTCCACTAGCTTTCCATCTGATTCCATGGCCTTCTCATTTAGAACAGCATCGATCCCAGTAGCTGGATCGATATTTTTGCATTTCGTTTCTCCACCCACATCTGATGTAGAATGAGTGGCCATTTGAATTTGTTCAACCTCATCGGTCATCACCTTTTCTATGTTCCCTGCAGCTGTTTGAGTTTGATTAACCTCATCCGTTGCTTTCTCTTCCATCTCCACTGCAGCCAAGTTACCAATGTCTCCTGCAGCAGCTGTCAGGGGATGACCAACTTGCTTGATAGGAAGAGCATCTGGGTTTTGGCCTTCTGAAATAGAGGAATGGTCCTTAACCAGTAACTTGGATTCAACATAACTATTACTATTTGCTACAGTATGTTCTTCACGTGTAGCTTCAACATGGTTTCCTGAATCACAAGCTTTATCTTCCTCTACAACTTGAACATCATTTCTAGAATCACCTACTGGATGATCAACTGACATCTTCTCTTCCCTAGTCATTGAATTCAGAATGGCAGTCCCATCAAGACCCATGTCAGCTTGAAAAGGAATAGAGGGATTTTCGACTAAAGCGCCTATCAGGTTGTCGCCACTCCCAAAAGGGAACTGATCTCTACTAGCTTTAATCTCTTTATGATTCTCACTGTCTAACAAAGTCACCTTTTCCTCATTCACAGTGGTAACACCATTATCGGACAGGCTCATATTCATGCTAGTAATTGACTGAGGCTCTTCTTTGTGGCATTTGTTTGCTCCCTGTTTGTAATAGGTCTATGGCTACGGCTTTTATCCTGAATTTTCTTTTTTTCTTATTTTCTAAATGCAAGTAATGTGGACTCTAGGGCCAGTTGTCTTCATTTCATGGACTAGAAAGGGGTTGATGGAGCTATGAGAAAGATCCAACTCAAGTGACAAGGGTTGTGTGGTGGAGGTTTAAGCGGCTACATATGTGATAGGCTACACCCCTTGGATGTATGTTTCGCCAACCCAAAGTCATCCTGTAAATCCTTGTTGAAAAACGCAGGCTAATTAATAACATATAATATCTAAAGAAGTTTTAAATTTTGGTGCTGGACCATTATCTTCTCTACTTTGCTTTTGTGCTCACTTTGATACTAGTTAGTGAAATTGCCTGAACAAAAAAAAAAAATAATAATTCCACAAATTAAATTCACATTGATTTATATATTTCAATTGAAAGCTGAGCTTTGTTTCTTCCCTATATGCTAAAATTTAACTTAATAGTTATCTGCAATTATGTTTTTTCTGTGGGAGAATGAGTAGGGATGTGTTGCCTGCAGCCTTCCGTGAGTGCAGACACCCTAATATTATGATTTTCTGAATCATTTTATCCCAAATGGATGGAATTAATTTTTTCTGTTGATGTGATGGGTGCTTTTTCTACGTTGTCCTTTTTTTTCCCCATTGTGGTATTCGTATGATTTTCAAGTGATAAAAATTAAAACCAAACTTAAAAACTAAAGCCGTGACAAGGGTGTACTTATTATTGTATCACTACCCCAATTGGGCCTGGTTTGCCTTTTCTCTCCTTCATGTATTAGTTGCATCTTTGTAGTTAAACTATGAAGTCTTCCACATGTCTTGGCCTTTTCTGCACTCTGGTGATAACAATTGTTTGTAATTTTTCTAGCTTGGTGCCAAATGCCATGCTAGTAGCATCAGTTGTTATTTGCAAAGCAGGGCTAGTGTAAATAAGGTCCCCCTTTACAAGGTATATAACACATCTCTATTTGTTATTTTTTTTTATGATTTTAACTTTTAGAATTCTCTTCTAGTGATTTTAAATTCCAAGATGGCAATGATGCTTTTAGAATTGCATTTGATTCATTTCAAGTTTGACTTTTGAGTTCCTCTTTATTAAATTAATTATCAAAGATTATAAATAATGTGGATGTACCCATTTAGGGTGATATAATTGTAAAGCAGTGTGGTTCAAGCCTTTAGCTATTATCACCCAGTTGTTTAAATCTTGCTCTTTTTGAAACTACACAAGGTATTTAATTCCTTGACAATTATCAACTTAAATTTTTGCATCTTTTGGCCCTCCAAATTAATGTAGAGATAGTACTTCGGAATAAAAAGAAGTTTTCTTGAGTTGGACGAAGTACTAGAGGTGAACATTCAGTACTTTGCCTACCACACAAGATTCCACCAAAACAATGGTAAATAATGTTGCAGTTAATTGATACTTTAGAAGGGTGTGGCACTTGACATACAACCACTTAAAAATTTTACATGTTGCACGTATGAACTCAAATTAAATTGTCTAAATCACAAACCTACTATCATTAAGTTACAATCCAAAAATTAAATTGGCTGTGTACAAGTAATTTCTGATTTTATCTGTAGCCTTTGCCTAGTTTTCTGGTAGTGGAATCTTCAAAAAAGAAAAAAAAAAGAAAAAGAAAAGAAAAAGAAAAAAAAGGTAGTGGTGGCAATAGGCTGGGTACTTGAACCTGGCTCGAAACAGGCTGGGTATGGAGATGGTTAAATGGGTGCGGGTGCAGTTATGGGTATTAATTTAAGCCCATTTGATGGTTTGTTGTGCAAAGAGAACAATCCATTCTATAGGGAAGCACAAGGACTTTGCGCATCCATCTCTGTGCATTATTTAGAATTTTAGAAAGATGATGAAACTAGAATTGGACTAATGCATCCCTAACCTACAATTGGCTATTATCCATTGAATCTTTGGAAATAATCACCATCAGTACTATCTTCATCATAATCATTGCCTTTTCCCAATCACCATCAATATTGTCTTCATCATAATCATAGCCTTTTCCCAGCAGGTCGGAGTTGTTGTGAAAATTTATAATGTGCTTACAAATATAGAAGTAGAAAAATTAGGGAAACATAGGGAGAACTCCAAAGCTTGTTGTATTCTATAACCAAGTTTTACAATGTTACAACACAAATTGAGGTTTGGAATGTTTCATTTACCCTCCATCATTATTGATTTGTGTTAACATGATTTGAAAACTAGTTTTCCCTTGTCGACATAGCCAATATATATTTTCTCTATTAAGTGCCATTTATACCATGTTTACAAAAACATCTTAAAACTGAAAGCATCTTTCTTCTAAGACTTTTTATGAAATATCTCATTGTAGTGGTTTCACAGAAATCACATTGGGTAGAGCAAAATGTTAGCAACATTATTAATTTGTTGTAAAAATACAATGATTGCGAACTCCTTAATACATTGTATTTGGTAGATAATATATGTATGGGTTCAATCATTTGATAGCACTTCCTTCATTTCCAACTTTTGAGGAAGATGGTGCATGAGGCTAATTTTCAACTTTAATTTTTGGTAAGGTGCAGGTTGAAAATGGACCCCTTGGTTAATCGAGATCTAACTGTAATGAATAGGGAGTGGATGACACTAAGTTTCCCAGGCCCACATTTTTTTTCTGGAATCAGAAGTTTTTCAAAGTTTGCATAAGAAAACCTTCCTGGTAGAGAATCTGTTCCTTGTCCATGCACCACTTACAGATGTGCACATTTTTTTGGTTTCTTATGATGATATGGAAATACATCTAATGAAAATGGATTCGACCCAAGCTATAGGTTTTGGAACATGCATGGGGAGCATGTATCACCTAAGTGTACTGTATGTGAATTAAGTTCCCAACAATACCATAGCGTCCCGAACTTAAATGAGGTTCACAACATGATCGTTCAAGAACTTGGTAGTAATAACCTAGATGAAGTTGTACAGGATGATCCCAATGTGACCCCTATAGTTAAAGGCGTCTTTGGAGAAAATGAAACTAATGAGTTTGAAGCAAATTTACGAGATGCAATGACTGAGCTATACCTTGGGGCCCAAGATTTCACCATGCTGACTTTCATTGTACAACTTTTCAAATTAAAGGTGAATCATGGATGGAGTGAAAAAAGCTTTACAGAGCTCCCTCAACTACTAAAGGTGTTACCTTTTGGTAACAAGGCCCCAACTAATACCTACCAAGCGAAGAAGATCATTACAAAGTTGGGTCTTGATTATGTGAAAATCCATGCTTGTCTAAATGACTGCATCTTATACCGGAGAGAGAATGAGATGAAAACCATTTGTCCAAATTGTAAAACTTCTAGGTACAAGACTGAAATGGATTCTGAGAAAAAATAATCTCGAATACCTAGGAAGGTGTTAAGGTATTTTCCATTAACACCAAGGCTACAAAGAATGTTCAGTGTGCCATGGTTGGTGAAAGAAATGTCTTGGCACTCAACCGGGAAATTTCAATATGAAAAGATGGAGCATCCGGCTGATTCTATTGCATGGAAGAATCTTGATGACAAGTATACAGATTTTTCAGCTGAGCCTCAGAATGTTCGATTGGGTTTGGCTATAGATGGGTTTAACCCATTCGGTACTTTCAGTATGTCATATAGTTCATGGCCCGTTATGTGTGTGATGTACAACCTTCCACCAAAGCTTTGCATGAAACCTCAGTTTACTATGTTGACTTTGTTCATTAAGGGACTGCAACAATCGAGAAAGGATATTGACGTTTATTTACAACCATTGATTGATGAACTGCAAAAGTTATGGCGAGAAGGGGTCACGACGTTCGATGCATACCATGAAAACAAATTCAACATGTGTGTTGTTCTGCTTTGGACAATCCATGACTTTCCAGCATATGGTAACGTTTTTGGTTGTAGGACAAAAGATAAGTATGGTTGTCCTGTATGTGGTCCTAACACAGATTCTTTGCGACTCCAATATGGAAAGAAACATGTATATATGGGCCACAGACAATGGTTGCTAATGTCAGAAAAGGCTAGGAAGGATACAAGTGCTGGCATGTTCAACAAGAAGGTAGAGATACGACATCAACCGATCCGTCTGGATGGGATTGAGGTCAAAAGACAAACCGCGAACTTGAATATGTAGTGGGGGAAGTCTGGGAAGAGTATTATAAGGGGTATTGATGGAGGTCGACAAGAGGTAGCGGATGATGTTGAATCACCGTAGTTCTTCAAACGGTCTATATTATTTGATTTGGAGTATTGGAAAGATATTCTCATGTGTCACAACCTTGATGTCATGCATATTGAAAAAAATATATGTGAAATCCTTGTTCCCTTGATGTTAAACACGCCTGGCAAAACCAAGGATGATGTTAATGCGCGCAGGGACCTGAAACAATTGGGAATTAAGAAGCGTCTATGGCTAAAAAAGAACAATGGCAAGGTGATTCAGAAATAAGGTCTTTTCTGTCTAAGAAAAGAAGAGAAAAAACTTTTCATCCAGACTTTGCATGAGCTGTGTGTTCCGATCAGTTTTAGTACGAATTGGAGGACCATTGTAAAGGAAGATTGCGTGGATTTAAAGGGAATGAAGTCTCATTCTTACCATGTGTTGATGCAACATCTGCTCCCGGTTCTCATTCAGCATGCATTCAGGAATAGGAAGGTCATTCGTCCTATAATTACAAGCTTTTGCACCTTCTTTAATGCATTGTGCTCGACAACCGTAGACCTTCAAACACTCCTTACTTTCTAGAGGGGCATGGCTAGGACGTTATGTCAGCTTGAAAATATATGCCCGCCATTGATATTTGTCATTATGATGCATTTGTCAATCCATTTGGCTTACGAGACTCGCATATGTGGTCATGTATACTATCAATAGATGTATCCATTTGAACGGTACGCTATGAGCTTAATAAGAATAAATTAGCTTAACATCTACATTTGCATATATATATATATATATATATATATATATATATATATATATATATATATAATGTATCATTAACTTTGTCAGGTTCATGAAGACAATTAAGGCCTATGTCCATAACAAGACACGACCTGAGGGTTGTATTGCAGAGTAGTACATCCAAGAGGAGACAATTATATTCTGAAGCCAATATAAAGGAAAACAGAAAACAAGCCTACTGGAAAAGCTGGAAAAACAGTTTAACAGAGTCATTCTAGGACTACGTAAGTTGAAAGATATCATTGATGATGACCCTAATGATGACGACGTTGGACCAGTAGGTTCGGGTCAAAGTGTTATCCTAGCGGGTATCGAATATGAATAAGCTCGTACATGGGTATTGAAGAGTCATCCCAGCTACGACGAATGAGAAGGGTATGTACAATAAGCTCATATATATATATATATATATATATATATATCTTCCTTACTTTATGCGATTTCAATATAACAATGTTATCGAATATCGCGCAGGAAGCACAAAGATTTCTTGCAGCGATGCTATAAGAGGACCAACAGGGTGCCTAGCGAGGATGAATTCATATCTTGGTTGAAGAGGCAACTAGAGTTCATTGAATCTGACGATAATGAATTTAAGATGTAGTGAGAGGACCTCTAGCTTTTTCTATTGAATACAATAAGTATTGTATTAATGGTTTCCTCTTTGTCACTAAGGACTATGAGGAGAATAAAATGAACCAAAATAATGGGGTTAGGACAGAGGGTATGACAACCTTTCGATCAAGTGCTAAGGATATCAATAGAGTGGATGAAAATCAACCTTACTACGGAGTCCTTCATAGAATTATCCAATTGGAGTACCGAATACGGTACAAGCCCATCCTATTTAAGTGCGATTGGGTGAAAGTGACACATCATGGTGTTTCTTTTGATGTCGAAGTGAATTTGAGATTAGTAAATTTGTCTAATCTTTACAGTTTAGATAAAGTCGGTGATGAGCCCTTCATTCTTGCAGAGCATGGCACACAAGTTTTCTACTCCAGAGATCCAAAAAATCCTGATTGGCAAGTGGTCTTGGAGGTTTCAAAATTTTTTTTTGTCGAAGAAGAGACGTGTGTTCTATCGGAACGATTAAAGGCTATAAGTAATGCCGATGTAGGACCTGATCTCACCGCATTAGCAATGGTTGATGAGTTAATATTAAATTAATTTGAAGACATCAGTGTTGTGGTTGAGAAAACAAAGAAAAGAAAATGATCAAAGAGAATTTACTGATTTGTTTATATTTTCTAAGCATGTAACAAAATGATATTTATTGGAGGAAATCTAATCAAGCTTTAGATAATATAGCGAATTTTTTGTACTTTATCTGTGATCTAAATTATTTCTTAACCATTAGCTTTTTTTTTTCTTTTCATATTAGGGAAGAAATAGGCACATGGATTCACAACCAGAGGTATTGGGTGCGCAGGTGCTTGGGAGTACAGATTCAAGCAACACCAAAGGTAATAAGATACTTCTCCTTAATTATATATGTAAATTTCCTTTTTCTTATATATTGGCGGTAATCAATGATGTGTATATATAACTGTTATTCTTTTTATGTAATTATGTTAGCTTCTTCTTCATCTAGAAAGAGAGGCATTACTAGGGGGTCTCTTTACTTGTGCAACCTGATAGGAAAAAAGTCCTAAAGACAAATGATTTCGGGCAATCGAAGGAGGACTGTTCCGATCACAGAGACTTTACATTGCATGTCGGTGTCCTCACCCGTTCTCATTTCCCGATCATATACCTGGACTTTCGCCAGGTACCTCATGAACAAATTCATATGATCACAGAAAGATTGTCACAGTTTTATGAATTTGAGGGTCAAAGTTAGGATGCAAGTCTTGATTACGTTACAAAACGCATCAATGAAGCATGGAGGAATTACAAGAGAATATTGACTATAAAATATATTAAAAACAAGGATCCTATTACTGTGAGAGATGGTCCTGCCCCCCCAGGTATCCCTATGGAGGATTGGAGGGTCTTCGTGGATCAACGTACCACCGAGGAATTCAAGAGGGCAAGCACAAGGAATACAGTCAATTGGGCCAAGCTAAAAGGACTTGCATGTTTTGGGAGGCACAGTATGGTTGTTACTCGCCATAAGATGGTATGTATTTAAAAATAGATATTATACTTTAAAATTAAATTTAAATTTGAATTATCATTCATCTAAATCTATTAATGATGTGTATTTGAATGATATGTAATGTGCCAAAGGCGATGGAGAAGAATCTTACCTCTGATGCCAAGATAGGTAGATGTGAAGTCTTCTTAAGAGCCCATACAAGAAATGTCCAGTATCCTGACCTTGCTGTAAGTGCATCCCTCGTACCACTAATTAGTACCCTTATGAAAAGCCTATGTATAACTTTGAATTATATTGCATTCATTTGTATTTTTTCACAGGAAAACTAGATGAGCTCTATAGTAGCAATCCTACTTCTAGTATGACTGGCATGGATGATGCCCTTACGGAGGTACTAATAAAATTTAAAAATTACATAAGTTTTATGGTAATTATGAATCTCCTAATAACTTGATTTACAATTTTTTACAGTTGGTTGGTTTTAACAATAGAGGGGGAATGCGTGGTCTAGGTTGCTTAATAAGTAAGCTAGGACTGAAGAAGTTAGCCCTTGCTCGTTCAAAGGTAGAGAATGTGACAAAAGAAAAAGAGAGCGTAACTCAAGAGTTATTTTAGGTGAAGAAAAAATTGGATGATATGACTTAAGATATAGTTGAGATGAAGAAAACATTGGTGGATATGCAGAAAGAGAGACAGTATACTCAAAATCTCTCATCACCAATAATCGCTAAATGTACTCAGGCATCATCGGTATGCAAGTATAAATTTTTTACTGTATTGAGCTTACAATTATATTATAAATGCTAACAATACCAATGCCATTTTATGTGTAAATGTAGCCGGATATTATATATATCAGTAAGAGATGCGACTTGCTTGGTTTTGGAAAACGTGGTGTAGTTGCTCGTGGTGAAGTACATGAAGTTAATCCAAATGCAACTGTCCATTGTGAACCGTTGGAGGATGGAGCTTTTGTTGTTGTCCTGACTGAGGTTATACGACCTCACCCTCCTTTGTGGAAAGAAGATGGGTTCGCATCTACACTTGGAGAGGCCAGTCCGGGATCATTTGTGCAATGAGGGAAAGAGGCTTTGAGAATTCAATAATTTGAACAAATTTGGTACTCTATAATTGAACACGTGTAGTGTGCATTTTGAACTAATTTTGAACTAATTTGACACTTGTGTTTTTTTAAAATAAATATTGAATGAATTTTGTACTCTATATTTAAACGTATTTATAGTCTTAGGCTCCATTTGGTCATCACATTAGTATTTATGAAAATATTTTTTTTTGAAAACCAAATGGAGCCTAAGCCCTTTTTTAACTCTGCCAATGTAACTCCTTGCATTGTCGGTCCCAAGTCTGGGTAAAGGAGGAGGGAGAAGGGCTTTAGAATGAGATCGTTAACTATGGAGGAGATCCTGAAAATGCAGT
This sequence comes from Magnolia sinica, assembly GCF_029962835.1. NCBI lineage: Eukaryota > Viridiplantae > Streptophyta > Magnoliopsida > Magnoliales > Magnoliaceae > Magnolia > Magnolia sinica. The sequence continues at coordinate 58,509,435 of NC_080576.1, forward strand.
ATCTCTGGTTTTATGGTTTTACTTGTACATTCCTGTATTGATTACTCAAGCATGATAGTTATGCACATTCTTTCAGGTGGATGTTGCATGTGGGAGGATTGGAGCTGCATATTTCAGATTCAAGCATCTGGTACATCTCTTATCAAGAATGTACATGTGTAGTTCATCAAACAATACATTATGTGATATCGTGTACATGATATCTATGTTGTAATTACAGTTATCTGTAATAATAATTTGTTCATTATAGTGCATTCATAATAGTTATCATTGTGGTTACAGTTATTCATTATGTGACAGGTTTTCAAGTGAGATGAACGAGTTTCAAAACAAAATAGTTTGCAGTTTTGAGAAGCGATTCCCAGGATGTATGTGTGTTTCAGGGGCCATCTGTACCTTGGAAGCATACAATGAAAGGTAAGCAAAACCCTCGAGTTCCCTTCTCTGAATTATGAAAAGGTATTTGTGTTGAATCCCTATAACCTAAACCTTAACATATAACCTATAACCTATAACCTAAACTTATAACCTATAACCAAACCTTAACCTAAACCTAAACCTATAACCTAAACCTAAAACCTAAATGTATTCTCAAATCCCTAAACCTAAACCTACACCTAATCCTAATCTCAACTCCCTAACCTAAACCTAAACCTAAACTTGTAAACCCAAACTTAAACCCAATCCTGAACCCGAACCCGATTTCCTAAACCTAAACCTTAACCTATTCTTAATTTCCAAAAGCTATAACCTATAACATATAACCTATAACCTAAATCTAAACCTATAACCTAAACCTAAACCTTAACCTAAACCTAAGCCAAAACCTATAACCTATAACCTATAACTTAAACTTACAACCCATAACCTAACATTAACCTATACTTAAACATATAACCTAAACCTATAACCTAAACCTAAAACCTAAATGTATTCTCAAATCCCTAAACCTAAACCTACACCTAATCCTAATCTTAACTCCCTAACCTAAACCTAAACCTAAACTTGAAAATCCATACCTAAACCCGATCCCGAACCCGAACCCGATTTCCTAAACCTAAACCTAAACCTATTCTCAACTCCCTAAAGCTATAACCTATAACCTAAACCTAAACCTAACCTAAACCTATAACCTTAACCTAAATAAAATCCTATAACCTAAACCTTAACCTATAACCTATAACCTATAACCTAAACTTATAACCTATAACCAAACCTTAACCTAAAGCTAAAACCTAAAACCTAAACCTATAACCTAAATGTATTCTCAAATCCCTAAACCTAAACCTACACCTAATCCTAATCTCAACTCCCTAACCTAAACCTAAACTTGAAAATCTAAACTTAAATCCAATCCCGAACCTGAACCCGATTTCCTAAACCTAAACCTTAACCTATTCTCAATTCCCAAAAGCTATAACCTATAACATATAACCTATAACCTAAACCTAAACCTTAACCTAAACCTATAACCTAAACTTAAACCTTAACCAAAACCTAAACCTAAACCTATACCCTTAACCTAAGCTAAAACCTATAACCTAAACCTTAACCTATAACCTATAACCTAACATTAACCTAAACCTAAACCTAAACCTAAATGTAACGACCTTGGAAATTTTGTGTTAATCTTTCCTTAGTAGTTGTTTTTGGGGTAATTAGCGCTATACTCGATTGCTTGTGAAATTCGCATCAATCACTTTAAATTGTATCTGCATGGCTCAAAACTTGTAGATTAGTTAGCGCTACATTACTCTGAAATCTGAGATCCATCGCTAAATCCAGTTGTTCTGGGGAATTTTTGGAAGATCTGGATCGGACCTGGACCGCACGTCGAAAGTCCATTAGCGATGATCTTAGGCTGTTGCGGTCACTAGGTTGGGCTTGACCATCACCTCGAAAATCAAGTCCAGATGATGTTCTGGGTCGATTTGATTGAGTTCGGAGTGAAGAGTGTGAGAACGGTTGGATATTTATTAAGATTTTATGAAATCTGAGTCGTGTCGCTTGTGCGACGATTTTAAGCAATCTGACTGTTAGATTCTAACCCAATTTCACCCTCTGATCAGGGAAGGTGGCCCATGCATATCCTTGTGCTTGTGGACCTGATTGAGATTCCGTGACCATTGAATTCAGTGTGGTCCGCCACGGTTGATCTGAAGAGCCGGTCGGTTCGAAAACTCAGCCTGACCTAGATCCATGGTCAGTGAGCTTAAGTCCGACCTTTTGTGGTTATAGGCCCACCAGAAGTGCTTCGTTGGATCGTAAGAGGCAGGTTTTAGTTATATCCTAAGTATACCTTGGCCCTGGGGTTATTTCCATCAATATTAGGCCTATTTATAGTCCTTAAACCCTAGCCCTCTTTTCCATACGAATTTTCTCTAACTCTAGCTTAGAAAGAGAGTGAAAAAGAGAGAGGAAGTGAGAGATAAGTTGGTGAATCATCTTGGATTCTTTCTTGTTCTTCTACATCTTTGAACCTTCACTTTGAATCGTTATTCTGACAGTTCTGAGTTCATCTTGGGGTAGGTTAACCTAACCCTAATCTGTGTTAGAGCTTAGATTAGTCTTGGTGTTGTTATATCTCATTCCTATTCTTGGTTTAGGTTATTCTATCGCCGTTGACAAAGACAACTCGTCTGAAATCAGTTTGGTGTTTCTTTTCTGGCATAAGGTGCGGACTTTAAGTGTATAGGTTGTGGTTTTCAAGGCTTTCAATGCCAGTTAATGATTTATTCTTGTTATGGATGAGATTTCACATGCCAAATGTTATGTTTGCTTTGCGTTCCTGATATGCATGTGTTATATTGAGATTTGTGTATTCTTTGTGTATGTATAAAGTACCATATACATATAAAATACGCACTTGTGTTTGCCATGATTATTTGTCATGTATGTGTGCTAGATGCATGTATGATGACTCCTTGGTAAAAGGAATTGTCCAAAGGTGTGTATTGCAATATACGTCATATATGTTGTTCCATGTATTCTAAGTGTTTGTAGAAATGCATGAATGATCTAAAGTGTAACTAATTACACTAATTGCGGGCGTTGAGAAGTGATTCTCAACACTCCATTGATATGCATGATTTCCTTTATGCAAGTTACATTCCTTGTCGTTTAATTTCAAGCATTACATATGCTTACATTTATGTTAAGTTGATATTCCTCAAGTGCTTATGTACCATGATTTGAGTTGTTGTTTCTTTTACTGTTCTACATTCAATTCATATATCTGTTGTAGTGTAATGTGTTTGGGACTATGCATTAGTCCAGGAAATCGGTAATCTGCTTCATGATCATGGTTGAGGTTACTTTCGCCACGTAGGACGTATTAGACGAACCCGAGTCGTATTAGAGTTGTTGGCAGTGGTTTGGCCACGCGGAGTATGCGCACTCTATGTCGTTCAACCCAACATGCGCTCGTGCTAGTCGAGTTCGTCAAGTAACCCGATTGTCCGATGTATGTTCACCATGTATAGACACTACTGCTTGAATCTAGGGTACCGAACTTACCAGTGACATCCTATTAACCATGGTACCTTGATCCGCTAAGACTCATGAGCCGGACATGGTGGTATGGGACACTGTGGTCAAGCTGTCGGCCTACGCTGGGGTGACGAGCCTCCCCGTAGTGACCAGTGAGCAACTAAACTCGTGAGCCGATTATGGTGGTATGGGACACTATATTCGTGTTGTCGGCCTACATTGATTGGTGATGAGCCCTTTGTAGTGACCTCGAGCATGCCTGGATACTGCAAGGAGGTGACGAGCCGAACTGTGGTAATAAAGGTGTGATAGGCATGCATTGATTGGTGACGAGCCCTTTGGTACGACCTCAAACCATATGATCGTATGAGATACCTAGGATTGATGACCCTAGAATGGATCACTGTTTGGATGGTGATATGAGGAAGGTATCTTAGCTTCCTAATCTTGCTGTATGAAATGGACTAATAACAACTTGGTAATCATATTCATGCACCGCATTTGCATGTGCTTTGTAGATGTGGCGCACTTTGAGGTGGTGTCATGCGTAACGTAAGATGAAGACGCTAAGGGTGTACGCGTGAGGGCACGCATCATTTTGCATACATCCTTGCATTAATAAGAGTACTTAGGACTTATTTAATTGTTCTGCTTTATCATTATTGCTTGATTGAACTGATAACATGTTAACCAGTGCCTTATTGTTCCACTGAGTTGATCACTCACTCCCACGTTCTGGGGCGGTGTTAAACACCCACCAGACTCTGTCTTAGGTTCTGATGTTGCAGATGTGGATGCGACTTCTGAGGTAGAGCAGGAGATGGATGATGATGAGGCTGCTTTCTCTTATATGCAGCTTTCAGACGGGTTCTAGCGAGCCTTGGTCTGATGCAAGGGACTCTGGGATTATTTTTGGAATTTAAATGATGTAACTTGATACCTGTAATTTTGATAAGTAACACTTTCATACGACCTGGTTTGTATATGTACTTCAGGGATTTACACTTGTTCACATATATTTCTATAAGTCTTCCGCTTGCTTTCTTCACTTATCCCTGAATTATATCTATGTTTTGGCTTAATCTATTCCATGTTTTATGCACTAATACAGTCAACATACATCCATCCTTAATTATGTTGCATAAGTGATGTTTCTCAAATCCCTAAACCTAAACCAAAACCTAAACCTAAACCTTAACCTAAACTTAAACCTAAACCTATAACCTAAACCTAAAACCTAAACCTAAACCTAAAACCTAAATGTATTCTCAAATCCCTAAACCTAAACCTACACCTAATCCTAATCTCAACTCCCTAACTTATACCTAAACCTAAACTTGAAAATCCAAACCTAAACCTAATCCCGAACCCGAACTCGATTTCCTAAACCTAAACCTTAACCTATTCTCAATTCCCTAAAGCTATAACCTATAACCTAAACCTATAACCTAAACCTAAACCTATAGCCTAAACTTATAACCTTAACCTAAACCTATAACCTAAACCTAAAACCTAAACTTAAACCTAAAACCTAAATGTATTCTCAAATCCCTAAACCTAAACCTATAACCTAAACCTATAACCTACAACATTAACATAAACTTATAACCTAAACATATAACCTACAACATTAACCTAAACCTATACTTATAACCTAAACCTATTCTTAAATCCCAAAACTATAACCTAAACCTAAACTTATAACCTAAACCTAAACCTTAACCTATAACCTATAACCTAAACTCAATTCCCTAAACCTTAACATATAACCTAACCTAAACCTAAACCTATAACCTACACTTATAACCTAAACCTAAACCTAAACCTGTAACCTTAACCTAAATGTAAAACCTAAACCTAAACCTAAAACATAAATGTATTCTCAAATCCCTAAACCTAAACCTATAACCCAAACCTATAACCTACAACATTAACATAAACTTATAACCTAAACCATATGGTGAGACGAAGTGGGTACTTGTGGCTACCAATGGTCCTCCTTGCGGAAATCGACTAAACGTTTATTTTGGCCCTACAAACCATATGGTGAGACCATTCATTTTGTGTTAATTTCATTCTTCTTTGAGTTTTTATTAATTTATTAAGAAAAAAAAGAAAATGGTTATACATAATGCACTTCTTTCACTTTATTTTTTTCCCCCAATGGTCATTCTGATTTATGAATGCCATGACTATTTGTAAGATGATGGAGTATATGAAGCTGTTGCAGGAAGTGACTTTGTCATTACTAGACTTGCATTTCGAGACAACTCTTCAAAGTACTACATAAATGACCGTGGAAGTAATTTTACAGAGATCACTGAGAAATTGAAAGGAAAAGGTGGGGACTTGGACAACAATTGATTTTTGATTCTTTAGGTGGGTGATGGCTGAAAAAGGCCTATTTACTTGTAAAAAAAATATCATACCGTTAAAATATATTTTCTCTTTCAATTCTTTATCATTGAAATTTCAGGGTGAAGTCGAGCAAATTTCTTTAATAAAGCCAAAGATTTGTATTTTTAGCATTATTGTAATTGTAATTGTAATTGATTGAATGAAGGATTGTAATTGATTGTAATTGTAATTGATTGAATGAAGGATTGTAATTGATTATAATTGAATGAATGAATGATTGTAATTGATTGTAATGGAATGAATGAATGATTATGCAGGTGGTAATTGAATGAACAAATGATTATATATATTTTTTTAATGTACGAAATAGCTACGGATATTAACCGTAGCCGGTAATCTGACAGTTGTAGCCATTATTAAATTTGGCATATTGCTACGGACTTTTAGCTACAAATAATATCCGTAGCTATTTATACTTATCACTACAGATATAATTGCTACGGATTATATCCGTAGCTATTATAACCTATACCTACGGATTAAATCCGTAGCTATAAGTTCCAAACCTATTGTTACGGCACCTATGACTACGGTCATGTTACGGAATGGCTACGGACTAGAACCGTAGCCATATATCTAAGGCTACGGATTTTATCCGTAGCCTTTGCCCCTTTTTCTGGTAGCGTTTACACTATCATCACAACTAGAAATAACTCATAAAAGGAGAAAATCATGACATCATATCAAAACACAATACAATATACAATCAAACATCGAAGAGATGGGGATAACGCTCGCGAATCTCAGCCTCATACTCTCAAGACGCCTCATCTGCGCTATGATGATCCCACTGCACTTTCACCAAGGGAATGACCTTGGTCTAGAGGACCTACTCATTCCAATCAAGGATATGAACTGACTGCTCAATGTAAGAAACGTCCTCACGAACCTCCAACGACTACCAATTAATAACAGGAACGATGTCTCACCTACATTTTTGTAATATAGATATATGAAAAACGTTGTGGACACTAGACAACTAAGATGGCAAGGCGAGTCGATAGGCCACAACACCAACTCGTCTAATGATCTCGAAAGGTCCTATGAATCTCGGGGTAAGCTTGCCCTTTGCTCCAAAATGAACCACACCCTTCATGGGTGAGACCTTGAGATACACATCGTCCCCAATGGCAAACTCCAAGGGATGGCGCCAACGATTAGCAAAACTCTTCTGCCAGCTCTGAGCTGTGCACATCTTCTGCCTGATGATATCAATAACCTCTGATGTCTAATGCACAAGTTCGGGACCTAGGAGATGTTGCTCCCCAATCTCGGTCCAACAACTCAGAGATTTGCACGGTCTGTCATATAGTTCCTCAAATGGAGCCATGCTAATGGTTGCCTGATAGCTGTTGTTGTATGCGAACTCAGCCAATTGCAGATGCTCATCCCAACTACTACGAACTCAATCACGCAAGCTCTAAGCATATCCTCAAGGATTTGGTTGACCCTCTCGGTCTGCCCATCGGTCTGTGGATGATACGCGGTGTTGAGCTGCAAAACAGACTCCATTGCTCTCTGAAAGCTCCTCCAAAACTAAGACATGAACCTCAGGTCTCGGTTAGAAATGATTGAAACTGGAACGCCGTGCAGTCTCACAATCTCCTCAATGAATAATCTGGCATGTTGATCTAGAGGTCAGGTCACATGAATCGCAATAAAATGTGCTGACTTCGTCAGTCGATCAACAATAACCCAGATGGCGTCATGACCGCGCTGAGTTCTCGGTAAGCCCATGATAAAATTGGTGGATATGTCCTCCCATTTCCAGAATGGGACGCTTAGCGGCTGCAATGGACCTGGAGGTCTCTGGTGATCGGACTTGACACGCTGGCACGTGTCACACTCGGCCACAAAATTGGTAATTTGGCACTTCATCCCTGCCCAAAAATACTACCTCCTCATGTCATGGTACATCATCGTGGAGCCCGGGTGGATAGTAAATCTCAATCAGTGTGCCTTGGTCATCAGATCTTTGCGCAACTCTGGATCATTCGAGACACAATCGACCTCTAAAATGGAGTCCACTATCAGAGTCAATCTTCTAATCTACCTGCTCCTCTGATGCGGCCTCTACTTGGTAACCCAGTAATGACTCGTCTGTCTATTGAGCCTCAATCACCCTTGCGACAAGAGAGGGTTGAATCGATAGGCTCGATAACTAAATAATGGTAGACTGCAAACCAAACTTGAAGTCGTACTTTACTATATCCTTGAAAATCCTCCACTCTTAAACCATCATATGTGCCACTAAGCCCTGTGGCTGATGGCTGAGAGCATTGGCCACCACGTTCACCTTGTCGGGATAGTATTGAAGATCAAAATCATAGTTCTTCAGGAGCTCTATCTTACGCCTCTGCCTCATATTCAACCCAGACTGTGAGAAGAGATACTTCAAGCTCTTGTGGTTATAGAAGAGCTTGAACCTGACCCCATAGAGATAGTGCCTCCACACCTTTAGTGCGAAGATAATTACAGCCAACTCTAGATCCTGCATGGGGTAGTTCTTCTCATGGACCTTGAGTTGGCGAGACGCGAAGGCCACCGGTTTCCCATGTTGCATCAGGACAACACCTAAACCAATATGTTAAGAATCGGTAAAAACCACGAATCCGTCACTCCCAGAGGGAAGAGTGAGGACAAGTGTAGACGTTAGACGGTCCTTTAACTCTGCGAATGCCTGTTCACATGCGTCGCTTTAAACAAACTCAGTGCCATTCCGAGTCAACCTGGTCATCGAGGCTGTAATACGTGAGAAGCTCTCAATGAAACGTCGGTAGTAGCCCGCGAAATCAAGGAAACTGCGGATCTCAGAAGCGTTCGTGGGCTAGCCCCACCAATGCACTACATCAATCTTCGAGGGATCCACTGTGACTCCCTCCCTCATCACCATGTGATCGAGGAACTTCATCTAATCCTGCTAGAACTCGCACTTCTCCAGCTTCAAATAGAGCTGATGTGCACATAGGTTTTACAAGGTAATCTCCAGATGCTGCTCATGCTCCTCACAGGTCCTCGAATATATCAGAATGTCATCGATGAATACCACAACAAACTGATTGAGATACGGATGGAGGACCTCGTTCATTAACTGTATGAATACTGCCGACGCATTAGTCAGTCCGAAGGACATGACCTGAAACTCAAAATGACCATAGTGTGTCCTAAAGGTTGTCTTCGGGATATCCTCCTCTCAGACCCGAACCTGATGATAATCAGATTGCAAGTTTATCTTAAAAAAGAACTGAGCCTCCTGCAGCTGATCAAATAAATCATCAATTCTCAGGAGCGGGTACTTTTCTTAATTGTGACCTTGTTGAGCTTGTAGTAATCCACACAAAGCCTTAACGAGCCATCCTTCTTCTTCACGAAGAGTACCGGTGCTCCCCATGGTGAACTGCTCGGACGGATAAAGCCCAACTCACTAACTCATCCAATTACTTCTGTAGTTCTCACAACTCCAATGGTGCCATGTGATATGGGGCCTTCGAAATAGGCGTGGTACCAAGCACGAGATAAATCTGAAACTCCTTGTGTCAGCGAAGTGGTAAACCCGGAATCTCCTGGAACACATCAGGAAAACCACAAATGACCAGCAGCTGGTCGATACTTAAAGCAACTGACTCCTAAATGGCATACGACAATAGGCATGAAAGCTGCTCTCCTCTAGGCTCTGCTACAAAATGGAACTACGACACACCGGGTATACAGAACGTGATTGTCTTGGAGGAGTAGTCTAATATGACGTGGTACTCAATGAGCCAATCCATGCCAAGGATGACATCAAACTCAGACATTGGCAACACAAATAGATCGGCAGGTAAAAAGATATCCCCAACCAGAATGGGGCAAGATGAGCAAAATCGGCCTAACACTACAGTCTTCCCCAAGGGCGTCAATACCGACAAACCCTCACGAGTAGACTCTAACAGCAAACTAATCGATCGGTAAAAATTCTCAGCCACAAAGGAATGTGATGCACCAGAGTCAAACAATACATGAGCTATGCATACAGAAAAAAGGAGAGTACCCTCGACGACCCCTTCAGATGATTGAGGGTCCTGCTGGGGAGGTGCATGTCTCCTATGAGGTCTCTGCTACTGCTGTTGTCGCTGCGGTAACCTGACCTATTGCCTTTACTATTTCGGGAGAGGTCTTAGAGGCTGGTGTTGCGGTCGATCCTGCTGCTGTGGAGGCTGCTGTGGTTCCCTTGGCTGCTGATGCTGTGGATGGGGACACTCATGCCTATGATGTCCTATCCTACCGCATCTAAAGTAAGCACCTGGGAATGGTCCCAGAGGTGGTGCTGGTGCTCGGAATGCTGGGCGGGTCGTGCGTCGTTGCGGCTACTTTTGGAAGCTACCGGAGGGTGCCTTCCTCTTACAGTCTCCTCTACAGTTACACACCCTCTGTGAATCAGCTTAATCTGCCTCAGATATCTGGCCCTCTACACTACCTGCTCAAATGTCAGAAGCATATGTCTGATAACACAGTTCCTGAGGCAAGAGTGCAAGCCGTTCTCAAAACGGTGGGCCTTCCGCCCTGAAGCATTGACAAGATACATCATGAACGTCAATAGGGTGACGAATTAAGCCTTATACTGAGATACAACATGTCCCCTTGGACCAGAGTCTCAAACTCTAATACGTGCTGCTGTCGCACATGTTAGGGAAAGAACTTTGGGTCGAATCGATCAACAAAATCCTCCCAAGTCCACTCAAAATAGGCTCATGCTACTTGGGTGACTGATGCCCACCAGTGCTCAGCCTCACCCTGGAGAAGAAATACAGCTAATGGGACCCATTGCTGGGTCGTACATCTCATGGTGTCAAATATCTTCTTCATATTGGAGCGCCAACTCTCGGCTGTTATCAGGTCTGGCTTGCCCTGGAAGCACGGGGGATCGAGCCATCGAAAGTCTCGAAGGAGGGCGTTTGCGCGCTCCTTCTCTACCTGGGCGAGCGTAACAACGGACCGCCTACCCTACCCCTGAAAGATAGTGGTCATCGCCTGTAGCATCTATTGCAGCTGATTTGCACTCACGGGCACTGTCGAGGCCGTGGGAGTCACTCGGGTCGCTCTCCTAGGCAGCATGTCCTACAGGAAGGAACATGGGTCTGTTAACCTTAAGAACTCTCGAAGGCGCACACGTTAAGGGTATATATTAGAAAATTACTAAGTTATTCAGACTCGGGACCTATTCATTCTAAGTTTATAGTAGATATGTGATGTGATCCTCAGGTATTCCCAAGTTATGCTCTGATACCAACTTCTGTCATGCTCCAAACTTGGAAACCGGGCTCATGGAATTCCCGATCACCGAATATGGCGCCGATAGCCTCCGTAGTACCCCATTCTTGGATCCTGGCACCCATATGCTAGATTCCGATCCTGGGATCCCACAAGAAGGATTTTTAGTCTGAATGTTTTTTATTTGTAAAGGAGCATAACCACAAGCATAACCAAGTCACAAAAATAACATCACCACATATCCACTATATCAAAAACTTTGAGTATAATATGGAAAGGGAAATACAAGATGATTAAAATACTCCAAAATAATCTGCCATGCACTCCTGCCTTAACGCTGCTACAATTCGACGCCACCTGCACACAACGGTTGTGCATAATCTTAAGAAAAGCTTAGAGGGTGGTGTAAGTGTGTATGTAAGGCAAGTGCTAAGTATACAATATCAGAGTAATGCAGAAATATGCTGGTAAGTTCATGAATACTATCAGCCGTACCAAGACTATGTGATGCAAGGCATGAATGTTGTCATCCATACCGAGGCCATGCAAGGCGAGGCCTACGTAGCCAAATGTCATATGCGAGATGTAAAACATGCATGCCAGTCCTCATCAAGTACATATATCAGTACAGTTCCCATTTGGGATATCATTGGGGTCTAGTAAACTCCACACTGACTGCCATCTCCCTAGCCGCACAGCCTAGCGAGTGGAAGAGACCACACTATCTTCCTAACCAGAAGTCTACCAATACCTACCCGACTCTTCGATAGCAGATCTAGTTGTGAGATGGTCAAACTTAGCCTAGCTTACAACCCCCTTACTCAGGCGGATAAGGCCACACCCCCTTCTAACCGACCACGACACAGTGGGAGACACGGCCTACTGGTATTCAGCACTCATTCGCTCATGTATCCACTCAATTTAGACGTTGGAGCGTCTCCTGGTACCAAAAGGTTCTGACACTTTCACCCAAGGACATCCTATGTGCCCACAGTGCTAGAACTAAGTATTTTTGGTATCCAATCCAGCCATCCACGATGTGCCTGTGGAGGCCACGACCCTGATGTCCCTATCACGTATAGTGATCATGTCACACAAATATGAGATCGATGAGTCATACCATCTAGTCATGCATCAAACCTGCGCGTACCGCACGATCATGTGGGGTAACTCCATCTCGTAGGGAGTCCTATAAACATCTCAGCCCAATGACATATGCTATGATCAATCATTCCTCATATCTGGCATACAAATGATGCGTATGGGCATGTATTATGATGTTATACTAAGCATGTTCTTAGTGTGTCCTACTAGACTAAGTAGACTAGCATGGTTATTAGATATAAACAATAATCGGCCTAAATACATGGCGGGGTCCATAGAGGGATGACGGATCTAGCCCAACCACCAAGATAGGCTCTAAGCAGTGGAAATACCAACATGATACTAAGTATTCTTCTATCTACGACAAGGGTAATAGGGTAGGTGAAACTAGGTACAACCAGTGGGTTTCTTCAACCTAAATCGTGCAATGAATTGGGCCTTTCCATGGGCCCGACCTGAGCATAAGGTGGATTTCAATGTTAGGATAATTACTACAAGGCATGGTGGAAAGCTCCATCATCAATGGGTGCCTAACGATTTGGCTTAGGGGAATAGGGTAAAGGTGGAAGTGGGCTTATAGTGGGCCCTAGGGAGGTTTACAACGGTGGACTTTTAACCACTATTGTCTAGGTGCAGTCCATTTGGAAATCAGAATCATAATGGGGCCCTCGGCCCTCCAAATACCTAGGAAATGGATGGGTTGCATGTACACATCACTCATATGTGGTGGGCCTATATAAGGTGGCGGGGTCCAAGGCTTAGAATGGATAAACGACATACATATAATACTTACATCATGATGGGCCTCATACAATCGCAATGGGCCCACATACATCACGTTGGGCCTCATACATAGGTCGCAAATACATTACATTGGGCCTCATTAATGGGCCATAAATACATCACATTGGGGTGGGCCCTGTACATTCCAAATGGGCCCCACCAGATGGATAGCTAGGATCAAACACGTACATCATGTGGGGGCCATGTGGATGGACAATGGGGTGAAACAAAAACATCATAGTGGGGTTTGCGTCCAAGGATGGACGGACTAGATATATAACACATACATGTGGTGGGTCCCACCGTCTAAAGTGCTGGACGGTGTGGATCAGATCCATACATCACGGCTGGTCCCACATGGATGGATGGTGTATACAACACATACCTCAAAATGGGCCCCACGTGTCCCACGTCAAAATAGATGGACGGCTGGATATAGGATGCATGCATCAAGGGGCCCACTATCTCTACCAAATGGATGACGTGGCTGTAGAATACATATATTAAGGTGGACCCCACCCCCACTTGTGCAGCATGTGTGGGGTGGGTCCACGTCCATGGAAAAATGGACAAATGGTATGGAGGTATCACATACCCCATGATCAGTCCAACAGAGCCTGCTGACGTTAATACAACAACTTTATAGGTGGGGTCCCCAACTAATGGATGGTTTAGATTTAACACATGCCTCATGATCAAACCCACAGAGCCTGCTAACATCAAACCAGCAGCTATATAGGTGGTGGTCCCCACCATCCCATGTGGACAGTCAATGATAGGGTGCATACATCAGGTGGGTCCCATTGTCCTTCGCCGGACGGTATGGACACCACATCATCATGGTGGCCCCACACGTGCAGCTACTGGATGGTGTGGATGAAGCAAATACATCTAGGTGGTTCCACACGTCCAGCCACTGGACGGTGTGAATATCACACATACACCAAGGTGGGTCCACACGTGTGGCCCACTAGCCTTGAAATAAGTTGATATTTGTAATTTCCCTTCATTAGGGGCTGTCCAAAACGGACAGCCAGGGTGGCCCGGTCCGCTAGACGTCAGCAAGGTGGGCTTGATCATGGACAACATAGATAAAATACTTGCATCATGGTGGGCTGCAAACAAGGAAGAGAGAGAGGGGGAGAGAGAGAGAGAGTCGAGTGATGGAGGGCTCCCTATAATGAGCCCTCCCTTTCATGCATTACAAACACACATCAAGTCGGTCCCGTTACATGTGGGCACACTAATCAAAATCAATGGTGGAGATCCCTTCTCCCTCAAAATGCAAGTTCTAGATGACCTTTTCATACTAGGAAAATAAACATCATGATGGGGTCTAAGGAGAATGGCCCCATCATGGAATGAACATATGAATCATGGTGGGCCATTGGCCACACCTAGGGTCCAAAGTGAGATCCATACCATCAATCGGTAGCCCCACTTGGACCATCATCAAAACACAAATCTAAGCCTATAAAACACCCACGGATTCCACTTCTTCTTGGTTCTATGGCTTCCTTAGCTCCTTGGCTTCTTCTTTGATGGAGGATGATGAAGATTGAAGGGTTGGATGGTGAGATTTGGTGGTAGGAAGTGGGCTTTGATCTTAGGTTCTTTCTCTTTTCTCTCCTTAGTCTTTTTCTCTCTTAGTTGCTACGAAAAAAATAATAGAGAATGAGAGAGAGAGGATGTTGTAAGAGGAGGTGACATAGAGGGTATGGGCTCTCTTGACTTTTGGGGTGGCATGGGGTATGGGTTGCCTTCACTTGTTGGTAAGAAAGGAATGGCTAGGTATGGGTTTATTTGACTTGGTGAAGAGAGAGGTATGGGTTGTGATGGGATGTACTTGACTTGTGATTGATTGATGTGATGGATTGTAGAGATTCTCTCGGGATTTGCAACGTGTGGCATTTCCTCGAATTAAACATGGACCCACAACTCTTGGTCTGGGTATTGCATCGGTGCATAAGATGCGACGTTGGAACCGTGATGATGATGCGATCATAATGGTAAAAGTCTCAGGTCAAGTTGACTCAGATTTACAGGATGCAATTTAGGGTCACACGCAAACGCTGATTACAGGTTGTAGGTTGCCGAAATTCAACGGGAAGGATTGCGAAAGTCTAAGGAACGGTGTGATCTAGGATACAGGCCTTACAGCTCTCCCCTCCAAATAAAAATTTTATCCTCAAAATTTACACTATCGTTGTCACACCCCAAACTCAGAAACCGAGCTCAGAAAATTCCTGATTAACGAATCCAGTGTCGACAGCCTCCGTCATACCCCATTCTAGGCTCCCAACGACCATACACCAGATTCCAATCTTGTGATCCTAAAAGGAGGATTTTCCAACGTGCATTTATCTCATACGAAGCATAACCATAAGTTTACCCAAATCATAAAGGCAACATTATCATCACATATCCACTAATATAAACAGTTGAATATGAAATTACGATAATGAGTGCTTTAGTTGAAGTGGGAATATGCCAAGATGTCCTAGAGGGGGGTTAATATGACTTTTTAAAATTTTATGATGATTTAAAACCTATCAACCCCATCTTAAACCAATATGCAAATAGTAGGATTTCTTCAATGTAACTCTATTGGCTTCCAAGCGGAATAGAGGATCCAATCATAAGACTATTCAAAACATAAACAAGATGTATAACATAGTTCATAATGGATGTGGCTGTGTGTGAGATGTGATTCTAATCAGTTCTAGGTAATGATGTAAACATGCATTATGAGAACATTCAAAGAAATCACACAAGCAGTAAAAGTAAATAGCAATCCCAAACACAGTCATTTTTTGTAGTGGTTCGACTACGTGTCTACTCTACTTCCGGTGGACACACTCAACCCTTGAGTGTACCAGGTCTCACTAACGGAGGTTTCAAATCAGGTTCACCTCAAACCAGTGCAACCTACACTAGGCTGACTCTAGGACCTACATAAGGTGCCTAACATGTCTCCACGAGACACAAGTTTATGCCCCACACAGGAGCAAGGGTTAACATGCTATACCCAGATTTTAGGCCACACATGCCAAGGATCCACACAAGGAACCTAGAGTTTATGCCCTACACAAAAGCAAAGGTCAACACACAATACATAGGTTTTAGGCTACACAAGTTAAGGATCCACACAAGGAACCTAGAGTTTATGCTCCCCAGGAGTAAGGGTCAACACAACACCCACACGTACTCTCCTGTCGGAGGCCTCCTATGAGGACTTGAAAGGGGTGAGAATCACCTGTGACCCAATCCTACATAAAGGAATGATCAGTAGGGTCTCTGGACTCTAATGACTTATAGATAAGCAGATGAGCCCCATTAAGCACGTTGATGAAGATCTTCTCCTTTGATGATGAAGAATCTTCAGCTCCCTTGAACCGCAACACAGATGATGCTCTAATGTAAGGGACGGGTTGGGTCAAGTTTATGTTGGAATCCTACTCTATTAAATGTTTTTCAATATTAGAGATGGAGTGATTCTAAGCATCTATGCATTTAAGGTATCCTAGCTCAATGGTTTGCCATTAAGGTGGTAGCTGGAGGATCCTTGAATGTACAAGTTCATTCCCCAATCCACTCTATTAAATATCAATGATGAGGGTGGATTGGAGGATGAACTCCCATGAGAGAAAAAGGCTTAGGGTAGGTGATCTGAATTAAATACTCAAAAGCTCTATTTATTTTCTCTACAAATAACTTAAGGCAAGCTCTCATTAAATAGGTAAAAAGTTCCAACGAAAATAAAATAGTCATATTTTTGACAGAGTTCAATATCATCGAGCAGGCTTTGATATCATCGAGCGTATACTCTCGATAACATCGAATGGCTGCTCGATGACATGAACTCAATCTATAAAATTCTTTTGAACCTTTTTGTCAACTGGTCGAGGATATCGAACATGCTTTGATGTCATCGAATTTCAAACTCTAATTTTGTCGATATATTGTTCGATTCCTCGACATTTGAAAACATGAAAGCAAACTTGCCTTTGAAACTTAACAGGTATTGATATTTTTGAGCATCCCTTGTTATCATCTGGTTTTGAATGTCGATGATATCAATACCAGTTTCAATTCATTGATATTTTTAAGAAATTTTCCTATAAACTTGTTAGACAGTTTGTGTCTGTTTTGACAAGAAAAAAAATGTATTTGATTTGGGGGACTTATTCAATGATTAACAAAGAAATAATGAGAGAACAATGATCATAAGATATCTATTCATTCTGAGTTCATTTACATCCTTGGATTCCCTTGATTCTGAAAATAAAGTACAATTAATGCAATGTAATGAATGAAATAGAAGGTAGTGTGATGGCAATATCGACAATATTTCGAAGCTTTTGATGTTCATCGTTAAGGAGGAAAGGTTATGAGGCCTTGAAACACTTGATCTAGCCGTTGAGATCAGTTCTGATCATCCTTCCGTTCAATCTTCCTTGGTCTGACCGTTGAGATCAGTTCTGATTATTCTTCCGTTCATTCTTCCTTAATTGACCATTGAGATCAGTTTTGATCATCCTTCCATTCATTCTTCCTTGATCTGACTGTTGACATCAGTTCTAATTATTCTTCCGTTCATTCTTCCTTAATCTGACCATTGAGATCAGTTTTGATCATCCTTCCGTTCATTCTTCCTTGAAACCCATGAAATGTGGAGCTAACATCCCTTGAAATGTGGAGCGAGGATCATCCCTTGAAATGTGGAGCGATCATCCCTTGAAATGTGGGGCGATGATCATCCCTTGAAATGTGGAGCGATCATCCCTTGAAATGTGGAGGGACGATCATCCCTTGAAATGTGGAGCGACGATCATCCCTTGAAATGTAGAGCAATCATCCCTTAAAATGTGGAGCGATGATCATCCCTTGAAATGTAGAGCAACGATCATCCCTTGAAATGTGGAGTGACGATCATCCCTTGAAATGTGGAGCGAAGAATGCTTGCTTTAGGACAAGTCCCCATGAGAATAGTATAAAATCCATGCATTTGGACATGTTCGCTCTTCAAATGTAACGCCCCGAAAATCGGGGGTCAAGCAAAGCTCTGCTCCTGAGATCCAGCACATCACTTATGCAATATGGATGATAATGTTTAGATTTCACCCATATTAATGGGTTAAGCATGAATGAGATTATACTAAAATAACAAATCATACTCCAGAGATAATGTAATTTAGCAAGCGGAAGACTGAAATATATGTATTGAGATAAGTAAGCGATTATCTGCCTCCTGAGTATGATAATGTAATAGGGTTGAATACATACATGTTTTGTTTCAAAATGTACAAAATGTCAAAATGTAAAGTGTTCGACTAAATCATATATCCTTGTGATCTCGTTGAAACAGCACAAGGTCTACATAGACCCGCCTGAGAGCTAGACATAGGAGAATTCCTCCTCCTCATCCATATAGACTTGCTCCATAGTATAGACTCCATCGTCACCTGCATCTAAACCAGAGTCTGGTTGGTGTTTTAAAACACCATCCTAGGTGGGAATGAGTAGCTAATTCAGTGGAACTATAAAGCAAAAGTTAAGATGTTATCAATTCAGTCAAGCAGTAATGATAAAGAAGTACAACAAGCATTTCCTAACTACTCTTGTTAATGCAGGAATGATATGCAGTAATGATGCATGCCCTCGCCTGCACTCCCTCAGCGACTTTATTTTATGATCACGCATGACAAACTTCCTAAATGTGCGCTTCCTCGCTAAAGCATATCCAATGTAGTGCATGGTCATGTTAGCCAAGTAATTGATTAGGCTTATTCATACAACAGATTTGGGAAGCTAAGGTATCTCCCTTTATATCAATAACCCCAAAAAGGATCCATCTAGGGTCATCAATCCAAGTTAGCCACATACGATAGGCAAGTTGTAGGACATCACCCCTAACGAGAACAGTGGATAGGTAAGTTCAAAATTTTATACTCGAGGTCACTCCACAAACGCCTTACTGACTGGAGCGCTATTTTCGAAGGGGGTCCTTATCAGACGGCTCACCCCAACCCACGTTAGGACCACAACCAAGCTGTGCCGATGTAGGCCGACAACTCAAACACGGTGTCCCATACCACCAGGCCCAGCTCATGAGTATGGGTTACTCACTGGTTACTATGGGGAGGCTCGTCACACTAGTGTAGGCCGACAGCTCGACCACAGTGTCCCATACCACCATGCCCGGCTCATGAGTCTTAGCGGATCTTGGTACCATGGTTGAAACAGGTTTTTACATTGGTAAGCGGTACCTTAGATTCAAGCAGTAACGTCCATACATGGTAAACACACAATAGGCCAATCGGGTTATTTGACAAGTTCGGTTGGTACGAGCGTATGCGGAGGTAATCGACATAGAGTGCATAAGCACTTCCATGTGGCTTAACCACTGTTGACAATCACCGTATGGCTCGAATTCATCGAACGTATCCAGAACTGACTTCAATGGCCCCAAGGCCATGGTATACTTAAGTTATAACCAAAGGGTGACTGTTTCTGACAAATGGGGCTCGTCTGGATGTCCATTACCTGTCTATGTCACAGAGTAAGTTCCCTGATAATGGATCTAGGCCATGTTATGATTTCGGTATGATAGAAGTGGATCGACCGTGGAGGACCCATATCAGATCAACGGTCATTGTCACTCGATCAGGGCCACAAGTATACGGATAAGAGCATGAAAATTTTCCTGATCCATGGGTGAAGTTTGATCAGAATTTGATGGTCCGAAGTCTTCAATTTCGCTCGCAAGCGAATGGCCCAATTCACTTAAGTTCTGGTTCACTTTCTAAAGATATTCGCGTTTCTCACACACTTTGCTCAAGGCTAAAGTTGTGCATTTTTGGATACTATTTGGGCTTGATTCTTGTAATGGTTGTCAAGCCCAATAAGGTGGTCATAACCTTATAGTTTCTCGCTAATCGGACTTTCGATGCGCAGTCCAGGTCCGATACAGAGTTTCATTGTGCTCCCGAGAGCAACTGGGTTTTGGAATTTCTCCTAGTTTGTAAGGGACATTAAGTCAATGGTATTAATGATTTTGGGTCTTGTCATTTATGAAAATGGTGGTTCGAGTTAAATCTAGCAATTATTTAGTTTAGTACTTAACTAAATTCCGCCCTAATTATGACAGACTAAGGTCCTAGAGTAGTTTTATGTCCTTTTTGGCAATTTTAGTTAGTATATTATTTTAATTTTTTTAGTAGTTCATCATCAAGTCTACTCTCTCCACCAAATTTCCTTAAGTTTCGTGTTCTACAAAAATTCTAAAAATTCAGGAAGTAGCAGCTGTCCGAACTAATAATTTTTTGATAGTTGTCACATCAACCTAGATTCAACTATATTAAAATTTTTATTTTATTTTTTACTTATTTTTATATGAAACTAGACTTATCAAGATTCAATTTGGCTTTTGAATTACCTAAATCGTAGTTATATTGAGGGAGATATGACTTTTTGAAGTCGGTCAAAAAGTGCAGAAAATTGCAGCGAGGGTCCATCGAAATTTGGTGCACTGGCGGCACCCCGCGGTAAGGTCGGTGGTGCCGCGCCCCGTTGTGTTGTCTAGTGGTGGTTTTGCCATGTGACTTTTGAAATGAGCGTATCTTATAAATGATTTATTCGACGTGCAATATATGATTTTGGGGTAGGAGAAGCTGCTCTATTCTAACAACCTATTTATTGTAAATTTTAGTTTAAGTATTGTTCTTCATTATTTAAACTTTAGGATTAATGTCTAATGTGAAAGTACTTAGAAAAATTTGAAGAATAAGGTGGTGAAAGGTGAGAGTTTGAAGGGAATGGGTTGAAAGGGGATTTGAGAATTTGGGAATGAGTTCTGAGAAGTCAATAAGGTTGTATGATCGACCCATTACCTAAGGACGTCCATTGTTAAGTTGGGAAAAATCCGAGACGTGACATCAAATGACGCAAAAGCCATGTCTTAGGACATAAATCCATGCAAAGTGGCGCAAGAGCCAAGCTTTAAGACATGGTTCCTCATAAAGTGGCCCAAGGAGGAGTCTTTAAGACATGAAAAGCTCATCTTCAAGACAACATTTCATGTGAAGTGGCACATGGAGGAAGGCTCTAAGACAACAAAAGGCTTCCCTTAAGACAAGGGAGAGAAAAGTGGCGCATGGGATATCTTGCAAAAGTGAGTTCCAGACTCATTTTGCAATGCTCCATAAAAAGTCGCGCATGGGCTATCTGTTAAGACAAGAAAAGCCTTGTCTCAGGACAAGCTTTCACATAAAGTGGCGTGTTTTCTTGCAAAAGTGGTTGCGCGGGTTCGCGTAAAGGGTTTTCTTCAGGACAACAAAAGCTTCTTGTCTGGACATTGTTCCACATGGAGTGGCACATGGGGCTTTTTCCCAATTTCCATTGTTCAGATAGGCGCAAAGCTCTTTCCTTTGTGTTGATAGGCGCAAGTCCTCTTTCCATTGCGCGGGTTCGCACAAAGCAACTTTTCATTGCATGGGTTCGCGCAAACCCTCTCCTTCTCTCTCTCTCTCTCTCTCTCTCTCTCTTTTCTTCCTTCTTTCTTGTCCCCCTTCCTTCTTGTCTTCCAACTAAAAACAACCAACCCCACAAATGTGGCATGAGGAGGGGTATTTATAAGCATCCCTCTCTTACATAGTGGTGATCACCACTACTTCCTCCTTCACAAATATCCAACCTCCTCTCTTAAACAATGGCGTCCACCAAGCTCTCCCTTAAATGGTGGTGTACAACAACTTCTTCCTTCATACAAGGCAATACCCATTCACTCTTTTTTTTAATCAAAATACGCCCATGCAATCCTTTTTACCAGAATACCCCAACTTACTTATTTTTACGAAAATACCCCAACTTACTCATTTTTACGAAAATACCCCAACTCACTTATTTTTACCAAAATACCCCAACTTACTCATTTTTACCAAAATAAGGAGTGAATAACCTGGAAAAGGATCCGCACCATGGAATTCTCTAACCAATGCAATGGCCATGCAATGAATATTTTTTGTGGCTCAACAGATGTCCGCTCGATCCTTCTTTGATCGATTCATGAAATCAAATGGAGGATCGATCTTCTTCCGATTGAAGAACTGAATGAACTACAACTAAAGGATGACTGGATGATCATGCTTGTATGGAAGACTGAATGGTCATACTTGACCAGAAGATCGAATGATCATGTTTGATCAAAAGACTAGAATGGTCACGCTCAAATGGAAGATTTGAATGGTTGCGCTCGAACGGAAGACTTGAATGATCATACTTGACCAGAAGATCAAATGATCGCGTTCGATCAAAAGATTTGAATGATCACGCTCTAATGGAAGACTTGAATGATCTCGCTCGAACGGAAGACTTCAATGATCGCGCTCGAATGGAAGACTTGAATGTCCCCCGCCAGCAGTGCAGAGCGGATGCTTCACTAGAGGATAAAATTTTCTTTTCATCAAACTTGCCACTGTAACAGTTATGGAGACTTCGTCTCTGAGTATCTTGGTCAGAGAACTATCTTTCATTGTTGCTGCTGTTACAACAACATCTTTGATCAACTCTGGTGTCTCTTTCTTTGAACTCTGTATCTAGGGGGTTGTTCTTTAATGCTGCTCCTGCCGTAACAACTTTTTTGATTGTTTCCTTTATTCATGATCTGCATAACCCAAGCTTTCGAATGATAGTCTTTCCTACCAAATTAATCGGAATTAGTATCTCAAGACATTATAATTTTCAATTTAGCTTTATGAAGTATTGATAATTTTGAAATATATTGAAAACTTCTTCTTTTTTAGGCCGATCGTGATATTCATAATATGATAATGATTTAATCATTTCATCTTTGTGCTTTGTCATCATGCTTCGCATTGCATTCTTTGCTCATTATATCGTGCTTTTGGAGATGTCATCTCCAGCTTTAAAGGTTCAACTGCTGAGTCTTTTTACTGAGTCTTTTCTAGCTTGTGCTCCTTGGCGTAGACTTTTCTTTATATCTTTGCTGATTCTGAAAAATAGATAAGACTTTTTACAATTTTCATTTAATAACTTTCTGAAGGTCATAAAAGTTACTGATGATGATTCCGTTTGTTCTTTGTCTCCATCAGATCTAGTACTCGGAGACTTGTGATATCATTACTAGAACAATGAGAAGTTACCGCATTGGACCATATAACTGGGCCTGGAAATAAAAACAACTCTTAAATGTTCATACTGGATCATTCTTCACAATGAGAAGTTACCACATTACTTTGTAGACATAGATCATGCCCCCTTTCTAGGTCAACTTCGCATAAATATTTCTTCAGAAGATAATACTTCTGAATTGAAGCCTATTGATACCCTTGAAGGATGGATAATTCTTCCCTAGTTTATTCTTTGCAACCTTTGAGAATCTTATGCGATAATATTTTTCTATCATCAAGAAGGCAAGAGACCTTGTGACACTTGTTACCAGAACAAATATATTGTAATTGAAGACTAATAGTTGATCTTAAAAATAAGAACTTTTGAGTAGATAATTGCCAATATTTTGAAGGCATTTACTGTTACAACGTCTTAGAAAAATCCATATAAAGACCTGAGTAACACCTCAGGTAAAAATCCCTAAGGACCATACCCTGTGGAAGTTAGATGAAAATTTAGTTAAGTACTGAACTAAATAATCGGTGGATTTAACTCCAGCCACTATTTATACAAATGGAAAGACCCAAAACCATCAGAATCGCTAACTCAACACTACTTAAAAACCTAGGAGAAATCCCAAAAGCCTATTGCTCTTAGGAGCATATTGAAACTCCATGTCGGACCTGGACCACATGTTGAAAGTCCGATGACCGCAAAACTATAGGATTATGACCGTCTTATTGGGCTTGACAACCATCATGGGAATCGAGCCTAGATAGTATCCTGAAGCGTACAACTTGAGCCCTGAGCGAAGTGTGTGAGAAACGTGAATATCTTTAGAAAACGTAACGAAACTTAAGTAAATTGGGCCTTTTGCTTGTGGGTGAAATTGAGGATTTCAGACTGTCATTTTCTGACCGAACTTCACCCATGGATCAGGGAAATTTCTCTGCACATATCTGTATACTTATGGCCCTGATCGAGTGACACAACCATTGATTTGACACCGGTCTTCCACAGTCGATCTGCTAATTCGATCGAACCGAAATCATAACTTGGCTTAAATCCATGGTCAAGAAACTTACCCTATGCCGTAGGTGAGTAACAGACCTCCAGATGAACCTCGTTTGTCAAAAATAGACACCCTTTGGTTATGACCTAAGTATACCATGGCCCTGGGGCCATTGACATCACTTCTGAGCCTATATAAATCCCTTAAACCGCCCCATAACTATCCCATACGAATTTTCTCTAACCCTAGGAGAGAGAAGAGGGAAAGGAAGAGAAAAGAGTAGGGAGTGAGGGGAAATCCTTGGAGTTTGCTGCAGTGATTCTTTCCTGCTACTCCACGCACTGGATCGCCTTTACATCTAGCTAACCGATTCATTTCAACTACGATTTGGGTAAGAAATCCTAACCTTAATCCTGATTTAGAAAGCAGGATTGAGTAATCAACGAAATAGCTAACCTATTTCATGATTTAGGTATCCGTTGTTCTGTGTTTGGGAACGTAGGATTCAAACTGCATCCTAATTGAGCATTCTGACGAAAGGTGCGGACTATAAATGTTTAGGTTATAGTTTTCAATGCTTTCAATGTCAGCTAATGATTTATATTTGACTTGATTGCTACCATATGATGTTAGTCACGACGTTTTCGATAAATTATACATGTGCAAACTATGTTGAATATATGATGCATCTCATGTGTTTGTTGAAATGTTTGAATGAATATGAAAATATGATTTGTGTTTGCCACGTCTACTGATCTAGGAGTCATCGTTATTATATGCATGTTGACCTCTTTGTATAAGGATTTGCTGAAATATATGTTGTAACTAACCTAGTCTATGTATTTGGTGTATTATAGCCTAAGTGTTTGTTAAATTGTCTGAATGAGAAATTGTTAATGATTTGTATTTATTACAAGAATTAACTTAGGATTTTGTATTGCCTTATATATATGTATAGTTCTTTTGTGCAATCTTATTTGCCTCTATGCAAATATATGGACAAAATGCAAATACTTAGTAACATGGTCAATGTTTTTGATAAAATGCTCAAATGAAGTATTTACTTAGATTATTTGCTAAATGCTGATATGATTATCACATGTATCTACCTACCGCATCTGAGTAAGATTGGGGCCATACCCTGGCCTAGGCAATCCGTAACAATTCCCGTTTGAGGGCAGAATTAGTCTCGCCACATTTGATATGCTTGGTGAATTCGAGTCGAACGACAATTGTAGACAGTTGTTAGGCCATGTTGAGTGCTTATGCGCTCCATGTTGATTAATTCAGTGTGCGCTCATACCTCGATTGGCCTATTATGTATTTACCATGTATGGACATCCCTGCTTGAATCTAAGGTACCGCTTACCAATGTTAATGCTCGTTTCAACCATGGTACCTTGATCCGCTAAGACTTATGAGCCGAGAATGGTGGTATGGGACACTATGGTCGAGCTGTCGCCTACGCTGGGGTGACGAGCCTCCCCGTAGTGACCAGTGAGCAACCCAAACTCATGAGTCAGGCATGGTGGTATGGGACACCATGTTCAAGCTATTGGCCTATGCTGAGGTGACGAGCCTCCCCATAGTGACTTTGAGTATAAACTCTTAAATTTGCCCATCCACTATTTTCATTAGGGTGATGCCCTACAACTTGCCTATCTTATGTGGTTAACTAGGATTGACGACCCTAGATGGATCCTTTATTTGGGTAAATGATTTAAAGGGAGGTACCTTAGCTTCTCAAATCTGCTATATGAATAAGCCTAATTAAGAACCCAGCTAACACGACCATGCATCGCATTGCATGTGCCTTTGTAGATGAAGGGCATGATTAGGGAGTTGGATATGCGTGAAAGGCTGATGTTGTCGCTTGTGAGGGAGCTTTGTGTGAGTGCATGCATCATTACTGCACTTCATTCTTACAATAATCAGAGTATTTAGGAAGTGATTGTTGTATTGCTTTATCATTACTGCTTGATTGAATTGATAACATGTTAACCTTTGCCTTATAGTACCACTGAGTTGATCACTCACTCCCACTTTGGGATGGTGTTTTAAAGCACCAACCAGACTCTGTTGTAGATGTTGGTGATGATGGAGCCTATGTAGCTGAAATAGACTTCATCATTGAGGAGGAGGAATTCTCCTACGTTTAGCTATCAGGTGGGTCTTCGTAGGCCTTGTTTTGATTCGACGGGGTTACAGGGTTATATGGATTAGTCAGACATTTACATTTTGACATTTTATATATTTTGAAACAACACTTGTATATATTCAGCCTGGTACATATTCATACTCCAGTTTATGAAACACTTTCATGTGTTAATACACATACTTAAGTCTTCCACTTGCTTAATTTAATTGCACCTAGAGTATGATATGCTAATTTAATATAATCCCCCTCATATTTAATGCACTAATATGGACAACATTTAAACATCATTACCTATGTTGCATAAGTGATGCGTTGGATCTCGGGAGTTGAGCTTTGCTTGACCCTCAAAATCTGGGGCGTTACAGCTGTTGCTATAATAATATCAATTCTGATAAATTTTGATAATAGAATAATCTTCACGTCAGCGATTTGGCGATGGAAATGGTAGTTTTTCTAATATAATCCAGCAACCATCGTCGGTGCTCGACAATAATAATATACTTCAACTTTATATGCTTGGGAATCTGCCATCTGTCTTTTATTCATGTATTACACCGACATTCGAAGACTTTGTATTCTGAACTTTAGATTCTGAGACTTTAGATTCTGAGACTTTGGTTATCTGAAACTTTGGCCTTCTTGGTATTCAGCTTATCTTGCCCCCTTTTGATTTGGAAGTATTATGCTAATAATCTTTCAAATCAAAACTGTAATTTATCTTCAAAGATAACATATTTTGTATTCTTTTATCTGCCCCCTGAATAATTATGTCATGAATCTTCTGAGTTAAAATGCTATGAAACTTCTTGGTCAAAATGCCGTGAATCCTCTTGGTATTCGGAGATGATATATTTTGCTGAACCCGCGGGTATATTGATGAAAATGTGCCCCCATGATAAATATACTTATCTCATTTCTTCTTATCTGTTCTTCTATCTATGGAGTGAATATTTTCAATCTGGACCATATGTCATTACTTTCTCTTTTATTTCATATGTCCTCTCTATGACAATTTTATTATCGTTGGTCATCTTCGGTAGAAGACCTTTTCTTCTTTGCTTCATTCCTTTAAATACTTTAGCCGTGGCAATTTTATTTTCTCCGCAACTAGCCATCATAGGGAGTATCTCGTATTCTTCAAATGTATGTTTCATGTAGTCCTTGAATTGTCCGATTTCTTTACTTTCATAATTGTAAAATCGCCAATATTCTCTTTATTGGAATTTCAACTCTTTACCTTTGACGATCCTTTATTTTGCTTTCTTTCTTCGGCAATATCTGCTGTTGTTCTCTTAAGACTTTGAAATAGTCGATTCATATGAGAGTTGAGCAGCTTCACTTTAACTCTTTTCAAATTACAAATTTAACTTGCTCTTCTACTCTGGCAAGTCATGACAATGCTCCCAGGGTTCTCTATTGACTGATGAATTAGTTAATTGATTTGCTTTTTCGTCAGCGAGCAGCACCTAATTTAGTCGAACTAACCTCTCATTTAAAGGCTTTCCTCAAGGTTTACTGTTGTTCATGGTAGTCGCTCATAGTATTGCGCATGATTGATTCGTTAACCATACTTGGCGGGACGATACTCTTTGTGAAAGAAGATCGAACCCTTCGTTTTTTTAGATGTCACTATCATCCGTTCTTCATCGTCTTGATGTGCTACAGGTGAAGCAGAAACCATTCCAAATATTACCTAATATTGTTTGTCCTTAATCACAACTGATTTGATCTTCTTTGATGCTTTTTGGTGGAAATTTGTTGGATACGAAGTAGATAACCACGTTAGATGGGAGAAAGGTCGTTGCGATATACCTGTCATTTAGAACACAATGTTAGTTACTTTATTTAAATAAAATCATACTTTATTTTTAGAGATGAAGGGGAGGATGTTCCCACTTAGAGTCACCATTTTGGCGTTTATACAGATGCCAAAAATTGATAAACGTTCTTTGAATATTTTCTAAGTTATCATTGAAAAGAATCTCCAGAAGAGTCGCCATTTTGTTTTGACAAGAAAACAAATGCATTCGATTTGGGAGATTTATTCAATGATAAACAAAGAAATAATGAGAGAACAATGATCACAAGATATCTATTCATCCTGAGTTCATTTACATACTCAGATTCCCTTGATTCTGAAAACAAAGTACAATTAATGTAAAACAATGAATGCAATAGAAGGTCTGATGTTGATTTCGGCAACATTTCGATGCTTTTGATGTTCATCGTCAAGGCGGAAAGGTTATGCGAGCTTGTAACCCTTGATTTGGCCGTTGAGATCAGTTCTGATCATCCTTCCTTGATCTGATTGTTGAGATCAGTTCTGATCATCCTTCCGTTCATTCTTCCTTAATCTGACCGTTGAGATCAGTTCTGATCATCCTTTCCTTCATTCTTCGTTGATCTGACCATTGAGATCAGTTATGATCATCCTTCCGTTCATTCTTCCTTGAAACCCATAAAATGTGGAGCGAACATCCTTTGAAATGTGGAGTGACGATCATCCCTTGAAATGTGGAGCAATCATCCCTTGAAATGTGTAGCGGCGATCATCCCTTGAAATGTAGAGTAACGATCATCCCTTGAAATGTGGAGCAATCATCCCTTGAAATGTGGAGAGACGATCATCCCTTGAAATGTGGAGCGATCATCCCTTGAAATGTGGAGCGACGATCATCCCTTGAAATGTGGAGCGATTGTCGCTTGAAATGTGGAGCGATGATCATCCCTTGAAATGTGGAGCGAGAAATGTTTGCTTTAGGACATGTTCCCTCTTCAAATGGTGCAAAAGCCATGTCTTAGGACATAAATCCATGCAAAGTGGTGCAAGAGCCAAGCTTTAAGACATGGTTCCTCACAAAGTGGCCCAAGAAGGAGTCTTAAGGACATGAAAAGCCCGTCTTCAGGATAACATTCCATGTGAAGTGGTGCATGGAGGAAGGCTCTAAGACTACAAAAGGCATCCCTTAAGACAAGGGAGAGAAAAGTGGTGCATGGGATATCTTATAAAAGTGAGTTGCCAGACTCATTTTGCAATGCTCCATAAAAAGTGGCGCATGGCCTATCTCTTAAGACAAGAAAAGTCTTGTCTTAAGACAAGCTTTCACATAAAGTGGCGCAAAGGGCTTCTTGTAAGAATGGTTGTGCGGGTTCGCGCAAAGGGTTTTCTTGTAAAAGTGGTTGCGCGGGTTCGTGCAAAGGGTTTTCTTGCAAAAGTGGTTGTTTGGGTTCACGCAAAGGGTTTTCTTCAGGACAACAAAAGCCTCTTGTTTGGACATTGTTCCACATGGAGTGGCACATGGGGCTTTTTCCCAATTTCCATTGCATGGATAGGCGCAAAGCTCTTTCCTTTGTGCGGATAGGCGCAAGGCCTCTTTCCATTTCACGGGTTCACGCAAAGCAACTTTCCATTGCACGGGTTCACGCAAACCCTCTCCCCTTTCTCTCTCTCTCTCTCTCTCTTGTCTTCCTTCTTTCTTGTCTCCCTTCCTTATTGTCTTCCAACCAAAAACAACCAACCCCCCAAATGTGGCATGGGGAGGGGTATTTATAGGCATCCCTCTTTTACATAGTGTTGATCAACACCACTTCCTCCTTCACATAAAATCCAACCTCATCTCTTAAACAATGGTGTCCACCAAGCTCTCCCTTAAATGATGGTGTACAACTACTTCTTCCTTCATACAAGGTAATACCCATTTACTCTTTTTTTTTTTTACCGAAATAACCCCTTACAATCCTTTTTACCAGAATACCCTAACTTACTCATTTTTACCAAAATACCCCAACTTACTCATTTTAACCAAAATACCGCAACTTACTCATTTTTACCAAAATACCCCAACTCACTCATTTTTACTAAAATACCCCAACTTACTCATTTTTACTAAAATACCCCAACTTACTCATTTTTACCAAAATAAGGAGTAAACAACCCTGAAAAGGATCTGCTCCATTGAATTCTCTAACCAATGCAATGGCCATGTAATGAATATTTTTTGTGCCTCAACAGTGTCGTATTTCGATGACATCGACCTAGTCTCGATATGATCGATATTTGAATATCGATATCATCGAGTGATCCTTGATACTTAAAAAAGATTTTTACCTAAAAGCTTGATGGTGAGATTTGTGTCCCAATCCGATATCATCGAAGGTCCATCGATATCATTGAGATTTGAATTTCAAAGATATCGAGACTCCCTTTTAGACATCGATAATCACATGATTTTCCTTAACTATTTTCTGGACGTAAACTGGCTAGATGTCGATTTTATCGAGCCTTCTCGATGGACTCGAGATTCGAAAGTCGATGATATCGATCTGTCATCGATTCATTAAGAATTCAGCCCAAGATGCATTTAGGCTGCTGGACATTTGAAGTCCTCATTCGATATCATCGAGTGAGTTTTGAGGACATCGATAATAGAGTTCGATTTCATTGAAGAACTTATCGATAAATCTACAAAGGCTGAAAACTTAGAGATTTTCCTAATTTTGCAAAATATTTTTTCACACCTTAAACCCTAAGATCTTCTATCCATTTTTAAGGGTTTTATATACCTGGTGTTTTAGGTCAGGGGATGTGAGGCTAAGTTTACCTTTGGCGAGTTTGGGCACACATCTTGTTGAGACAGACGCTTGAATGATCTTCTCATGGGGCTCACTTGTCTTGCTGACTCAACACTCATGCTAATTGACAAACCAGGGCACTTTCAATCTCCCCCTTTGTCAATAACATGACAAAACACCTGAAGTCCTAGAACAACATATAGACCAACACCCTAAATTGTGTGTACATGGACTTTACACAAATTTACAAAGATACTATGAAGTTCACACACACGAATGTATCATTCAGTAGTAGCTGATCCCCCTATCTTCTTACAGCTGCTCCCCCTAACACCTGCACCACCATTCATATTAAGATGCACACAATTTTCTCCATGATGGGATTTGTTCTCCCCCTTTTGTCAGTCATTGGCAAAGGGCAGTATAGCAATACTAGTGATTGAAGTTGAAGCATAAAAATATGGGAGAAACAATAGAGATCTAGATAATCTAATTCATAACAGAGTATAGTAGATATCTCTAAATGCATAATCAGGAAGAGACAGGAGTATAATAGATAACGACATTTCTATACTCATGGAAACCATCCATGCATACGAGGGCGAAGGAGAGCTATGATTTCGCAAGGAAATTAGCAGTATAAAGATAAGAAATCCCAATCCAATTTGCAACCGTTAAGGAATATGCAAAAGAAAGCAATCACAGTTGATATCAGCATTCTATAGAGATCAGATTATCATGGCAGCATATATATATATATATATATATATGAACTAGTAAACAGCCATAAAAATATCCCCAATAAAAACTGCCCAAGCTTAGCAGTATTTCAACATCCAATCCAACAATAATCAAACTAAAATTCTGACCCAACCATGGCCACATCAAAATACAAGTGTTTTCCATATGTAGAGGATATGCATAAACCACACAAAAAAATATTAAACTTTTCATGTTAGGTAACCATCACATACACTCATAAGACGCAGGGCATTCAAAAAGATATCCATGCCCATACACCGAGATGAGTATCTAGTGTATGTGACGGCACGAAGACTATTGATACTATGGTGGAGGGGCTGATGAAGATGGTGCGGTATTGTCTCGTCAGCATGTTATTAGATCAACCAGTTGCTGTACCGATTGCTGCACCCCAGCCACCAATCTTTCCAGGACAGTGAACCATTCATTCATCGTTTCCTTCATCTAAGTGACTTCTCGTAATGTCGTCCTGATCTGATCTTGATGTACTTTAAATCTTTTGGCCTGCACATCGTTAGATGGAGGCGAAGCTTGTTGTGATTCGAGTGGGTCTCCTTCGGCCTGTGCTGCTCCTTTAGCTTATGCAGCTCCTTCACCCATTTCACCTTCTTCTAGAATCCCCGAGGAGGGTTGATCTTCTAGATATCGATGAAACTTCAAATCCTTCTTTCTAATATTGATTTTGTTGAAATGTTGGAGAGGTAGCTCCCGATCATTTGTCATTGGAAGACCGATCTTATCACTTGGCACGTGAATAATCTGAGGGAAGGGTGGATGGACGTCTCTAGACGTGTGAATTACGTACACCGGCTGGTGAATTATCAGAGTGGGAAGACATATCTTGATCCTAGTTTCCACACAATACATGATCATGAACATAAATCCTGTAAGGTCAGCTTGGTTTGTACCTCTCGGGTACACATTTGTGGCGAAGATGCCATGCAGAACTCGATACATGGTTTCCATAATTTTGCCTTCAATGCATTACCCTGGTACCAAGGAATATCCCTACCCTAGCATAGGAACGACGTGATCATAGACCGAGTCACTGGATTTTCAAGATTTAGATCAGAGAGACCAACTGGAGACAGAGTGAGACCCAAAATACTTGTAATAGATTCAGGGATAATTTCTACATCTATATCCCCAACAAAGACAGTGATGGAAGGAGGTTCTACGACAGGAGAATGGTTGGAAGCAAAGAAGCTATAGGTTCTTTCATAATGACATGGGCTGCTAAAATTGAACATAGGTAGCCAATCTATTGCAGCCAATAAAGGTTCTAGGTTATAGGGTTTTAGGAAATCCCTGTCAATTTTTCGTTCATGGACCAACTTCCTTTCAGTATATTTTGCCAGAATAGGATCTACCATAGTAGGAGGAGGAACAGGTGTGGCATGTTGCGACCCACCATGTGATGTTTGTCTGGTACTTCACTAGTGTGTTGGGATCCCTTGATCAGATGCCTTTGCCCTTTCTTTAGGTGCAAGGAGTTTATGTTTGGAGGATCTTAAGGATTCCTTAGAAATAGGAGTTTTTCCTTTGTCCTTCCCCATTGAACATTTACCACTTAGAATGGGATGAATGAGAGTGGGATTTGATAGAAGATTGAAGGATTTTGAAAATGAATTAATGATCTTCTAGACAGAACTTCTTTCTATAATCTAGAAATACCCAAAGACACAAGGTGCAATCTTGAGAAATTAAGGGAATAGTCAAGGAATTACCAGATTTGGGTGATCATGGAAGGCTCATAAATGGAAAAACATGTAAAACGGCCGAGGAGGATGAGCAACAGAGAGAAGAACGAGCTTCGAGTAAAGAAATGAAATTTTCCTGCTCGTCCGCCTTTTATCGAGCGGGTAACCTTCAATATCATCGAACTTGGTTCGATGTTATCGATATACCCTAATCGATGTTATTGATTATGAGTTTGAGGGCAGACCAATTGACCTAACATTTCAAATTCTTGAGAGGTCATCGATGGGATCGATGCGGTTTCGATGATATCGACGACTTGTTCGATTCAACGATTCACTTATCGAGAAGAAGGATGGGATGAGTTATCTCTAGTTTTCGATAATCTTCCATACATGTATATCTTCAAATATTTTCATGTTAGCTTTAGTATAAGTCAAAATCTTTACAAAAAGTTGTAATCATCAAAACTTATAAACATTAATAATGTTTATGCACAAAAAGAAGTTCCTGAGGTATAGAAACCTCTAATGTATCATGATAATCATAAAAAAATGCATCATTTGCATGCATTCATCCAGACTTAGATGCTATAGCCTAGACATGCTTTCCATGCTCAATTATTACTAAGCATATGGATCAAACTTTCTATTTCCTTTAATGACATAACAGTGGTCACTGGTGCGAAGGCCCTCGATAATGGATTTTCCTGATAAGTCTAGAATCTTGCACTTTAGTTTGTCAAAGGTCACCACATGTTTGTTGTCACATATTTAAGAGATGCTTAAGAGATCGTGAGTCAGTCCTTTTATGGAAAAAGCATTCTCATTTTCAAGCATTTCCATTCCTTCTATAGTTCCACACCCTACTACCTTAGTGGTACTTCCATCAACATAAGTGTAACGACCTTGGAATTTTTGTGCTAATCTTTCCTTAAGTAGTTGTTTTGGGGTAATTAGCGCTTTACTCGATTGCTTGTGAAATTCGCATCAATCACTTTAAATTGTATCTGCATGGCTCTAAACGTGTAGATTAGTGAGCGCTACGTTACTCTGAAATCTGGGATCCATCGCTAAATCCAGTTGTTCTGGAGAATTTTTGGAAGATCTAGATCGGACCTGGACGGTCCGATGGCGATGATCTTAGGCTGTTGCGGTCACTGAGTTGGGCTTGGTCTTCACCTCAAAAATCAAGTCGATCTGATGTTCTGGGTCGATTTGGTTGAGCTCGGAGTGAAGAGTGTGAGAACGGTTGGAATTTATTAAGCTTTTTATGAAATCTGAGTCGTGTCGCTTGCGCGACGATTTTAAGCTATCTGACCGTTGGATTCTGACCCAATTTCACCCTCTGATCAGGATGGTTGGCCCAGGCATATCCTAGTGCTTGTGGACCTGATCGAGTTTCCGTGACCGTTGAATTGAGTGTGGTCCGCCACGGCTGATCTGAAGAGCCGGTCGGTACGAAAACTCAGTCTGACCTAGATCCATGGTCAGTGAGCTTAAGTCCGACCTTTCGTGGTTATAGGCCCACCAGAAGTGCTTCGTTGGATCGAGAAAGGCGTACTTTGGTTATAACCTAAGTATACCTTGACCCTGGGGTTATTTCCATCATTTTAAGGCCTATATATAGTCCTTAACCCTAGCTCTCATTTCCATACGAATTTTCTCTAACCCTAGCTTGGAAAGAGAGTGGAAAAGAGAGAGTTAGTGAGAGAGATTGGTTGGTGAATCACCTTGATTCTTCCTTGTTCTTCTTCACCTTTGAACCTTCACTTTGAATCGTTCCTTTGGCGATTTTGAGTTCTTTTGGGGTAAGTTAACCTAACCCTAACCTGTGTTAGAGCTTAGACTAGACTTGGTGTTGTTGTATCTCATTTCTATCCTTATTTTAGGGTATTCTTGCGCCGTTGTGAAGACAACTCGTCTAAATCAGTTCGGCGGTTCTTTCTTTGCTTAAGGTGCGGACTTTAAGTGTATATGTTATGGTTTTCAAGGCTTTCAATCCCAGAGTTAGTGATTTATTCTTGTTATGGATGAGATTTCACATGTCAAATGTTATGTTTGCATTGCTTTCTGATATGCATGTGCTATATTGAGATTTGTGTATTCTAAGTGTATTTATAAAGTACCGTATACGTATAAAATACGCACTTGTGCTTGCCATGATTATTGGTCATGTATGTATGCTAGATGCATGTATGACAACTCCTTGGTAAAGGGAATTGTCTAAGTGCATGTATTCCAACATACGTCATGTATGTTATTCCTTGTATGCTAAGTGTTTGTAGAAATGCATGAATGACCTAAGTGTAACTGATTACACTAAATGCAGGCGTTGAGAAGTGGTTCTCAATACTTCTATGGATGCGCATGATTTCCTTTATGCATTTACATTCCAAGTTATTTAAATTCAAGCATTCCTATGCTTACATTTATGTTAAGTTGATATTCTTGGATGTGTATGCACCATGATTTGAGTGGTTGTTCCATTCTTGTTTTACATTCCATATAAATATCTGTAGTAGTGTAGGATATTTGGGACTATGCCTTAGTCCAGGAGATCGGTAATTGACCCTATATTCGTGGTTGAGATTGCTTTCGCCACGTAGGACGTATTAGACGAACCCGAGCCGTATTAGAGTTGGCGGCAGTGGTTTGGCCACGCGGAGTGTTTGCGCACTCCATGTCGTTCAATTCAACGTGCGCTCGTGCTAGTCGAGTTCGTCAAATAACCCGATTGTCCAGTGTATGTTAACCATGTATGGACGCTCGCTTGAATCTAGGGTACCGAACTTACCGGTGAAATCCTAATAACCATGGTACGATCCGCTAAGACTCATGAGTAGGACATGGTGGTATGGGACACCGTGGTCGAGCCGTCGGCCTACTGGGGTGACGAGCCTCCCGTAGTGACCGGTGAGCAACTTAACTCGTGAGCCGATTATGGTGGTATGGGACACTATATTCGTCTTTGTCGGCCTACATTGATTGGTGACGAGCCCTTTGTAGTGACCTCGAGCATACCGGATACCGCAAGGAGGTGACGAGCCGATCTGTGGTAGTAAAGGCATGAAAGGCGTGCATTGATTGGTGACGAGCCCTTTGATACGACCTCAACTATATGATCGTATGCGATATCTAGGATTGACGACCCTAGTATGGATCATTGTTTGGATGGTGACATGAGGAAGGTATCTTAGCTTCCCAATCCTGTTGTGTGAAATGGACTAATAACAACTTGGTAATCATAACCATGCACCGCATTTGCATGTGCTTTGTAGATGTGGCGCACTTTGAGGCGATGTCATGCGTAACGTAAGATGAAGACGCTGAGGGTGTACGCGTGAGGGCACGCATCATATTGCATTCATACCTGCATTAACAAGAGTACTTAGGATTTATTTCCTTGTCCTGCTTTATCATTACTGTTTGATTGAACTGATAACATGTTAACCTTTGCCTTATAGCTCCAGAGTTGATCACTCACTCCCACATTTATGGGGCGGTGTTTCACACCCACCAGACTCTGTCTTAGGCCCTGATGTTGCAGATGTGGATGCGACGTCTGAGGCAGAGCGGGAGCTGGATGACGACGAGGCTGCCTTCTCCTATATGCAGTTTTCAGACGGGTTCTAGCGAGCCTTGGTCTGTTGCGCGGGATCTATGGGATTACTATTTTGGGAACTGAAATGATGTAACTTGTACTTATAATTTTGATAAATAACACTTTTACACGATCTGGTTGTATATGTAATTCAGGGACTTACACTTGTACACATATTTTACTATAAGTCTTCCGCTTGCTTTATTCACTTATCCTTGAATCATATCTGTGTTTTGGCTTAATCTATCCCATGTTTATGTGCTAATACAGTCAACATACATCATTCATTAATTATGTTGCATAAGTGATGTTTTGGAACTCGGGAGCTGAGTTATGCTCGACCCCCGAATTTCAGGGCGTTACAATAAGTGACTATCCCATCATCAAGATTTGTGTAATTTGAGAGAAGGGATTTATCACCCGTGACATGCCTTGAGCACCCACTGTCTAGGTACCATTTAGTACTATTGCTTGTTGAATGATTTGAGTGAATAACAAGACAAGTTTTCTTTTCTTTCGCTACCCATTTTGTGACTGGATTTCTTATTATGGTCATTTTTTTGCTTCATTAACAATTTTGGTAGGCATGTTGGGTAACTGAACCATGTTTCCTTATTTCATAGATTCATTTGTTTTCTGATTTAGTTCAGCCACTTGATTTAATAGCTCTTTCATTCTCTTGGTCATTCTGGGTAGAGATGGATGTGTTCCTTTTGCCATATTATTTAGTGGACTCTCGGCATTTTGTATTGATTTTCAGGTTTCTCTGTATTTACCAGTAAGATTCGAATCAGAATTAGATTGATTCAACCTTGGAGAAATACATTCAAATTTGAAATGGTTGGAGTCTCCACATGAATGACAGATAGAAGTAGCTTTTGTTTTACTTCCTGATGCAGCTGATTTCTTAAACACTGGTGCTGCATTTTTAGATTTTGATTTGAAGTTGTCATATCCTAATCCACTCTTGTCTCTTCCAGGTCTTCCCATCCCTAAGAGTTTTTCTAATTTTTCACTACATTGGGAGAATTTGTAATTTAGATCAACCGACTTCTTGGATTGTTCTACATCAAACCTAAGTGTGTGATTCTCTTTCTTTAGATGCTCATTTTCATCTTTCAATAGATCAATCTGTTTAGTAAGTTTTGATGATTCAGATTTATGGGACAGATTGATTCTTTCTAGTTTATCATTTTCAGAGTGGTATTGTTATAGATCGTTAATCAAGTGTGTATTGTTTTCTAATGTTTTGTCTAGATCCATTTGCACCAATTTATTTTTGTTTCATTTATCCCAAGTCTTTTAAGGATATTGATACTATGAATATAAAGTTGATTATAGGCATCCTGCAGTTTATCCTTTTCTTCCTCTTCTTCTTCTTTCTCTGTCTCCTCATCATTAAATGGAAATGATTCAGTGGCTTGAGGTTCTTTGATTTTCTCAGATTCTATGGGAATGTTGGAGGTTGTAGAGACTATAAGAATTTTCAGGGATTTTTGGTCTCGATCACTCTCTGAGTCACTACATTATGAATTTGACTCATTAGTATCATCCCATGTGGCTATCATTGCCTTTCCTTTGGTTTTCCTATTTGGGCATTCAGTGGACAGGTGCCCAAACTTTCGACAAGTGTAACACTGTGGTTCTTTGGACTTTTTACCAGGTTTACCTATATAATGCTTGTTGTCCAACTATTTTCTTTAAATGGCCGGCCACGGTTTTTATGGAAGAATTTCCTGAACCGTTGAGCCAACAAGGCCACTTCTTCATCTTCATTTCCCCTTTCACTTTCATCTTCCTCATTAGTAGTGTTTGTTTGAAGTTTTGAGGACAATATTTTTGGGTTTAGGAGTTTGCTTGAAGTGTAGTTCAAATGTTTGTAGGGAACCTACGAGTTCTTATACTTTCATTTCATCCATGTTTCTACATTCTTCAATAGTTGAAACTTTCAAGTTGAACCGTTCTGGTAAGGATCTCAGAATTTTCCTACAGATTTCTGGAACCAGAACCTTTTCTCCTAATCCACCCATGGAGTTGCAGATGATGTTTAGTTATGCGAAGAACTCCATGGAGGTCTCATGCTCTTCCATTATGAGACTTTCAAACTATGATGTTAGGAGTTGCAGCTTGGATCTTTTTACTCTGTTGGTTCCCTCATGAGTTGTTTCCAACAAGTCTCATGCTTCTTTAGCTATTCCGTACATACTAATTTGATTGAAGACTTCTTGGGACACAACACAGTAAATAACATTAATTGCTTTAGCTTCAGAGGTTTGTTTTTCTTTATCGAATGCTGTCCACATTTCTTTTGATTTTGGTTTGATGGTAGTTGTGACATTTTCAAGTACTATTTGCTCGGTTGGCGGCACATATCCTTTTTCAACAATATCCCAAACAACATGATCTAAAGATCTTAGAAAGTAATGCATCCTAGCCTTCTAGTACACATAATTTGGTCCATCAAATACTGGAGGGCTAGTTACAGATGAGCCCTCTCCTTTGGCCATATTACTAACTTCAGTCAAGATCACTCTCTAGGCGGTGAAGCCCTGAAGAGAGACCCTCTCTGATAACAATTGAAATTGTGGTAATGACCACTTTAGTCAAAGTGGGAATATGCCAAGATGTCCTAGAGGGGGGGTGAATAGGACTTAAAATTTTTATGATGATTTAAAACCTATCAACGCTATCCTGAACTAATATGTAAATAACAAGATTTCTTCAATGTAACTCTATTGGTTTCCAAGCTAAATAGAGGATCCAATTATAAGACTATTCAAAACATAAACAAGATGTTTAACATAGTTCATGATGGATGTGGCAGTGTGCGAGATGTGATTCTAATTAGTTCTAGGTAATCATGTAAACATGCATTATGAGAACATTCAGAGAAATCACACAAACAGTAAAAGTAAATAGCAATCCCAAACACAATCATTTTTATAGTGGTTCGACTACATGTCTACTCCACTTCCGATGGATGCACTCAACCCTTGAGTGTTCCGGATCTCACTAACAGAGGTTTTAAGTCAGGTTCACTTCAAACTAGTACAACCTACACTAGGTTGACTCTAGGACCTACACAAGGTACCTAACATGTCTCCATGAGACACAGGTTTATGCCCCCTACAGGAGCAAGGGTCAACACATAGCAGCCAGATTTTAGGCCACACAGGCCAAGGATCCACACAAGTAATCTAGAGTTTATGCCCTACACAAGAGCAAAGATCAACACACAACACCTAGGTTTTAGGCTACACAGGCTAAGGATCCACACAAGGAACCTAGAGTTTATACTCCCCAAGAGAAAGGGTTAACACACAACACCCACACATACTCTCCCATTGGAGGCCTCCTATGAGGACTTGAAATGTGTGAGAATCACCTGTGACCTAATCCTACATAAAGGAATGATTAGCAGGGTCTCTGGACTCTAATGACTTATAGATAAGTAGATGAGTCCTATTAAGCACATTGATGAAGATCTTCTCCTTTGATGATGAAGAATCTTCAGTTCCCTTGAACTGCAATACAGATGATGCTCCAATGTAAGGCGACAGGTTGGGTCAAGGTTATGTTGGAATCCTACTCTATTCAATGTTTTCCAATATTAGAGACAAATGGATTCCAAGAATCTATGCATTCAAGGTATCCTAGCTCATTGATTTGCCATTAAGGTGGTAGCTGAAAGATCCTTGAATGCGGAAGTTCATTCCCCAATCTACTCTATTGAATATCAATGATGAGGGTAGATTGGAGGATGAACTCTCATGAGAGAAAAAGGCTTATTTTTAAATTAAAAACTCAAAAGCTCTATCTATTTTCTCTACAAACAACCTAAAGCAAGCTCTCATTAAATAGGCAAAAAGTTCCACTGGAAATAAAACAGTCATATTTTTTATAGAGTTCGATATCATCGAGCAAGCTTCAATATCATCGAGCGTATACTCTCGATAATGTCAAATGGCTGCTCGATGACACGAACTCAATTTGTCAAACACTTTTGAACCTTTTTTGCCAACTGGTCAAGTATATCGAAAATGCCTCGGTGTCATCAGTTTTTGAACATCGATTTTATCGATGCATGGTTCGATTCCTCGACATTTGAAAACATGAGAGCAGACTTGCCTTTGAAACTTACAAGTATTGATATGATCGAGCATCCCTCGATATCATTTGATTTTAAATGTCGATGATATCGATATCAGTTTTGATTCATCGATATTTTCAAGAAATTTTCCTATAAACTTGCTGGATAGTTTGTGTCCTATTTCGATGAGATTGACCTGGTCTTGATATGATCAATATTTGAATATCAATATCATTGAGTGATCCTCAATACTTAAAAGATTTTACCTGAAAGCTTATTGGTTAGATTTGTGTCCCAATCCGATACATCGAAGTTCTATCACTATCATCAAGATTTGAATTTTGAAGACTCCCTTCGAGACATCGATAATCACATGATTTTTCTTAACTATTTTTTGGACACAAACTGACTAGATGTCGATTTTATCGAGCCTTCTCGATGGACTCGAGATTCGAAAGTCGATGATATCGATCCTGTCATTGATTCATCGGGAATTCAGCCTAAGATGCATTTAAGCTGCTGAACATCTGAAGTCCTCATTCAATATCATCAAGTGAGTTTTGAGGACATCGATAATAGAGTTCGATTTCATTAAAGAACTT
Organism: Magnolia sinica; assembly: GCF_029962835.1. Lineage (NCBI taxonomy): Eukaryota > Viridiplantae > Streptophyta > Magnoliopsida > Magnoliales > Magnoliaceae > Magnolia > Magnolia sinica. Next base: position 58,551,107 of record NC_080576.1, read on the forward strand.
ATCGATAAATCGACAAAGGCTGAAAGCTTAGAGATTTTTCTGATTTTGCAAAATAGTTTTCATACCTTAAACCCTAACATGTTCTATTCAATTTTGAGGTTTTATATACCTAGTGTTTTGGGTCAGGGGATGTGAGGCTAAGTTTACCTTTGACGAGTTTGGGCACACATCCTATTGAGGCAGACGCTTGAATGATCTTCCTATGAGGCTCACATGTTTTGCTGACTCAACACTCATGCTAATTAACAAACAAGGGCACTTTCAGAACATAGTGCTGAAAGGAAAAATATATATATATTAAAAATCAAAGCTCCAGAAGACCGCTGCACACTCCAAGCTCAATGCTACTATGACCTAACACCACCTGCACGCATCTATCATGTATAAACTTATAGAAAGCTTAGAGGGTGGTGTAAGTGTATGCGCAAGGTAAGTGCCAAGTATACAATATCAGAGCAATGCAGGAACATACCGGTAAGTCTATAAATACCATCAGCCTTATCCAGGCTATGTGATACAAAACATAATAAGCCAATATCATATACTAAGGAAGCATTGTAGATCAACTATGCAATGTGGAGACATAGTAAGCCAAATATCATATACTGAGGATGTAATATAATATGTAAATCCTGATGAGTCCAAGAATACCATCAACCTCATCTAGGCCATATAAATGCAGAAACATAGCAACCTAAAATTTCATATGCCACGGATGTAATGCAATATGCGGTGCGAATGAAATGACCAATCTAGATTGTGAAGTCGGGATAATAGTACGTAGTATCGCAGTCTATGAGGTCCATCACAAGGGACTTCTACCCAAACTAGTCTCATATCTAAATTTGGATAGCCAGACTCAATGTGGTAAATTCCTGATCTCAGGTTAGTCGCAAGCCCTAACCAAAATCTTAGCCATTGTGAAAGTACATAACAATTAGTTGCACACCACCAGCGTGAGTGGATAGTGAATGCATGAATGAATGAGTAAAATGCCGAGTATGCAACTCCTGCTCAATCAGTCCACATATTAGTATCGTATATTTTTGGGATCATTACTGGGGTCTAGTACACTCCAAGCTAGCTGCTGCCACTGCCGGTGTGCAGCCCAGTAAGTGAAAAAGACCTCACTATCCACCTGCCAACAGTGTACAAATGCCTACCTGGCTCGTCAATAGTGGACCCATTTATAAGTTGGTCAAACTCAACCTAGCTTACAGCACCCTCAATTGGGCGAATAAGGCCACACCTCCTTTCAACCGACCACGACACAGTGGGAGACGTGGCCTACTGGTATTTCGCACTCGGGCGCTCATGTATATCCACTCAGTTTAGATGTTGGAGCATCCCCTAGCCATGGGAGTTTAGGGACTTTCACCCATGGATATTCAAAATGCCCATATGCTCAAACCAAATAATTTCAGTGCCTCATCTGGCCATCTATGATATGCCTGTGGAGGTCGTAGACGTGATGTCGCTAGGGCGCCAAATGATCATGTCAAAAAATGCGAGACACATGAGCCATACCATCCAGTCATGCATCAAACCTACGCGTACCGCGTGCTCATGTGGGGAAACTTCATTTCTTAGGGAGTCCCATAAACAATTAGCCTAATGGCACATGCTATGCTCATCACTCCTTATAATAAGCATGCGAATGATGCGTATGGGCATGTATCATGAAGTATATTAAGCATGATTATAATAACATACATCATGGTGGGCCTGTATAAGGCGGCCCATGGTCCGTGATAATGAACGAGTGGTGTGCACACAATCACATACACATGGTGGGTCTCACACACCACAATTGGGCCTCACACGTATAAGGGGCTTCACACAATCACAATGGGCATCATATAATCACAATGGGCCTCATACAATCACAATGGGCCTCATATAATCATAATGAGCCTCATATAATCGCAATGGGCCTCAGACAATCACACAATGGGCCCCATACAATCACGACGGGCCTCACACAGTCACAATGGGTCCTCATACAATCACAATGTTATGCTAACACATACTCAGTGTGTAAACCAATCATAGTCGTAATCGATAATCGGCCTATATATATAGAGGGGTTCATAAAAGGACAGTAGATCTAATCCATAACATGAGGATCGGTCCTCAACAATAGATATACCAAACTGATACCACTGATCTTTCCACCTATGGTGACAATGTATTCTTCTCATATCAAGGATGAGCCTAGATGGCCTACTCATATCAAGAATGGGCCTAAGAACAAGGAGTGGCCTTCCTTGCCCGTTCCATCATGTAGCAATCTGGGTTTCTAAGGGCCCAATAAGCACAAGGTGGGCCACATTCCCTATGGAAGGCTTGGTACGAACACAAGATGGGCTCTAAGGCTTATGTGGTCCTACAGGGTATGGTGGAAAGCATCATTTTCAAATGGGGGCCCAACAGATTGGGATAGCCTAATTAAGGGAAAGATGGGTAATATAATCATCAATTGGGGGGGGGGGGGCAACGGTTTGGGTTAGCCCATTAAGGGGAGATGAGAATGGGCCTAACAACGGGCCCTAGGGACAGTTACAATGTGGACATCTAACCATCATTTCTCATATAATGTGGACATTAAACCGTCATTACTCTTAAAGCATGGCGCATTTAATATTAACTCAGAACGTAGATGGGCATTATAAACATCATTACATACATCCTGGTGGAATCACACATCACAATGCGCCTCATATACATCACCTTGGGCCTCACACAAGGGCTTTGTATACATCGCATTGGGCCTCACTCATGGGCCTCATATAGATCACATTGGGCCTCACACTTGGGCCTTAAATACATCACAAGGGGCCGCATCACATGTGCCTAATACATCATAATGGGCCGCATCACATGGGCCTAATGGGACAATCATAATGGGCCTCATCACACTGGCCTCACATACATCACACTGGGCCTCATCATACAGGCCTCACATATCACAATGGCTACATACAATCTCAATGGGCCTCAAACAATCATAAAGGGCCTTATACAAGGGTCTCATACATCACAATGGGCCTTACACAAGGGTCTCATACATCAAGTGGGCCACATCACATGGGCCACAACAATGGGCCTCATGTACATCAAGATGGGCAGCAACAATGGGCCTCATATAATTCAAGTGAGCCATATCACATGGGCTGTAACAATGGGCCTCATATACATCAAGTGGGCCACATCACATGGGCCGCACCAATGGGCGTCATGTACATCAAGATGGGCCGCAACAATGGGCCTCATATAAATCAACTGGGCCACATCACATGGGCCACACCAATGGGCCTACTGACCTAGCTAGTCCATTTACACCATTCATCTATTTTAGAGATCATTTTAGACCATTTCCCAAAAAAAATGAATCATATCGAAAGCTCATTTGGACCACACCCTAAATAGCGGTGGAGATGATGATTGAAAGATCATCTGGACCATACCACAAACAATAGTGGAGATAATGATTCTCTTTGTTAAACAATTCACTGGGCCGGGGCCCACCATCACGTTTATTTCTATCCAATCTGTTCATACATCACAATGACCTAAATTAAGCAGGAAAACAAATTTCATACTGATCCAAAACTTCTGGGACCCCAAACGGGTTTCAATGGTAGACATCCAATCCTCCACTAAGTTTTGTAGTGTGTTCCACTTGATAGATGGAGTGGATATAGAACATATACATCAACGGTGGGCCCCATCCCCTGTTAAAACAGATGGACGGCATGGTGAAACACATACATAAGGGGGGTCCCACGTCCAACTGGATAATGGATAGTGTTAGATGTAGCACATTAAGAAGGTGGGCACCACAGTGTGGAAAAAGCACTCTCATCAAGTGGGCCACATCGTCCTCATGTGGATAGTGTGAATGAAACACATACATCATGGTGTTCCCACGTGCTGGGTATAGCACGGTAGGCTCCGCCTAAAATTTGAATCCGCCTCATTCCCAGGCCCATGGCCTGAGATGACTGGATAAATGGTGTAGATGTAAGGCACATAAGTCCAGGTGGGGTCCACGTTAGTATAGCCCACCTGGTTTTGAATCAAGGTGATATCTGTTTCTCCTTCAGATATCAGGTGGCACACAAGTTAGGTGTACAACAGAGTGGGCCCAGCTCGCTAGACAAACGGTCCTGCTGGGCCGATGGCCCTTTTATGGGTTGGACGGTGTGGATTTAAAACACAATACATCATAGAAGGTCCCACCATCCAGGGGTCTGGATGGTGTGGATGAAATACATACATCATGGCGTGGTCCACACCTCAAAAGGTTGGACGGTGTGGATATCTCACATGCATCATGTGGGACCCATAGAACCTACTGACATCAATACATCAACTATATAGCTGATGTAAAGTACATCAGGCAATCCACTTAGTGGGTCCCATGTGTGGGACCACTAGATATAATTTTATTATTTATATATTATTATTTTTGAATGATCTAGTGTCCATGTGTGCTAGATGGATGGCCTGGATGTACAATACATCATGGTGCGCTCCCACCAATCACCATCCAGGAATGGATGGTGTGATATACAATGCATACATCGAATATGTGTGGGGGTGGGTCCCACAACAGACGGTGTGTATAAAACACATACAACACAGTAGGCCATAGAGCATGCTGACGCAATACAGCAGCTATATAGCTAGTTGAGGTATACCAGCCAATCCACTTTTGTCCTACCTTCCATCTGTGGACGGTGAGGATAAAATACATATCTCAGGGTGGGTCCATAATAGTGTGGCCCACTAGAGTTTTGAATCAAGATGGTATTTGTGTCTTCCCTCCCATTCAGGCTTGCCCATATGGACAGCTAAAAGGTTGGACGAACCGTATGAATAAAACACTTGCATCATGTGGGTCCCACATCCCGCCATTAGATGGTGAGGACATCACACACTCATCAGGTGGGCCATCATGCAAGGAAAGGAGAGAGAGAGAGAGAGAGAGAGAGAGAGAGAGAGAGGGAGAGAGTCGAGTGATGGAGGGCTTCGCCCCCATGAGCCCTCTTAGGATTACAATACATACATCAAGATAGGTCCTAAATAGGATCCACACCATCAATTGGTAGGTCTCACTTGGTCCATTAACAAAATTGAAATCTAACCCTATAAAACACCCACCGATTCTGCTTCTTCTAGGCTCTTTGGACTCCTTAGCTCCTAGGCTTTCCCTTTGATGGTGGAAGATGAAGATTGAAGGGTTGGATTGGGAGGTTTGGGGGTAGGGCTATCCTTGGAGCTCCATCTCCATGGACGGTCCTCTCACTTGGTTGCTTGGGTAGAGAATGAGAAGGAGAGGATGGGTTGTAAGGGAGATAGGATGGAGGGTATGGGTTCTCTTAACTTTTTGGTAAGAAGGGATAGGATAGGTATGGGTGTTGTTGACTTTTGGGTAAGAGACGGATGGGTGTTGTACTTGATTGATTGATGAGATTGATTTGATAGATTGTAGAGATTCTCTTCTCCGGATTGTAATGAACGACATTTTCTCAAAATAAATATGGGCCCACAACTCTTGGCTTGGATATCGCATCGGTGCGCGAGACATGGCATTGGACTATGGCGATGGCGTGGTCGTAAGGGTACAAGTCTTGGGTCAAGTCGACTCAGATATACAGGATGCGACTTATGGTCATGTACAAATGCTAATTATAGGTCATAGAAGTTTACGAAACGGTACGAATTGGGATACGAGCCTTATAATATTCCTTAAAAATTAAATTAGAATCCATGAAATTCAACATAAACATGAATCAAAGCAAAGAAAACATCCTAATCACGCTACAAGCTTCACCTCTTAGCCCTAGCTAAGGGGTTTAGCCAACATAAACATGATTGAACAAAAGTCTTTTAAATAAAACATAAAAATAACTAAGTAAGAAGAATAAAAACACTTGGTGGCACATATGATGGTTTAGGAGTGGATAGGAATGCCCTAATCATTCATAGGAATTTTCATAAGAGCTGAAATCAAATGACGATCAACGTCAAATGGTCCTTCTCTTGTGGCTATTTTAAAAGATAAATTTTTCAATAAAAAATCACATATGCATGCAAACATGGACTGGGCAATGGACCTGTATGCTGGCCCACTCCAATGTAATAAGTTATCCCAACCTATAGCTTAGAGCATAGGAAGGATATCAAAAGGAGCAACATGATTAATATCAACAGGATGTTCAACAATAACATTACACAATCTAATGTCCCGAACATAACATGGATCATCCTCATGAGCTCGAAGATGATACTTAGTGATAGGGGTAGATCCGGAGGAAGAAGATAGACCACGGGATGTTATCTTTCTTCCTCTAGATGCCATTTGCAACAAGGATTTCAAGAAAACAGAGAGTTGCAAAGGATTGAGAAGTGGGTTTTCTCAAAACAGATTTTACCCAAGAAAAACCCCAATTCTCAATGAAATTTAAAATAGATAACTTCAAGAGAAAAATAGAAGAAATTTAGACTCAAATTTATAAGAAAAATGCAAATGGAACACTAACCATGAAGATTTTGAAGGAAGGGTTCGACTAGTCGTGTGTCGACTCGTTAGAGAGTGAAGAAGAAATGAAGAAGATGAAGCATTTTCTCCAAATTTTAAGTGATTCACGCGATTCACGACTGGTCGTGGATGTACACGACCGGTCATAGCACGACTGGTCGTGTATACTCATGACTGGTCGAGTACCAGCTAAAAAATCTGATTTTAAGCAACATATACAGAATCTGAAATCTAATCAAGCAAATATATACAATATGATACAAATAGGCATAAATACTCATTTTAAAATGCACATGCCAAGATCAAATTTCATTTTGTTTACTTCCGTAATCACTTAGTATAGAATCCTGTTTACTTCCATAATCACTTAGCATACGTTTCATCCAAACTAGCTGTGTACCAGCTACGATATATTCAGCTTCAGCTGTTGAAAGTGATATAGAATTTTGTTTCTTGTTAAACCAAGAAACTAAACAGTTTCCAATATAAAAGCAACCATCACTGGGTGATTTTCTATCATCAAGATTACCAGCCCAGTTAGCATCCGAGTACCCAGCTAATTGAACACTAGTTTGATGTGGATACTAGAGACCGAGATTTACAGTACTTGTGACATATCGCATAATCCGCTTAACAGCAATTAAGTATGACTCTTTAGAATATCCAGTGCAAATACCAACACTTAGAGCGATATCGGGTCTACTAGCTGTTAAATATAGTAAACTACCAATCATACTCTAATATAATTTTGGATCCATATTTTCACCTGTAGAATCTTTTGAGAGTTTTCAAGTTATACTCATAGGAGTATCAAAGTTCTTACCATTCTCAAATCCAAATCTCTTAATTAAATTCATAGGATATTTAGATTGAGAAATGAACTTTCCATCAGGTTTTTGTTTTACCTGCAACCCAAGGAGATAATTTAATTCCCCAACCATGCTCATTTCAAACTGAGATTTCATCAAATCTGCAAACTCAATAGTCATGTCAGTACAGGTAGATCCATAAATGATATCATCAACATAAATCTGTACTATTAAAATGTGAGCATCATGTTTTTTAATAAACAGAGTCTTATCAACACATCCCATTTGAAAATTATGGCTTAATAGAAACTTTGTTAGTTTCTCATACCATGCCCTAGGAGCTTGTTTTAAACCGTAAAGTGCCTTTTTAAGGCGATACACATGATTAGCATTTTTGGGGTCTTTAAAACCCATCAGTTGTTCAACATAGACTTCCTCATGCAGATCGCCATTTAAAAAAGCACTTTTCATATCCATTTGGTAAATCTTAAACTTTCTAAAACATGTAATGGATATAAAAAGTCTAATTGATTTAAGACGTGCTACTGGTGTGACGGTTGCATCAAAATCAATGCCTTCAATTTGAGTGTAACCTTGTACCACTAGCCTAGCCTTGTTTCGAATTATATTGCTAAGCTCGTCAGACTTATTTTTGAAAATCCATTTGGTTCCAATGATGTGTTTATCTTTAGGTCTAGGTATGAGATACCAAACATCATTTCTCACAAATTGATTAAGTTCTTGCATTGCAACAATCCAGTTTTCATCAGCGAGAGCTTCTTTTACGTTAGATAGTTCTATTTGGGATGTAAAACATACGTAATTACATATATCCTCAAATTGTCTACGGGTTCGAACACCAGTGAGAGGGTTTCCAAGAATCTGTGTGGTTGGATGATCTTTAACAATCCTCAGTTCAGAATCAATTTTATTAGATGAAGTATCAGATTTATCAATTACTAGTACTTCATCATTATCTGAACTTGAGACTGGTGTGTTTAAGTGATCATCAATGACTACATTAATAAACTCTTGAATCACACCGGTCCTTTTGTTCAGAACCCTATAAGCTCGATTATTTAAAGAGTATCCTAAAAAGATCCCTTCATCACTCTTCGTATCAAACTTTCGCAGATTTTCATGATCTCGTAAAATATAGCACTTGCTGCCAAAAACTCGAAAGTATTTGACAGTAGGATTTTTATCAAACCACATTTCATAAGCCGTTTTATTATTACCTTTACTAGTGTAAACCCGGGTAATGATCAGCAAGCTGTATTGACTGCTTCAGCCCAAAGATTCTTAGAGAGCTTCATACTATTCAACATGACATTAGCCATTTCTTGAAGCACTCTATTTTTCTTTTCAACTATACCATTTTATTGTGGAGTTTTAGGCGCTGAGAATTCGTGTAATATTCCCTGGTCGCTACAGAACTTCTCAAAACCACTATTCTCAAATTCAGATCCATAATCACTACCAATCTTACTGACTTGAAACCTTTTTCAGTTTGAATCCTTTTGAAAACCTTTTTCACTTCTTCAAGGGTTTTTGATTTGTCCCTTAAGAAGACAACCCATGTATATCTGATAAAGTCATCTACTATTACCAAGATATATCTTTTACCACCTCAACTTTCCGTCCCGGTAGGTCCTACAAGATCCATATGGAGAAGCTCGAGTGGTCTTGATGTGGTATTGGAATTCACCTTTTTGTGTGAGTTCCTCATTTGTTTGCTAATCTGGCATTCACCACATATTTTATCTAATTTTTGTAGTTTGGGTAGACCTCTTATAAGTTCCTGTTTGCTCAATCTATATAGATTTCGGTAGTGTACATGTCCAAGATGTTTGTGCCACAAATCAGTCTCGTCTGTATGGACCATGTAACACGATTGATTAGATGATCTAGATTCACTAATAATATAGCAGTTTTCAAACGTTCTACATTCAGTTAGTATTACTAAACCCTTGTTGTTTAGAATCAAGCAACTTTGATCAGAAAACTGCATACAATGGTTATTATCACAAATTTGAGATATACTTAGAAGATTATGTTTTAGTCCTTCAACATACAAAACATTTTTAAACAAAGGAAGGTTATAGAGTTGAACCATACCTTGGTCCATAATCTTGCAATTGCTTCCATCACCAAAAATAACTGACCCATCAGTCATATCTTTAAGGTCGGTGAATAAAGCCTTGTCGCCTATCATATGCCTGGAGCATCCACTATCTAGGTACCACTTTGAATGACTTGTAGCTTTGAAAGTGGTATGGGCAACCAATGAGGCAACCTTAGGAACCCATTTCAGAACTGTTTTGGGTTTAGGAGTATAGTTGGTCTTTTTCTATCTGTTGTTATAAGAATGACCTACTGAGTTAGATTTTAAGAGCTCCTTGAGTAAATCCACTATCTTTTCAGCTAGTGGGTTTCTGTTCTGATTTTTGAAGTTGACATAGTTGCTTTTAGTTTTTTGAAAAGCTTTTGAATTTTTAGAAAAACCTTAACTAGTATTTTTTCCTTTTGAGTTAAAGGATTCTTCTTTCACAAACATAGGAGGAGTATTCTTTTATTTAGGAGGAACATTTTTATCATAGCCCAACCCTGATCTGTCGCCATATTTTCTAGATTCGGATAAAAGTTTTTCTAACTTTGGATCTCCTTAGGCATACCTCCATGTATCCTTTAAACTCAGAAGAGAAGATACTTCATTTCTAAGTTTCTCAATTTTAAATTTCAAATTTTCAATTAGGGAGGTTTTGAATCCTAAATCACATTTTGATTTTTCAAAATAATCTGAAATATGGGATTTTTCTAAAATAAGAGATTCATAAATTTCTTTGAGTTTAGAAAACTTCTCTTTTTGAAGTTTCAATTTCACAGCAATTTTACAACTTTCCTTATATAAGGCATTGTAAGCGTCTTGAAGATCATCTTCATTTTCATAATCACTATTCAGATTTTCTTCGCTAGTTGAATCATTATGATCTGAAAAAGTGAATTTGGCTAGAGTCATAAGTGCTTTAACTTCACTGCCTGACTTGGTTTCAGAATCTTCTGATTTAGAAGAAGCTTCAGAATTAGACGATTCATCCCAAGTAGCTAACATACCCTTCTTTTTAGGTTTGTCCTTTTTAGGATACTTGTTTGCTAAATGCCTATATTCTTGGCAGTTGTAACATTGACTATCTTTAAAAGACTTCCAAGTTTTAGATTTAAGTTTTGATCTAATCTTGTCATTTGATTTTTGAAAATCAACCATCTTCTTACTCTTGAAAATCTTGTAAAACTTTTTCGCTAAAAGAGCCATATCATCTTCAGAATCAGAGTTGTCTTTAGAAGATTTAAGAGCGATAGATTTACTTTTAGGAGCTTTAAAATTTATCTCATAAGTTTGTAAAGAACCACCTAGTTCTTCTACCCTCATATTATCCATATCAAGAAGTTCCTGGATCGCGGTTACCTTAGAGTTGAACCGTTCAGGAAGTGAGCGTAGTATCTTTGCACACACTTTACTCTCTGGGATTTTATCGCCAACATCCCACATTGAGTTTACAATGTCATTTAATCTAGTGTAAAAGTCCATAAACAATTCATTTTCCTCTATATGAATTTCTTCAAATTTGGTTGTGAGGAGTTGGACTTTAGATTTTTTGACAATTGTAGTACCCTTGTGTGTCATTTCTAATATATCCCAGGCTTGCTTTGTAGTATCACAGGATATGATTCTTTTGAACTCATCCGGTGATAGTGCGTAAGTGATTGCATTTAGTGCTTTTGTTTTGGCACTACTCTCATTTTTCTGAAAGGTGGTCCATGAGAAATATGGTGTTACTCTCATTGATTTTGAACCATCGATACTAGTCACTTCAGTGGTAGGTGGGTTCCATTTAGTCACTGTGTCTTACTACAAACTCTCATCCATTAATTTGAGGAAGATCCTTATCCTGGCTTTCCAATAAGCATAATTGGAGCCATCAAAGGGTGGAGGCCTAGTGACTGATAGGCTATCAAAATTTGACATCTTTTTAAATATTTTAGATTGTTAGCTCAGGAAATAAATCCAAATAAAAAGTAATAAGAGTGAGCTATTAAGCTTTGATACCACTTGAAATGGCTTAGCTATACGTCCAAGAGGGGGGGGGGGGGGGGGAGGGAATAGGACGATACCAAAATAAAACTTTAACAGCAGAATAAAAAAAGATAGATAGCTAAATAAACTAAATCAAATCACAATGCTGAAATAAAAGCAACCTCTCTAAACAAGAATTGAGAAGTTGATATGAATTCAATTCTAAGGACAGCCTTACACTATAAAAACTAAGGGTTTATGGCAGGACAACCTTATTTCTAGAACATCCTTTGTATCAAAAACTCAAACCGGAGAGGAATATATAAATAGCAAGGAATTGAAATAAATTGCAGGAATTTAAAACTAAATTATTACAACATTCCCACTATGCTTGAAATGTAAATTTTACAACATTCACATCTACACATACATTTCACAAATCTGAATGAAAAGAGATATAAAACTTAAGCAAGCATTCAAACCACAAGACAAAGAATTATAGTGGTTCGCCTGTGTGTACACTAACTATTCAACAATAGCCACACAGCGCTACTCCACTCCTAATATCCTTACACAAGGGATATCAGCGTTCACTATCAAAGATAGGTTTTCCAGGTTCACCCAAAACCTTCACAGTTGTGTTTTTCTCTATGGGCTTACACAATTAAAAAAAACCCCTCTTCTGAGTTTCCCTGGCTCTCCTCAGATAACCAATGCAATGAGATTTTTCTGGTAAATCCCAAAAGAAAACCAAATGAAAGTAAATTACACAAATGTAAAATACCTGAATTTCTCCTTCGTAGTAGCTGCCCAGAAGAACCAAGTTAGAGTAGAGATTTAAATGTCAAAGTTCAATGTCCAATACTCACTTTATAATGGTTCTAGGTTCTAATAAATTTTAAATTAAATTAAATTGGGTGTAGTTCTATTTGATTTTGATTCCAAGAAGATGGAATACAGTAATTCTCTTTTTAAATAAGATTGGAACATAGGAATAAAATCAAATAAGAAAAGCTAAAGAAAGAGAATATTAAATATGCACACTTAGCTTAAATGGAGCACAGACTTATCTCTCAGAAGGCTGAATTAAATTAGTTTGAAATTCATTGTTTTATTCTGAGATTCGTACTCTATTTATAGGTGAGTAAATCACGTCTTCGACTGGTCTAAAGAACTCTATGACTGGTCGTAGAACCAATCAATATTTGAAAATTTTGGTGCGATAAGATCTGGCGGTTTCACGACTGGTCGTAGGTCTCCTTGACTGGTCGTAGGTTACTCATGACTAGTCTAAGCTAGCCGAATTTTATACTGTACTCTGAGTCGTAGGTCTATTACCGGTCGAAGAAGTAGTCGACACTGTTCATATGACTAGTCGAACAGTCCCTAGGACTAGTTGAAGCCTAACAGAAAATATCCAAATTTTACAACAAACTTACGAATGATCTAGGAAATTCTTAGACAGGTTCAAGCAATACTAGGACTAGTCGAACAAAGTCCAGGACTAGTCTTAGAACAACCTAAACTCACTTATATAAAACATATGAATTATGTATCCAGAATGGCCTACTCTAAAGGTCAACCAATGGTCACTCATACCTCAATAGTGAAGTAAGGACATTAAAACTTAGAGATGAGTGACCTTTTGAAAATAGTGAAGTTTGAAGTCTTGATGTAGTTTAAACTTGAAAGCTTCTTAAGATCTTGAGGTTGAACTTAAAAGCTTCTTGAGATCTTGACTTGTGAACAGTGCTTGTCAATCAAAGCTGATCTTGAGTTGAGCTTTGTTCTTCACATATGCAAGCTTCATAACAGTGTCTTTGGCACCACAAATTTGACAACAAAAAGGGGCTATAAACTATAGCACTTACGAGGCATCACAAATACTTTTAGTTTTTAATGGTTTGTTGTGACTCAAATTATAATAGATCTACAATAGCTTTGAGTATCTTCTTCTTCCTATTTTGAGATTGTGGGATTGGTATATCCCGTTGTTTGCCATTGTCTCCTGGGCATGGTTTGGTGATGGAATCCCTTCCAACCTTCGCAATTCTCCTCCATTGAGAATTAAGTCAATGAAAGTTCAGATTTGAATTGATTGCTTTATCTTCCAATTGGATAGGATAAGACTCTAATTCCAATTGCGTGTTTTGAATCAAAGTAAGGTAGTATCCCAAGAGCTATAAGTGGATCCTTGGCACCCTAGTTTCCATCTTTAAATTTGCAAGTTTTAATTACTTTAATCACAATTACTCTCTCAATTACTTCAAAATTAGATTCACATATTCTTCTAGTTCTAGTTTTAGTTCTAGTTAATTTCAGAAATGTATAAGTTCAGTCCCTGTGGATTCAACCTCAGTCTTACCGAGATTATTACTACATCGCGACCCTACACTTGAGGTAGTGAACACCCCTATAGGACATCGATAACTCATCTTTCAAGTGGTATTAGAGCCTAGTTGCTCTTTTTGGGATTTACTTCCTAGTGCTAGATCCAGAGCGATAAGATGTCAAATTTTGAGAGTTTATCCATTTCTAGGCCACCTCCATTTAATGGCTCAAATTATTCATATTAGAAAGCCAGGATGAAGATCTTCCTCAAATTTATTGATGAAAGTATGTGGCAAGCCATTTGACACAATGGATGCCTCCTATGATGGAAGTATTGGCTAAAAATGAAACTACGTCCATGAAAGAAACTACTTATACTTTTTGGACAACTGTTCAGAAAAGTGAAAGTAGTACTAATGCAAAATCCTTAAGTACAATATTGTGTGCTCTATTACCAAATGAATTCAAAAGAATCATTTCGTGTGATACCAGTAAACCAGGATGGGATATTCTTGAAATGACACGTGAAGGAAGTAACATTGTCAAAAAATCTAAGATCCAAATCCTCACGACTAAATTTGAGGAAATACGTATGGAAGAAAGTGAGCAATTTATGGACTTCTAGACGAAACTGAATGACATAGTTAATTTTATGGGGGTCCTGAAAGTATGGTTTGTGCAAAAATACTACAATCACTTCCTGATAGATTTAATTTGAAAGTTATTGCTATACAAGAATTGAGGGATCCTAATATTATGAAGGTTGAGGAGTTAGTTGGATCTCTTCAAACCTATGAGGTGAATTTCAAAGCTCCTTAGAACAAGTCCATTGCTCTCAAATCCTCTAAATATAAATCCAAATATATAAATGTAAATTTTGATATTGATGAAAATGAAGATGATCTGGATATGTTGGCTAAGAAATTTTATAGAATTTTCAAGAATAAAAATATAACATATTTTTAAAAACCATTTGACAAAAGAAAAGGAAACTTAAATTTTTAGAAATCAAAATCTAAAGACATCTAATGCTTTAACTGTTTTGAATTTGGGCATCTTGCTTGAAAATGTCCTAAGAAGGATAAATCTAAAAGAAAATGCATGATTGATACTTAGGATGAATCCTTGAAATCTGAATGTAATTCAGAAATTGATGAATCTGACTAAGAAATTGTGAAAGATTTGAAAGCATTTATGAATATAGCCAAAATTACTTCTTCAGATGATTGTAAAACTTCTGATTATGAACCTCCTAGAAGTGATTCTGAAAATGAAGATGATCTTCAAGTTACATATGTTACCTATACAGAGAAAGTTGTACGATTACGGCTAAACTAAAAATTCAAAAAGAAAATTGTGCCAAACTTCAATTGGAACTTGAAAAGGCTGTTTTGGAAAACTATCATTTTTTAAAATTATTTTGAGAAAACAAAATTGGATTTTGAAAAAGGCGAGCTTAAAAGTTCTAGGGGGGGGGGGGGGGGGGTGAATAGGACTATGCCAAATAAAAAAATAAATTAAATTACTGAAATAGTAAATAAATCAGAAAACTCAATAGCATTAGTATTGAAAAATTGATTCAAACTTAGTAGGACAACCTTCTCCAAAAACAAAGTTTTGGGTAGGACAACCTTATTTCACGAACATTTTTAAGAATCAAGATCTCAAACCAAGCAAGATCCAAAAGAGCTATCTATTACAATCATTCAGCACATTTGTATAAATAAAATTACAATCATTCACAACATATGCAAAAAGTAAACATTCACCATAGCACCAAGAATTATAGTGGTTTGGTGTGTACACCAACTATTTTCAAATAGCCACACCTACTCCACTCGTAATAATCACAACCCACGTGATATTGGATTTCACTATAAACAAGGTTTTCACAGGGTCACCTTAAAACCTGATACAATTGTAATTTTAAAGGGCTATCACAAACAAAAACCCCACACCGAGATTTTCTGGTTATCTCAGACAAACCAACAGTTGAGACTTTTTGGCTATCTCAAAAAACTAAAATACAAAAGATAAGAATATACTTATCTTCACCTTGAAGACGTATCTCTTGATGTAGCCTTTAGAACCACTTCTCTTATAGTAAAATATTCAATGTCCAATCATGTGAATGAGGGTTTTAGGTTCTAAATAGATTTTAAATTAGTTCAAATTAAGGGCTACTTGTTTCAATTCCTCAGGATGTCAAAGAAGAGTATCTACTCTCTTTATAAAATGAGATTCATAACAGGAGATCAAGGAATTAAAAGAAAAGCTATTAAAGAATTAAAAATTCCATAAAATAGCTTGACAATAATGGGGACTTCTCTCTCTCTCTTGATGAAGGCTTTTCTTAGCTTGAATTGGTAATTTCGGATTGAGAGAAGACCTCTATTTATAGTCTGATAGGTTATTGCTTCAACTCGTCTAAAGGTTCAACAAATTTTCAAATTTTGAGTGCGATCAGATAAAACGGTTCTTTGACTAGTCGAGGGCCCTGTTTGACTGGTTGAGCATGGGCCTCGACTTGTCAAGGGTGCCAAATTTTGGTTGCTGGACTTCGAGTTGAGCACACCACGACTGGTCAAGATCCACTCTTCGAATGGTCGATGAATAAACATAATAATCTATTTTTGGGAATTTAAACTTGGACTGATCGAAAATTTTCTTAGACTGGTCAAGCCACAGCTTGGACTAGTCAAACCTAAGCCTAGACTAGTCAAGGTTATGCCTATATAAAGTATAAAAACCTATATATGATTATGTTTTAAAAGGACATAAGCCTAAGGTCTTTCTAGGGTCTATTATACCTGAAAAGATTGAACATTGAAGTAGCTTGAACTTCTTAGAACTTGTTCTTGAATCTTTAATAGAGCTTGAAGTAGGAGTTTGAACTTCTACTAGTCTTTAGTAGAACTTGAACTTTCTTCATCCATGTTGATTCTCTTTCAAGTTGAACTTTCCATCTTCTTGGTTCTCTTGAAGGTGAACTTTCCATCTTGAATCTCTTGAAGGTGAACTTTCCATCTTCTTGAACTTTCCTTTTAGATCCACATTAGGGGTACCACTTCTTAAGTTGTATTGTCTAAACAAAATTTGATAAATAAAGGTGTGCTTTAGCACTTACAAATTTAAATCTAAAATTTTAGAAATGCAAAGTCTTAAATATCAAAATGAAAAACTGAAAATCAAAGTTTCCTCCCTTAAGAGTTCAAAGAATACTTGGGAATATACCCAGGGAGACCAAAAACTTGAAAAACTTTTAACATCATATCCCTGAGGTGGTGACCAATTGGGCTTGGGTTATATTAAAAATAATACCGTGAAATCTAAGAATTCTGCTCCTACATTTGTAAAAGGAGAATCCTCAAACTCTAAAGAAGAAACTTTAACGGAGTTAAACAAAAATGTAAAATCCTTTCAAGAAACTTCTAATGTAAAAACTTATGTCAACTACCACAAATATCAAATGAGAAATAATAGAAATCCTCTTCTAGCTGATAAAATTATGGACTTGCTCAAAGAGCTATTCAAATCTAACTCAGGTAAGAATGGAGTAAATAAAAACATGAGAAATCCTAACTCTCAAACACAGCGAAAGGTAAGAGACCCTCATAAACCTAGAACCGTAATGAAATGGGTTCCAAAGGTTAAGTGTCTTGTTATCCATACAGCTTTCAAAGCAAATAGCCATTCAAGATGGTACCTAGATAGTGGATGTTCTAGACATATTATAGGTGATAAAGCTATACTATCAAACATCAACCAAACTGATGGCGGCTCAGTTACATTCGGAGATGGTAACAACTGCAAGATCATCAAAAGTGGTAACGTAAAACTTCTCAATCTACCCATCTTTGAAAATATTTTATTTGTTGAAGGCTTAAAGCATAATCTTCTGAGCATATCTCAAATTTGCGATAATAATCATAGTGTAAAATTTTTGAATCACGGATGTGAGATAATTAACAATCGAGATCATGTGTATTAAATGGCCACAGAACCTCTAAAAATTGCTATATTATTGATGACTCTTGCTCAAAAATTCATTCATGTTACATAGTCCAAACAGACAAGACTGAACTATAACATTAATATCCTGGATATGTAAACTATAAAGATCTACATATATTGAGCATAAGAGATCACTTACATGGCCTACCGAAATTTAAAAAGATAGAAAAAAAAGTATGTGGTACCTGTCAAATAGGCAAGTAAATTAGGAATAGTCACAAGAAAGTGAACTTGTTAGCCACTATAAGACCTCTTGAACTACTCCATATGGACTTAGTCGGACTAACTAGAACGAAGAGTAAAGGTGGAAAGAAATATTTTCTAGTTGTAGTTGATGACTACATTAGATATTCATGGGTAACTTTCTTAAGAGAAAAGTTGGATAATTTTGATGAAGTCAAAAAGCTAATTAAACGCATCTAGACTAAAAAAGTATTATTAGTGATTAGAATAAGAAGTGACCATGGTATTGAATTTGAAAATAGAAATTTTGAGAAGTACTGTAATAGCTATGAGATATTACATGAATATTCTGCTCCAAAAACTCCTCAGCAAAATGGAGTTGCCGAAAGGAAAAATAGAGTTTTACAAGAAATGGCTAGCGTGATGCAAAATAATATGAAATTACCTAAAAATTTATGGGCTGAAGCTGTAAATATTGTATGCTATATAATTAACCATATTTATATAAGAGCAACTAAAAGTAAAATATCTTATGAACTATGGTTTAATAAAAAAACCCATTGTTAAATATTTCCATACTTTCAGAAGTAAATGCTTTACATTACAGGACCAGGAAATTTTTGAAAAATTTAAAGCTAAAATTGATGGGGGAATATTTATAGGATATGCTCTAAACAACCAAGCATATCGTGTTCTAAACAAAAGAACTGGGGTGACTTAAGAATCTATAAATGTTATTATTGATGATCAACCGATCACACCCAAACTTGACCAATATGATGGTGATAATGATATTATTATGATTAATCAATCTGAACCATGATCTAGATCAAATTCTACTGAGTTAAGGTTTGTTAAAGGTCATCTGATTGATCAAATACTTGGTAACCCTCATACTGGTGTTTAAACTGAAAGACAATTAGAAAATATATGCAATCATGTTTGCTTCAGTTCCCATATAGAACTGGCTAATGTAAATGAAGCACTAGATGATGAAAGTTGGATCTTAGCTATGCAAGATGAACTAAATCAGTCTATTAGAAACGATATATGATATCTAGTTCCCAGAACTTTTGACAAACATGTGATTAGAACGAAGTGGATTTTCATAAACAAATCTGATGAACTGGGTAACGTTATAAGAAATAAGGCATGATTGGTTGTGCAAGGTTACACTCAAATTGAAGGTATTGATTATGATGAAACCTTTGCACTAGTTATGCATCTTGAATCTATCAGATTATTTATTTTCACTGTTTCTATAAAAATTTTAAAATATATTAGATAGATGTTAAAAGTGCTTTCTTAAATAATGATTTAAATGAGGAAGTTTATGTTGAACAACCAAAGGGTTTTAAATACCCTAAACTTCCTAATAATGTATACCATCTTTAAAAAAGCACTATATGGTTTAAAACAAATCCCAAGGGCATGGTATGAAAAATTGACTAAATTTTTTCTTAGTTAAAACTTTCTAATGGGTAGTGTTGATGCAGAATCTGGTTAAACCCTCTTGAACCTTTGAATACCTACACACGGAGAAGACAAAGGACACCCTGGCTGTAGTATGGGACCCTCCGATACCTAAGTGAGGTAGGGAATCTGGGTCTAGTAAGAGTAGGGTTTTTTAGGTGTAGAATTGTGTGTACCTTTCACCATTGGAGGCGTTCTTATTTATTGTTGAATAGCGGTGGTTGCGTAGATGGCAATCCCCTATTTAGTAAGAGCATGTTGTAGAGGGAATCACATCCCGAGCATATCATAGAAATCATCCGAGATCTTTGGCTGAGATCTCGGATAGACCTATGTTGCAATTGTCCCCTAAAAAGTTGAGCTGGCAATGTCCTAAAAGGGGGGGATAAGAAAATTCCAAATAATCAAAATAAATGTGGAATATGTAAATAATACAAAAATCTCAATCGCCTGAGTATTGAAATCTTGATTCTAAATGATTTGTAAGACAACCTTCACCTAAAATATTAGGTAGGACAACTTTATTTCATGAATGTATTTAAAATCAATCTTTCAAACAAGCAAGAGAAGACACAATGATTACATCATTCACCACAAGAATGAAATAAATAACTTCCACCACCAAAAGATTAAAGCATTCTCCACAAGGCACAAGGAGTTATAGTGGTTCGGTGCTTAAAACAACCACACCTACTTCACTCCCAAAATTACTACCCTTGTAATTTTGGCTTTCACTATAATAAGGTTTTCACAGGTTCCCCTTAATAACCTAATACAGTTCCTTATGACTTTACGGGCTATCACAATAAAAATTTCATTTATGATTTTGACGGGCTATCGCAAATAAAAACACCTTTTGTGTTTTGACGAGTTATCACAAATAAAAACCCACTGAATTTTCATAGGCTATCTCAGACAAACCTAAAATGAAATAAAATAGTAAAATACTTATCTTCAAATAGAGATTCGAAGACATAGTAGAAGCTTGTAGTAGATGAACTTCTTTCTTGAATGTAAATGACACAGTGTTTGATCAGACAGAACAAGTATAAGGTTCTATAGATTTTATAAATGAAAAACCCAAATTCTACTTGATTCGATCATCTTTAGATCTCAAAGCAGAGTATAGATTACTCTTTTAGAACGAGAATGAAATGATCTCGAGAAAAGAGAATTGAATAAGCTATAAATTAAATTATAAATACCACACAGATAGCTTGCCGAAGACTAGGGCTTCTCTCTCTCTCTTGTAGAAGGCTTAAAGTGATTTTTCAATGTACTTTAGAATGAGAGATAGCCTCTATTTATAACCAAAGAAGTTGGAAATTTGACTAGCACAAGACTAGCTTCGGCTAGCCGAATTCCATCGAATTCATTCCAACGGTTATCGGATCGTGCGCGATAAAATTTGTCCAAAATTCGGTCGGCCAAATTTCTGTAAAAATTAAAAGTTTGCATTGCTAGAATTTGACCCGAACTCACTCGAGTTAGCCAAATTTCAAACTTACACTAGCCGAACCAAAACTTAGGCTGGCCGAATTTTCAACAAAAAATGTTATTTTGTTCGGGCTGAAATTGCAGTTTGCACCGCACTAGTAGAAGTATGGAATTGTTCTATTAGTCCTAGAGGGGGGTGAATAGGACTTTTCAAATATTTTTTCTTATTTAAAAACTTAATTGATTAAATCAAACAATTATTCAATTTAAAACAAGGTAATATAACTCTAATGACATCCAAGCCAGTTAGAAGATCCAATCACAATGGTTATTAGAGATATGCAGATATAATAACTAGACTAGTGTTGTGTGCTTACGTGTGAAATGTTCTTCCTATTGATGAATCGCATTCATCTAATCATGTATACTAAATTAAACATTCAAGCATATATAAGCATGATTAAACAGATGTGCAAATGATAATTCTTAACACAAGCATTTATAGTAGTTCGGCTACATGCCTACTCCACTCCCGACATCCACACTCAATCCCAGAGTGCACCGGATTTCACTATCAAAGGTTTTAAACAGGTTCACCTATAACCTTTACAGTCCTACACTAAGGCCACAAATTTATGCTCTCTGCAAGAGCAAAGGTCCTACACCTAGAGCCCACCATTTAGGCCCACCAGCCTAGGTCCCACACAAGGCACCTAATGTTTAGGCCCACTGGCCATGGTCCCACACAAGGCACCAGACATTTAGGTGCACCGGCCAAGGTCCCACACAAGGCACCTACTTTTAGGCCCATCGGCCAAGTTCCCACACAAGGCACCTACTTTTAGACCCACCGGCCAAGGTCCCACATAAAGAACCTAAATGAGTTTGTTGAGAGCAAACTCTTAGCCTCAATCCTACAAGAGGAAAGAGACTAAACTTTTAAACTCTTATACTGCCACTTACTTGACAGACGAGTTCTCTTTTGTAGCTTCTTCTCAGGTTGTTAGATCTTCACGCTCTCGAGCTTGAATCAGCTTCTCGGTGCTCCCTTGATCGCATAGCTTGGATTTACCTGTTGGCTCAGCTTCATAATAAAAAACCTTTCATAAGATGTACCTAGAAGGTGACCAAGGTTATGGGAGTTGGTTGAATCTCTTGTAGAGGATAATGAGTGGATTTCCTATGGGATTCAACCTATAGATGCTCTAGAGTATCAAAGAACTAAGGATTTTTCTGTTGGTTTGGTCTTTGAACTTTAGAGAAGACACGAGTTCATGTTCTTCATTAAATAGGAGCTTTGAATGCTCATAAGAGTGAAAGATCACAATGAAGAGGACATGAACTCATATGGATAGAGTCTAAATGGGCTAGGATAAGCTTGGGGTACCCTAAAGACTCTATGGTGCCTATTTTCACTATTTTTGCAAGTTCTTACAAGCCATTTTTATAGGCACAAGCTTCCAATGGATAGAAAATTGCTATAAAATGGCCAGTTCTTGGTGTTACCGAAGTGACCTTTGGTACCACCGAACTTGCTTCGGTAGTACCAAATTAAATTCCTCAAGTTGTTGACTGAATAAAATCTCTTTTGGTGGTACCAAACTTTGTTCGTCGGTGGCAGTCGGTGTCACCGAAATACCCAGTCGGTGATACCGAATTAACGTGGTAAGCTTGCTAGACTATTTGGAGCACCTTCGTTAACACTGAAGGTTTCTTTGGTGGTACCAAAGGTGCTATTCGGTGGCACTTTCTTCCTACCGACAGTGGAGAAATTTTCATATTTTTGTCCAATAGTTCAACAACTTACACTACCAAAAGAGGGGTAAACGATACAGACCACGCTAGTTTTTTGCTATGGATATAAACCGTAGCTACATTTGCTTCGGTTTTAATCCGTAGCTAAAAGATTGACAAACCATTAATAATTAATGGTGTTGTAAGGGGCTCTATGGGGCCTATATATATATATATATGTATATATGTTCTATTTAAGCCGTCCATATATTTGAAAATATTACTTTAGAGCATGAAATAAAAAATCAGCTAGATCGAAGGCTCAAGTGGACCACACGGTAGGAAACATGGAGATTAAATCACATTTGCTTCTTACGGTGTGGTCCACTTGGGCCTTCAATCTACCTTAAGTTTGGGATCATGAATTAAAATAATTCAATAAAATTAATGGTCAGAATGGATAAACCAAATACATCATGGTGGGCCCCGCGGAGCCCCTGTCAGGACCGTTCATGGTCCGTTTCGTGAGACGACGCCCAAATTTGGCGTGCTCAAAATAGAGCCGCGCCCAAAACGGTGTTATTTCTCTCTATCTCTCTCTCCGTTCCCTAATCTCTCCATATCCCAATCCTCTCTCTCCCTCCTGATCTCTGCTCCATCTCTCTCATTCTCCTCCCTCTCTCTCCAAAGCATCTCTGTCGTCTCTTCTATCTCTCTCCATTGCAGCAGCCGTGAAGCTCCTACCCGAATAAACACACATTATGAAGCTCCTCTCCATAGGTTTGATATCTTCTTCTCTTTTTCTGTCTTTCAGATTTGATACATGCTAACTGTTTGATGAAATGGCCTGCTATCTGGATGAAATGGCATGCCATCTGTTTGATGAAATGGTTGGATTTCATGCATGCTATCTGTTTGATGAAATGGCATGATATATGTAAATCATGGTTTCTCCAATCCTCACAAAGTGCTCGGTTGGAATCCTATATTTTTCTTGTGGTTCCAAAGGATCTAACTATTACTACAAGAAAACTAGGAACAGGGTTCTTTCTTCTCCTATTTCACCTGACTTGGTTTTAAGAATGTTGGTTTTACGAACCAGTGATTACCATCTCCAAGCCTTGCTGCAAAACTAAAGAGTGGACAACAGCTATGGTCGGTTTTGTCA
This sequence comes from Magnolia sinica, assembly GCF_029962835.1. Classification (NCBI taxonomy): domain Eukaryota; kingdom Viridiplantae; phylum Streptophyta; class Magnoliopsida; order Magnoliales; family Magnoliaceae; genus Magnolia; species Magnolia sinica. The sequence goes on from NC_080576.1 coordinate 58,574,878, forward strand.
ATGTAGTTAGGAGTAGTGCTCTGTTGATACGTCTTGGAGATGGCATGATCTTTCTACAGATAATAGGCTAATGTGTCAAAGCATCACCATGATTTGTGCAACCACTCGTCAGCCTTGCCCATTGGAGAATGTACATTGGGTGAACCCCTCCTAGAATTCCATGTCCCAAATTTCAATCTAATCAAATGATCCTAACCACTGAATTAAAAACCTACAAATTGATAGGTGAACACACTCTTTATAACTGAGGGGACAATAGTCTTAGAGCTAGAGCTCAGATGGAAGCACCCTCTTCACTAGCTACATAGATGGTTCTATCCGAGTTTGGGGACTCGGCTATTATTAGAGAAGCTTTGGTGGGGCAATGACACCCATTTCTATTTGTAGCTTGTTGATTTAAGGATGATCATGCAGGATTTTTATCAGATCTGTTCATTAGTTCCGACTATGGGCTTTGAGGCAAGCCTTTATTTTTGTTTGATTTCATTTGAGAATTTTAGTGATGCGTTTTGCTGGGAAAAAAAAACTGAGGGGACAACAGTCTTAGAGCCCATGAGGCATGTGTGTAAGAGAATCTCATCTTTTAAGTGTATCTAAAAGTATAGATAGTAGCATCCCTCAGAATGAAGATAGGTTAGCAAGTAGTGTAATGGGAGCACAAGTCAGCCCCTCCCAACGAGAACATGATAATGATTGGTCTGTTCCATTTTCATTCGATTCTAATTTCCAGTGGCATTGTGGACGGACAATTCACCTCTTCAATATTTCATGGTACAATCAACTATCAATGGTTCATCTGATTTGAGTAGTTTTTGGTAAGTATGTTGTTCATCTGATTTTTGTTCTAGAACAGTTTCAGTAAGTATGCTGTTCATCTGATTTTTTCTGGAATAGTTTCAATATTGTTCATCTGATTTTCATTCTGGATTAGTTTTGGTAAGTATGCGTGCTTCTTATTCAAGGAAAATTCTATTAAGAGTTTCAAATTCAAGGGACATGCCCTGGAGTCATGATTGGGTTGAATATTTTGAACACGATGATTGTCTGTTAGCCTATGGTGTTGGCCGATGGTTAATTTCAAGAGTTTTCCTATAAAACGTATTAGTAATGGCTTCTTCTACTACCATCTGAGGACCTCAAAGGCCTAACTAAGTTGAGATTTTTATATGCAGGCTGATGTATTTTTAGCCCTACAGATCAATGTTGCCACTGTAAGGTTCAATATTGAAATGGTAAATTTTTTAACTATTTATTTTATCTTTGTTTATTCCTGTTCTTCATAAATAATTTGATGTCTTAGCCTCCTGTCATTACTAGCTAGTTTTGTCACTATTTGTATCTATGTCAATCTCGTGAGTCTTACTTTTTGTAATTTTCTTACCCTTGTAATGATTATCAGAAGCAGTGGGCCATCGTTGAAAGATTGGCTAGTCCAGGTACATGTTTACTTCCCTTCTGTTGGTATTTGTTGTAAACTGAAAGTTCAAGTATTTGGTCTTTTAACTAGTACTTTATCTTTGGAATTATGTATTGCAATTGCTTTTAAGCAACCCTTAGATTTTGTTGGTAAACCAGGCTTGTCAATTTGGTTGATGAATTATTACATTGTTGTTACGTTTGGATGCAAAGTAAATTGATTTATAGTCATTCTGTTTAATTTACAGGAAATGACAGAAACTGATGAAATTTCCCAGTATTTATAGTGAGGAGTTCTACCTCGAATTTTAGTAGCATGTCCTAGTATTTGGCCTTGCATGAAGGACAAATGATGTAAAAACTTATCTGATCTACTCATCATGTGGGCCACATTATAGAGGAAAAATAAATACCATTAATCAAGAAAAGAAAAGGAATACTTTTTACAATAAGCAAGAAATAAGGAAGAGAGAAGATTCAGATCCATATAAGGATCGAGTAAATGATAAGCGAACTTGATCGTATGACTATCATAAAGAATATGATTTTGAAAAAGAAGATGTCATACCAATGATGGAACAATTATTGGCTATCGGGACCATTCAATTACCTCAGCCCAGGCGTCTAGAAGAAGTGGAAATGACTAAGGATAAGAGATATTGCTGTTATCATTGTTATGTGGGACATCCAACAAAAAATTATTTTACACTAAAGGACATGTTGTAAAGGATGATAAAACAATCTAAGATAGTGATGAAAAAGAATGAGAAGCCATACAAGAAAGTGACTGTGAACGCGACATTTGCAAGAGATTCGTTGAAAATCTGGAAAGTCAAAGGGAAAATTGTTGTAGCAAGAGAATGGTCAGCTGCAATAGATTCTATCATAAACTCTTGTTACAATTCACAATTTGCTGGATCATCTTCTGATGAAGTTAGTAATTGAAAAGTCCGAGCTACGAGTCCTAGAAGGGGGGGAGGGGTGAATAGGATTATGCCAAATTAAAAATTAAATGCAAAATTTAAACAAATATAAATAAAGATAGCACATAAACAATCCCACAATTCAGAAATGTAAAACAACCTCAAATGTACAAGTATTGAGAGGTTGATACAGATGTTATTCTAAGGACAACCTTACATTAAAAACCAATGGTTTATGGTAGGACAACCTGATTCCTAGAACGGTCTATGTATCAAAATCTCAAACCGATATAGAGGAATAAAGAAAAGGATAGCAAAGAAAGAAACTAAGCTATTACAACATTCCCACACTTGCATAAAAAGAATTACAACATTCTCCACAAATGCATAAAGGGAAATTACAACATCCACACAATGAAATAATCAATCAATCACCACAAGATTAGAAATTATAGTGGTTTGCTTGTGTATACACCAACTGTTTAGAAAAAAAGCCACACAACTACTCCACTCATAATATCCTCACACAGTGGATATTAGTGTTCACTATGAAATAGGTTTTTCAAGGTTGACTTAAAACCCGCACAATTGTGTCTTTCAAGTGTGCTTACACAATTGAAAAACCCCATACTCTGAGTTTTCTGGATCACCTCAGACAAACCAAAAGAAAGAGATTTTTCTAGCACAATCTCAAAGAAACCAAAAGAATAATCGATTTACAAAACTGTAAAATACTTATCTGGATATTCTCCTTTTGATGCAGCCTGGAAGAACCAATTCGGAGTAGAAGTTCAATGTAGATGTTCAATGTTCACACTCACTTATGAAAAAGTTCTAAGTTCTAAATTGATTTTAGATTTAAATCACCTTGGGCTAGCTTGATTTGATTTTGATTCCAAGAAATGGGAAAACTTCAATCCCTTATTCAAATAAGATTGGAATGTAGAATACGAAATCAAATACAAAAAGCTAATTAAAGAGAATATAAAATGAGCACTAAATAGCTTAAGAATATTACTAACTTATCTCTCAGAGCAGTGTCTTGATTTTGCTTGAATTGGATATCAAACGCTAAAACTCTTGCTCTATTTATAAGTGCAAAAATATTTCCTTCGACTGGACCAGAGGATAGCTCGACTGGTCGAAGGACCAATAAACTTTTAAAAATTTGGGCACGATAAGATCAGGCCATTTCATGACTGGTCGAAGGACTTGCTCGACCAGTCGAGTGGCCTCCACGTCCGGTTGAGTTATGTCCATGACTGGTTGTGTGGAACTTGATTTAGCTGCTAGACTTTGAGTCAAGCCTGCTGGATTGGTCGAGCACTGTTCACTCGACCGGTCGAGCAGACTCCAAGACTAGTCAAGGCTTTGACAAAAAATTCTAAAAATTAGTAACAAACTTAAGACTGGTCGAGGAATTTCTTAGACTGGTCGAGCAAGTACTAGGACTAGACAAATGTAGGCTAAGACTAGTTGAAAAATAGACTATGCACTTATAAAATGCCCAATTAAATTATGTATTCAAAATGATGTATCCTATGGTCAATCTAGGGTCATTCATACCTTATAAGCGATATATGAACATTAAATCTTCTTTTGCTTCAATTGATAGTTGTTCTTAAAGTTCATGAAGCTTAAGATCTTGACATATGATGAAGCTTGAAATTAAGACATTTTAAAGCTTGAATATGAAATACATTGAGGCTTGAGCTTGAGGTACTTGAGTTGTACTTCACCTTGAGCTTCAAGTACCAAAGTAAAGACTATTGTCTTTTCTTAGATGAAGCTTTAAAACCCTGAACTTTAAAGCTTGAAGGATTGAACTATCCCATGGTATTATACTTGAGCATGTATACTCTTGATCTTGCATTTGAAGTTCTTGAGGTAAAGACCTTGGTTCTTGTACATGAGATGCACAGTCTTGAATATATAGATGAGCTATACAAGACACAAATTCCAAGAGGTTTTAGCACTATAAAATTTGACAATCATAAGAGCTAGAAAACATAGCACTTACAATCTCCCCCTTTGTCAAATTTGTGACAAAATACATTTCATTAAAAATAAGCATAATATGTACAATAAAGAATCATGCACCAGTTACAAATATAAACCAGTTATAACCTAGTTAAAGAATCATGCACTAGTTATAAACAGATCAAAACACTATGCATCAATGCAACAATACTCTACTCCCCCAACAATACTCCCCTCACTTACTCCCCCTTACAATCACAAAAAAATAAAATGTGACCTATACACAATTCTATCCACAATTCTAAAATTTCCAAATTTCACAAGCATGATAAAATTCTCCCCTCTTTTTGTCACAACATGACAAAGGAAAGAACTAATAAATGATCATGGAAGTAGATAAATAATGAAGGAAATAAAAGAGTATGCCAAGTAAGATTAAGATTACCAAGTAACTAAAACTATAAGAATGCATGTTCAAGCATATCCAAGCCACAAAACAAAAGAAATTCAAGTATCTTAAAAGTTATTACAAACCACACATTCAAATACTAATCTGAACCCGATGAAGGAGTAGGTATGATAGGATCAATTTGATGAAGTCCCTTATTAATGCGCCTAAGATATTTGCGCATATATTTTGAATTATAAGTCATGGGACACATTCATGTTTTCAACCTTCTCCTTAAGTGAGCGCAAATGCGCATCAAAGTTAGATGGTTGATAATCAAGATCATCTGCTGGATCGGATTCTATTTCGTCAAAAATATCATCCATATTGATGTCATCTGAAGGAAAATCACCTTCCTCTTCATTTGCGGCATCAGCTCCACTAGCTCCCACATTGACTTGGCTTGGGACCAGCTTCAAATTCATCTTGTTAACATTGGAGTTGTTGAATGGTAGGTGGTGAATGGGTGCTTCTCTAACATGCATAGCCACTAAACTATGGGTGGCCAACACAATCATAAGATAAGCGAAGGAAATGTCACTATGTCCTAGATGGAGATGGAATTGAATAATGTAATGACAAATCAAGAAAGGAAAACATACAGAGGTTCCAAAAATTATGGAATGAAGAATATGAACCATTAATGTAGTGAGTTCGGTTTTGTTACCAGAACGAGGATAGACATTCGAAATAAAAATCCTGTGAAGGATTCTGTATCTGGGTAACAAAAACTTTGAGGCAAGCACATTTCTAGTAGTATTCCATTCCGCATCTATATTGCATAAATCTTTAGTAAGCATTCGCTTCTCAGTTTCAGATGGTTTTGCCACTAGAGTGCTAATGGGAATACCTTCATCATTGACAGGTAAATCCATTAATCTAGAGATAAGATGACAATCCACATTAATCGGACCTTCTCTGGTCGTAATAGTAAATGTCAAATTTTCAGTAGAAAAATCAGTAATGCAAGCATACATAGCCTGAGCAATGGAGTGGTATGCTGGCCCATCCCAATGTAGTATGTTATCCCATCCTATAGACTGAAGGAGAGGAAGGATATCAAATGGAGCCAAATGATCAACTTTAACGGGCCGTTCTACTATAACATTGCGTAACTGAATATCCCGCACATAAGTGAGATCATCTTCGAGCAACCGAAGGTGGTGTACTATGATAGGAGTCGACCGAGATGAAGAGGGACCACGAGATCCTTTCTTCTTGGTTCTACCTTCCATTTGCAACAAAGATATCAAGAAAAATGGAGATTGCAAAATAGGTAAAGTAGGTTTCTAGTAGATCAAATTTTGGAGTAGAAAACCCCAAAAACCAACATAAAACATGAAATAAAGAATATAAATGATGAAAAGGAAGTGCAAAGGACTAGAATCTTCAAGAAAAATGAAAACAATGCACTAACCATGGAAGAATCAAAGATGGGTTCGACCGGTCGATGTAGGAGCTGTTGGAGAAGACAACCCAAATGAGGAAAAAGTGATTTTTTCCCCAAATAAAGCATCAAACCCACAGTTCACGGCTGATCGAGTACATGCTCGACCGGTCATGCCACGACTGGTCGAGTATGTACTCGACTGGTCGTGCATAACCCAAAATGTGCAATTTTACACAAAATTTGAAAATTAAAAACTTTAAATAACAAATATATACATTATGATATAGATATACATGAATTATCAATTCATATTGCACATACCAAGATTGAATTTCAATTTAGCAAACCTACTTTTGTCGAGCGGTTTTGTGAATATGTCAGTTAGTTGATTCTTGGTCGGAATATAATCCAAGGAAATTGTCTTGTCTTCTACTAATTTACCAATGTAGTGATATCTAATGTTAATTTTCTTGGTTTGTGAATGCTGGATTGGATTTTTGAAGATATTAATTGCGCTTGAATTATCACAATATAAAACCATAGTATCTTGCACAATTCCGTAATCAGTTAACATTCTTTTCATCCACACAAGCCGAGTAAATGCATTACCTGCTGCAATGTATTCAGTCTTAGCAGTTGAGAGTGATACAAAACTTTATTTCTTACTTAACCAAGAAACTAAATAGTTCCCTACATAGAAACAACCACCACTGGTTAATTTTCGATCATCAATGTTACCAGCTCAATCAGCATCCGTGTAACCAGCTAATTGCACACTAGTATCATATCGATACCAAAGACCAACATTTGTAGAACTAGCAACATATCGCATAATCTACTTAATAGCAATTAAATGTGACTCTTTAGGGTTAGTTGATATCTAGCGCAAATTCCTACGCTAAATGCAATATCAGGTCAGCTCGCAGTTAAATAAAGCAAACTTCCTATCATACTGCGATATAGCTTAGGATCCATACTCTTACCTGTAGAGTCTTTTGAGAGTTTTAAAGTGGTACTCATTGGAGTATCAAAATTTTTCCCACTCTCAAATTTGAACTTTAACTAAGTTTAGAGCATATTTGGTTTGAGAGATAAAGAAACCATCAGGTTGCTGTTTAACTTCTAACCCTAGAAAATAATTTAATTCTCCAACCATGCTCATTTCAAATTTAGACTTCATAAGATCTGCAAACTCAATAGTTATGTTAGCACAGGTAGATCCATGAATAATATCATCGACATAAATTTGCACTATTAAAATGTGATCATTATGTTTCTTTATAAACAATGTCATATCAACACTTCCCATTATAAAGTTATGACTTAGTAGAAACTTAGTCAACTTTCGTACCATGCCTTAGGAGCTTGTTTTAAACCGTAAAGGGCCTTTTTTAGGCGGTATACATTATCAGCATTCTTAGGGTCTTCAAAACTCGTTGGTTGTTCAACATATACTTCTTCATGCAAATTGCCATTTAAAAATGCACTCTTTACATCCATTTGGTATATTTTGAACTTTTTAAAGCATGCAATGGATATAAATAGTCTAATTGATTCAAGATGAGCTACTGGGGCAAAGGTTTCATCATAATCAATGCCTTCAATTTGAGTGTACCCTTGTACAACCAGCCTTGCCTTGTTTCTAATAATATTACTAAATTCATCAGACTTATTTTTGAAAATCCATTTTGTTCCGATAATGTTTTTATCTTTCGGTCTTAAAACTAAGTACCAAACATCTTTTCTGACAAATTGATTGAGCTCTTCTTGCATCACAACAATCTAGTTTTCGTAAAAAAGGGCTTCTTTTACATTAGCTGGTTCTATCTGAGATGTAAAGCACATGTAATTACACATATCTTCTATTTGTTTATGAGTGCGCACAACAGTGAGTGGGTTTCCAAGAATCTGATTAGCTGGATGGTCTTTAACAGTCCTCAGTTCAGAGTTATTTTGACTTGATGAAGTTGAAAGTGCCCTGATTTGTCAATTAGTGTGAGTGTTGAGTGAGCTAGACAGAGGAGCCCCATAGGAAGATTGATCAAGCATCTGCCTCAACTACATGTATGCCAGAACTTGTCACAGATAAATCTTAGCCTCATATCCCATGTCCCAAAACACCAGGTAATTAAAACCCTTAAAATTGGATATAACACCTTAAGGAATTATGGTTAGAAAACTCTTTTCGAACTCAGAAAAATCTCTAAGTTTTCTACCTTTGTCGATTTATCGACAAGTAGTTCGATGAAATCGAACTCTGTTGTCGATGTCCTCGAAGCTCACTCAATATTATCGAAATGAGGACATAAAATGTCCAGCAACCACAAAAATCTCTGGATAGAATTATCAAAGTATCGATAGAGGGTTCGATATCATCGAAATTTGAATCTTAAGTCCATTGAATAGACTCAATAAAATCGACATAAGGTCTGTTGTGTCCAAGTTCTGCTAAGGAAAATCAGGTAATCTTCAATATATCAAAGAGCTCCTTGATATCCTCAAAATTCAAATATCGATTATATTACAAGCCCTTCAATGATATCGGTCTGGGAGACAAATCTATCTAGCAAGTTTTTCAGTTTGTTTTTTCTCGGATCGAGGGTCACTTGATAAAATTGATATTTAAATATCGATCATATCGAGGCATGGTCGATGTCATCGAAAGAGGATAGAAACTGTTCAGGAACCTTATAGGAAAATTCCTTGGAATTATTGATGAATCAACACCGCCCTGATATCATCGATATTCAAATTCTGATGATATCGAGTGATGCTCGATCATATCTTTTACCTGAAATTCTTCAAAAGTAAGTCTCTCACATTTTTAAATGTTGAGGAATCGAACCTTGTGTCGATGAAATCGGAGTTCAAAATTTGATGACATCGACGCACGTTCGATTTCCTCGACCAGCTGGTAAAAGGTTTCAAATGCGTTTGACATTTGAGTTCATGTCATCGAGCGGCTAGTCGATGCGATCGAGAGTCTATGCTCGATGATATCGACCCTGCTCGATGATATCAAACTCTGTTAAAAATATGACCATTTTATATCGGTTGGAACCTTTTGCCTATTTAATAAGAGCTTGCCCTTGGTTGTTGGATAGAGAAAATAGAGAGTGCTTTTGAGTGTTTATCCTTAGATCATATACCTTAAAGCCTTTTCTCTCATGGAAGTTCATCATCCAATCCACCCTCATCATTGATATTTAATAGAGTGGATTGGGGAATGAACTTTCGCATTCAAAGATCCTCCAGCTACCACCTTAATGGCAAATCATTAAGCTGGGATGCCTTGAATGCATAGATGATTAGAATTGCTCTATCTCCCTTATAGGAAAACATGTAATAGAGTAGGATTCCATCATAACCTTGACCCAAACTGTTGCCATGTATTGGTACATCTTCTGAGTTACAATTCAAGGAAGCTGAAGATTCTTCGTCATGAAAGGAGGAGATCTTCATCAACATGCTGAATGGGGCTCATCTACTTATCTGTAAGTTATTAGAGTCCAGAGGACCCTTGTGATCATTCCTTCAGTAGGATTGGGTCTATGGTTTTTCTCACCCCTTGCAAGTCCTCATAGGAGGCCTCCGGCGGGAGTATACGTGGGGTGCTTTGTGTTGACAATTGTTCTGTGGAGAGCATAAACTGGTTAGAGGTGAACCTATTTAATCCTCCAGTTAGAGGTGAACCTATTGTGAAACCTCCGTTAGGTTCCTTGTGTGGATCCTTGGCCAGTGGGGCCTAAAAGTTAGGTGCTGTGTGTTGACCCTTGCTCATGGGAGCATAAACTGTGTCGTGTAGACACGTTGTGTCAGCCTAAGTGTAGGTTGTACTAGTTAGAGGTGAACCTGATTTAAAACCTCCGGTTTGAGGTGAACCTATTGTGAAACCTCCTTAGTGAGATACGGTACACTCAAGGGTTGAGTGCGTCCACCGAAAGTGGAGTAGACAAGTAGTCGAACCACTATAAAAAAGACTATGTTTGAGGTTGTTATTGTCTTCCATTACTTATGTGATTTTCTTAAATATTTCATACTTGATTATCTGAGATCACACCTCACACACAGTCACATCCATCATAAATTGATTTGCATATTGTTTATCTCTCAAATAGTTTTATGATTGGATCCTCACCAGGCTTGGAAGCCAGTAGAGTTACTCTATAGTAATCCTGATGCATACTTACTTTTAGGATTAGAGTGATAGGATTTTAAATTTTTATAAAATATTAAAAAGTCCTATTCACCCCCCTCTAGGACATATTGGCATATTCCTGCTTCAACTAAAGCGGTCATTACCATAATTTCAGAAGTACCTGGTTTATCAATTAGAAGAACTTCATCATTTTCTGAACTTGAGACAAGTGTATTCAAGTGATCATCAATAACCACATTAATGGACTCTTAAATTACATCGGTCCTCTTATTAAGAAATCGATGCGCTTGACTATTTAGAGCATACCCTAAAAATATCCCTTTATCACTTTTGGTGTCAAACTTACCCAGATTTTCTCGGTCACGTAAAATGTAGCACTTGCTGCCAAAAACATGAAAATATTTGACAGTAGGCTTCTTATCAAACCACATTTCATAAGCCGTTTTACCATTTGATTTTCTAGTGTAAAACGGTTAATTATATAACAAGCAGTATTTATGGCTTCAGCCCAAAGATTTTAGGGAGCTTCATACTATTTAACATTGCATTTACCATTTATTGAAGCACTCTATTTTTTCTTTCTACTATACCATTTTGTTGTGGTGTTTTGGGTGCAGAAAATTCATGTGATATTCCCTGATCACTGCAAAACTTCTCCAAATCGCTATTCTCAACTTCTGATCCATGATCACTACGGATCTTAGAGACTTGAGATCCTTTTTCTATTTATATACGTTTAAGTACCTTTTTTACTTATCGAGAGTTTCTGATTTGTCTCTTAAAAAGACTACCCATGTGAACCTGGTAAAGTCATCAACAATTACCATTATGTACTTCTTGTCACCTTGACTCTCCGTCTAGTAGGTCTCCATGTGGAGAAGTTCGAGCGGTTTAGATGTGGCATTGGAGTTTACCTTTTTGTGAGTACTCCTGATTTGTTTGCCAATCTGGCATTTGCCACATATTTTGTCTACTTTCTGTATTTTGGGTAAACCTCTTACTAACTCTCTTTTGCTCAATCTATACAAGTTGTGGTAGTGTACATGTCTGAGGTGCTTATGCCATAATTCTGTCTCATCGGTATGGACCATGTAACATGATAGATTAGATGAGCTTGAATCACTCACAATGTAGCAGCTTTTAGAAGTTCTGCAACCAGTTAATATTACAGAACCATTTTTATTTAGGATTTCACAAACTTGGTTAGTAAATTTCACATTATGATTATTATCGTATATTTGCGAGATGCTTAATAAATTGTGTTTTAACCCTTCAACATATAAAACATTCTCAAATAGAGGGAGGTTAAAGAGTTGAACCGTACCTTGGCCAACAATTCTACAGTTACTACCATCACCGAATGTGACTGAATCATCAGTCATATCTTTAAGATTAGTGAGCAGACCCTTGTCGCATGTCATATGTCTGGAGTAACCACTGTCTAGGTACCACTTTGAATGGCTCGAAGCTTTGAAAGCGGTGTGAGCAACCAAGCAAGTAACCTTAGGGGCCCATTTCATTACAATCTTGGGTTTAGGAGTATAGTTGGTTTTGTTATGTTTGTAGTTGTTATAAGACCGACCCACTGAGTTAGATTTTAAGAGCTCCTTGAGTAAGTCAACAATTTTCTCAGCTAAAGGATTATAATTCTAATTTTTATAGTTGATATTGTTGCTTTTAGGCTTTAAGGTTTGAAAAGTCTTAGCATTTTTAGAATAGTTTTGATTTAAACTTTTCCCTTTTGAATTTGAAGACTCCCCTTTCACAAATTTGGGTGGAGTATTCTTATGTTTGGGAGGAATACTTTTGTCATAGTCTAATCTAGATCGATCACCACATTTTCTGGATCCAGATAAGAGTTTTTCTAACTTAGGATCACCTTGGGCATACCTCCATGTGCCTTTTAAACTCAAAAGTGAAGAGACTTCAAATTTTAGCTTTTAATTTTCAGATTTTAAGTTTTCAACTTGGGTGGTTTTGAAATCTAAGTCGCACTTAGTTTTTTCAAAACAATCTAAAATGTGAGATTTTTCTAAAACAAGATTATCAAAATTTTCTTTAAGTTTTGAAAACTTTTCTTTCTGAAGTTTTAGTTTTACATCAATTTTACAACTTTCCTTATATAGGGCATTATAAGCATCTTGAAAATCTTCTTCATTTTCATGATCACTATTCAAATTTTCTTCACTAGTTGAATCATGATTATTTAAAAAAGTGAACTTGGCTAGAGTCATAAGGGCTTTAACTTCATTACCCAACTCGGTTTCAGAATCTTCTGACTCAGAAGAGGGCTTCGGAGAAGGAAGACTCATCCTAAGTAGCCAACATTCCTTTCCTTTTAGGTTTTTCCTTTTTAGGACATTTGTTTGTTAGATGCCCATATTCATGGCAGTTGTAACATTGACTGTCTTTTAAAGATTTTCAAGTTTTAAATCTAAATCTTTTCTTTTCATTAGGTTTTTACAAATCAAGCCTCTTTTTACTTTTAAAAATCTTATAAAACTTTTTAACTAAAAGGGCCATATCATCTTCAGAATTTTCTAAATCAATATTACTATTTTCTTGAGAAATAAGTTTAAAAGATTTAAGGGTGATGGATTTACCTTTAGGAGCTTTAAAGTTTAACTCATAAGTCTGTAATGAGCCAACTAATTCTTTTACCCTCATTATCCATATCACGATGTTCCTAGATTGCTGTCACCTTTAAATTGAACCGTTCAGGCAGTGAGCGTAGTATCTTTGTATAGACTTTACTTTCTGGGATTCTATCACCGAGACCCCACATAGAGTTAACAATGTCATTCAATCTTATATAGAAGTCTATGAAAGTTTCACTTTCTTTCATACATATTTCCTCAAATTTAGTTATGAGGATTTTGACTTTAGATTTTTTGACAATTGTTATTCCCTTGTGTGTCATTTCTAAAATATCCTAGTCTTGCTTTGCAGTATCATAGGATATAATTCTTTTAAATTCATCTGGTGATAGTACGCAAGTAATTGCATTTAGAGCCTTTGCATTGGCACTACTCTCACTTTTCTGAAGAGTATTCCAAAAGAAATAAGGTGTTACTTTCATAGTTTTGGATCCGTCGGTACCAGTTACTTCAGTGGTAGGTGGGACCCAATTGGTCATTGTGGCTTGCCACACTCTCTCATCCATGGATTTTTAGGAAAATTCTCATTCTGGCTTTTCAATAGGCATAATTGGAGCCATCAAATGGTGGAGGCCTAGTGATTGAAAGGTTATCAAAATTTGACATCTTAAAAAGCTCAGATCGATTAGCTTAGGAAATAAATCTAAAAAATATAGTGAGCTATTAGGCTTTGATACCACTTAAAAAGGCTGAACTACGGGTCTTAGAGGAGGCGTGGGGCTGAGTAGGACTATTGTAACGCCCCGACTTTTCAGGACCTGAGTATATGACCCGTGTCCTAAAAACCTGAGTGCTAACCTTAAAGGATGGTCAAATTCGAGTGTACATTTTTTTTCTCTCATCAGAGTAAGCAGATGAGCGTAGTATAGACATATCAACATAAAAGAAAATTTCATTATCATTCTAATATACAAAAAGCTGCCTATAATGACTTATACAAACCAATGTCCCCATTCTTACAATTACAAAATGAAACAATATTACATGTGAAAGAAAGTAAATTACAACAAACTTGGGATATGAAATCCTATAGCAACCCTTAGCAATTACAATCATGCATCCCTGTTAAATATAGCTTGCTCCTCGTTAACATAAACATGAATTTCACCTCGGCCACCTATGCTACCTGTACAATTATATACTTGATGGATGAGTGGCCAACTCAGTGTGAATTCCCCTCAAGATTACACACTGTCGCATTAGGTAAGAAATAGTATAAAACATCCAGATAACCAAAACACAATATATGCATTCTTGTTAAATGTATGAATGCATGAATGCAGTCATCGGCCCGGGTAAGACATCCATACGGCCTGCACTAAGACATCCATACAGGCAATCGCGTACGATGGTGTGCCCCTGGTAAGACATCTAGACGGGCATTGAGCTCGTCACCCATGAATATGACTGGTCATCAACGCAACCCTCAATGTAATCATATGGGCATGATGATCCAAGTCATCATCATAAGTCGAATGACAGGTCATTAGCGCAACACTCAGTGTAATCGTATGAGCATAATGATTTAGGTCATCGTAATATGTCATGTATGTATGATTAGCTAAGTCATTATTAGTCTAATTGCAACTAGCTAATTTAAATAAGCTCACGGTCACTACGAGGAACACATGGCCCAGTGTAGGCCAATGGCTCGGGCATAGTGTCCCATGACCACCATCCCCCGCCCATGAGACTACCATCTTAGGATGTTTAATGGAAACTCATCAACTAGTGGCCAATCATATTACAATATATGGGGCTTACCATCACATGGTTGCATAGTATAAAATATCGGACCCATATAGGAAAAATACCAAAACAAAGCCATGTAGGGCTAGTATCAAAATAAGTCACATAGGGCGAGTATTAAGTCATGCGATAAAAGACCATCCTTGAAAACCATTGGACACAACAACCATGGATGGTAGGCCCACATCAATGATCCATCTAGACCACCACTTAATAACCACTAAATCGAGAGTCCATTGCAATCACCGTCGATTAAGTTACATCCCAAGTATGGGTTTACATTTATAAGTGGGGTTTCCCACTAATGTACCAGTTTAAATTCCATAAGCAATCCACAATAATACATAAACGTGAACAAATATACAGGATGAACATTAAGCATGTAATATAACAATTCAATTTCCACCAGCTAACACTTGTGATTATAAAAGGGAGATATCATCACCTCAAATATAAATTAAAATACAAACTATAACTTAAGCTAATGGGAAAATGGAAAGCTCAAGGGGAAGAATCATCACCTCATAGTTTGCATCGCCTACCAACTTCACTAGGGAATGCACGATCCCTTAAAATTGAATCCTATCATAGATCAGGAACTTGTACAATTAGATCCAAGTTCTACATACTACTTAGGGTTTAAGATAATAGCATAGGGTTTTAATTATTTATCTTTAGAGTTTTGATGTAGGGTTAGGATTTCATCTTAAAGTTTAGTTTGATCCTTAGACTCTAGGATTTAGATCCTAAATTATTATTAATATTATTATCGAATAATAGATCGAATAATACTGGCAAAAGAAGTACTAATCCATCGAATGATAATTCATAAGTTTATATTTAAATATATATTTAGTATCTAATGTTCTTATAATGATTAATAATCTATTAAATAATATAGATAATAAAAATAGAATAGTTTCTACCAGTACAATGATAATGGCTAATGATACTACCCATATTACAAGAATTTCACTAATCCCATAAAGAAGACAATAATATCACCTAATGATGCTAATCCTAACTAACAATAATAAATATAGTCATGATACTATGATATACCATTAAACAATTTACTATTACTTGATAATTACAATTTCATTTACACTAATTAGGTTATATAGTGGACTTTGGCTCATATTTAACTCAAGGTTAGGATTTGTATGCTTACTAAGGTAAAATTAATTGTCATGCTAATCTAGTAACCATAGTATAACCATCCACATTAATGATATAATTAATATTAATGAAAGTGACACTATTAATCATTGTAATTGGAGTAATATGTTCTACCATTAATGATAATAATTAAGAATGAAGAGCAAGACACTCTTATTTAATTATGGAAATCTATATGTATTAACCGATATAGGCATTTTACTAATGATTAATCATATGTGCTATTAATGATCCTAACAATGGTAATGCTTAATAATGGTAAAATAAAACAATACTATTTAATGAGGATAATTGTAATTGAAATCATTTAAATCTGGAAGGAGAAGGTGGACTTATCTTGGCTAACTTGGTTCAAGCTAGTGCAAGACACACCAACTAGCTCTTCCCCCTTCCCTTCACCTTTCTACCTTCCTCTCTATTTGCTGGAAAAGGCCCAACAATGTCTGGACCAAGACCCAAACCCAAACCGGTTCGGCTGGACTCGGTTTCAGCCGAGTCAACTCGATAATGGCCCACGAGTCGGTGTAGCTCGGTTTGGGCCGACTCAATACCACACACACACTCACCTTCCCTTTTTTCTTTTCCTTCCTCCTCCCCTGCTGCTGGTAACACCGAGCAAAACTCGTCAACTCGGCTTGAATCGTTGGGAACTCGCCATGGACTGGCCCAAGTCAGCAAGCATAGTGGCTGAAAGGTGCATGGTGCAGCTGCACCGCTCCAACACTCTCTCTGACCTTCTTCTTCCGTTCTACTACTTGAGACATCCAACAATGGTTGAGACTTGACAACATGTCATCCACACAGGTCACAGTGAGACAAGCTCGCTCGACACGACAACGGTCTGGTGCAGCACAACGAATGGGCAGCAACTCGTTGTTCTCGCTGCTCTCCCTCTCTTTTCTCCTCTAATTTCTTCTCCTTTCCCTTCTTCCCTTCATGTGCTAGAACGTCCAGCAATGGACGTCACCCGATGAAATCGTACTGCTCGACTGATTTGACTTGGTTTGAGCGGTGGAGGAAATGAACGCCATTAATGGCGGATCTCCAATGAAGGCTTCTTCCTTCGTTCTACCAATTGTAGACTGATCTAATGGGCCCCAGGAAGCTTGGAGAATAGAGAGAATGAAGCTCAAATGGACGTTCGGGTGGTGGGTTTCTGTGGAGAAGGAAACGATCAGTTTCCGCTCGAGCTACTGTAAGAGGTGGAGAGCGGCTGTGGCTACTTGATCCTTCTTTCTTTATAGAGAACCCTAGTTCTCTAGGGCCATTGGAGGAAGAATGAGTGGCCCAGATAGTTCTGGCTTGAAACAGCCATCAAGTATGGCCAGTAGGATGAAACCGGTAGCTATTTTCTATTTTTCTATGGAAGGAAAACCTAAACCGCTTGCATGAGATGGAGCACTGTGATAACGCCGGGATGGACGGCTAAGATGTAGGGAGAGAGACTCACGCGGATCGCCCTGCTAGCGCATATATAGTTTCCATTTTTAGAAATGGTGTGTTTGCAGGACGGGATTGCAGCTAAGATCGTGTGTCCACATGTGCATGAAAAATAGTTTTGACAATTGGGTTTTGGTCAGGGTTGAAGGACGCACATGATGGACGGTTCAGATTTCGAAGGTGGGACCATATGGTGGGCCATTGAACGAGCATAGTGTCCATCCATTTTTTTTCAAAAACACCCGTAGGCGGGAAAGAGGGAGAGAGCCTCTCCATTTCGGAAAAGCTCAGGTCAGCTGCGTCTGACCCGAGTCTGCAGTCCGGTGCACTGCATGTGCACACGCCTCATATGAGTGGGGTCCACATTGATGTCTGTGATTAATCCACTCTGTCCGTTCAGTTTGGGGAGGACTATCAAGGTCTATACCCAAAGATTAGGCAGATCTAATTCCTAGGTGGGCCATACTAGTTGAATTAACATCCTTTATTATTGTCCAAGCAAATCTAACGGTTGGATTAGTTCCGGCTCGATCATCAATGGTCAAATTATGGATATATGGACTGTTATGAGAGTGTTATGCTCTCATAACACTAAATATTAAGTTACACTATTTTTTTTCCAAAACGTCATTTATTATTATTAGTATTACTATTATTGCCATTATTATTATTATTATTATTACTACTACTACTATTATTATCATTGTTTTATTTATCATTATCATCATTGTTATCTTTATCATTATTATTATTATTATTACCTATACATTACCATTCATTCATTTATCTATCTTTATTTATTTATTTATTTATTATATAGGTATGTAGGTTGTGGGACCACTCGACGTGTGTTATCTAGCTACGTGTGTTACCACATAAATGTGGGCAAATTCAGACCCACATGGTGACACCCGAGTACTGAAAGTACGGGGTGTTACAACTATGCCAAATTAAAAAATAAATGTTAAATTTAAACAAATATAAATAAAGATAGCACATAAATAATCCCACAATGCAGAAATGTAAAACAACCTCAAATGTACAAGTATTGAGAGATTGATACAGATGTTGTTCTAAGGACAACCTTACACCAAAAACCAATGGTTTGTGGTAGGACAACCTGATTCTTAGAACGGTCTGTGTATCAAAATCTTAAACCGATACAGAGGAATAAAGAAAAGAATAGCAAAGAAAGAAACTAAGCTATTATAACATTCCCACACATGCATAAAAAGAATTACAATATTCTTCACAAATGCATAAAGGGAAATTACAACATCCACACAATGAAATAATCAATCAATCACCACAAGACCAGAAATTATAGTGG
Source organism: Magnolia sinica (assembly GCF_029962835.1). Classification (NCBI taxonomy): domain Eukaryota; kingdom Viridiplantae; phylum Streptophyta; class Magnoliopsida; order Magnoliales; family Magnoliaceae; genus Magnolia; species Magnolia sinica. The sequence continues at coordinate 58,593,549 of NC_080576.1, forward strand.
TTCGCTTGTGTGTACACCAACTATTTAGAAAAACAGCCACACAACTGCTCTACTCCTAATATCCTCACACAGTGGATACTAACGTTCACTATGAAATAGGTTTTTCAAGGTTCACCTAAAACCCTCACAATTGTGTCTTTCAAGTGGGCTTACACAATTCAAAAACCCAACACTCTGAGTTTTCTGGAGCACCTTAGACAAACCAAAAGAAAGAGATTTTTCTGGAACATTCTCAAAGAAACCAAAAGAATAATTAATTTACAAAACTGTAAAATACTTATCTGGATATTCTCCTTTTGATGCAGCCCGAAAGAACCAATTCGGAGTAGAAGTTCAACATAGATATTTAATGTTCACACTCACTTATGAAAAGGTTCTAAGTTATAAATTGATTTTAGTTTTAAATCACCTTGGGATAGCTCGATTTGATTTTAATTCTAAGAAATGGGAAAACTTCAATCCCTTGTTTAAATAAGATTGGAATGTAGAATACAAAATCAAATACAGAAAAGGTAATTAAAAAGAATATAAAATGAGTACTAAATAGCTTAAGAATACCACTAACTTATCTATCAGAGCGGTGTCTTGATTTTGTTTGAATTGGATATCAAACTCTAAAAATCGTGCTCTATTTATAAGTGTAAAAATCGTTCCTTAGACTGGACCAAAGGATAGTTCAATTGGTCGAAGGATCAACAAACTTTTAAAAATTTGGGCACAATAAGATCAGGCCATTCTACGACTGGTCGAAGGACTTGCTCGACCGGTCGAGTGGCCTCCACGATCGGTCGAGTCTTGTCCACGACTAGTCGTATGGGAGTCAATTTAATTGCTAGACTTTAAGTCGAGCTTGCTCGACTAGTCAAGCACTGTTCACTCGACCGGACGAGCAGTCTCCAGGACTGGTCGAGGCTTTAATAAAAAATTCTAAAAATTTGTAACAAACTTAGGACTGGTCGAGGAATTTCTTAAGCTGGTCGGACTAGTCGAACATAGTCTAAAACTAGTCCAAAAATAGACTATGTACTTATAAAATGACCCAATTAAATTATGTATTCAAAATGACCTATCCTATGGTCAATCTAGGGTCATTCATACCTTATAAGCAATATATGAACATTGAATCTTCTTTTGCTTCAGTTAATAGTTGTTCTTTAAAGTTTACGAAGCTTAAGATCTTGACATATGATGAAGCTTGAACTTGAGACATTTTGAAGCTTGAATATGAAATACATTGAAGCTTGAGCTTGAGGTACTTGAGTTGTACTTCACCTTGAGCTTTGAGTACCAAAGTAAAGACTATTGTCTTGTCTTAGATGAAGCTTTAAAACCCTGAACTTTGAAGCTTGAAGGAGTGAACTATCCCATGGTATTATACTTGAGCATGTATATCTCTTGATCTTGCATTTGAAGTTCTTGAGGTAAAGACCTTTGTTCTTGTACATGAGATGCACCGCCTCAAATATGTAGATGAGTTGCACAAGACACAGATTCCAAGAAGTTTTGGTACTACAAAATTTGACAATCATATGAGCTAGAAAACATAGCACTTACAGTAATGACTTAGCTTCTATTCGCCAAGGAGAAGATGAACCAGTCAAAGAATTCATTAGTTAATGGAGAACCCTAGGGGCACCAAGTTTTTGGTTGGTGAAAGAAAAAAAGAAAACAAATGAAGCTATGCATAAGATGCATAAGACTAGATATTGCAATGAGTCTTATTAGTTTGAATATATGCACCTTTCAAGATCTAATCGAAAAGGCTTGCCATATAGAAAAGATCACTGCAAAAATAGATTCTTATAAAAGTGAGATATTTCAAAATCTTAAAGGAACTTCAATTAGTATCATGGAAGAAGAAAGAAAGATGAAGAATCAAGAAGTTGAACAAAAGAAATCTAACAGAAGAGACACGAATAAACATATAGCCAAGAAAATAAAGAAAGAATTCGGACTGTCCAAGGATTATGGAAGGTATTCGTTCAATGAAGATGATATACTTTCTATGCTGAATAAATTGTTAGTAGCAGAGAAGATTAAATTGTCATGGCCAAAACGTCCAAAGGAAATGAAGAAAATAATCGAAAGCATCTATTGTTATTATCATTGTTTCCTCTGATATCTAACTGAGAATTGTTTCATTCTAAAGAATATATTACAGAAAATTTTTAATAGTGGCGGAATAGTCATAAGGAAAGTGTACGACATAAGAGAGGAGATAAGAGTACACAAGCCTGATTGATTCGAAACTGTAGGCAATATTAATCTTAGACGATCCGTATGCAATGATAAGGCATCATTATTTTGTCAAGAATTCATTGCATCAAGACATATTGTCTCTGAAGGTCATTGTGCTTTGATTACAAAGATTATAGATAAAATACTTCCTAATTAAAAGGGGGCAAGACATAGAAAGATGAAATAGCCTCAAAAGGAGAAGTCATGTATTCTTCTCTGTATGAATGAATAAAAGGTGAATTCTCAAGCAAAGAAAAATTCTTAAGAATATTATCAATCAAGCAAATCAAGATCAAGTACATCAAAAATTATATTATCATCAATTATTGTCAAGCACCGATGATTATCACTAAATTAGCAATTATCGCTGTCGTCGTTGATCGCTGACATAAAAGTCATCCTATCGAAATTGATATCATCACTGAGTTGATATAGCCGATACACTATTTTAATCATGAACATTATTAGAACATCATCAGCCATGGCGATATATCAATTATTGATTTGTTATCTTCAGCAAAGCTTATATGGTCAACTACGCATAAGATGTACCATCATTGGTAAGATATAAAATTATGCAGGCAGTAGTGAGAAGCCAGTGGCCGTAAAAAGCCTGTATAAGCCATCACATGCTTAGAACCATGTGGGCAGTGAATGAAGCCAATGACTAAAAGCCCTAAGCAGCCAAAAAGTCCACAACAGCTAGTCCCACGTGAGACCAATGCTGTCTATATAGCTTTTGATAGCGTCACGGGGAAACGTGAGAGAAAATGCCCTCTTGTGAATGGGTCCGACCTTGCAGGTGAAGAAAATGCAGGCTGCAGTGTGCACTCTTTAGCTTGTCCATAGATAGGCTAACCATGCGTAAGACCCCTTAAATCCCTAGTTTGATTTTAGTAGTAACTCATGAGAATGGGTTTTTGGCCTCCTCATTGATGGACTGGCGGCCTTAGATTTAGTACCCCAAAGGTAGCCTTGTATGCCCTGTGAACTCTAGAAAGTTACTGCGGCCAACCTTGTGCGTAAATCCCACCAATTTCATGGCCCCAGTAGCTTCACTGGGCCAGTCTAATGGATCATTGTTTGTAAACTCCCCGGCCATGATAAGTCTAGCGAACTCATAAGAGTTACAGAGACCATTCATGTAAGACCTGACTCCAACATGAGTCTAAAAAGCTGTGCTAACTCCACTACTCATGAGCTTAAACTGTGTGTGAAAGTGTCCACTCAAGTTAAGTCAAGTCTAGTCAAGTCAAGTCATGTCCAATCAAGTTATATTCAGTCAAAGTATACTAGCTCGAGCTTAGACTATGCGTAGCATCAAAGTGCTGCAATACATTGATATTATGAATGCATATGTTCGTCTATTCTATTTAAGATATGCTTAGAGATGCAAATTGCCTGATAAGAAAATATCATGAATCATGAAAATCTCTTGCTTAGATTAAATAAACATACAAAATGCATATCTTCTAAAACAGGTTTGGATTACAACAATATCATGTTTGATCAAAATGTTCGCTACATTTTATTAGAAAGCCAAAATAGTTCAAGATCAATCACAAGCCTTCAAATATGATATGTTTATCCTTCTGAAGTGGATGAGTCTTCAATTATGATATGTTTATCCTTATCAAGAGGATATGTCTTCAATTATGATATGTTTATCTTTTTGAAGAGGACGGCGATGTCTTTCTGTCTCTCGTCTATCTGATGAAAGAGGGTTATCTTGTATAATCTGTAAGGGAGGAGGAGGATAGAATTGCGAAGAATCATCATTTTCTTCTTGAAATTTCAGAGACTTAGGTGTATTCTTCAAAGGAGTGCCAAAGGCTATCCATCCTTCAAGAGTATCGGCAAGTTTTACTCTAGAAGTATTATCTTCTGAAAATTTTTTATGCAGAGTTGACCTAGAGAGGGGGCACAGTCTGTTTCTTCGAAATAGCCAATACCTTGGTCTTTCTGATAACTTTTTAGGTGAGGAGGAAGATTCCATATACAATAATCTACTGGGTAACAATTGTCCACCAAGTAATACTGATGAACCCACCAGTGCATCCAGTAATAAGAAGCTCTAATTTGATAATTATAACCAGGAATTATGAAATGCGTCCGGTATGGATGTTCAAGAGTTGCTTCCATATCAAAGCCCAATTAAATGCGACACCATAACTTCTCATTGCTCTAGTAACGATATCATAAGTCTCTGGTACTGTTTAATCGAATCTAAACTACTAGGAAAATCTACTTGGATAGTATGGTTCATGCAAGAATACACTGCCTTCCCTTAAAGGAAGAGTACTGTAAGACCTATATCCTAGAACGTATCGTTCTGTGGACTCCCGCGATCCTCCCTGTCAAATTCCAGTGACCCGCAATCTGTAATCAACATTTGCGCGTAACCCTGAGTTACATCCTGTCAATCAAGTGGGCTCGACCCCAAACTTCCTTTTTTCATAGGTAATCATAGAACACAAACTATTGCCCGTTTACCAAGCAAGACGTCGAGAGTGTCACTTGGAAATGTTTCGTATCACAATCATCATAATACCTCTGGGTTGTTAGCTACTGTAAAGATTACTGGTGCTATATTTCAATCCATCCTGGTTGATAGATTCAAGAGCTTCTAATCACATGACATGTGATGACTCTCTCATGGCTAGATCTATCTCTCCACCTTCTTCCTCTTCCATTTTGACTGCAGATGGTAAAGAAGGCTCCTGCGCGCTATTTATGTTATAACAGCCAGCTGAAAAATGCTAGCACGCCATCACCTTCTTCTAAGCTCCACTGGATGACACGAAATTCTCGTTCCAATATAGGAGAACGTATGTAACACCCTGAAATTCAGGGGTCGAGCATAGCTCAGCTTCCGAGTTCCAAAACATCACTTATGCAACATATGCAATGATGGATGTATGTTGTTTGTATGAGTGCATAAAACATGGAATAGATTAAGCCAAACTGTAAACATAGTCCGGTGATAAGTGAAAGACGCAAGCGGAAGACTTAAAGAAATATATGTGTACATGTGCAAGTCCCTGTAATATGTATACTCTGCCAGGTCATAATTACAAGTGTTGCTACTAAAATATAAGTATCAAAATGAAATTATCGATTACAAAAGAAAACCCAGAATCCCTGTAGATCAGGACACGACTCACATGAACCCGCCTGAGAACTGCATAAAAGGAAACACATCCTCATCATCCTCATACTCCTGCTCTGCCTCTGGGGTTGCGCCATCATCTGCATCTAAGACAGAGTCTGGTTGGTGTTAATACACCGTCCTAGAATGTGGGAGTGAGTGATCAACTCAGCGGAACTATACAGTAAAAGTTAACAAGATATCAAATCAATCAAGCAGTAATGATAAGGCAATATAATCAAGTACATCCTAATTACTCTTGATAATGCAAGGATGTATGTAGAAATGATGCATGCCCTCGCCTGCACTCCCTTAGCATCTTCATCTTATGGTACGCATGACAACCTCCCACAGTGCCAACGACGCCAACGCACATGCAATGCGGTGCATGAATATGATTACCAAGTTGTTATTAGTCCTTTTCATACAGTAGTATTGGGAAGCTAAGGTACCTTCCTCATATCAACTCCTATATAGTGATCCATTCTAGGGTCGTCAGTCCTAGGCAATCTCATACGATCATATGGTTCTAGGTTGTTGCAAAGGGCTCGTCACTAATCAATGCATGCCTATCATACCTTAGTTACTACCCTAAGGCTTGTTGCCTTAATGCAGTATCAAGGTATGCTCGAGGTCACTACAAAGGGCTCATCACCAATCATTGTAGGCCGATAGCGCGAATATAGTGTCCCATACCACCATAATCGGCTCACGAGTGTGGTGTGCTCACTGATCACTACAGAGAGGTTCGTCACCCCAGCATAGGCCGATAGCATGACCACGATGTCCCATACCACCATGTCCAGCTCATGAGTCTTAGCGGATCAAGGTACAATGGTTAACAGGATTGCAGTGGTAAGTTTGGTACCTTAGATTCAAACAATAGCGTCCATACATGGTGTACATCCATCAGGACATTCGGGTTACTTAACGAACTCGACTAGCACGATCGCACGTTGAGTTGAATGACATAGAGTGCGCAAACACTCTGTGTGGCCAAACCACTGCCAACAACCCTAATACAACTCGGGTTCGTCAAACACGTCCTACGTGGCAAAAACAACCTCGACCACGAACTCAAGGTCTGTTACCGATTTCCTGGACTATTTCATAGTCCCAAACACATTCACTTGTAACAGATATTAATTTTTACAATTTAGAATAGTGATGGAACAACAATTCAAATCATACAGTATGTAAGCATTTAACGAATATCAACTTAACATGGATTTACACATAAGTAGTGCTTAAATTTAAACAACAAAGAATGTAAATCACATGTAGAAAATCATACACACCAATAGGATAGTTGAGAATCTTTTCTCGGCGTCCGTAAACAGGATAATATATTACATACTTGATCATTCAGACATTTCCACAAACACTTAGACTACATATTACAACATACATGACGTATGTTGGTGATACACACATTTGGACAATTCCTTTCGCCAAGGAATTGACACACATACAGCTAGCACATATACACGACAATTAATCATGGCAAACACATGCTCATATTTTAGACGTATACGATACTTTCTACATACACAAGGAATACACAAATCTCAATATATCTCATATATATCAGGAACGCAATATAAACATCGCATTTGGCATGTGAAATTACACCCACAACAATAATAAACCATTAACTGACATTGAAAGCCTTGAAACCATAACCTATACGAATATAGTCCGCACCTTAAATCAGAAAATATGCACAGATCTGATTCAGGCAATAAGTCTTTGTCAACGACGACTAGATAACCTAAGGCATGAATAGAAATGAGCTACATCAACACATAGACTATTTTAAGCTCTAAAACAGGTTAGGGTTTGATTGACTTACCCAAGAATGAACTTAGAATCGCCGGAATAACGATTCAGAAGTGATGGTTTAGGGATGCAGAGTAACAAGGAAGAATCTCAAGATGATTCACCAACTTTTCTCTCACTTTCTCTTTCTTTTCCTCTCTCTTTCTTAGCTAGGGTTAGAAAATTCGTATGGAATAGTGAGTGAGGGTTTTAAGGTCTTTATATAGGCCTAACATAGATGAAAATATCCCCAGGGCCAAGGTATACTTAGGTTATAACCAAATCGGGTCTATTTCGATCCAACGGAGCACTTCCGGTGGTCCTTTTTTCACGTGCGGACTTAAGCTCACTGACCATGAATTTAGGTCAGTCTGAGTTTTTATACCGATTGGATTTATAGATCAGCCGTGGTGGACCAATCTCAATTTAACGGTCACCAAAACTCGATCAGGTCCATAAGCATTACGACGTGCCAGGGCCATGTTCCCTGATCCGAGGGTGAAATTGGGTCAGAATCCAACGGTCAGAAAGCTTAGAATCGACGCGCAAGCGACACGACTCAGATTTCACAAATTTATATTTAATTTCTCAGCTTTCTCACACTCTTTACTCCTGACTCAAGCAAATCGACCCAGGACATCATCTGGACTTGATTTTTGAGGTGATGGTCAAGCCTAACCAGGTGATCATAAATGTCTAAGATCATCGCTATCGGACTTTCGATGCGCGGTCCAGGTCCGATACAAAGTTTTCAAGTACTCCCGAGAGCAACTGGATTTAGTGTTGAATCCTAAATTTCAGGGCAACATAGCGCTAACAATTCTACAGGTTTTAGGTCCTGCAGATCAAATTTAAAGTGATTGATGCTAATTTCACAAGCAATCGAGTTTAGCACTAATTAACCCACATAAAGCTTCTAAGGAATTTGAGGTAGTACTCGGGTCTTTGCAAGAAATTTTCTGCGTCATTACAATCTACCCCCCTTAAAGAAAAATTTTGTCCTTGAAATTCGTACCTTCTCATACTCCTCGAGGATCTGAGGGTAGCTCTTTCTGACCTTAGCTTCAGTCTCCTAAGTAGCCTCTTCTTCACTATAATGCGTCCACAATACTTTCACAAGAGGGATGACCTTGCTACGCAATACCTGCTCGTTCCTGTCTAGGATACGCATCGGTCACAGTACATATGTGGCATCCTTGCTCAACTGCACCTGCTCCCAACTCATAATATGTAAAGGATCAGGAACGTAATTCTTCAGCATAGAAACATGAAATACGTTATGCACGCCCGCAAGTGGTGTGGGCATAGTAAGGCGATATGCTACCGCTCCCACTCGATCCAGAATTTGAAATGGACCAATAAATTTCGGCGTCAGCTTTTCCATTTTACCGAACCACAAAACTCCATTCATAGGGAAAACCTTAAGAAATACATGGTCTCCAACCTCAAACTCAAGCAGTCACCGCCTCGTATCAGCGTAACTCTTCTGCCTACTCTGGGCTGTCATAAGTCGACGTCGAATAATGTCAACTTTCTCTGAAGTCACCTACACCAACTCTGGGCTAATCAAACTACGCTCGCCAACTTCTGCCCAGCAATGCGGTGCTCTACACGGGTGATCATACAATGCCTCGTAGGGAGCCATGCCGATACTCACCTGGAAGCTGTTGTTATATGCGAACTCTGCATAAGGGAGACAATCATCCCAACTGTCCTTGAAATCCAAAACACAAGCTCGCAATATATCTTCCAGAATCTGATTCACATGTTCTGTCTGCCCGTCAGTCTGCGGATGAAACACGATACTAAATTTCAATTTCACACCCATCGATTCTTGAATACGAGTTCAGAAGATAAATGTGAATCGCGTGTCTCTGTCAGACACAATCTCCAAGGAAACTCCGTGCAGAGATACAATCTCCCTGATGTACAACCTAGCCAACTCGTCTGCAGAGTTTGTGACTCTGATCGGTAAAAAATGAGCCGACTTCGTTAATCGGTCGACGATCATCTAAATAGAGTCATGTCCCTTCTTCGTTCTCGGTAGCCCTGAAATAAAATCCATAGAGTTGAAGTCCCACTTCCATTCTGCTATGGGCATGGGCTGAAGCAGTCCAGGAGGTCGGCGATGCTCTGCCTTGACCTGCTGGCATGTGAGACAACGAGATACAAACTCAGCAATGTGGACCTTCATGTTGTCCCACCAATAGGATCTTCTCATATCTTGATACATCTTCGTGCTACCGAGATGCATTGCAAGCTTAGAATTATGGGCTGACTCGAGAACCTCCCGTCTCACGTCAGGAATGTCTGGGACACATAGCTGACCACGATATCGTAGGCCCCCATCTGAACCAACACTCTACTCGGAGTCCTCATCTATACCAACCCGCTCTCTCATCTTCGCCAATAACTCATCATCTGCCTGAGCTGCAATGATCCTCTCGTCAATGAGGGGCTGTACTCAAATGTGTGCGATAACCTCATACGGCTCTTCCACCATAAGTTTTTGCTCGAAGTCCCTCACAAACTCTATCATGTCCCATTCTGTTATCATTAGCGGAGCCACAAACTCTATAGCTTTCTTGTGACTCAACGCGTCTGCCACAAGGTTTGCCTTGCCCGGATGGTAAGAGACATCGAACTTAAAGTCTTTTAATGTTTCCATCCATCGACGTTACCTCATATTCAAGTCATGCTGCGTGAAAATATACTTAAGGCTCTTGTGGTCGCAAAAGAGCTCGAACTCCTCTTAGTAGAGGTAATGTCTCCAGAGCTTTAATGCGAAAATGACAGCTGCCAACTCCATATCGTGTGTAGGGTAATTCTCTTCATGCTTCTTTAACTGTCTCGAGGCACATGTAATCACCCTGTCCTTCTGCATAAGGACACAATCCAGACCAATACGAGAGGCATCAGTATATATCGTATACTTAACCCCTTACTCTGGCAATACTAGCACAGGGGCGGATGTCAACTTGTCCTTCAGCTCCTGAAAAGCTATTTTCGCCTTTTCATTCCAAACAAACTTCAAGTCCTTCTGTGTCAACTGAGACAACAGTCTGGCTATCTTCGAGAAGTCTTGAATGAAACGTCGATAATAGCCTGCTAGGCCCAAAAAGCTTCTCACCTTAGTAATCGAACCAGGCTGCTTCCAGTCCTGAACTACACTACCTTAGCGAGATCGACAGCTATCCCTTCCTTGGACACCACATGTCCTAGGAACTTGACTTCCTCTTTCCAGAAATCACACTTCTTGAACTACGCAAAAAGTTAATTCTTCCTGAGAGTATCCAAAACCGCTCTTAAGTGCTCCTCATGCTCTTCCCGACTCACAGAGTATATCAAAGTGTTATCGATAAAGACAATGACGAATCAGAACAAAAATGGCTGAAATACCCTATTCATCAGATCCATGAACACGACCGGTGCATTTGTAAGACCGAATGACGTCACAAGGAACTCATAATGGCCGAAGCTAGTCCTGAATGTGGTCTTCTCCATGTCCTCATCCTTGACATGCAACTGATGATACCCTAACTACAGATCAACCTTCGAAAAGTACTGTGCCCCCTTCAACTGATCAAATAGATCATCGATCCTGGACAAAGGATACTTTTTCTTCACAATCACCAAATTTAACTTGCGATAATTAATACATAATCGCAAGGAACCATCGTTCTTCTTGACAAACAGAACAGGTGCTCCCCAAGGGGACACACTAGGTCGAATAAAATCCAAATTCAACAAGCTATCTATCTGCTTACTCAATTCCTCCATTTCACTTGGAGGCATACAATAGGTGGGCAAAGAAATAGGTGTCGCACCAGGCATGAGATTGATAGTAAAATCAATCTCATGCTGAGGGGGTAATCCAGGAATCGACTCAGGCGATAAGTCTTTGTCAACGACGACTAGATAACCTAAGGCATGAATAGAAATGAGCTACATCAACACATAGACTATTCTAAGCTCTAAAACATGTTAGGGTTTGATTGACTTATCCAAGAATGAACTTAGAATCGCTGGAATAACGATTCAGAAGTGATAGTTTAAGGATGCAGAGTAACAAGGAAGAATCTCAAGATGATTCACCAACTTCTCTCTCACTTCTCTCTCTTTTCCTCTCTCTTTCTTAGCTAGGATTAGAAAATTCGTATGGAATAGAGAGTGAGGGTTTTAAGGTCTTTATATAGGCCTAACATAGATGAAAATAGCCCCAGGGCCAAGGTATACTTAGGTTATAACCAAATCGGGTCTATTTCGATCCAACGGAGCACTTTTGGTGGTCCTTTTTCCACGTGCGGTCGGACTTAACCTCACTGACCATGGATCTAGGTCAGTCTGAGTTTTTGTACCAATCGGATTTACAGATCAACCGTGGCGGACCAATCTCAATTTAACTGTCACGCTCTGAAATTCAGGGGTCGAGCATAACTCAGCTCCCGAGTTTCAAAACATCACTTATGCAACATATTTAATGATGGATGTATGTTGTCTGTAAGAGTACATAAAACATGGGATAGATTAAGCCAAACTGCAAACATAATTCAAGGATAAGTGAGAAATGCAAGTGGAAGACTTATAGAAACATATGTGTACATGTGCAAGTCCCTGAAATACGTATACATGCTAGGTCATACTTACAAGTGTTACTATTAAAAGTACAAGTATTAAATGACATCATCTATTACAATAACCCAGAATTCCCCGCACATCAGGATATGGCTCACAAGAACCCACCTGAGAACTGCATAAAAGAAAATGCGGCCTCATCATCCTCAAACTCCTGCTCTGCCTCAGGGGTCGCGTCAAGATCTGCATCTAAGACAGAGTCTGGTTGGTGTTTAAACACCGCCCCAGAACGTGGGAGTGAGTGATCAACTAAGTGGAACAATAAAGCAAAGGTTAACATGTTATTAATTCAATCAAGCAGTAATGATAAAGCAAAACAATCAAACATGTCCTAATTACCCTTATTAGTGCAAGGATGTATGTATAGATGATGCATGCCCTCGCCTTCCTCCCTCAGCGTCTTCATCTTACGTTACGCATGACATCCTCCCGCAGTGCCAATGACTTCCACGCACATGCAAATGCGGTGCATAAACATGATTACCAAATTGTTATTAGTCATTTTCATACAGCAGGATTGGGAAGCTAAGTTACCTTCCTCATATCAAATTCCACACAGTGATCCATTCTAGGGTCGTCAGTCCTAGGCCATTTCATAAGATCATATGGTTTTAAGTTGTTGCAAAGGGCTTGTCACCAATCAATGCACGCCTATCATACCTTCATTACTACTCTAAGGCTCGTCGCCTTACTGTAGTGTCAAGGTATGCTCGAGGTCACTACTAAGGGCTCGTCACCAATCAATGTAGGCCGACAGCATGAATATAGTGTCCCATACCACCATAATCGGCTCACGAATCTAGTATACTCACTGGTCACTACGGGGAGGCTCGTCAGCCTAGCGTAGGCCGACAGCTCGACCACGGTGTCCCATACCACCATGCCCGGCTCATGAGTCTTAGCGGATCAAGGTACAACGGTTAACGGGATTTCATCGGTAAGTTTGGTACCCTAGATTCAAGCAATAGCATCCATACATGGTTAACACACATCGGACAATCGGGTTACTTGACGAACTCGACTAGCACGAGCGCACGTTGGGTTGAACGACATAGAGTGCGCAAACACTTCGTGTCGCCAAACCACTGCTGATAACTCTAATACGACTCGGGTTCGTCAAATCACGTCCTTCGTGGCGAAAGCAACCTCAGCCACAAACTTAAGGCCGATTACCGATTTCCTGGACTATTTCATAGTCCTAAACACATTCCATTATGATAGATATTCATATCAATACTTAAAACAGTAATGGAACAACAATTCAAATCATACAGTATGTGGGCATTTGAAGCATATCAACTTAACATGGATTTACACATAAGTAGTGCTTGAACTTAAAGAACAAAGGATGTAAATTGAATGTAAGAAATCATACACACCAATAGGAGAGTTGAGAATCTCTTCTCAACGCCCGCAATTAGGATAATGTATTACACATTAGGCCATTCAAACATTTCTACAAACACTTAACCTACATAGCTCAACATACATGACGTATGTTGGAATACATGTATTTGGACAATTCCTTTTGCCAAGGAGTTGACCCACATACAATTAGCACAAGTACACGACAAATAATCATGGCAAAAACATGTTCATATTTTATATGTATACGATACTTCCTACATATACATAGAATACACAAATCTCAATATAACACGTACATATTAGGAACGCAAAATGAACATAGCATTTGGCATGTGAAATAGCACCCACAATAAGAATAAACCATTAACTAACATTGAAAGCCTTGAAAACCATAACCTATACGAATATAGTCTGCACCTTAAACCAGAAAGGGCACACCAATCTGATTCAGACGATATGTCTTCGTCAGTGGCGACTAGATAACCTAAGGCAAGAATAGAAATGAGCTACATCAACACAGACTATTCTAAGCTCTAAATAGATTAGAGTTAGATTAACTTACCCAAGAAGGAACTTAGAATCGCCGGAATAACGATTCAAAAGTGATGGTTTAAGGATGTAGAGTAACAGGAAAAAATCTTAAGATGATTCACCAACTTTTCTCTCACTTTCTCTCTCTTTTCCTCTCTCTTTCTTAGCTAGGGTTAGGAAATTCGTATGGAAAAGAGAGTGAGGGTTTTAAGGTCTATATATAGGCCTAACATTGATGAAAATAGCCCTAGGGCCAAGGTATACTTTGGTTATAACCAAATCAGGCCTCTCTTGATCCAACGGAGCACATCCGGTGGTCCTTTTTCCACGTGTGATCGGACTTAAGCTCACTGTCCATGGATCTAGGTCAGGCTGAGTTTTTGTACCGATCGGATTTACAGATAAGCCGTGGCGGACCACTCTCAATTCAATGGTTACCGAAACTCGATCAGGTCCACAAGCATCATGACATGCCTAGGCCATCTTCCCTGATCCGAGGGTGAAATTGGGTCAGAATCCAATGGTCAGATTGTTTAAAATTGCGGCGCAAGCGACACGACTCAGATTTCATAAAATTAATATTTAATTTCTCACCGTTCTCACACTCTTCACTCCAGACTCAGTCAAATCGACCCAGGACATCATCTGGACTTGATTTTTGAGGTGATGGTCAAGTCCAACATGGTGACCATAACTGTGTAAGATCATCGCTATCGGACTTTTGACGTGTGGTCCAGGTCTGATCCAAAGCTTCTAAAAAATCCCAAGAGCAACTGGATTTAGCGTTGAATCCTAGATTTTAGTGTAACATAGCGCTAACGATTCTACAGGTTTTGAGTCCTGCAGATCAAATTTAAAGTGATTGATGATAATTTCACAAGCAATCGAGTTTAACGCTAATTACCCACAATTAACTTCTAAGGAAAATAGAGGTAGTACTCGGGTCTTAGCACGAAATTTTTCGGGTCATTACATAACAGTCACCGAAACTCGATCAGGTCCGCAAGCATTACGACATGCCAGGGCCATCTTCTCTATTCGGGTGAAATTAGGTCAGAATCCAATGGTCAAAAAGCTTAGAATCGGCGTGCAAGCGACACGACTCAAATTTCACAAATTTATATTTAATTTCTCAGCTTTCTTACACTCTTTACTCCTGACTCAAGCAAATCGAGGACATCATCTGGACTTGATTTTTGAGGTGATGGTCAAGCCCAACCAGGTGATCATAAATGTCTAAGATCATCGCTATCGGACTTTCGACGCGTGGTCCAGGTCCGATACAAAGTTTCCAAGTACTCCCGAGAGCAACTGGATTTAGCGTTGAATCCTAGATTCTAGGGCAACATAGCACTAACGATTCTATAGGTTTTGGGTCCTGCAGATCTAATTTCAAGTGATTGATGTTAATTTCACAAGTAATCGAGTTTAGCGCTAATTAACCCACATAAAGCTTCTAAGGAATTTGAGGTAGTACTCGGGTCTTTGCACAAAATTTTTCGGGTCATTACAACATACTCCCCAGGTGAGATACTTAACGCATTAGCTACAGTATTACATAGGTCGATACGCACAGCTCCTAATATCCATCGTTTATGGTTAGGACTACTAGGGTATCTATCATTGTGACCCCGCCGTCGCCACGGTTCCAATGCCACATCTCGCATGTCGATACGAAACGCAGGATAGGAGATTTGAGCTCGCGTTCATTTAGAGGAAAATGTTACGTGTACGAATTCTGAGAGAATCTCTACAACCGATCCCATCAATCAATCAATCAAAGTACACAACCCATCAAGTCAAGTACTCTATCCCATCCCCAAGTACACAACCCATCCCCAAAGTCAGCCCTCTCTCTCTCTCCACCCATCCCTTCCTTACACCCATCACCCATCACTCCACCCATCATCCATCGCTCCTTTCTCTCATTTCTCACTCTCCCAAGCAACATCTAAGGAGAGGAAACGTCCAAGCTCTCCATGAGAAGAGCCATGTGTGGTCCACTCCCTACCACCCTATCTCCCATCTCCACCCTTGGATCGTCATCTCCACCATTGAAGGAGCACTTTTGGAGCATTGGAAGGTTATGGACAAAGAAGAAGGATAAGTGGGTGTTCATAGCGCTAGATTTTGATTTTGACTTGGGGGCCCATATGTGGTAGGACCCATTTGAT
Organism: Magnolia sinica; assembly: GCF_029962835.1. Taxonomy (NCBI): domain Eukaryota; kingdom Viridiplantae; phylum Streptophyta; class Magnoliopsida; order Magnoliales; family Magnoliaceae; genus Magnolia; species Magnolia sinica. The sequence goes on from NC_080576.1 coordinate 58,609,461, forward strand.
GTATGCATTGTAATAAATGAAGGGCCCATAGTAGTGAGGTCCCTCCCCTCCATCACGATTTCTCTCTCTCTCTCTCTCCCTCCTTCCTTCACTATTGATGGCCCACCTGATGGATGCATTATTCCCACCATACATCCATCCAATAGTTCCGTGGACTCACCTTGAGGTGTGGATGGTGTCCACATTGTCCAGCCCATCAAATGCAGCAGCCCAGTAGGCCTGTGTGCCTCACCCAAGCTGTCCGTCCGCTGGAAGTCCAGCAGGCCTGGACGAGGTAAAAACTCAAATATCAGCTTGATTATAGCTGGTGAGTCCCACACGTGTGGACCCACCTTGATGCATTGCTGGATCCACATCATCCAAATCACGATTTACAGTTTGATCCAAACCGTTGTGGCCCACCACATGGCACCACGTTGTATATGGTTTACCTTCACTACCCGTCCATTTTTTAGGGCGTGGGGACCCACCTCACATGTGTGACACGTGTGAGGGTGGGCCCCACAAGATATATGCTTTATATATTCAAGTCGTCCGTCCAGCAAAGATAGGATGGTGGGTCCCATTACTTGGATGTCAGCTAGCTATAGTAACATTAGGGTCGTAGCCTCCATAGGTAGATCGTGGATGGCCAGATGAGACATCGAACATCTGTTACTAACATCGGGGCGTCATAGATGTCCCTGGGTGAAAATCTCTAAACTCTCTAGGTACCAAAGGACACTCCAACGTCTAGACCGAGTGGATACATGAGCACCCAAGTGCCGAATACCAGTAGGTCACATCTCCCAATGTGTCATGGTCGGTTGGAAGGGGTTATGGCCTTACCCTTCTAAGGGTAGGGCCATAGTTAGGCTGAGTTTGACCAGCTTGTAAATGGGTCCGTTATCGATGTGTCGGGAAGATATTAGCTGACTACTGGCCAGGCGGATAGTGAGGTCTCTTCCACTTACATGGTTGCGCGTCCAGTGGGCGGCGTTCGCGTGTAGAGTGTATTAGACCCCCGATGATGATCCCAGAGATGTACAGTACTGATATGTGGACTTATTGAGCACGAGTTGTATACACAGTATTTTACTCATTCATTATTCATTCACTATCCACTCGGGCTGGTGGTTCACAAATAATTGATGTGTACCTTCGCAATGACAAGGATTTTGATTGGGGCGCTCAACTAACCTGAGTTTAGGAGTCTACCATATTAAGTCTGGCTATCCAAATTTAGGTATGAGACTGGTTTAGATAGAAGTCTCTTATGATAGACCCAATAACCTGTGATACTACGTAATATCATCCCAACTTCACACTTCAGCTTGGTCATTCCATTCGCACTGCATATTGCATCCGCGACATATGGCATTTGGCATTGCTATGTTTCTGCATTATATGGCCTAGATGAGGTTGATGGCATTTGTGGACTTGTCAGGATTTACATATCGTGTTGCATCCTAAAATATGATATTTGGCTTACTTTGTCTCTACATTGCATAGTTGATATACATTGCTTCCTCAGTATATGATATTTGCTTATTATGTTTTGCATCGTATAGCCTAATGGTATTTATCAACTTATTAGCATGTTTGCACATTAGTATGATATTGCATTCTGAGCACACTTATCTTGCGCACACACTTAAACCACCTTCTAAGCATTCTATAAGCTTATACACGATAGATGCTTGCAGGTGGCGTTAGGTTGTAGCAGTGTTGAGCTTGGAGCGTGCAGCTATCTTCTGGAGCTTTGATTTTCAATATATGTATTTTCCTTTCAGTACTGTATTTAAAATTTTATATTAGTGGATATGTGACCATGATGTTGCCTTTGTGATTGGGTAAACTTGTGGTTATGCTTCTTACGAGATAAATGTACATTAGAAAATCCTCCTTGTAGGATCCCAGGATCGAAATTTAGCGTATAGGCGTTGGGAGCTGAGAATGGGGTACTACGGAGGCTGTTGGTACCGGATTCGGCAATCGAGAATTTTGTGAGCTCATTTTTTGAGTTTGGGGCATGACAAGTACTGGACCTGATGGAGACAAGAAATGAATGTTCGTCAAATGAGATGGAATCATCATCAACAATTGCTACATCTTTGAGAGAGCTAGTAAATGGAAATTAATGGAAGTTGATAGGATCATTATTTCCTATCTTTCTAGTGACCCAACCATTCAACTTCTCAATCATCTTTCTTAGTTGATAATGTTGAAGATGAAGATGATCAGGGTTCGAATATACTCTTCTAGAGTCAGCAAATATCCAGGGGAATTACACTCTTAGCCAGCCTATGAAGAAATGCCATGAAGTGCAAACAGGAAAAGATTCAGAGGAAGGATCTTTAGAACCAGAAACGACATCCCCAAAAGCACGATATAGTAAGCACAGAATAGGAGGAGCTAGCGAATATTTTTGGCCCTCCGCCATTGCACCTGAGACCATGAAGAAAGATGGCCTGATGATATCTATTTGTTCAGAGTCTGAAAATATTACCAAGCTTAACCAGTAAGCTAGAAAAGTGGCTAGTTCGCAGGAAGAACTGTATTCAGAGATATTCTTAATGTTCTTGTGAATGCTCTTAAGTTCTTGATGGTTATGGCTTGCAAAGCTTTCAAGGCAAAGATATAATTAATGAAGCGAGACCATATAAGATCGAAATTTTGGAAATAGAAGGCAGGAAGAAGAAAGTGTATCGCAGCCTTCGAGAAAAATGAGCTAGCTATTATAAAGAAGTAATGCGATTAAGTTGAGGAAAATTAACCAGTACACTGAAAAGTTCAAGTGTGGTTTTTGAAATTTTAGATTTGTTGTCCCCTACGGAAGCTAGAGCGAATTCTCCATTAGAAGGTATATATGCATAAAAAATATTGCCTATGATGGGAAGACCTGCTATGCAAAGAAGATCCCATAAGGTAATACTTATTTCACCTGAAGGAAGATGGAATGAGTTGGTAATTGGAGACAATAATTGAGAAAGCCTCTGAAGATAGTTGCATCTACGTGAAAATGTTCTAACGTAACTATGATGACATTAGAGAAGTTAATCTACTCCAGAAGGGTGGTGTGTTTTCGAGTGACGGCTCGAGCCCAAGCACTGTAGAAATTGTGAAGAGATAGAAGACCTATTGCTAAGAATTTTTTTGTATTCCAAGGTAATCTTTCAGAAAAGAAAAGTTGATGAGCAGTTTTGAAATAATGAACAAGGAAAGGATACTAAGGATTGTGGCATGGACGCAAAAATCTCATTTTATGAATTCTTCCAGATCTTTGACGTGGTTCATTCTCTTCCAAATATCCCGTCAAAATTCTTGGTCCCTTCACTGTCCAATTATCCACGGAAATAAGGATATTTTGTCGATCGAATGGTTCACTGTGTAAGATAGACTAGTGGCGTCATAAATTGATGAGAATGATAGTTGTTTTATTGTTAAAGGGGTTATGAAGTTCTAAAGTTTCCTCATTTATCTCTACATGATTCTAAGAATGTTGGAAAACTTGCCCAGATCCTGAAGAAGATGCATACTGTTTCTTTCTTGAAGGCGAGCTTTTTGAATGTTTCATGCTTGAAGGATGAAGACAATTGGAGCAAATATAGGAAACAAATTTAGCAGAGTTCAGGTATTTAGAATTTTTTTCAAGGCAAGAGGCAACTATTGTGCATTGAAGGTGTTGTGCGCAGAGCTCTGTTGCACGCTGAAGGTGTTGTGCACAAAGCTCTGTTGTGTGCTGGAAAGTATTTTGCACAGGAGTACATTGTGTGGAAAAAGGGTTGGTGAGCAGAAGAGTTCAGACAAAAATTTTAGATGAGTGAAATGAACATGAGTCTGCTTATATAACACTCTAGACTCAGGGCCGTTGTGTGGACCTGATCACACAACAGGCAATGGTTGTTCGCAAATGAGGAAAATGAATGAAAATGTCTAAATTGATCCTCCAATTGATCTTGAAGAAAGAAAATTAGAAATGAATGATCAAGGGGGCATCTGTTGAGCCATAAAAAATTGATCAGAAGAAGAGAAGAGAAATTCTGAAGAAAGCATAAATGCTATAAAACATTTGGTTGTACAGTGCACAATAGAAGCTATGGTGGAAATGACATTATACAATGCACAATTGAAGCTACTATGAAATTGTTGTTGTACTGTGTACAATAGGAGCTGCTTTGGAAATTTCATTTGTGCAGTGCACAATTGGTATGGTAGCACAAAGCGTGTAGTGCACAATGCCTTTTAAGAAGAGCCCACACATGCGAAAGGCTATAAATACCCCACTATCCCCTATAGTTGATTCATTCGAGCAATACCAGAGCAACAGAGAGAGATCCAGATTTCAGAAGAACCCAGGTACTGGAAGTACCCTTTGTGCGGCGCACAACCAGTTGTCCACATAATAGGGGTGGGCTGCACAACCCATGATCCGCATAAGTGGCCCACATGATAGCCATGTGCGCATAATAAGTCCACTATGTGGACAGTCAGCTTAGGAGAAGATTATGAAAGAGACACTAATTTGGGCTGAAAGACTAAAGTATCTTCTTAGAAGCATGGGATCAATCAGGATGAGCATTATTTGAGCACAACAACATCCCTATATTGAAGATCATGATGCAATCTGAAATGCTGCAGAAATTAATAATTGGAACATTTGATATTTGTATTGTATTATGTAAATACTTTACTTTGGAATCAAAGGAGATAAAGGATCTAAAGAATTCATAATAAATAAATATTGTGATTGTTCTCTGTCTTTCTTTTGTTAATTATTGAGTAAAATAATTCTCCCAAATTGAATGCATTTGTTTTTGGTCGAGACACACAATAGGAAATTAAACCCTACACTTCAATTTCCAAGTTTCAAGTTTCAAACCATAACAAACCGAGGAGTTTGCTCCCAGGGTTCATTATCTCTAATTTATTAGATTTTTTACACTAACGGATACTCCAAAAATCAGGAATATCATCTACAGCACTAACCTCTAATCATAAGTGTCTCAACCCTAGTTATTTGTGGTTTGTATAGTCCACATTCCCAAGGTCCTGGTTATCTCAATACTCTACTCTAATACCAACTTGTAATGCCTCGAAAATCGGCACTTGAGTACAGAGACTTCGATCATGAGTTCCCGGGTGTTAACTAAATGAAAACGCACATGTGACCACATTCAGATTCATATTTATTTCACATACCAGCAATCAGAGTAGCGTAATTCAATTTAACTGATCTAAAGTGAGGTAGAGATAACAATAGTCAATAAATATAGGGTTAAGAGTAAAAATACAATCCCAATAGTGGTGATTGTCCAAAATGGGAGTTATAAAGCCACAATATACATACCCAGGATGATTAAAGTTTAAAGCTTTCAGTTTACGCCCAATTCTCCAAAACATAACGATGTTGACACAACCTAATATAAGCATACCTGTATTAGGTCTCACCAGTACTTGCATCAATGATATGCCTAGTTGGTGTTTTAAACATCGTCCCATGTGGGAGTGAGCAATTAACTCAGTGGTTCCATTATTTCAAAGTTACACATGCTATCGACATAATCAACACAGTTAATGATAAACAAGAAATTAAACAATTCATAAATACTCTTGTTAAATGTGCATATGAAGATATGACATAATGCATGCCCTTTCCAAACAACACTCCCTCACACATGACTTCAATGACTATTTCGCAAATGCCAACACACCCTCATCACGCGACACCAACACCAAGTCGACATATCCTATCTAATGTTGTCACACCCCAAACTTGGAAACCGGGCTCATAAAATTCCCGATCGCCGAATCTGGCGCTGACGGCCACCACAGTACCCCATTCTTTGCTCCTGTACCTATTTACCAGGTTCTGATCTTGGGATCCTACAAGGAGGATTTTCAACATCAGTTTGATTAATAATAAGCATAACCAAAGGCATAACCCACAAACAACAACTAAAAACTTCATCACATTTTCACTATGATAAAAAACTTATAAGTACTGTATGCATAAAGGGAAATACAATGATGATAAACAAAAGCTCCAAGATGATCTGCTATGCACTCCTACCTCAGCGCTGCTGTGATCCAACGTCACCTACATGCAACGGTCATGCATAAGCTCATAGAAAGCTAAGAGGGTGGTGAAAGTGTGTGCGCAATGTAGCAATACAATTATACAATATCAGAGTAATGGGGAACACGTTGAAGAATCCATGAACACTATTGGCCATACCAAGCCATATGATGCAAGGCATGAATGATGTCGGCCATACCAAGGCCATGCGATGCAAGATGCAATTTAATCACACCAATCCTCATCTAAGTCCCATATCAATACAACTCAACTCTTTAATATCACCGAGGTCTAGTATACTTCAAACCAGATTGCTGCCCCATCATGCGTAACAAGGTGAGTGGAAGAGACCTCACTATCTGCCTGCTAATATCGGGCCTGACTCGTCGATAGCGAACACATTCCTTGAGCTGGTCAAACTCAGCCTAGCTTTGCCCCCTCCTCTCGGGGGGGGTAAGGTCAAACCCCATTCCAACTGACCATGACACAGTGGGAAGCGCAGCCTCCTGGTATTTGGCACATGGTGCTCATACATCTACTTGGTCTAGATGTTGGAGCAACCTCCAGTTACAATTAAGGGTTTAGGAACTTTCACCTAGGGACATCTATAGCACCCCATGTAGAATAAGATTTCAAATATCTAATCCTGCCAACCATGATATGCCTGTAGAGGCTACGGCCCTGATGTCGCTAGGGTGTACAGTATACATGCCACACAATGCGAGATGCATGAATCACGCAATCCAATCTTACCGCAAACATGCACGTACCACGTGCTCATGTGGGCAACTCCGCTTATCTAGGAGCCCATAAGCAATCTGTTCGAGGGTGTATGCTATGATTAATCACTCCTCATATCAAACATACATATGATGCGTATGAGCATGAATCATGGGACTATACTAAACCTGTTATATATGGTGATGGACACTGTTCATAATGAGATGGGCCTAGACGGCCTACATACTACAAGTATGGGGCCTAATATTGGGCCCTCAGGAGAGTTACAATGCAGACATTTAACTATCATTGCTCTTATAATGTAGACGTCAAAACATCATTGCTCCCAAGGCATGACAGCCAAAAAAGCATCATGGTAGAATCTCACATCGCGATGGGCCTCATATACATCACATTCGGCCCACACAAAGGCCTCACATACATCTTATTAGGCCTTATATACATCAAATGGGATGATCGAATGGGTCGATCAAATGGGCCGAACTAAATGGGTCGATCAAATGGGCCGCATCAGATGGGCCAAATCAAATAAGCCTCTGCATCTACGCCAAAAGATCATCTTAGAGATTAAGAAAATAAATCATATTGAACGATTATCTAGACCGCACTCCAAATAACAGTGGTGATAAGGAATTCCATCATTAAAATTCCCAAGGCCCACTATAACATTTATTTTCCATCCAATCTGATCATAGGGTCACACAGACCTATATAAAAGGAAACAAATTTCATGTTGATCCAGATTTTCTGTGATACCAAGTGGATTTCAAAGGTAGATGTTCAATGCTCCACTATAGGATGGACGGTTTGGATGCAGCACATGCATCAGCGGCCCCATGGAGATGGACGGTATAGATAAAGCACACCTCATGGTGGGGTCCGCACGTGTGGCCCACCAGACGTAATGGACAGCCGGTTGGATGGGGCATAGCCACATGTGGAACCCCAGAACTTGCTGACGTTAATCAGCAGATGGGTCCGACCATTTGGATGGTTTAGCTATCACGTGGGACCTATAAAATTTTGACGTTTAAGTGGCAGTGGGTCCCACCATCTGGCAGATGGCTGGCATGGATGGACAACTGATGGACGGTGTGTATATAATACACGTTACAATCAGGCCCACCATCCTAGCCTATGGACGGTGGGGATGTACAACGTACATCAATGGTGGAGCCCAGGCCGTTGGATGACATGCACCAGCCAACCTCCTCCTCAAAACAGGTGGGTCTCACATGGGGCCACACGTTAAGATGTACACAGATATGTGTGTATATATATATATATGTATATATTGCATACATGATATAATATTATATCATAATATAATATTATAATATAATATCATACCATATACATAGCTATATATATAATATTATATTTATATAATACAACGTCCAGGCCCTGGACAGCCTGGATAGATGTATAAATCACGGTGTACCCCAATACATGGGGTGGGTCCCACCATCCACGGACGGTGATGGATGAAATAGATCAGTTGGGTCTCATGTGATGGGCCACCCTTTATAGCATAATAATAATATTTGTTATATATTATAATCATATTATATATTATATATATTTTATTTTATATATATACATACATATATATATATATATATATATATATATTATTTGAAACTGGGTAGTACACCCCACTGTCAGTTTACACATTCCATGACTGGCCACGTCCAACGTCCTTGGACACTGGATGGCATGGATACGCCACAAGCATCATGGTGGGTCCCACATAGACGTGACCCACTTGATTTGGATGGATCTGATATTTACATTTTCCCCTACATCTGGCCTGTCCAGACGAGATGTCAGGTGGGTCCAGTTGATAGACGGTATGGATAAGATGCATACTGCATGGTGGGGACCATCCGGGTGGGCCACACGACCATATCATCATCAAACAAAATGAAAGAGAGAGAGAGAGAGAGACGAGTGATGGAGGGACTTAGGCACTATGGGCCCTCCTTTTCATGCTTTACAATGTACATCAATTGGGTCCCATTACATGTGGGCCCACCGATCAAAATCAATGGTGAAGATCCTTTCTCCACCAAAATGGAAGGTCTAGATGACCCTCTCATTCAAGGAAAATAAACATCATGATGGGGTCCATGGAGAATGGCCTCATCATGGAATGATCATGAGAATCATGGTGGGCCATCGGCCACACCTATGGCCCAAAGTGAGATCCATAGCATTAGTCCATAAGCCCCACTTGGCCCATCATTAAGAGAGTGAAATCTAGGCCTAAGAAACACTCACCGTTGATCTTCTTGGTCCAATGGAAAGGTAGTCGCCTTGGCTTTGATCTCAATAGAAGATGGTGAAGAATGATGGGTTGAGATGGGAGATGAGAGGGTAGGAAGTCAGCCACACTCAAAACTCTCTCATGGAGATTTGGGAGAGCTTGGATGTGAGACTCCTTGGGTTGCTTGGAAAATGGGTTTGAGAATGAGAGAGGGAGGGTTGTAAGGAGAGAGAGGGATGGGTGATGAAGTGATGGGTGAGGTGAGTGATGGGTGAGGTGAGAGATTTATTAACTTTTAAGGTAGATTATGTAGGAGGGGTATGGGTTGTGTAAGGAATTGTTAACTTATGGGGTTGCTTGGGGATGTCGTGTGAGGTGATGTGTACTTGACATATACTTGACCCTTGATGGGATTAATTGATCGATTGATGTGATATTAGGTAGAGATTCTCTTGGGTTTTGTAATACGTGACGTTTTCTTCGAAATGAACCTGGCCTAGGTATCGGACCGACGCGCGAGTCGCGGCATCAGAACAGCAACGACGGCGTGGTTGCTAGGGTACAAGTCTTAGGTTTAGCCGACTATAGGTTGCAGGACTCTGCTTAGGATCGTGCACAAACATTGGATATAGGTTTAGGATTGTCGAAATTTAATAGGGAGGATCACAAGAACCTATAGAATGGTACAAACTAAGATACGGGTCTTACAGCTCTCCCCTCCAAATGAAAATTTAATCCTTAAATTTTACACAATCACGCAACTAGACAAAACTCATGTGGAAGAAGAAACATAACATCATCATATAAAATCAGAGATAACATACAAAATATAACACATAATCAATCATCAAAGAGATGGGGATAACGCTCTCGAATCTCGGCCTCCTGCTCCTAAGAAGCCTCCTCGACAGAATGGTGACCCGACTGAACCTTCACCAATAGAATGACCTTAGTCTGGAGGACCTGCTCCTTCCGATCAAGGATACGAACTGGCTGCTTAATGTAACAAGTGTCCTCATGAACCTCCAGCGGCTGCCAATCAATAACAAGGACTATGTTTGACCCACACTTCCTCAGCATAAAGACATGAAAAACGTTGTGACGTCAGACAGCTGAGATGGCAAGGCAAGCCGATAGGCCACGACACCAACGCACCCAATAATCTCAAAAGGTCCTATGAATCTCGGGGCAAGCTTGCCCTTCTCTTTAAATCGAACTATGCCCTTCATGGGCAAGACCTTGAGATACACATGATCCCCTATAGTAAACTCCAAGGGACGACGCCGGCGATCAGCAAAACTCTTCTGTAGGCTCTGAGCTCTGCACATCCTCTGCCTGATGATATCAATAGCCTTTGATGTCTACTACACAAGCTCGGGACCTAGGAGACAGCGCTCTCCAATCTCGGTCCAACAACTCGGTGATCTGCACAGTCTGTCATGCAGTGCCTGAAAATGAACCATGCTAATGGTTGCCTGATAAAAGTTATTGTATGGGAACTCAGCCAATCGTAGATGCTCATCCCAGCTACCCCCGAAATTAATCACATAAGCCTGAAGCATATCCTCAAGGATCTAGTTGACCCTCTCGGTCTGGCCATCGGCCTGCGGATGGTATGCGGTATTGAGCTACAAATCAGTCCCCGTCGCTCTCTGAAAGCTCCCCCAAAACTGAGACGTGAACCTCGGGTCTTGGTTTGAAATGATCGAGATTGGAACCCCATGTAGTCTCACAATCTCCTCGATAAATAACCTCACAAGCCGGTCCATTGACCAAATCGGACGGATCGAAAGAAAATGTGCCGACTTCGTCAAACAGTTTACAATAACCTAGATGGCGTCATGACCACACTGAGTCCTCGGTAAGCCCATAACAAAATTTGTTGACATGTGTTACCACTTCCATATCGGGACACTTAACAACTGCAATAGACCAGGGGGCTCTGATGATCGGCCTTGACATGTTGGCATGTGTCACAGTTGGCCACAAAATTGGTGATCTGGTGCTTCATCCCCACCAAAAAATATTATCGCCTCATATCATGGTACATCTTCGTCGAGCCAAGGTGGATAAAAAACTGTGATCGATCTGCCTCAATCATAAGATCTCTATGTAACTCAAGAGTATCCGGGACACATAATCGGCCTCTGAAGCGAAGTCCACCATCTAAACCAATTTGCCAATCTGCCTGCTCTCAGATGCCACCTCAGCCACAGAACTCTGCAACGACTCATCAGCCTGCTGAGCCTTGATCACCCTTGCGACAAGAGAGGGTTGAATCGATAGGCTCAATAGCTGCACAATAGAAAACTACAGACCGAACTAAAAATCATATTCTGCTATATCCTCAAGCATCCTCCACTCCTGAATCATCATATGCGCCACCAGGCCTTGTGGCTGATGGCTAAGGGCATCTTCCACCACGTTCGCCTTGCCTAGGTGATATTGAAGACTGAAATTATAGTCCTTCAGCAGCTCCATCCAGCACCTCTGCCTCATGTTCAACTTAGACTGCGAGAAGAGGTATTTCAAGCTCTTGTAATTGGAGAAGAGCTCAAACCTAATCCCATATAGATAGTGCCTCCACACCTTCAGTGCGAAGACAATTGCAGCCAGCTCCAAATCATGCGTGGGGTAGTTTAGCTCATGAAACTTGAGCTGGCGAGACACAAAGGCCACTAGTCTCCTATGTTGCATCAGGATAGCACCCAAACCAATATGCGAGGCATCAATAATTATGACAAATCCATCACTACCAGAGGGAAGAGTGAGGACATGAGCGGACGTGAGGCAGTCCTTCAACTCCATAAATGCTCACTCAAAGGCATCGCTCCAAACAAACTCTGCGCCCTTCCGAGTCAACCTGGTCAGCAGGGCTGCAATACAAGAGAAGCCCTCAATGAAATGTCGGTAATAGCCCGCCAAACCAAGAAAACTGTGGATCTTGGACGCGTTCGTGGGCTGGCCCTATTGGTGCAGTACATCAATCTTCGAGGGGTCCACTACGACGCCCCCTTGTCACCATGTGACTGAGGAACTTCACCTTCTCCTGCCAAAACTCGCACTTCTCCAGCTTCGCATGCAGCTGGTGTGCACGGAGGATCTGTAAGGTAACCTCCAGTTGCTGAACATGCTCCTTACGGGTTCTCGAATAAATCAGAATGTCGTCAATGAAGACCATGACAAACTGATCGAGATATGGGCGGAAAACCTTGTTGATCAACTGCATGAATACAATAGGTGCATTGGTCAGTCTGAAGGACATGACTTGAAACTCAAAATGATCGGAGTGTGTCCTGAAAGCCATCTTCAGGATGTCCACCTCTCGGACCCAAATCTGATGATAACTGGAATGCAGGTCAATCTTTGAAAAGAACTGTGCACCCTGCAGCTGATCAAACAAATCATCAATCCTCAGGAGTGGTTACTTGTTCTTGATCGTGACTTTATTGAGCTCGCGGTAGTCCACGCAGAGCCTCAACGAGCCATCCTTCTTCTTCACGAAGAGTAACGGTGCTCCCCACGGTGAACTGCTCAGACGAATAAAGCCTAACTCGTGCAACTGCTTCAGCAATTCCCGCAACTCTAATGGTATCATATGATACGGGGCCTTCGAAATAGGCGTAGTACCGAGCACAAGATCAATCTAAAACTTGATGTGTCGGCGAGGCGGTAATCCTGAAATTTCCTGGAACACATCGAGAAAATTACAAACCACATGCAACTGGTTAATGCTCACCATTATGGGCTCCTCTATGGCCACGACATCATACAAGACAATGGCTCTCCTTTGGGCTCGGTAATGAATCAAAACTACGGCAAGCTGGGTATACAGAACGTGACTATCCTCATGGAGTAGTCCAATATGGCGTGGTACTCGGCAAGCTAATCCATGCCCAGGATGACATTGAACTCGAACATTGGCAATGCAAATAGATCGGTAGGAAAAAAAGATATCTCCAACTAGAACGAGATAAGACGAGCAAAATTGGCCCAACACTACAGTCTTCCCCAAGGGATTTGATACTGACAGACCCTCCCAAGCAGACTCCAATGGTAAACCAGTCGATCGGCAGAAACTCTCAGCCACAAAAGAATGCGATGCACCAGAATTAAATAACACACGTGTAATGCATGCGGAGACTAAAAGTATACCCTCGATGACCCCTCCAGATGACTGTGGATCCTGCTGAGCCGCGTAGAACCTAGCTTGAGCCGGTTGGGGAGGTGCCTGTCCCCTCTGAGCATACTGTTGCTGCTAGTGTCGCTGAGGCGGTCGAAACTGCTGCCTCTGCTACTGCGTCCTCCGAGGCTGGTGTTGATGCTGCTACTGAGGGGGCCTCAGTGGTGGGGGCTGCTGTGGCGGTCTCTGCTACTAATGTGGTGGAGGCTACTGTGAACCTCTTAGTTGTTGCTACTACTAGGGGCGGGGACACTCCCATATATGATGCCCCATCGCACCACACCCAAAACAAGTGCCGGTGAACTGCCTCGGAGGTGGTGCTGGAGGTGCTGCTAGCACTTGGAAGGCTAGGCGACCTGTGCACCTTTGATGTGGTCGACGCTGCTGGGAGTCACCGGAGGGAGCCTACCTCTTCCGGTCTCTCCTCTGACGTGATCACTCTGAGAACCGGCACACTTGGCCTCAAAAATCTGGGCCTTCCGTACCACCTCCTCAAAAGTCAGGAGCTCATGCCCAATAACATGGCCTCGAAGACTGTAACGCAAGCCGTCCTCGAAGTGGCAGGCTCTTCGCTTCTCAACATCTACTAGATATGGTACAAATTGGGACAACACTACAAAATGAGCTGCATACTGAGCCACTATCATATCACCCTGCACCAGGGCCTTGAACTCCAACACTCGCTATCATCGGATGTGATCAGAAAAATACTCTTAGTCAAACCGATCAATAAAGTCCTCCCAGGTCCACTCAAAATCGGTGCCTACTGCTTAGAAGACTGATCCCCACTAGTGCTCAGCCTCACCCAGAAGAAGAAATACTGCTAATTGGACACTCGTCGCTAAGTACATCCCATCATATTAATGATCTTCTCCACATCAGAGCGCCATCTCTTAGCTACTGTCGGGTTTGGCTCACCCTGGAAATGCGGGGGATTGAGCTGTTGAAACTCTCGAAGAAGGGCGCTCGTGCGCTCTTACTCTGGCTGGCCTGGCGAAACAACGGGGTGCCTGCCCTGTCCCTAAAGGGTGGTCGTCACTGCCTGTAGTATTTGCTGTAATCACAGGCACGGTCAGATTCGCACCAGTCTCGGGTAGAGGGGCTGCATCCTCTGGCCGGGCAGTAGGAATCTCTGGTGGTGGAGTAGGGATCGTAGGTGGTAGGGCGAGAGTCTCAGGTGATGGACCAAGGTCGCTCGGGTCACACTCATGGGTGGCATGTCCTACAGGAAAGAGCAAAGGTGCCTATCAACTTAAAAACTCTCGAAGGCACGCATGTTAAGGGTCTGTAACAAAAGATCGCTAAGTTATCCAAACTCAGGACTTGGTCATTCTAAACTCATAGTAGACATGTAATGTTGTTCTCAGTTATTCCCAAGTTATAATTTGATACCAACTTCTGTCACGCCCCAAACTCAGAAATTGGGCTCACAAAATTTCTGATCGCCGAATCCACAGCCGACAGCCTCCATAGTACCTCATTCTCAGCTCCTGGTACCCATTTACCAGGTTCTGATCCTAGGATCCTACAATGAGGATTTTCAACATCAGTTTGATTCGTAATAAGCATAACCAAAGGCATAACCCACAAACAACAACCAAAAACTCCATCACATTTCCACTGTGATCAAAAACTTAAAAGTATAGTGCATATAAAGGGAAATACGATGATAATAAATAAAAGCTCCAAGATGATCTGCTATGCGCTCCTGCCTCAGTGCTGCTGCGATCCAACATCACCTATACACAACGGTCATGTATAAGCTTACAGAAAGCTTAGAGGGTGGTGAAAGTGTGTGCGCAATGTAGTAATATATTATACAATATCAGAGTTATGTGGAACACGCTGAAGAATCCATGAACACTATTAGCCATACCAAGGCCATACGATACAAGGTATAAATGATGTCGGCCATACCAAGGCCATGCAATGTAAGATGCAATTCAAGCACACCAATCCTCATCTAAGTCCTCAAATCAATATAGCTTAACTCTTGAATATTACGTACACTCCAAACTAGATTGCCGCCCCATCGCACGCAACAAGGTGAGCAGAAGAGACCTCACTATTCGCCTGTCAATATCGGGCTCGACTCGTCGATAGCGGATCCATTCCTTGAGCTGGTCAAACTCAGCCTAGCTTTGCCCCCTCCTCTCGGGCAAATAAGGCTGCACCCCCTTCCAACCGACCACGACACAGTGGAAAGCGCGGCGTCTTGTTATTCCGCACTCGACGCTCATGCTTCCACTTGGTCTAGACATTGGAGCAACCTCCTAGGACTATAAGGGTTTAGGGACTTTCACCCAAGGACATCTATAACACCCCATGTAGAACAAGATTTCAGTATCCAATCCTTCCAACCACGATATTCCTGTGGAGGCTACGGCCCTGATGTCGCTAGGGCGTACAGTATACATGTCACACAATGCGAGATGTATGAATCACACAATCCAGTCATACAGTAAACATGTGCATACCACGCATGCATGTGGGCAACTCCACCTATCAGGGAGCCCATAAACAATCTACTCAAGGGCGTATGCTATGATCAATCTCTCCTCATATTAAGCATACATATGATGCGTATGTGCATGAATCATGGGACTATACTAAACATGTTATATATGGTGATGGACTCTGTTCATAATGAAGATGGGCCTAGATGGCCTATACACTACAAGTATGGGCCTAACATTGGGCCCTTGGGAGAGTTACAATGCGACATTTAACCACATTGCTCTTACAATGTGGATGTCAAACCATCATTGCTCCCAAGGCATGACTGCCAAAAAAACATCATAGTAGAATCTCACATCGCAATGGCCCTCATATACATCACATTCGGCCCACACAAAGGCCTCACATACGTCTCATTGGGCCTTATAGACATCAAATGGGCTAATCGAATGGGCCGAATCAAATGGGCCGATCGAATGGGCCAATCAAATGGGCTGATTTAAATGGGCCGAATCAAATGGGCCAAATCAAATGGGCCTCTACATCTACGCCAAAAGATCATCTTAGAGCATTAAGAAAATAAATCATATCGAAAGAGTATTTGGACTGCACTCCAAATAATAGTGGTGATAATGAATTCCACCATTAAAATTCATAAGGCCCACCATAACATTTATTTTCCATCCAATCTGATCATAAGGTCACACAGACCTGTATAAAAGAAAACAAATTTCATGTTGATCCAGATTTTTTGTGATACCAAGAGGATTTCAATGGTATATGTTCAGTGCTCCACTGTTTTTAGCAGTGGCCCACTTGATAAGTAGATCTGACTCATTTTTGCCTCAAGCCATAAAATGAGCTTGCCAAAAAGATGGACGGTTTGGATGCAGCACATGCATCAGCGGCGCTATGGAGATGGACGGTATAGATAAAGCACACCTCATGGTGGGGTCTGCACGTGTGGCCCACCAGACATAATGGACGGCCAGTTGGATGGGGCACAGCCACACATGGGACCCCAGAACTTGCTGATGTTAATCAACAGATGGGTCCCACCATCTGGACGGTTTAGCTATCACGTGGGACCCGCAGAATTTTAACGTTTAAGTGGCAGTGGGTCCCACCATCTGGCAGATGGCTGGCATGGATGTACAGCTGATGGACGGTGTGTATATAATACACGTTACAATCAGGCCCACCGTCCCCGCCCATGGATGGTGGGGATGTACAACGTACATCAATGGTGGAGCCTAGGCCGCTGGATGACGTAAACGAGCCAACCTCCTCCTCAAAACAGGTGGGTCCCACATGGGGCCCACACATTAAGATGTACACAGATATGTATGTATGTGTGTATATATATATATATATATATATATATATATATATATATATATATTACATACATGATATAATATTTTATCATAATATAATATCATACCATATACATAGCTATATATATAATATTATATTTATATAATACAACGTCCAGGCCCTGGATGGCCTGGACAGATGTATACATAACGGTGTACCCCCAATACGTGGGGTGGGTCCCACCGTCTACGGATGGTGATGGATGAAATAGATCAGGTGGGTCCCAGTGATGGGCCACCCTGCATAGCATAATAATAATATTTATTATATATTATATATATTTTATTATTATATATATACATATATATATATATATTATTTTTTATTTGAAACTGCGTAGTACACCCCACTGTCAGTTCACACATTTCATGACTGGCCACTGTCAGTTCACACATTTCATGGATGGCATGGATATGACACAGGCATCATGGTGGGTCCCATATAGACATGGCCCACCTGATTTGGATGGATCTGATATTTGCATTTTTCCCTACATCCGGCCTGTCTAGACGGGATGTCAGGTGGGTCCACTCGATGGACAATATGGATAAGATGCATACTACATGGTGAGGATTGTCCAGGAGGGCCACACAGCCATATCATCATCAAACAAAATGAAAGACAGAGAGAGAGAGAGAGACGAGTGATGGGGGGACCCCGGCAATATGGGCCCTCCCTTCCATGCTTTACAACGTACATTAAGTGGGTCCCATTACATGTGGGCCCACCGATCATAATCAATGGTGAAGATCCTTTCTCCACCAAAAAGGAATGTCTAGATGACCCTTTCATACAACAAAAATAAACATCATGATGGGGTCCATGGAGAATGGCCCCATCATGGAATGATCATGAGAATCATAATAGGCCATCGGCCACACCTAGGGTCCAAAGTGGGATCCATACAATTAGTCAGTAGGCCCCACTTGGCCCATCTTCAAGCGAGTGAAATCTAGGCCTAAGAAACACGCACCATTGATCTTCTTGGTCTAATGGAAAGGTAGTCGCCTTGGCTTCGATCTCAATGGAAGATGATGAAGAATGAAGGGTTGAGATGGGACATGAGAGGGTAGGAAGTGGGCTACACACAAAACTCTCTCATGGAGTTTGGGAGAGCTTGGACGTGGGACTCCTTGGGTTGCTTGGAAAATGGGTTTGAGAATGAGAGAGGGAGGGTTGTAAGGAGAGAGAGGGATGGGTGATGAAGTGATGGGTGAGGTGAGTGATGGGTGAGGTAAGAGATTTGTTGACTTTTGGGGTATATTTTGTAAGAGGGGTATGGGTTGTGTAAGGAATTGTTGACTTATGGGGTTGCTTGGGGATGTGGTGTGAGGTGATGTGTACTTGACATGTACTTAACCCTTGACGGGATTAATTGATATGATATTCGGTAGAGATTCTCTTGAGTTTTGCAACACACGACGTTTTTTTCGAACTGAATGTGGGCCCACATCTCCTTGCTTAGGTATTGGACTAGCGTGTGAGTCGTGGCATCGGAACTGTGGTGACGGCGCAGTCGCTAGGGTATAAGTTTCGGGTCGAGCCAACTTTGGTTTGTAATACTCAGCTTAGGATTGTGCACAAACGTTGAATACAAGTCGAGGATTATCGAAATTCGATAGGGAGGATCACAGGAACCTACGAAATTGTACGGACTAAGATACAGGTCTTATGAATGCAATGTGATTGATGCGCATGTTAGCCGAGTAATTATTAAGTTCCATTCATCCAGTATATTGGTGAAGCTAGAATACCAACGTTATATCATGAGTCTTTACCCAGATCATGTGACTCATCGCCACACGTATCAACTCCTTACTAGTGTCCCTTGCTCCAACTTTAAGTATCACTCATTGATCTTACCAATCGACAATTTCAAAGGTACGACATGATACCCAAAGGTATGAGGATCAACTCGGTATGAGTCGTCACCCAATACTGGGTATGATCACTCAGTTTTGAAGTGCGAGCTTGTCACATAAAACCAAAATAAATAAAGGAAATGGTTCGTCACTCAATTCCATTCACGCTAGTGTTGTTTGAACGCTACTCTAACACGGAACCATCGGTTGGGTAATTTGATGGGGGTTATTCGAACAATGATATATCACCTTCATTTGTACTCACTGATCACTACGGGGAGTCTCATCACCCCAGCGTAGGCCAATAGTTCGGACACGGTATCCCATACCACCATGCTTGGCTCATGAGTCTTAGTGAGATTCTATCGCACTAACAGTAATGAATGGACTCATCCATTGGGAACGGGGTATCCTAGATTCGATTTGGTCATGTCATACATTATGAACACACATAATTAGATGACTAGTGACTAATTTGATTGACCTAGGAGAACCCCAGCGCAACCTGTATTAGGTACAAGCATCCCATGTAGTCCAACTACCGTCGGTCGTCCATGTTCAACCCAAGTCGATCGAACAAGCCTAAGGTGGCCACTCCAACTTGGGCCACCTCTTTAGATCAGGTGGTTAGCCAACTGACCCAACATCGTAGCAATCATAAGTATCGTTATGGAGTAAGCACTACATTACGTAATTATAACATATGTTCTACTACATAACCACTCGGGCATTTTATCGAACATGTGAGCATCAATGGAAGCAACATACCTACTTAAACATTTTATCAAACATGTAAGCATCAATGAAACAACACATCTACTTAGGCATTTTATCAAATATGTGGGCATTAACAAAATATCATATTCAATTGAGCATTCAATCAAGCATATGAGCATTTATAAAAACAACACGTTCAATCACCTAGACATTTTATCAAACATGTGAGCATTAGTATCCAACCAATAACATATATTATAGATAAATCAAAATGTTGGCATATTAGCATGCACAAATTCATTTACAAGCATCTAATCATTAATTGAAACCCTCAAGGATCGATAAATAATAACCTAGAGATAATGGTCCACACCTTTGTAATGATTCACCCGACTCATGTTGCTCTTAGGGTTAGGGATTTGGAAAAATTCATAAATTCCTATAAAAACATAAAAAAATACGTGTGATTCATGTAATTCATCTTAGAAAAACCTAGGTTGGAACGTAGGTTTGTTTCTTACCTCTCAATCACAAATGGGGTGGATTCAGTGGAGGAAAATGATCGATGCTAGGGTTTTGATTGAAGGAAACCGATGAAGGAAAGCACTAAAGCCTCCCCACTCCTACTCTCACTCTTCTTCCCTTCTTCTTTCTCTTTCTCTTTCTCTCTCTCTCTCTCTCTCTCTCTCTCTCTCTCTCCTTTGGCAAATGCAAATTCGTATGGGGAGAAGGGGTGCCCAAATGAGGGCTTTATATAGTGCCGGATGTTGCACAAATGGCCCCAATGGCCCTTTATTCATTATATTAACCTTAAAGGGGGCTATTTCCAACTAATGGGAGCCGCTGGGAGGTGTAAGAGTCAATATAAGACATAGGATAAGTGTCCCAATAGGCGATCTATATTTAGATACAACCATTTGATGATCAGGCTTGTCAATTAACTAGGAAGGCCCTAACTTAGATCAACGGTCACCGACGATCAATCGGGGCCGTGGCTATACGAGTATGTGTGGATAAATATTACTCTGAATTTGGCTATGAACCGACAGTTCGAAAGTTACTGCTTTGCGAAAGAGAAATGGACTTATTTCACTTAAGTTTCAAATTTTCATATAAGGTTTCTCACAACTCAAGCACTTGCCTTGTAAGTCCAAGTTGAATGATTCGAGACGTGATCTCAGCTCGATGTCATGCGATGGACGTCAAGCCCACTAAAATGAATATATTTCTATAGAATCGGGTTTAGTGGCCCACTAATGAGTGGTTTAGATCTTGTTTGGATAATCAGGGCATTTCTAAAATGAATTGGGTATCGAGATTTTGTGTGTGTAATTATTAGGGTTTGAATTAGATAAGTTCATAGTGTGGCCTATTTACAACTAGTAGAAATGGCAATTTAGTTATTCTCACCTTAAGTTATTGGTTCTTAGGCTAAAAGGATAAGTGGGTCAGTTTGGTTTGTTAATTAAGATCTGACTTTTAATTGTCTCAACTTTTGGTAGGTATTTATTTAGTTACAGTTGTCTCGATTAGTCAGTGATAGGTCGGCTAGATTTGGGCCCCATGTGACCAAATTATGTGGATAAACTTAATGTTTAAGTGATCGGCCAGATTTGTTTGCTTCTTTCGGTTGATTAATCTGATTTATGCGGTTCTTTACCAGTATCACTCGCATATGGGCTCACTTCGAACGTTAAGGGCCAATAAGTGGCAATGTAGGCTAGTCATATCGTAAGTTTTCAAGAGTTTTTGAAATTTCAAAATAGCAAAAATCTAGGACGTTACAGTGTCCAGAGAGTTTTGCCAAAAATCCACAGAAAATTCGATGTCATCGAACTGGCTTCAATGCCATCGAGCAAAGCTTTGAGTCATCAAAAAGTTTCTTCAATTTGTCCAGCGACCAACTCAATTTTCTTTCATAAATTTGATGTCATTGACCTATGTTCGATGTCATCAAATGGTAGCTTCGATGTCATCGAATGGTGATCAATGACATAGTCAATGAGAATCCTGCACTTGTTCTTTAACACCGCCCCAGAACGTGGGAGTGAGTGATCAACTCAGTGGAACAATAAAGCACAGGTTAACATGTTATCAGTTCAATCAAGCAGTAATGATGAAGCAGAACAATTAAATAAGTCCTAAGTACTCTTGTTAATGCAAGGATGCATGCAGAATGATGCGTGCCCTCACGCGTACACCCTCAGTGTCTTCATCTTACGTTACGCATGACACCATCTCAAAGTGCGCCACGTCTACAAAGCACATGCAAATGCGGTACATGAACATGATTACCAAGTTGTTATTAGTCCTTTTCATACAGCAGGATTGGGAAGCTAAGATACCTTTCTTATATCACCATCCAAACAGTGATCCATTCTAGGGTCCTCAGTCCTAGTCATCTCATACGATCATATGGTTTGAGGTCGTTGCAAAGGGCTCGTCACCAATCAATGCACGCCTATCATACTGTCGCTACCACAACAAGGCTCGTCACCTCAATGCGGTATCTGGGTATGCTCGAGGTCACTACAAAGGGCTCGTCACCAATCAATGTAGGCCGACAGCACGAATATAGTGTCCCATACCACCATAATCGGCTCACGAGTTTTGTTGCTCACTGGTCACTACGGGGAGGCTCGTCACCCCAGTGTAGGCCGACAGCTCGACCACGGTGTCCCATACCACCATGTCCGGCTCATGAGTCTTAGCGGATCAAGGTACAATGGTTTATAGGATATCATTGGTAAGTTCGGTACCCTAGATTCAAGCAGTAGCATCCATACATGGTGAATATACATCGGACAATCGGGTTACTTGACGAACTCGACTAGCACGAGCGCACGTTGGGTTGAATGACATAGAGTGCGCAAACACTCCGCGTGGCCAAACCACTGCCGACAACTCTAATACGACTCGGGTTCGTCTAATACGTCCTACGTGGCGAAAGCAACCTTAACCACGAACTTAAGGTCGATTACCGATTTCCTGGACTAATGCATAGTCCCACACACATTACACTACAACAGATAATCGTATTGAATGTAAAACAGTAAAGGAACAACAACTCAAATCATGGTACATAAGCACTTGAAGAATATCAACTTAACATGAATGTAAGCATAAGTAATGCTTGAAATTAAGCTACAAGGAATGTAACTTACATGAAGGAAATCAGACACACTAGTGGGAGAGTTGAGAATCGCTTCTCAACGCCCATACTAGGTTGATATATCACACTTTAGATCATTCAGACATTTCTACAAACACTTAGAATATATAAAACAACATACATGACGTATGTTGAAATACACGCATTTGGACAATTCCTTTTGTCAAGGAGTTGTCACACAAACCATTAGCATAAGTACGCGACAAATAATCATGGCAATCACATGCTCATATTTTATACGCATACGGTACTTTATACATACACATAGAATACACAAATCTCAATATGCATATCAGGAACGTAATATAAACATAACATTTGACATGTGAAATCTCATCCATAACAAGAATAAATCATTCACTGGCATTGAAAGCCTTGAAAACCATAACCTATACACTTAAAGTCCACACCTTAAGCCATAAAAGAACACCGAACTAATTTCAGTTGAGTTATCTTCGTCAACGGCGACAGGAATAACCTAAGACAAGAATAGAAATGAGATACAACAACACCAAGACTATTCTAAGCTCTAACATAGATTAGGGTTAGGTTAATTTACCCAAAGATGAACTCAGATTCGTCAGAATAACGATTCAAAGTGAAGGTTCAGGGATGAAGAAGAACCAGAAAGAATCTAAGATGATTCACCAACTTCTCTCTCACTTTCTCTCTTTTCCTTTTCTCTTTCCAAGCTAGGGTTAGGAAATTCGTTTGGAAAAGAGAGCCAGGGTTTAAGGATTATAAATAGGCCTAATATTAATGAAAATAACCCAGGGCCAAGGTATATTTAGGGTATAACCAAAACCAGCCTCTTACGATCCAACGAAGCACTTCCGGTGGGCCAAATACCACGAAAGGTCAGACTTAAGCTCACTGACCAAGGATCTAGGTCAAGCTGAGTTTTCGTACCAACCAGATCTTCAGATCAGCCGTGGCGGATCACACTCAATTCAACGGTCACTGAATTTCGATCAGGTCCATAAGCACAAGGATATGCCTAGGCCACCTTCCCTGATCAGAGGGTGAAATTGGGTCAGAATCCAACGGTCAGATTGCTTAAAATTGTCGTGCAAGTGACACGACTCAGATTTCATAAAAGCTTAATAAATTTCCAACCGTTCTCACACTCTTTACTCCGAACTCAAACAAATCGACCCAGAACATCACATGGACTTGATTTTCGAGGTGATGGTCAAGCCCAACATAGTGACCATAACAGCCTGAGATCATCGCTATCGGACTTTCGACACGCGGTCCAGGTCCTATCTAGAACTTCCAAAAATTTCCAAGAACAACTGGATTTAACGATGGATCCCAGATTTCAGAGTAACATAGCGCTAACTAATCTACAAGTTTAGAGTCATGCAGATACAATTTAAAGTGATTGATGCAGATTTCACAAGCAATCGAGTATAGTGCTAATTACTCCAAAAACAACTACTAAGGAAAGAAAAGCACAAAATTTTCAGGGTCATTACAATCTACCCCCCTTAAAGAAAATTTCGTCCTCGAAATTCATACCTTCTCATATTCCTCAAGGATTTGTGGGTAGTTCTTCCTAACCTCAGCTTCAGATTCCCAAGTAGCCTCTTCCTCACTATGATGCGTCCATAGCACCTTCACTAGAGGGATAACCTTGCTACACAATACCTGATCCTTCCTGTCAAGAATACGTGTCGGTCGCAGTACATAAGTGGCATCCTCACTCAACTGCACTTGCTCCCAACTGATAATATGCGAAGGATCAAGAACGTACTTCTTCAGCATAGAAACATGAAATACGTTATGCACGCCCGTAAGAGGTGTGAGCAAAGCAAGGCGATATGCTACCGCTCCCACTTGATCCAGAACTTGAAATGGACCAATAAATCTCGGCGTCAACTTCCCCTTCTTACCGAACCGCAGAACTCCCTTCATAGGAGAGACCTTCAAAAATACATGGTCTCCAACCTCAGACTCAAGCGGCCGACGCCTCGTATCAGCATAACTCTTCTGCCTACTCTGGGTTATCAGGAGTCGACGTCGAATGATGTTAACTTTTCTGAAGTCACCTGCACCAATTCTGGGCCAAGCAAACTACGCTCGCCAACCTCTGCCCAGCAAGGTGGTGCTCTGCACGGGCGACCATACAGCGCCTCATAGGGAGCCATGCCAATACTCGCTTGGAAACTGTTATTATACGTGAACTCTGCATACTGAAGATAATCATCCCAACTGTCCTTGAAATCCAAAACACAAGCTCGCAACATGTCTTCCAGGACCTGATTCACGCGCTCCGTCTGCCCATCTGTTTGCAGATGAAACGCGGTGCTGAACTTCAGTTTCACACCCATCGCTTCCTGAATACGAGTCTAGAAGATAGATGTGAAACAAGTGTCTCTATTAGACACAATCTCCAAGGGAACTCCATGCAAACGTACTATCTCCTTGATATACAGCCTAGCCAACTCGTCTGTAGAGTTTGTGACCCTGATCGGTAAGAAATGCGCCGACTTTGTTAATCGGTCGACGATCACCCAAATAGAGTCATATCCCTTCCTCGTTCTCGGCAACCCAGAAATAAAATCCATAGAGATGAAGTCCCACTTCCATTCTGCTATGGGCATGGGCTGCAGCAATCCAGGAGGTCGGCGATGCTCTGCCTTGACTTGCTGGCACGTGAGACAACGAGAAACAAACTCAGCAATCTGGACCTTCATATTGTCCCACCAATAAGATCTCCTCATATCCTGATACATCTTCGTGCTACCTGGATGCATCGCAAGTTTAGAACTATGGGCTAACTCGAGAACCTCCCGTCTCAAGTCAGGGATGTCAGGAATACATAACCGGCCATGAAATCATAGGCTCCCATCAGAACTAACACTCCAGTCAGAGTTCTCATATGTACCAACCCGCTTCCTCATCTTCACCAAAAGCTCATCATCTGCCTGAGCTGTAATGATCTTCTCGTCGATAAGGGGCTGTACACGAATGTGTGCGATAACCTCATACGGCTCAACCACCGTAAGCTTCTACTCAAAATCTCGCACGAACTCCAACATATCCCACTCTGCTATCATCAGCGGAGCTGCAAACTCAATAGCCTTCTTGCGACTCAACGTATCTGCCACAAGGTTCGCTTTGCCCGGATGGTAAGAAACATCGAACTTAAAGTCCTTCAATGTTTCCATCCATCGGCGCTGCCTCATATTCAAATCACGCTGCGTGAAAATATACTTATGGCTCTTGTGGTCGCAAAAGAGCTCGAACTCCTCATCATAGAGGTAATGTCTCCAAAGCTTTAATACGAAAATGACAGCTGCTAACTCCAGGTCGTGCGTAGGGTAATTCTCTTCGTGTTTCCTCAACTGACGCGAAGCATAAGCAATCACCCTGTCCTTCTGCATAAGGACACAACCCAGGCCAACGCGAGAGGCGTCAGTAGATATAATATACTTAACCCTTTGCTCTGGTAATACTAACACAGGGGCGGACGTCAACTTATCCTTTAGCTCCTGAAAAGCTAACTTCGCCTGCTCATTCCAAGCAAACTTCAAATCCTTTCGTGTCAGCTGCGACAACAGTCTGGCAATCTTCGAGAAGTCTTGAATGAAGCGTCGATAATAGCCTGGAAGACCCAGAAAACTCCTTACCTCAGTAATTGAACCAGGCTGCTTCCAATCCTGCACTGCAGTTACCTTGGCAAGATCGATAGCTATCCCTTCCTTAGACACCACATGTCCCAGGAACTTGACTTCCTCTTTCTAGAAATCACACTTCTTGAACTGCGCAAAGAGCTGATTCTTCCTAAGAGTATCCAAAACCGCTCTTAAGTGTTCCTCGTATTCTTCTCGGCTCACCGAATAAATCAAGATGTCATCGATAAAGACAATGACGAATCAGAACAAGAATGGCCGAAACACCCTGTTCATCAGATCCATGAACACGGCCGATGCATTCGTAAGACCGAACAACATCACAAGGAACTCATAGTGACCGAAGCTAGTCCTGAAAGTGGTCTTCTGCACGTCCCCATCCTTGACGTGCAACTGATGATACCCAGACTGCAGATCAACTTTCGAAAAGTACCGTACCTCCTTCAATTGATCAAACAGATCATTAATCTTGGGCAAAGGGTACTTATTCTTCACAGTTACCAGATTCAGCTTGCGATAATCAATACACAATTGCAAGGAACCATCCTTCTTCTTCACAAACAAAACAGGTGCTCCCCAAGGAGACACACTAGGCCAATAAAACCCAAATTCAGCAAACCATCTATCTACTTCCTCAACTCCTCCATTTAACTCGGAGGCATACGATAGGTGGGTAATGAAATGGGCGCCGCACCAGGCATGAGGTTGATAGCAAAATCAATCTCACGCTGAGGAGGAAATCCAGGAATCGACTCAAACACATCTTCAAACTCCCGAACTACCGGCGTGCTAACTAACGCCGATTCAGCCATACTCTCCAACAAAGAAGAATAAAAATCAATACGAAGAGGGTAACTGACCTGAACTGGAAAAGTAACAGTCTCGCCCTCAGGTCCATGGATGGTCACCGACCTTGCTTCATAATCAATCTCAGCTCGCATCCTCGTGAGCCAATCCATACCCATAATAACATCGTAATGATAAAGAGGTGCGACTAAGAAATCAACCCGGATCGATCCACTTCCCAGATCGACCAAACAATCCATACAACGCTTGCCCAAAGCAGAGGAAATCCCCGTAGCGATAGTAAGCGTCACTCCTTGCATAGGAATAGATCTCAAACCCAAACGCCTAACTGCCGCATAAGATATAAGAGAAGTAGTGGACCATGTATCCACCAACATAGAAACGGGAATACCTTCAATGTGCACTGTCACCTCGAAGGATCTCGGCACCAAGTCAGACATAGGGGCTTCAGCTGAGAGTGCATGAACTCGAGCCTGCTGGTGACGATTCGGCAGAGGAACCATGGGCCGCTGAGGTGGCCTGAAGCTAGGAACTGCAGGTCTGAAGGATGGATGAGCTAGCGCTGAATGAAGAGGTGGAGGAGAAATAACCTGAGGCATCAGACGGTTAATCCTCTGCGGTGGAGTAAAACCACTGGCCCGCATACGAGAGAAGCAAAAACGGTCCAAATGCCCCGTCTTCCCACAATACAAACAGCGAAGATCAGCTCTCATCTGCTGAGCGGGCGGCGCTGAACGCCTAGGAAGAGAATCTGCTCGTGGCTTCTTGCCAAGAGAAGGGATACCCTGGAAATCTGGTCGCGGCCTAGGAGCCATCGGTGCTCGCATGCGGGACGACCTATCCCCATCCTGCTCTGCTCGCAAGGACATGCTCAGTAGCTCCGCATAAGAAGAAATGCTAGCATAGCAAATCTTCGATTGGATCTCAGGTCTCAATCCCTCAGAAAAATGCCGCATCCTCATCAGCTGATCGCCCAGAATCAAAGGCACATACCGACCCAGCTTAGTGAACCGATTCTCATACTCCGTCACCGACAACCCTCCCTGGCGGAGGCGAAGGAACTCACTCTCCTTCTTATGTTGGTACGTAACTGGGAAATACTTCTCGTGGAAGCGTGCCTCAAACGCCTGCCACGACCACACAAAACCTTCCTCGATAGTGCGAAGAACATTATCCCACCGTAGACTGGCCTCCTTCTCAAACATGAAGGAGGTAAGCTCAACCTGCTCAACCTCTGAACAATGCAGTGGTCTCAGCATCTTAGAGATGTGGTCGATCCAATACTCGGCCTCCTCGGGTCTATGAGAACCCTCAAATGTAGGAGGTCGTAAGCGCTGAAATCGCTCAAAAGTGCCGCTCGCACTGGCGCTCCCAGATGGAGGCATAGGTGAAACAGGTGGAGTCGCCCCCACTGACTGAGCAAAGATGTCAGCCATGGAAGAGAGAAACTCCTGCTGCTTCTGCTGCTGGTGGTGGTGCTGCTGCTGCTGCATCAACAGCATCATCTGCTCAAACCTATCAGTAGGCGGAGCAAACGAAGGTGCACGGCTCGGCTCAGGAACCGAGGGCGTGACTGGAGGAGCCATAGGTGTCGGCCCAACACCGGCATGAGACGGGCCCGCCTAAGGATCTGTCTGGCTATCGCTCAAGGGAGGAACCCCAGCAAGTGACTCAATCAAAGAGAGACGGGCCGAAGTCTTCGAACCCTTAGGAGGCATCCCTACATTCAACAGAGGATGCAACCTGTCAGATTCTACGTCCACATAATCCATCCACACAGCATTCATAGCACAACTCCAAAGATAAACAACATGCATTCCATTAAACAAAATTATCGTAATACAAGTAGTGCAACATTACATAAATCACGACTAGGAAAGCATGTGAACAACAACATCTAACTCTTCAAATAACCACAAACAACTACAAAACAACTCCAACTACAAAGCCAACAACGGCTACACACAGAAAGAATCAACAAACAAAGCAAGGGACGGCTACAACAACAGCTACTCGTCGGAATCAGGAGATGGAGGCGGGGCACCCTTATCCTGCAAGCAACACAGGATAGACTTCAGAGTTCGAGTCACCTTCTTAAACTTATGCTTAACAAGGCCTCGAAGATCAACAATATCCTGGCGTAAAACAGCCTGCCCTTCTTCAAGCTGAGCAATATGGGCATCTCTGGCAGTCTGCTCTGGTGCCACAGGAGGAGAGCTATCACTCGTATCCTGTGCCTCATCCTCTTCCTTGTCCTGCTCTGTTTCTTCCTCAATCTCAGCACCGCCTTCAGCATAACTCTCTTCATCATCGCTCTCTGACTCATCCTCACTCTCTGAGGCATGTCGACCAGAACCAATCTCCATCTGCTTAAGGGTCGTCAAGCCAATATGACGAACAAGAACTGGCTTCTCTGCTCCAAGCCTATAGCCAAACTCATGAGCAAGCTTACAAATGAGACGGTCAAAAGGAAGCGATTCGGTCTTCCTAGTCGAACGAGCGATGAGAATAATCTGACGCAAGATGTACGTCGGCATACACAACTTCGCTTCTTGCCCCACCTGATACAGGAAATCCACCATCAGGCACGTACACTCACTGCGATTACTCTACCTAGGGTATACATTAAACGTACACATGTGGTGAAGCAAACGAAAGTCGTCCGTCATGTTGGTAGCCAGAAGACTCCTATTTGGCTGCCATTCGACCAGATGACCACACAAGGATCAGGTGTGACGATCCCTCTCGTGTATACTATTCACATTCTTCTCGCTGGCATGCATACTCGCCCTCAAACAAGGGACACCAACTAGCCCCTTCCAGGCACTCCAATAGCAGAAATTCGCCATACAGCCACGGATCAACATGAGCCTCAAAAAGGACTCTACAGCCTTCATAGACTTCATGCGATAGCTCCGCCAACAAGGTTCTACCAATGGGAGCTCGAGGATCGAGGTCCCGCTTGG
The DNA here is from genome assembly GCF_029962835.1 of Magnolia sinica. NCBI lineage: Eukaryota > Viridiplantae > Streptophyta > Magnoliopsida > Magnoliales > Magnoliaceae > Magnolia > Magnolia sinica. Next base: position 58,639,705 of record NC_080576.1, read on the forward strand.
TCTGGAATTCACGAGTGGCGGATGTGCTCGCGGCGGCACCTCTCGGCCTCCGTGCACAGGTTAGGCAACTAGGACCGGCTTCATCCACGGGCGCTCTCTTCTTCCCCATCAAGGAAAGAAGGGAAAAAATGGAAAATATAGCCGTGATAAACTCAAAGAGGGCCATGAGAGATAAGAGAAAGAGAGAAATAGGAAGATGGTGAAGCTTCCACACACTAAAGATCTCAAAAGAGAATGTAAGAGCTCAAATGAGAAGGAAAGGAAGGATAAACAGCAATGGGGGTGAGGGTTTTGAGATGGGGTGATGGGGTTTGCACGAAAATGGAAGAAGAAAGAGATTTGGAAAGGATTTGGAGAAGTTTGGAGAGAAACTTGAAAGAAAAGAGAGCTTGGGAGGGAGGTTTGTGAAGGAAATAGGTCTTAGGAGAGGTTTAAACCACCGAACCATGGAGGGGTGGGCCACACAAGGCCAAATATGCATCGGCCCGCGCCGGCCCGCCCGGCCTGGCCTGCTGATCGGCGAGGCCTCGCCGAGCTGGCGATGACATCGCCGGTCTCTGGACTGTCCGGCAATGCCTCACCGTTTGGGCGAGGTCCTCCTGGTCCCCCATGCTCAAAATGATGTGGGTCCCCCCTGGGCCCCACTGAAAATGCCCCGATTGGCCCCTTGTATGATTCGACACCTATCAGGCCATTCAGGCAGAAATCTGATTAAATAAAGATTTCTTGAAGATTTAAGGGTTAAGATGGGAAGATAGACCATCTAAACTCATTAATAGATGGTCTAGGAAAGGTTTCGGGTCACTGTGTGTGATCAAGAGAGAGCACAGACTCGATTTCGGCGATCGTTTTCAGGAAATTTTCGCCGATAGAGGCTACGAAACACAAACACACAATCTACAAAAGACTCGCACCCAAATACACTAAAGTGGCAACAACGTGCGGTGTGTGACCATAACCCAGGTCCGGTTTAATCCAGATCATGATTTGATACCAACTGTAACGCCCTGAAATTCGGGGGTCGAGCATAACTCAGCTCCCGAGTTCCAAAACATCACTTATGCAACATATTTTATGATGGATGTATGTTGACTGTATTAGTACAAAAAACATGGAATAGATTAAGCAAAACACAGATATAATTCAGGGATAAGTGAAGAAAGCAAGCGGAAGACTTATAGAAATATATGTGTACAAATGCAAATCCCTGAAGTACATATACATACCAGGTCGTAATGAAAGTGTTACTATCAAAATTAAAAGTATTAAATTACATCATTTAATTTCTAAAAATATAATCCCAGAATCCCGCGCATCAGAACAAGGCTCGCCAGAACCCGTCTGAAAACTGCATATAAGAGAAAGCAGCCTCATCATCATCCATCTCCCGCTCTGGCTCAGAAGTCGCATCAACATCTGCAACATCAGCACCTAAGACAGAGTCTGGTGGGTGTTTAACACCAACCCAGAACGTGGGAGTGAGTGATCAACTCAGTGGAATAATAAAGCACAGGTTAACATGTTATCAGTTCAATCAAGCAGTAATGATAAAGCAGAACAATTAAACAAGTCCTAAGTACTCTTGTTAACGGAAGGATGCATGCAGAATGATGTGTGCCCTCACGCGTACACCCTCAGTGTCTTCATCTTACGTTACGCATGACACCACCTCAAAGTCCGCCACGTCTACAAAGCACATGCAAATGCGGTATATGAACATGATTACCAAGTTGTTATTAGTCCTTTTCATACAGCAAGATTGGGAAGCTAAGATACCTTTCTCATATCACCATCCAAACAGTGATCCATTCTAGGGTCGTCAGTCCTAGTCATCTCATACGATCATATGGTTTGAGGTCGTTGCAAAGGGCTCGTCACCAATCAATGCACGCCTATCATACCGTCGCTACCACAACAAGGCTCGTCACCTCAATGCGGTATCCGGGTATGCTCGAGGTCACTACAAAGGGCTCGTCATCAATCAATGTAGGCCGACAGCACGAATATAGTGTCCCATACCACCATAATCGGCTCACGAGTTTGGTTGCTCACTGGTCACTACGGGAAGGCTCGTCACCCTAGCGTAGGCCGACAGCTCGACCACGGTGTCCCATACCACCATGTCCGGCTCATGAGTCTTAGCAGATTAAGGTACAACGGTTTATAGGATTTCATTGGTAAGTTCGGTACTCTAGATTCAAGCAGTAGCGTCCATACATGGTGAACATACATCGGACAATTGGGTTACTTAACGAACTCGACTAGCACGAGCGCACGTTGGGTTGAACGACATAGAGTGCGCAAATACTCCGCGTGGCCAAATCACTGCCGACAACTCTAAAACGATTCGGGTTTGTCTAATACGTACTACGTGGCGAAAGCAACCTCAACCACAAACTTAAGGTCGATTACCGATTTCCTGGACTAATGCATAGTCCCACACACATTACACTACAACAGATAATCGTATTGAATGTAAAATAGTAAAGGAACAACAACTCAAATCATGGTACATAAGCAATTGAAGAATATCAACTTAACATAAATGTAAGCATAAGTAATGCTTGAAATTAAACAACAAGGAATGTAACTTACATGAAAGAAATCAGACACACTAGTGGGAGAGTTGAGAATCACTTCTCAACGCCCATACTAGGTTGATATATCACACTTTAGATCATTCAGACATTTCTACAAACACTTAGAATACATAAAACGACATGCATGATGTATGTTGAAATACACGCATTTGGACAATTCCTTTTGTCAAGGAGTTGTCGCACAAACTATTAGCATAAGTACACGACAAATAATCATGGCAATCACATGTTCATATTTTATACGCATACGGTACTTTATACATACACATAGAATACACAAATCTCAATATAACACATGCATATCAGGAACGCAACATAAACATAACATTTGGCATGTGAAATCTCATCTATAACAAGAATAAATCATTCGCTGGCATTGAAAGCCTTGAAAACCATAACCTATACACTTAAAGTCTGCACCTTAAGCCATAAAAGAACACCGAACTGATTTCAGACGAGTTGTCTTCGTCAACGGCGACAGGAATAACCTAAGACAATAATAGAAATGAGATACAACAACACTAAGACTATTCTAAGCTCTAACATAGATTAGGGTTAGGTTAACTTACCCAAAGATGAACTTAAAATTGTCAGAATAACGATTCAAAGTGAAGGTTCAGGGATGAAGAAGAACCGGAAAGAATCCAAGATGATTCACCAACTTCTCTCTCACTTTCTCTCTCTTTTCCTTTTCTCTTTCCAAGCTAGGGTTAGGAAATTCGTATGGAAAAGAGAGCTAGGGTTTAAGGACTATAAATAGGCCTAATATTGATGAAAATAACCCCAGGGCCAAGGTATACTTAGGGCATAACCAAAACCAGCCTCTTACGATCCAACGAAGCACTTCCGGTGGGCCAAATACCACGAAAGGTCGGATTTAAGCTCACTGACCATGAATCTAGGTCAAGCTGAGTTTTCGTACCAACTAGATCTTCAGATGAGTCGTGGCGGACCACACTCAATTCAACGGTCACTGAATCTCGATCAGGTCCACAAGCACAAGGATATGCCTAGGCCACCTTCCCTGATCAGAGGGTGAAATTGGGTCAGAATCCAACGGTTAGATTGCTTAAAATTGTTGCGCAAGCGACACGACTCAGATTTCATAAAAGCTTAATAAATTTCCAACCGTTCTCACACTCTTCACTCCGAACTCAAACAAATCGACCCAGAACATCACATGGACCTGATTTTTGAGGTGATGGTCAAGCCCAACATAGTGACCGCAACAGCTTGAGATCATCGCTATCGGACTTTCGACGGGCGGTCCAGGTTTGATCCAGAACTTCCAAAAATTCCCAAGAACAACTGGATTTAGCGATGGATCCCAGATTTCAGAGTAACATAGCGCTAACTAATCTACAAGTTTAGAGTCATGCAGATACAATTTAAAGTGATTGATGCAGATTTCACAAGCAATCGAGTATAGTGCTAATTACTCCAAAAACAACTACTAAGGAAAGAAAAGCACAAAACTTTCAGGGTCATTACAATATAGATGGGAGATAATATGTAATATTTTACCCTCAACATGGCTCGCTGCACAAACTTCAGTTAAATGAACTCGAAGAAATTCGGAATGACGCATACAAGAACTCGAGAATTTATAAGGACAGGATGAAGGTGTTTTATGAAAGGAACATCCTTCAAAAATCATTCTTGACTGGTCAAAAAGTCCTTTTGTACAATTCTCAATTACACCTTTTTAAATTACTAATGTCTATCCTCATGGGACCATTGAGATAGAGAATCCAACAAATGACAATATTTTCAAAGTGAATGGATATCGTCTAAAGCCGTTTATTAAGAAATTTGATTCAGAGCACATGTCCATACCTCTGATTGATCCTACAGGATTGACCTCCTAGTCTGATGGAGGTATAGTTAGGTTTATTGCTTTAATCAAATTTAGGATTAGGATAGTTTGCTTTCATTTTATCTAGCTTTTGTGCTAACCCATCTTTTTGTTGAGATCCTTGGAAATATTGGAAATCTTCTTCTCCAGGTACTATCTTCCCATCACTACTCTATTTCCTTTCATTACCTTATATCTATTGCATGCTTATTTCTTTTACAATGAGGACAATGTAAATTTTAGGTTCGGGGTGTGGATTAGGTAAACTAATCAGTATTTTCTTAGTCGTTGAGTGGAAAGTCTGAATTTTTTCAATTTTTCAAAGTAAAAACCTATTTGGAGAGCGATAGTTTGTGCTCTTAAGAATGTTTTGAGTATAATAATTAGATCGAGACTAAATTTTGAATTGTTAGAGTCTGTTCAACTAAGTAACCTATCACTTATGATTCGTGCATTCAATTAAGTAAGAGGAAGTTTGAATATCATGTCAATCTAACTCACAAGCCACATCAAGTTACTTTTTGTAAATTGTACAAGAATCTCTGATTGTTAGCATGGAATCATTGATAGATGTTAAGAATTGAGTCTGGAGAATTTTATCCACCTTAAAAGATGAAAAGAACCAGTTAAAAAACATTAAGATTGACAAAAAGGGCATGAAAAATCTGAAAAGAATGAAATAGAATGCAAAATCTGAAAAGAATGTATAAAAATGACCGTCGATACAAAATCAAAAATTGAAAAAAGAAGAAAAATGGGATAAGTTCGGAATCATTACTTGATTTGTCAATAAATCTTGATATGGTGAGCATGGCTAACATTATGAAATATTAGTACTCCAATGAGAAGTAAGTTAATTTTCACTGAGCACATTGAAAAAAAAAAACTTGATATACGAACTTATACTTTGATGTAATTGATAAAGAATTTATTTGATTGATTGCTTATGTGATTTGGCTCTAGGTTTTCAAAATCCCACTTTCTTGTCTTAATTGTACTCAATCATACTTAATTGCAAAAAGGATTGATTTTTAAAAAAGGTTTGAACATTAAGAATTGAGGTTCACTTCACGCATGTTTTGCTCGGGACTAGCAAAATGCTGGTTGGGAAGTGTGTCGAGTGCCAAATATTGCATATTCTCCCCCATTTATATCTTGGTTTTATGAACATAATAATGCTTAAAGGGATATTTTGTGCTTGTTTATGTTGCAAGGTGAATATAAGAGCTTGGATTGAAAAGAATGTTAAAAGCATGGATTTAATGCTCAAGAAAAACCAAGAAAAAGAATGGATCTTTAAAGATTAAGATTGAAGATTTCAAGACTCTAAGATTCAAGAAAACCAAGTAGAAAAGGAAGTAAGTCGAAAGAACAAAGTGCTAGAATTTACTTCACTAACTATGTCATCAACCACAGTTCGATGACATCGAACATAGGTTGATGACATCAAATTTTTACATGAAAATCGAGTTGGTTGCGGGACATATTGGGTTCAGTTTTCGATTACTAGAAGTTTTTCTTGATGATATCGAAGACATGCTCATTGACATCGAATCCCATTCAATGGCATTGAAATTTCTGAAGAATTTTGAAGCAAGTCACTGGACTGTTTTGTACACTTATTCAAGGACTCGAAGACCGTTCGATGACATCAAAGACCTGTTCGATTACAGCGAAGAATTGCTCGATGACAAGAGGAGTTACGCACTCGAAAGGTGAAAAGGCGCGACTTTCAGATTTAAATCCCTTTGATGACATTGAAGGATGTTTAATAACATTGAAAGTGTTATGCAGAGTTATGCGAACTGTGTAAATTTGATGCAATTTTCCAATTTTACATAGACAAGGCTATAAATATGGGTTTCATAAACACCTCTAGGGAGATCTAGTGTAAGACCCGTGTCCTAATCCGTACTGTTCCGTTAGCTTCCGCGATCCTTCCGGTCAAATTTCGGCAACCTTCGCACCGTATTCGGTGTTTGCGCACGATCCTAAGCCAGGTCCCGCGCACCGACGTCGGCTTGGTCTGAAAGTTATATCATAGCGACCGCGTCGTCGCCGCGGTTCCAACGCCGTGACTTGCGCACCGAACCGATACCCGGGCAAGAAGATGCCGATCAGCGTTTATTCCGAAGAAACACCTCGCGTTGCGGATTTCGAGGGAATCTCTACAATTAGTCCCATCAATCAACCATTAAAGCATCCCATACCTCAAGTACTACAACCCATCTCCACCTTTTACAAAAGTCTACCCTCTTTCCACCTCACCACTCCTCTTTTTCCCATTTTCAACATCAACCATACCTCCTTTTACAATTTTCAACCCAAACCATCCCCCATCACTCCATCACCCATCTCTTTCTCTCTCTCCCTCTCTCCCTTTACAACTATCTCTCTTATTTATTTTTTTTAAAAATCCAAATCCAAGAGAGAGCACCATACGTATGAGTCCCCCATGGTGAGAAAACTTCATTTGTGAGGTCCACCTTTCCTACCCCCTTCATCTCTCATCTCAACCATCCATTTTTCATCTTCCTCCATCAAAGAGAAGCACAAGGAGCTAAAGAAGCCAAGGGAGCAAGAAGATCAAGTGGTGGGTGCCTTGATAGGGTAGATTTTCATATTTTTAAGATGGGCCAAGTGAGGCCAACCGATCAATGGTTTGGATCTCACTTTGGACCCTAAGATGTGGCCGATGGCTCATTTGGATCATCATGATGTTTATTCCTTTACATGCTTAGGGTCATCTAGACCATTTATTTTAGTGGAGAAGGGATCTTCACCGTTGGATTTCGATCTCATGGATCCACATGTAACGGGACCCACTTGATGTATGATTTAGTGCAAGGGAGGGCCCATAGTGCCGGGGTCCCTCCATCACGCGGGTCTCATTTTCTATCTCTCTCCCTTTTTATTTTATTTTTATTTTTATTTTTATTTTTATTTATTTATTTATTTATTTATTTATTTTGGTTATGATAATGAGATTGTGTGGCCCACTTGAATGGACCCCACCATTAAGCATGTATTTGATCCCAAGCCATTTGTAGGTGGGGGCCCACTTTTCGCATAGGTTGTGACCACCATCCATCATTTGGTGGCCCACCTGAACAGGGCCCACCTTAAAGTATTATGCATCACTGACGCTGGACGTTTTAGGGAAACAAAAATATTAGCTTGATTTACAAGCTTTTTGGGTGGACCACTTGTTCAGGTCCCACCTTGATGCATGTGTTCAATCCAAGCCGCCCAAACTTTTTCTCAGACTATCTTAGTCGTTGAGCTGAGAAATGAGGGTGATCCGAGTACCTGGTGGGCCATAGCATTAAAACGGTGATTTTCACCTTTCAAATTTACTTAAAATTTCTTACGCGCCAGGACATGTCCAATATTGGGCTCGATGGACTTGTCATAGTCTGTAGAGACCAATGGCTGGGGTAGATTTGCACAATGCGGGCCGCACACCCGAAAAACCATAAGAAGCTGCCGTTGTCAGTACCGCACCGCAGGCAGCGCCTGCTGCTGCGTGCGACGGGCGGGCGGGCGAGCGAGCTGCAACCCACGGCCCTTGCTGTGGGCCCCACCTTGATGTTTACGTGTCATCCAAACCGTTCATGAGGTGGGCCCCTCCCTGATGTAGGCCCGCTCAAAATATCAGCTTAATCCGAAACTTAGGTGGCCCACACGAAAGGAAACAGTGAGGTTGAGCGTCTGCCATTGAAACCACTGCTCTGGGCCACGGAAGTTTTGGATCCGGCCGAAATTTGTTCTCCCAATTCTTTTGGGCCCGCGGGTCAATATCAATGAATTGGATGGAATGTAAACGTTATGGTGGGCCCCACATGGAGCCCACAGTGATGTAAGTGTTTTAGTCTCACCGTCCGCCTGGACGGTGGACGTAGAGCCACTGTGATGAGTGTGTGGGCCCACTGTGATGAGTGTGTGGGCCCACTGTGATGAGTGCGTGTGTGTGTGTGTGTATATATATATATATAATATATTATATTTCATATAATATTATATGTATTATGTATATATATATTATATACTATATATATATTATATACTATATTATATGTATATATTTGTACTAATGTTGAGGCCCGTGATTGAGGCCCACCTTGATATATAGGTAAGGCCCACCTCAGTACTTGTGACCCATGGTTGAGGCCCACTTTGATGTATATATAAGGCCCATGGGTCGAGGCCCATTTAATGTATCAGGGGCCCATGGGTCGAGGCCCATTTGATGTAATGGGGCCAATGAGTTGAGGCCCATTTGATGTGCACATGGGGCCCAATTGGTGAGGCCCATTTGATACATATAAGGCCCAGGTGAGTAGACCCATTTGATGTACATATGGAGCCCAACTGTCGAGGCCCATTTGACACGTGTAAGGCCCATAAGCTTAGGCCTATTTGATATGTTCTGAAGCCCCCGGGTTATAGCCCATTGCAATGTACATAAGGCCCATTGGTGTGGCCCACTTAATGAATATAAGGCCCATATGACTTGGCTAATTTGATGTATTTAAGGGCCCAATGGATGTACCTAAGGTCCATTGCAATGTGTGATCCCAAAATAACTTATGAAATGATATTTGTGGCAGTCGTGCCTTGGGAGCAATGTTGGTTTGACGTCCACATTGTAAGTGTAGTGTGGTTAAATGTCCGCATTATGACTTTCCCTTGGGCCCACTGTTAGGCCCATATGTGTAATGTGTAGGCCGTCTAGGCCCATCTTCATTATGAACATCATCCACCCCATATAACATATTTAATTCCATGATTCATGATCATATGCATCATACGTATGCTTGATATGAGAAATGACTGATCATAGCATAGCCTTCGGGCAGATTGTTTAGGGGCTCCCGTACAGGGGGTGTTGCCCTACATGAGCGCACGATATGCACAGAATTGATGCATGATCGAATAGTGTGATTCATGCATTCGCATTGTGTGGTATAGTTCATCGTACGCCCTAGCGACATCGGGCCGTAGCCTCCACACGTATCGTGGTTGGCGGGAGGATACCGAAAATACTGTTCTACATGGGGTGCGATAGATATCCCTGGGTGAAAGTCCCTAAACCCTTATGGTACCAGAAGGTTGCTCCAACGTCTAGACCGAGTGGGTGCATGAGCGCTGGGTGCCGATTACCAGACGGTTGCGCTTTCCACTATGTCGTGGTCGGTTGGAAGGGGGTGCGGCCTTACCCGCCCGAGAGTAGGGGGCAATGCTAGGCTGAGTCTGACCAGCTCGAGGAATGGGTCCGCTATTGACGAGCCGAGCCCGATATTGGCAGGCGGATAGTGAGGTCTTTTCCACTCACCTTATTGCGCGCGATGGGGCGGCAATCTGGCTTGGAGTGTACTAGACTGATATTCCAGATTTGAGCCGTATTGACATGTGGACTTAGATGAGGATTTGTATGCTTGACTTGCATTTTGTATTGCATGGCCTTGGTATGGCCGACATCATTCTTTGCACCGCATGGCCTTGGTACGGCTATTGGGATTCTTAGCATTCATCAGCATGTTCCGCATTACTCTGATACTGCATGACTACATTATCATCTTGAGCATACACTTTCACCACCCTCTAAGCTTTCTATAAGCTTATGCACGACCGTTGCGTGCAGGTGACGTTGGATCGCAGCAGCGCTGAGGCTTGGACGCGTGGCTGATCTTCTTTTGGAGTTTTGGTCTATCTTCATTGTATTTCCCTTATGCTCATTGTACTTGTAAAGTTTTTGATTATAGTGGAAATGTGATGGAGTTTTTGGTTGTTGTTTGTGGGTTATGCCTTTGGTTATGCTTATTACAAATCAAACTGATGTTGAAAATTCTCCTTGTAGCATCCCAGGATCGGAACCTGGCGAATGGGCGCTGGGAGCCGAGAATGGGGTTCTACGGAGGCTGTCTGCGCCAGATTCGGCGATCGGGAATTTTGTGAGCCCGGTTTCCGAGTTTGGGGCGTGACAGAAGTTGGTATCAGAGCATAACTCGGGAATAACCAAGAACAACATTACATGTCTGCTATGAATGATTTAAGTCCTAAGTTCGGATAGCCTAGCGATCTTTTATTACCGACCCTTAACGAGTGTGCCTCCGAGAGTTTTCAAGGTTGATTAGGCACATTCGCTCTTTCCTGTAGGATATGGCGCGCAGGAGAGTGACCCGATCGACTCCCGCTCCACCACCTGCGGCTCCCGCACTACCACCTACGATTCCTGCCCCACCACCCGAGATCCCTACTGCCCCGCCTGAGGATGCCACCCATCTGCCAGGGATTCATGCTGCCCAGTCTATGGGTGCAGTTCCTCCACCAGAGACTAGTGCGGAGCCGACCGTATCTGTGAGTGCTTCCCAGTTACAGCAGATGCTGCAGGCTGTGACGGCCGCACTTCAGGGGCAGGGTAGACCCCCAGTCGTTTCTCCAGCACAGGCTGAGCAGGAGCGCTCGAGTGCCCTCCTTCGAGAGTTCCGACGCCTCGATCCCCCGCATTTCCAGGGTGAGCCAGACCCGACCGTGGCTGAGAGATGGCGCGCCGACGTAGAGAAGATATTTGAGACGATGGGATGCGCGACCGAGCGGCGAGTCCGATTAGCCGTATTTCTCCTTCATGGTGAGGCTGAGCACTGGTGGATGTCAGTCTCTCGAGCAGCGGGCACTGATTTTGTTTGGACTTGGGAGGATTTTGTGGATCGGTTTGACCGACAGTATTTTCCCGATCACATCCGACGTCAGCGAGCGTTGGAGTTTGAGGCCTTGGTGCAGGGCGATATGACAGTGGCTCAGTATGCTGCTCGTTTTGTAGCACTGTCCAGATTTGCACCTTATTTAGTGGATGACGAGGAGCGGAGAGCCCGCCGATTCGAGAGCGGCTTACGTTACGGTCTTCGAGGCCGTGTTATTGGGCATGAGCTCCCTACCTTCGAGGAAGTGGTGCGGAAGGCCCAGATTTTTGAGGCTGAGTGGGACAGCTCTCAGTCTGATCGCGGTCAGAGGAGGGACCGGAAGAGGCAGGCTCCTTCCAGTGATACCCAGCAGGGTCGACCACAGCAGAGGCGCACAGGTCGCCCAGCCTTCCGAGCACCAGCAGCACCCCCAGCACCTCCAGCACCACCTCCGAGACAGTTCTCTGGCACTTGTTTTAGGTGCGGTGCGACAGGACACCGTATGTGGGAGTGTCCTCGCCCCCAGCAGCAGCAGAGAGGTCCACAGCAGCCTCCACCACCGCAGCAGCAGCAGAGACCCCCACAGCAGCAGCAGAGGCCCCCACAGCAGCAGCGACAGCAGCCCCCACCACCGAGGCCACCTCAGCAGCAGCATCAGCACCAGCCTCCGAGGCCGCAGCAGCAGAGGCAGCAGTTTCGACCGCCTCAGCGACAGCAGCAGCACGCTCAGAGGGGACAGGCACCTCCCCAGCCGGCTCAGGCTCGATTCTATGCAGCCCAGCAGGATCCTCAGTCATCTGGAGGAGTCGTTGAGGGTATACTTCCAGTATCTGCATGCATTGCACGTGTGTTGTTTGATTCTGGTGCATCGCATTCTTTCGTGGCCGAGAGTTTTTACCGATTGACTGGTTTACCGTTGGAGTCTGCTCATGAGGGGTTGACTGTATCGACTCCCTTGGGGAAGACTGCAGTGTTGGGCCGATTTTGCTTGTCTTGCCCCGTTTTGGTTGGGGATATGTTTTTGCCTGCCGACCTGTTTGCTTTGCCTATGTCCGAGTTCGACGTCATCCTGGGCATGGATTGGCTTGCCGAGTATCACGCCATATTGGATTGCTCCGCGAGGACAGTCACGTTTTGTATACCTGGCTTGCCGCAGTTCCAGTTCATTGCTGAGCCCAGAGGAGAGCCGCTGTCTTGTTTGATGTCTTGTGCCATAAAGGAGCCCATAATGGTGAGCGTCGACCAGTTGCCCGTGGTTTGCGATTTTCCCGATGTGTTTCAGGAGATTCCGGGATTACCGCCTCGTCGACTCACCGAGTTTCAGATTGATCTCATGCCGGTATCGCGCCTATTTCAAAGGCCCCATATCGTATGGCACCATTGGAGTTGCGAAAACTGCACGATTGGACGAGTTGCGTGAGTTAGGCTTTATTCGTCCGAGCAGTTCGTCGGGAGCGCCAGTACTCTTCGTGAAGAAGAAGGATGGTTCGTTGAGGCTCGCGTAGATTACCGCGAGCTCAACAAGGTCACGATCAAGAACAAGTACCCGCTCCCGAGGATTGATGATTTGTTTGATCACCTGCAGGGCACAGTTCTTTTCGAAGATTGACTTGCGTTCCGGTTATCATCGATTCGGGTCCGAGAGGAGGACATTCCAAAGACAGATTCATGACGCGTTATGGTCATTTCGAGTTTCGGGTCATGTCCTTCGGACGACCAATGTGCTGGCAGTATTCATGCATTGATGAACGAGGTCTTCCGTCCGTATCTCGATCGGTTTGTTGTAGTCTTCATCGACGACATTCTAATTTATTCGAGGACTCGTGAGGAGCATGAGCAGATTTGGAGGTTACATTGCAGACCCTCCGCGCACACCGGTTGTATGCGAAGCCGGAGAAGTGCGAGTTTTGGCAGAGGAGGTGAAGTTCCTCGGTCACGTGGTGACGAGGAGGGTGTCGCAGTTGGACCCTCGAAGGTTGAGGCAAGGCGTCAGTGGCCAATCCACGATCGCGTCCGAGATCCGTAGTTTCCTTGGTTTAGCGGGCTACTACCGGCGTTTTATTGAGGGCTTCTCTCGTATTGCAGCCCCGTTGACCAGGTTGACTCGGAAGGGCGCAGAGTTTATTTGGAGCGACGCCTGCGAGCGAGCATTTATGGAGTTAAAGGACCGTCTGACGTCCGCTCCTGTCCTCACTCTTCCCTCTGGGAGTGACGGATTTATTGTATTTACCGATGCCTCGCATATTGGTTTGGGTGCTGTCCTGATGCAGCACGGCAGGCCTGTAGCCTTCGCGTCTCGTCAGCTCAAGGTTCATGAGCTGAACTACCCCACGCATGATTTAGAGCTGGCTGCAGTTGTCTTCGCACTGAAGGTGTGGAGACACTATCTCTATGGGGTTAGGTTCGAGCTCTTTTCTGACCATAAGAGCTTGAAGTACCTCTTCTCACAGTCTGAGTTGAACATGAGGCAGAGGCGCTGGATGGAACTCCTGAAGGACTACGATTTCGATCTCCAGTACCACCCGGGTAAGGCGAACGTGGTGGCGGATGCCCTCAGCCGTCAGCCACGAGGCCTGGTGGCGCATATGATGATTCAGGAGTGGCGGATGCTCGAGGATATAGCAGAGTACGACTTTGAGTTTGGCTTGCAGTCTTCTATTGTGCAGTTATCGAGCCTGTCGATTCAACCCTCTCTTGTCGCAAGGGTGATTGAGGCTCAGCAGGCAGACGAGTCGTTACAGGATTACCGAGCAGATGCAGCATCTGAGAGTCAGACAGATTGGCAAATTGGTACAGATGGTGGACTTCGCTTCAGAGGCCGATTATGTGTCCCGGATATTCCTGAGCTACGCCGAGATCTTATGACCGAGGCACATCGATCGCGGTTTTCTATCCATCCTGGCTCGACAAAGATGTACCATGACATGAGGCGACAGTATTTTTGGGCGGGGATGAAGCGCCAGATCGCCAGTTTTGTGGCCGAGTGTGACACATGCCAGCGTGTCAAGGCCGATCATCAGAGACCCCCTGGTCTATTGCAGCCGTTGAGTAAGTGGGAGCACGTGTCAACAAATTTCATTATGGGCTTGCCGAGGACTCAGCGCGGTCATGACGCCATCTGGGTTGTCGTTGATCGACTGACGAAGTCGGCACATTTTATTGCGATACGTGCGACTTGGCCTTTGGACCGGCTTGCGAGATTATTCATCGAGGATATCGTGAGACTGCATGGCGTTCCAGTCTCGATCGTTTCTGACCGAGACCCGAGGTTCACGTCTCAGTTTTGGGGGAGCTTCCAGAGAGCGATGGGTTCTGATTTGCAGCTCAGCACCGCGTACCATCCGCAGACCGATGGCCAGACCGAGAGGGTCAACCAGATCCTTGAGGATATGCTTCGGGCCTGCGCGATTGATTTCGGGGGTAGCTGGGATGAGCATCTGCGATTGGCTGAGTTCTCATACAATAACAGCTATCAGGCGACCATCGGCATGGCTCCTTTTGAGGCACTATATGGCAGACCATGCAGATCACCGAGTTGTTGGACCGAGGTTGGAGAGCGTCGTCTCTTAGGTCCCGAGCTTGTGCAGGAGACATCAGAAGCTATTGATATCATCAGGCAGAGGATGCGCACAACTCAGAGCCGGCAGAAGAGTTTTGCTGATCATCGGCGTCGTCCCTTGGAGTTTGATGTAGGGGACCATGTGTATCTCAAGGTCTCGCCCATGAAGGGCGTAGTTCGATTTGGAGAGAAGGGCAAGCTTGCCCCGAGATTCATAGGACCTTTTGAGATCACTTAGCGCGTTGGCGCCGTGGCCTATCGGCTTGCCTTGCCATCTCAGTTGTCTGGCGTCCACAACGTTTTTCATGTCTCCATGTTGAGGAAGTGTGGGTCAGACATCGTTCCTGTTATCGATTGGCAGCCGTTAGAGGTTCGTGAGGACGCTTCCTATATTGAGCAGCCAGTCCGTATCCTTGATCGGAAGGAGCAGGTCCTCCGGACCAAGGTCATTCCGTTGGTGAAGGTTCAGTGGGGTCACCATTCTGTTGAGGAGGCTTCTTGGGAGCGTGAGGCTGAGATTCGAGAGCGTTATCCCCATCTTTTTTATGATTGATTGTATTGTATGTTGTATGTTATCTTTGATTTTATATAGTGATGTTATGTTTCTTCTCCCTCTTGAGTTCTGCCTAGTTGCGATGATTGTGTGAATTTCGAGGACGAAATTTCTATTAGGAGGGGAGAGCTGTAAGACCCGTGTCCTAATCCGTACTGTTCCGTTAGCTTCCGCGATCCTTCCGGTCAAATTTCGGCAACCTTCGCACCGTATTCGGTGTTTGCGCACGATCCTAAGCCAGGTCCCGCGCACCGACGTCGGCTTGGTCTGAAAGTTATATCATAGCGACCGCGTCGTCGCCGCGGTTCCAACGCCGTGACTTGCGCACCGAACCGATACCCAGGCAAGAAGATGCCGATCAGCGTTTATTCCGAAGAAACACCGCGCGTTGCGGATTTCGAGGGAATCTCTACAATTAGTCCCATCAATCAACCATTAAAGCATCCCATACCTCAAGTACTACAACCCATCTCCACCTTTTACAAAAGTCTACCCTCTTTCCACCTCACCACTCCTCTTTTTCCCATTTTCAACATCAACCATACCTCCTTTTACAATTTTCAACCCAAACCATCCCCCATCACTCCATCACCCATCTCTTTCTCTCTCTCCCTCTCTCCCTTTACAACTATCTCTCTTATTCATTTTTTTAAAAAATCCAAATCCAAGAGAGAGCACCATACGTATGAGTCCCCCATGGTGAGAAAACTTCATTTGTTAGGTCCACCTTTCCTACCCCCTTCATCTCTCATCTCAACCATCCATTTTTCATCTTCCTCCATCAAAGAGAAGCACAAGGAGCTAAAGAAGCCAAGGGAGCAAGAAGATCAAGTGGTGGGTGCCTTGATAGGGTAGATTTTCATATTTTTAAGATGGGCCAAGTGAGGCCAACCGATCAATGGTTTGGATCTCACTTTGGACCCTAAGATGTGGCCGATGGCTCATTTGGATCATCATGATGTTTATTCCTTTACATGCTTAGGGTCATCTAGACCATTTATTTTAGTGGAGAAGGGATCTTCACCGTTGGATTTCGATCTCATGGATCCACATGTAACGGGACCCACTTGATGTATGATTTAGTGCAAGGGAGGGCCCATAGTGCCGGGGTCCCTCCATCACGCGGGTCTCATTTTCTATCTCTCTCCCTTTTTATTTTATTTTTATTTTTATTTTTATTTTTATTTATTTATTTATTTATTTATTTATTTTGGTTATGATAATGAGATTGTGTGGCCCACTTGAATGGACCCCACCATTAAGCATGTATTTGATCCCAAGCCATTTGTAGGTGGGGGCCCACTTTTCGCATAGGTTGTGACCACCATCCATCATTTGGTGGCCCACCTGAACAGGGCCCACCTTAAAGTATTATGCATCACTGTCCAGCGTCCAGGGACGCTGGACGTTTTAGGGAAACAAAAATATTAGCTTGATTTACAAGCTTTTTGGGTGGACCACTTGTTCAGGTCCCACCTTGATGCATGTGTTCAATCCAAGCCGCCCAAACTTTTTCTCAGACTATCTTAGTCGTTGAGCTGAGAAATGAGGGTGATCCGAGTACCTGGTGGGCCATAGCATTAAAACGGTGATTTTCACCTTTCAAATTTACTTAAAATTTCTTACGCGCCAGGACATGTCCAATATTGGGCTCGATGGACTTGTCATAGTCTGTAGAGACGAATGACTGGGGTGGATTTGCACGATGCGGGCCGCACACCCGAAAAACCATAAGAAAATGGTTTTTTTTAAAAAAAAAATCTTAGGCAGCAGCAACGCTGCTGCCGTTGTCAGTACCGCACCGCAGGCAGCGCCTGCTGCTGCGTGCGACGGGCGGGCGGGCGAGCGAGCTGCAACCCACGGCCCTTGCCGTGGGCCCCACCTTGATGTTTACGTGTCATCCAAACCGTTCATGAGGTGGGCCCCTCCCTGATGTAGGCCCGCTCAAAATATCAGCTTAATCCGAAACTTAGGTGGCCCACACGAAAGGAAACAGTGAGGTTGAGCGTCTGCCATTGAAACCACTGCTCTGGGCCACGGAAGTTTTGGATCCGGCCGAAATTTGTTCTCCCAATTCTTTTGGGCCCGCGGGTCAATATCAATGAATTGGATGGAATGTAAACGTTATGGTGGGCCCCACATGGAGCCCACAGTGATGTAAGTGTTTTAGTCTCACCGTCCGCCTGGACGGTGGACGTAGAGCCACTGTGATGAGTGTGTGGGCCCACTGTGATGAGTGTGTGGGCCCACTGTGATGTGTGCGTGTGTGTGTGTGTGTGTGTATATATATATATATATAAAATATTATATTTCATATAATATTATATGTATTATGTATATATATATTATATACTATATATATATTATATACTATATTATATGTATATATTTGTACTAATGTTGAGGCCCGTGATTGAGGCCCACCTTGATATATAGGTAAGGCCCACCTCAGTACTTGTGACCCATGGTTGAGGCCCACTTTGATGTATATATAAGGCCCATGGGTCGAGGCCCATTTAATGTATCAGGGGCCCATGGGTCGAGGCCCATTTGATGTAATGGGGCCAATGAGTTGAGGCCCATTTGATGTGCACATGGGGCCCAATTGGTGAGGCCCATTTGATACATATAAGGCCCAGGTGAGTAGACCCATTTGATGTACATATGGAGCCCAACTGTCGAGGCCCATTTGACACGTGTAAGGCCCATAAGCTTAGGCCTATTTGATATGTTCTGAAGCCCCGGGTTATAGCCCATTGCAATGTACATAAGGCCCATTGGTGTGGCCCACTTAATGAATATAAGGCCCATATGACTTGGCTAATTTGATGTATTTAAGGGCCCAATGGATGTACCTAAGGTCCATTGCAATGTGTGATCCCAAAATAACTTATGAAATGATATTTGTGGGTCGTGCCTTGGGAGCAATGTTGGTTTGACGTCCACATTGTAAGTGTAGTGTGGTTAAATGTCCGCATTATGACTTTCCCTTGGGCCCACTGTTAGGCCCATATGTGTAATGTGTAGGCCGTCTAGGCCCATCTTCATTATGAACATCATCCACCCCATATAACATATTTAATTCCATGATTCATGATCATATGCATCATACGTATGCTTGATATGAGAAATGACTGATCATAGCATAGCCTTCGGGCAGATGTTTAGGGGCTCCCGTACAGGGGGTGTTGCCCTACATGAGCGCACGATACGCGCAGGATTGCTGCATGACTGAATAGTGTGATTCATGCATTCGCATTGTGTGGTATAGTTACTGTACGCCCTAGCGACATCAGGGCCGTAGCCTCCACAGACGTATCGTGGTTGACAGGATTGGATACCGAAAATACTGTTCTACATGGGGTGCGATAGATATCCCTGGGTGAAAGTCCCTAAACCCTTATGGTACCAGGAGGTTGCTCCAACGTCTAGACCGAGTGGGTGCATGAGCGCTGAGTGCCGATTACCAGACGGTTGCGCTTTCCACTGTGTCGTGGTCGGTTGGAAGGGGGTGCGGCCTTACCCGCCCGAGAGTAGGGGGCAATGCTAGGCTGAGTCTGACCAGCTCGAGGAATGGGTCCGCTATTGACGAGCCGAGCCCGATATTGGCAGGCGGATAGTGAGGTCTTTTCCACTCACCTTATTGCGCGCGATGGGGCGGCAATCTGGCTTGGAGTGTACTAGACCCCGGTGATATTCCAAATTTGAGCCGTATTGACATGTGGACTTAGATGAGGATTTGTATGCTTGACTTGCATTTTGTATTGCATGGCCTTGGTATGGCCGACATCATTCTTTGCACCGCATGGCCTTGGTACGACTAATGGGATTCTTAGCATTCATCAGCATGTTCCGCATTACTCTGATACTGCATGACTACATTATCACCTTGAGCATACACTTTCACCACCCTCTAATCTTTCTATAAGCTTATGCACGACCGTTGCGTGCAGGTGACGTTGGATCGCAGCAGCGCTGAGGATTGGACGTGTGGCTGATCTTCTTTTGGAGTTTTGGTCTATCTTCATTGTATTTCCCTTATGCTCATTGTACTTGTAAAGTTTTTGATTATAGTGGAAATGTGATGGAGTTTTTGGTTGTTGTTTGTGGGTTATGCCTTTGGTTATGCCTATTACAAATCAAACTGATGTTGAAAATCCTCCTTGTAGCATCCCAGGATCGGAACCTGGCGAATGGGCGCTGGGAGCCGAGAATGGGGTTCTACGGAGGCTGTCGGCGCCAGATTCGGCGATCGGAAATTTTGTGAGCCCGGTTTCCGAGTTTGGGGCGTGACATCTAGGGTTTCAAGGAGCAGAGTAAAAGGGCGGAGGAGCCTCCCAAGAGTTTTTCTTCTATCATAGTTTGTTTTTAATGTTTTCTTCTAAGATTTTATATCTAATCATGTTTATGGTTAGCTAAATCTCTTAACTAGGGTTAAGAGGTGAAACTTGTAGCATGTTGAAATGCTTTTCTTGTTTTGATTATTGTTCTTGTTGAACTTCTTTAATTCTAATTTGATATTTAAGGGATACTTTTAGTTTTTAAAGGTTTGTTGTGACTCAAATTATAATAGATCTGCAATAGCTTTGAGTATCTTCTTTTTCTTATTTTGAGATTGTGGGATTAGTAAATCTTGTTGTTAGCCATTGTCTCTAAGGCATGGTTTGGTGATGGAATTTGTTCCAACCCTCAAAATTCTCATTCATTGAGAATTAGGTTAATGAAAGTTTAGATTTGATTTTATTGATATATCTTCCAATTAGATAGGATATGACTCTAATTCCAATTATGTTTCTTGAATCAAATAAGGAAACATCTTGATAGGTGCAAGTGGATCCGTGGAACCCTAGTTCCCACCTTTAAATTCACAAGTTTTAATTAAACAATTCACAATTACTTTTCTAATTATTCAGATTTAGTTTTAGATCTTCTCCTAGTTCTGCTTCTAGTTACTTTCAGAAATGTATGAGATTAGTCCCTGTGGATTTGACCTCAGTCTTACAGAGATTATTACTACTTCACAACCCTACACTTGAGGTTGTGAACAAAAAATCTTTTTCTATGGAAGGCAAAGGTGCAAACCATCATCAGAGGACAAACCCCACCCTTTGAATATCGACTGATCCTATATACACATTGAGTGAGTAGCTAAATAGGTGATCGATCTCATCAGATCTCGGTCATACACTATGTGTCTACATTTCTTAGCTCTTGGGGTCATAATTGTTTGTTTGAATTGAGCTGCAATTTCAATTCTGGCATGCCTGCACATGTATAACCAAAAACCACAGTAAGAGACTGACCAAGATCGCCTGAAAACAAGGCAAAGTTTGGTCGATAATTTATTAGCAATGGATGTTGTCGATCTATCCGTTTGGGATATGGTTTGTGATATATTGAGATGGTATTACGACCGAGTATTGAGCTTGCAATCTCTTAGACAATTTGCATGATTTGGTCATGATATACTCGTTTATGAGCTTCAACGACTGGTGGTGGCTTAGGGACGAGTCGGTTTAGTCTCTCTTGGATAAAGGATTCCTTAGGAATTGCTGAGGATTATATCCTCCTGGTAATCATTGATTCTGATTTTCAAGTATGAAATTTCTAGCCTCTCGTTCTAGTCATTTAAGTTCCACAAGAGGAGGAATGTTTCACATCTCCTAAGCTGTGACTAGAAGATGATTCCTTTGTAGAGGCGACATAGATGGCAACTGAGCTGCATTTTCGATAGAACTTCCTTCGACATTTTATTGCATTACTGACAGCGTTCGTTCGGCCATCATAACTATTAATTGATGCATAGGCTTAGTCTGGCTGGCCATGTATATACTAGTATTCTCAGTTTAAATACGGAATTGCTCAACTTGGGCTCTCACATATTATTGTACATGCTAAATACTCAATTGTGCATCTCGAAGTACGACCGCTATCTCGTTTGGAGGAACAATCCGAGAGTTCAATCCTCCTTCCTGGTCTTTAGTACCAAGCGTTAGATTGTTGTTCAAATTCAACGATTCAAGGGCCGCTTGAACCTGCACATCCACAACTAGAAGTGGTGCAGTTAGCATAGAGGGATCGATCATAACAATTCGAGTACTTCTTCTATTCATAATTGACAATATTTCACTAGTAAATTAGAAACGATGTCCCACCAACCATGCCAAAAACTATTGTTGCTTTGTTTTTTACTATAGATATGTGGGCATGCCAAAATTAGATTTGCGGCTCAATTCAAACCGAACGACTATGATCCCAAGTGCCGAGATAAGCATACATGTAGTGTATGACCGAGATTTGATGAGATCACTCACTTATTTAGCCATTCGCCCAATGTGTAAAATAGGATCATGTGATATTCAAAGGGTAGAGTTCATCCTCTAATTGGTTTACACCTTTGCTTTCCATATGAAATGACTTTTTAGTATAGATAAAGCGAAATGAGAAAGAGATTCTTGTAGTCGGTTGTGAAGAACAGCTGAAAAACACCTCTCCAATTGAAGAACTGAATATAGCGTACGAGCGTAGACTCAAATTACAGATAAGTTATCAGCTACTTGATTAATGCTATACGATTATACTACGGAATATAAATGACAAGCTTAAAATAAGCGAATTCATTTGCTATTTATTACCTTAATTGAGCCATGTGGATCATTCCCACGTTTTGACAATTGCTATAATTGTTGGGCACTATTTAACTTTATCTATTTCTCTTTCTATCATATATCATATAATTACTTTTTCACTATAACTCTTTTATCCGTCGCTCTTCTATCAGTCCCTTAAACAATGATGTAGCATTGTTTGATGTGCTATAGCTGTATTACTAAGAAATGCTCTTCTATCAGTCACTTAAACAATGATGTAGCATTGTTTGATGTGCTATAGCTGTATTACTAAGAAATGGTTTCGGTAGATATCCACAAATCTTCCAATACACCATGTATATCCATCCGAACCATATGTAACGTAATCTGATTGGTTCTCAGGAGGATTGGCGATGATGGCTATCAACAGCCTGGACATATGCAACCTTTGACACGCGGACGCTTGTCAAAACTGGATAATAGAACAACGAACCATGCTTGTGTACCTCGCCATAATTTACTCTCTAATTTGGAGCCACGTGGATGGAACTTTCATCTGTGTAATGTCACCATGAAACCCAATGATCCAACACTCCGGTAGGCCACACACATCATGGTAAACAATTGGGATTGAACGCCAACCGCTGGTTTTGTGTAGAGCGCATTGGTGGTCTTTATATGCCATCCAATTCAATACATTGATCTGTTTTGCCTCACCGGGCTGAAACAATATTATTCAATGTCACGGTATTCTGCAACTCAGGTGTGCCATTACCACACGAATTTATAGGTTTAAGTGTAATTTTATGGGGTAGCCCAGCAGAGGGGTGAATCGGCCTGGTTTATGAGATCAAGGCCAAAAATAAGGTGGCATGAGCGGGATTGATTTCATCCATGTTAAGTCGTTACCCATGTTAGAGAAAGCAACATGCCTAGGTAGCTACGCGAGGTATGCAAGTGTCTTCTCAGTGTTTTTCCAGAATAAGTGTAGTTGTTGGTTCATGTATCTAAGCTGCAATTTATATTTTGGATAGTTTAGTTTAAATTACTAGTGGTGGCATGCGAATTTTAAATATTTGGTTAGTGCATACATATCATCCCCGCACTCTAACAGAGTGTCAAAGTTTTTCCAGTAATAGAATAGTTAGACAACGCTTCCAACTGTAAGGGATCAGTTTATGGTATTGTTTTTCTAGGTAAGAATAAAACCACGTAGTTGCATTGAAGAAGTTTCGTTTTTGATAATTTCCATTGGTTATATATATATATATATATATATATTTTAAAAAAATAAAAATAAAAATAAAAATAAAAATACACCTATGCTTCCACATGCAAGCCTCTTTTCTGGCGGGACCCACCAGTCGATGCGTTTCTATTTCCAGCATTGGCTTGCTTTTGTTAAGGATGGCACCTTCGAGGTTTTCAAGTACGGCGGGGGCAAGAAGTGGAAACGAAAGTTATGAGCAAGCGACCGCGAATGTCTTCTTTCCATATTCTGCGTTCCCAGTGGGGTCCGCACGTGCTGATATTTTGATTAATATATTAGTTTCCTCTTCTGTATGCTGTCGGCAGCGGTACGAGGTTCGCGCCCTTGGAGACGTGGGCACTTCCTATCCATTCATGGAAAGTCCGCTCCCACCCAGCCCACCCGCTTTTCTCGCTTCTCATGTCCATCCATCTAGGAACGAATAAAGGGATCTGAGGGGCCATCTTGAAGTATGGTTTCATCCACACCGTCCATCCATTTTTCCATATCATTTTAGGCTACCAGCCCGAAAAAGAGGCACTTCCAAGATTCAAGTAGGCCACACCACCGAAAGCAGCGTTGGTAATAACACCCACCATTGAAATCTTTTCGGACACCCACGTTGAAACGGATTCCTGCGCAAGAATGTCGGCGGGTTCACCTCCATGTTCTTCAAAAATCCACCCCGTCCATCAGTTTTTGCAGACCAATCTCAGGCCATGTTTGATTTTCTAAGATAGATGTAAATGTACAGTAAATGAGTAATAATTGAGTAATAATTATTTTCTTTGGTAATTACCCAGATATTTTTAACTCTTATTTTTTTCAATGTAAAAATTCTGCCAAATATATGTGAGGCCCACCGTAATGTACGTGGATTCTTCACACCATTCATCTGTTGTGCCAACTGAATTTAGGGCATGAGCTAAAAAATGAGGCACATTCAAAGTTCTAGTGAACCACACCACGAGAAAAAAGGGAATCAAACACCCACTATTAAAAGCTTTTCAGGGCCGGTGTAGTTTGATGTAGGTCACTTGAATGTTGAAACTGCTTTATCTTTCTGTTCATTCCTCGCAATGTTACGATAAAATGGATGGATGATGTGAATATGTCATGTACATCATAGAAGGCCTCGTAAATTTAAGTCAGTCTTTTTGGGCAGTTTTTTGAAGCATAAAAACCTTCCTACTTTCTAAAAGAGTGAAATGGTAATAATTGATAATTTATAGGACATTTACAGAAATTTTTGAAAATCAAACGGGCTAAAAAAAATTTGAGGCGGATCTAAAACTGAAGTGGGTTACACGAGGTGGGGAAAGAAATTCCTACGGTCGAAACCTTCCTTGCCACCGCTTAATGTTTATATGCCTCCAGATACTTTATAAGATCTTTCCCACAGGGACGAAGTGGAAACGTAGGAAAAAAAAAACAGAAGAAGCCAGATACAACTTTTACGGGCATGAGAATGTTTCAACGGTAGTAACTTAATCCCGCTGTTTCCTGTCGTCTGGCCCACAAGAGTTTTTGCTCCACCTCATTTTTTTTTTTGAATGTCCTGAAATAGGCTTGCAAAACGGATGGATAGAGTGATTTTCTCACAAACATCACCGTGGCCCCACCTAGCATCCCAGCTCGGGAACTTCCTGGGAAACGCTTTTGGAGGAAATCCACCTCCCGTTTAAACCTTACTAAGGTCGATCGTGTTGGTTAATTTCCATCCTAAACTTCGGTTGCCCCTAAAAGGTTTTCAATAGTGGGTGTTTAATCCCCACTTTGGTACACATGACCCTTAGAACAGGCTATTTTTTTGGGCTAGTATCCTAAAATTATACGGCAAAATGGATGCACGGTTATGATGAAACCCATACATCAGGATGTCCACTCAAGGGGCCCGTTCGTTCATAGCTAGGGACAAGCGAGGATACTTATCAATCCGTGTCGTCCATCCTCTGTCCGTCGTGGGCGAGCATCAATCTCGGATGTGTTGTACCCTATTTTTGGCATTCTTGAAAAAATCAATTAGGAAAATAACACCAGAAGCATACAGCATGCTGAAAATTTTCAAAGATATTTTGATCACCTGTTGAGGAGATGACAACCGGTACTGGTGGGATAATACACGTCATACAAATATAGAGCATGATCGAGTAGTGAAAGAAGAACCGTGGCTGAGAGAAAAGTGGTGCTGAGGTGGCTACCCGGACATGTCTAAGAAGAATTTGGAAAGCTAAAGTAGTGCTGAAACAATTGTTGTTACCGATTGAACGTTGGAAGAAGCATTTAGATGGCTATCTTATGGAGGTCTGTAAGTAGCAGAGGAGATCAACAACGCAACATGTCTCATAACAACTCAATTAAACAAACAAATCTATCAATTATCCTTTATGTTCCTTGGCATAGTCTATCTTTTACGTTCCTTAGCATAACTAGTAGTCTAATTGTACTTTAGATTAGTGGTAAATTAGTAGATATAATCTAAGTCTACGCTCATACGTTAGATAATTTCTATTGAAATACAAGCAGTTTTCTCAGAAATGTGCTTTGCAGTTACTCACTGCGGTTGACTGTAAGTGTTTCTTTTTTATTTTGCCCTCATATTTTGTAACGCCCTAGATTTCGAGGATTGAGCAAAGCTCAACTCTTGAGATGCAACGCATCACTTATGCAACATATATAATGATGTTTAAATGTTGTCCATATTAGTGCATTTAACATGAGTGGGATTATACTAAAACAACATATCATACTCAAGAGATAATGTAATTTAGCAAACGGAAGACTGAAATATATGTATTGAGATAAGTAAGCGGTTATCTGCCTCTAGAGAATGAAAATGTAATAGGGTTGAATATATACATGTTTTGTTTCAAAATATACACAATGTCAAAATGTAAAGTGTCCGACTAAATCATATATCATTGTGATCCCGTCGAAGCAGCACGAGGTCTACATAGACCCGCCTGAGAGTTGGACGAAGGAGAATTCCTCCTCCTCATCCATATAGTCCTGCTCCACAGTATAGACTCCATCGTCACCTACATCTAAATCAGAATTTAGTTGGTGTTTTAAAACTCCATCCTAAGTGGGAATGAGTAGCTAATTCAGTGAAACTATAAAGCAAAGGTTAACATGTTATCAATTCAGTCAAACAGTAATAATAAAGCAGTACAACAATCATGTCCTAAGTACTCTTATTAATGTAGGGAAGCTATGCTAAAATGATGCATGCCCTCGCATAAAGCTCCCTCAAGCGACTTCCTCAACCATTCTCACATGACAAACTCCCTAAACATGTACTTCCACACCAAAGCACATGCAATGCGGTGCATGATCATATTGGCCAAGTAATTGATTAGGCTTATTCATACAGTGGATTCGGGAAGCTAAGGTACCTCCCTTTTCATCATTAACCCAAACGGGGATCCATCTAGGGTCGTCAATCCTAGTTAGTAACATACGATAGGCAAGTTGTAGGGCATCACCCCTAATGAAAAGTAGTCGATAGGAAAATTCAAAAGTTTATACTCAAGGTCACTCCACCAACGCCCTACCAACTGGAGCGCTATTTTCAAAGGGGGTCCGGATCAGACGGTTCACCCCAACCCACGCTGGGACTGCAGCCAGGATGCGCCGGTGTAGGCCGACAACTCAAACACGGTGTCCCATACCACCATGCCCAGCTCACGAGTTTGGGTTGCTCATTGGTCACTACGAGGAGGCTCGTCACCCCAGCGTAGACCGACAATTCAACCACAGTGTCCCATACTACAATGCCCAGCTCATGAATCTTAGAGGATCGTGGTACCATGGTTGAAATGGGTCTTTATATTGGTAAGCGGTACCTTAGATTCAAGCAGTAATGTCCATACATGGTGAACATACAATAGGGCAATCAGTTTGTTAGGGAAGTTCGATTGGTACGGGCACATGCTGATTTAATCGACGTGGAGTGCATAAGCACCCGTGTGGCCTAACCACTGTCGACAATCTTCATACCACCCGGATTCATCGGATTTTCTTAAATGTGGCGTGACTAATTCAGCCACTCGAATAGGAAAAGTTACCAATTGCCTGAGTAACGCGGTAGCCCCAATCTTAATCAGATGCAGTAAATAAATATATGTGATAAGTATTTTAGCATTTAACAAATAATCCAAGTAAATACTTCATTTGAACATTTTATCAAACACCTTAAACATGTTAACAAATACTTGCACTTTATCCATAAATTTCATAAGAGTAAATATGATTACATGAAATAAATTATACATACGTATAAGGTAATGCAAAGTACTATCTTAATACTCGTAATAAGTACAAATCATCAACAATTTCTCATTCAGACAATTCAGCAAAACTCGTAATAAGTATAAATCATCAACAATTTCTCATTCAGACAATTCAACAAACACTTAGACTACACTATACCAAATACATAGACTAGGTTAGTTACAACATATATTTTAGCAATTCCTTATACGGAGAGAGTAACGTATATGTGACGATGATTAACCTTAGATCAGTAATCACGGCAAGCTCAAATCACATTCAAATGCTCATTCAAACATTTCAACAAACACATGAAATGCATCTTTTATCTAACATAGTTCATACATGTATATTATACAGGAATAGACATATCTACAACAATATGGCAGCAATCAAGTCAGACATAAATCATTAGCTGACATTGAAAGCATTGAAAATCATAACCTAAATGTTTATAGTTAGCACATTTCATCGAATTGCTCGTTTCGAACTCGGTTCGAATCCTACGCTCCCGTCTACAAAAGATTAGGGTTAGGATTTCTTACTCAAATCGAAGTTGGAATGACTCGTGTAGCGATGGTGGGGAGGCGATTCGGTACGTGGAGTAGTGAGAGTGAATCCTAGCAATGATCTCCCAAACTCTCACTCTACTCCTCATTCTTTTCTCCTATTTTCTCTCTTCTCTCACCTAGGGTTTGAGAAATTCGTATGAGAGATGGATGGGGTGGTTTAAGGGCCTTATATAGGCTCAAAAGTGATGTAAATGGGCCCTGACGAATGGGGCTCATCTGGGGGCTCATCTGGAGGTCCATTACCTGTCTATGTCGTAGAGTAAGTTCTCTGACAATGGATCTAGGCTAGATTATGATTTCGGTACGATCGGATTAGTGCATCGACCGTGGAGGACCCGTATCAGATCAACGATCGTTGTCACCGATTAGGGCCACAAGTATATGGATAAGAGTAGGAAAATTTTCCTGATCCATGGGTGAAGTTTGGTCAGAATCTGACGGTCTAAAGTCTTCAATTTCGATCGCAATCGAACAGTCCAATTCACTTAAGTTATGGTTCACTTTCTAAAGATATTCACATTTCTCATACACTTCGCTCAAGGCTCAAGTTGTGCGTTTCTGGATACTATTTGGGCTCAATTCTCGTGATGGCTGTCAAGCCTAATAAGGCGGTCATAACCTTATAGTTTCGTGGTAATCGGACTTAGGACGCGCGGTCTAGGTCCGATATGGAGTTTCAATGTGCTCCCGAGAGGAACTAGGTTTTGGGATTTCTCCTAGGTTTGTAAGGGACATTGAGTCAATGGTATTAATGATTTTGTGTCTTGCCATTTGTGGAAATGGTGGTTCGAGTTAAATCCACCACTTATTTAGTTTAGTACTTAACTAAATTTCGCCCTAATTATGATAGAATAAGGTCCTAGGTAATTTTATGTCCCTTTTTAGTATTTTTAGTTAGTATATTATTTTAATTATTTTTTTATAGTTCGTCATCAAGTCTACTTTATCTCCACCAAATTTCATTAGATTTCATATTCTAGAAAATTCTAAAAATTCTAGAACTAGCAACTGTCTGAACTAATAATTTTTGGATAGTTGTCACATTAACCTAGATTTAATTATATTAAAATTTTTATTTTATTTTTTACTTATTTTTATATGAAACTAAACTTTCAATCTGGCTTTTGAATCACCTAAATCAGAGTTATATTGAGGGATATATGACTTTTTGAAGTAGGTCAAAAAGTACAGAAAATTGGAGCAAGGGTCCACTGAAATTCAGTGCACTAGTGGCGTGCCGCCGACCGAGCGGTGGCGCCATGCCCCGCTGTGCTGTCTGGTGGTGGTTTTGCCATGCAACTTTTGAAATGAGTGTATCTTACAAACCGGAATGATTTATTTGACATACAATATATGATTTTGGGGTAGGAAAAGATGCTCTATTCAAATAACCTATTTATTTCATGAAATTATATAAGATTAATGGTCAAAAACTGATTTTATTTATATATTTACTATTTATAGTAAATTTTAGTTTAGGTATTGTCCTTCATCATTTAAACTCTAGAAATAGTGTCTAATATGAAAGTACTTAGAAAATTTTGAAGAATAAGGTGGTGAAAGGTGAGATTTTTGAAGGAAATGGGTTGAAAGGGGATTTAAGACTTTGGGATTGAGTTTTGAGAAGTCAATAAGGTGTTATGATCGACCCATTGCCTACGGACGTCGATCACCAAGTTGGAAAAAAATCGGGACGTTACATATGTTTGAGTCATTTCGTATGAAAGGCAAGGTACAACCCATTCTCAGAGGACGAACCATACCCTTTGATAATCGCCTGATCATTGTAAACAACATCTTGTGAGTGGCTCAATAGGCACTTGTTTTTCTCACATCTCGATCATATAAGATCAATTATGGTATATCTTATCTTGCACTTGGGGTCAAAGTTGTTTGGTTGGAATCAAGCAGCATAGTCGATTTTGTAATAAATGTCTTAAATCGAGTCTGTTACAGGGCCTATCGATGCAATTGACAATCTATTTGATGTGACCTTTGATGGCATCGAACGGTGCTCGATCCCATCGAAATTCTTTAAAATTTCTTCAGTTGTTCACTGGACTAATTGGGCATCTTTTCGATGCCATCGATATGTGTTCAATGACATTGAAGGTTTGTTCGATGGCATCGAACAAGGCTCAATGCAGTCGATATTTTCCAGATAATCATGTTTCATCTCTAGATAGTTAAGGAGTTATTTTGATGCCATTGATGTGGCTTTGATACCATCGAATGATTAGTTTCGATGACATCAAAGACTGTTAGATGCCATCGACAATTTCTACGCAACTTTATATAGAGTTGCGATTTTATGATATTTATTTTTTTATTTTTCTTGAGATCCTTCTATATGTTATATATATGGGTGTAACACTCTAAAAATCGGCACTCGAGTACAGAGACCCCGATCCCGAGTTTTCAGGTGTTAACTAAACAAAGATGCACGTGTGACCTCATTCAGATTCACATTCATTTCACACAAGTAATCATAGTAACACAATTCAATTTAGCGGAAATAAAATGAGGTAGAGATAGCAAGATCCACTAATATAGGGCTAGCACTTAGGAGTTACAGTTCCAAAAGTGCCGACCACCCATGCGAGAATTATACAAATTACAACAATTACAATAGGAACAGAAGAAAAACTATTAGGCAGGAAGAAGCTAGGGATCTACTCGCCTATTGCACACCACCCACTGGTCCTATTCTCCAGTTATCTGTATATGTTAAATACGAGGCATTAAACGCCAACATAGTAAATAAATATATCTAAGATTGTTACTTGAGACATTCTAGTAAGTAACAGGTTCATAACAAATACATATTATGCAATCAAGCATGTTATCTTTAACGCACAATTACAAAACAAGTTGCCCATGTTACCAACACAACAGAGTACGATAATGATAGCATAATAAACAAATAGTTTTCCAATTTATTTTGTAAGTATATTAATGCAATGATGAAATGATGAATGGTCCTCACAATCCAACACTCCCTCACAAGAAACTTCCATGCCTATTTTACAAATGCCAACACTCCCTCACAAGCGACTCTAACACCAAGTGATTATTAGTCCTAGTTCATACAGTAGGTTAGCAAAGCTAGGATACCGCCATTATATCACGAGTCATTATCAAGATCACGTGGTTTGTTGTGGCATGTGGTGCCTCCTCACTAGTGTCCCTTGATCCAAATTAAGGCATCAATAAGGTATAGGTCATCACATAATATTAAGTATAAACCATCAATTTAGAGGTGCGGGCTTGTCACTCAAAAATAAATAAATACAGAGGAAAGGGGCTTGTCACCCAATTCTACTCACACTCGATTGTTCTAACGATACTCTAGCATGAAACCATTGGCCAGATAATTTGACGAGCACCATTCGAACAATATTCTATCACCTCTATTAGTGCTTAATAGTCACTATGGGGAGGCTCGTCACCCCAGCATAGGCCGACAGCTCGAACACTATATCCCATACCACAATGCTTGACTCATGAGTCTTTGGGGATCGTAACGCATTAATGATTATGAGTAGACTAAATCAATGATAACGGTGGTATCCCATATTCTATTAAATGTTATACAATCACCAAACACATGAATGATCGAGCTTGTATTACACTGATGCAATCGATTACGGAGGACCCTGGGCAAATTGGCATTAGGTGCAAAGCATCCTACGTAATTCTACTGTTGATCATCTGTATTCAACCCTGGTTGGTTGTATAAGCCTGGGATAGCCTCCCTAAAGCGGGTTATCTGCATATTTTGATAATTTACAAAGCTCGATCCACCACAGCAACACAATTCAATCATATTAGCATTTGTAAGCATTAAACATCAAAAAATTCTACTATTAAGAGTTTTATATCATTCAAACATTTCATCGAACATGTTATCAATTAAATAGAAAATAAATACATTTAATTATTCTAAAATACCAAGCAGAAGCTTGGGGGAAGATCTTCACCTTCGAGTCAAAATCCTCAGCTTGGATGCGACCCTAACATCGAGGATTTGGGAAAAACTCTCCAAACCTAAATTAAAGTATAAGACTATCATTAATGATGTGGATTTAGTCCTAATTAAATATTAAACAATGAATTACGACTTAACTAACTCAATTTGATTGATCCATCAACTCGGTTTGATGAATCGGGATTCGAAATCGGTGCACATCTGAAACTGTAACGGAGTGAAGCCTGATTACGGTTCCCACAAGAGTATGGATTACTCTAATCGATAATTGTAACTCAAAATCCTAACAAACTCAACCTTAATATTATGGTTTGAAAGAATCGATGAAAATGAAAGGGGTTTTAACCCTTATGACTCAAAATGTAGGAAATAAAAGAAAGAGATGGAAAAACAAGTAGAAACTTCTTACCTAGCAAAGGGTAAAAGATCTATCCCTAAATCATTGGATCTCGGCCATGGAAATCATGAATTCGAATGCAAATGTGAGATCTTACAAGATCCGGTAAGACAACGAGATGTAGCACCAGGCTCCACAATTTCACCCTTCCCTCACTTCCTCTCTTTCTCTTTCTCTTCATGGCTTTTCAAAAATTCGTATGGGGAGAGGGAGAGTGCACATAAGGTTCTTTTATAGAGCCAAAATTGATGAAAATGGCCCCAATGGCCCTTTATACATTATATTTACCTTGAAGGGGATTGTTTCCAACCAATGACACCCATCAGGAGGTGTACTGGTCAATTTGATCCATGGGATAGGTGTCCCACTATATATGTTTAAACACAACCATCTGATGATCAGACATGCCGATCAACCAGAAAGGTCCCACCCAAATCGAAGGTCACTGAGCGTCAATCGGGTTTGCAACTATATGGATTTGATTAAGACATTAATCTAAGTTATTGGCCAAAATTTGGTCACAATCTAACGGTCCGAAAGCCACAACTTTACAAAAGAGCAGAGAGCCCAATTCACTTAAATTTCAGGTCTCTACTTAAGGCATTCGTGTATCCCAAGCACTTGACTTTTGGCCCAAGTTGAGCATTTATGGGTACTTTCTTTCTTCTCTACTCATAATGGATGTCAAGCTCACTAAGACGAACATCTCTCTATAGTCACAGGTTTAGTGGCCATTAACAGGCAGTCTAGAGCTTGTTCAGATAATCAAGGCATTTTCGGAATGAAATGGGTCATGAGATTTTTCATGTACGATGATTAGGCTTTGGATTAGCTAAATTCATAGTGTGGCCTAGTTGCAGTTAGTGGAAACGTTGATTCAACTCTAATCCCCCTAATCAAGAACCCTAATTCAACTATACTAGAAACTACCCGAATTTGTAAAATGTACTAAAAATATAAAATATTAATTTAATCATATGAGATGATTCCTAGTATGATTATAAGTAATTCCTAAGAATATATTGAATATAAAAACTTTAAGATGAAAAAGATATGCGCAGCACGTCGACAACATGTAGTTCTAGAAATTTACAGATTCAATATGTCTATTTCATATAATATTTTTAGAATTTTTAGTTAATATATTATTTATTAATTTTCTAATAATTCATTATCAAGTCTTCTTTATCCCCACCAAATTTCATCTCATTTTGATTTCTAAAAAAAATTTAAAATTTCTGGGAGTCCTAGCTGCCTGAAACTAATAATTTTGGTAAAGTTTCTAAAAATATATAAACTTAACATCATTTTAGTTTTGTTTTATTTTTTAATATATAAAAATAGACTCATCAATATTCAATATGACTTTTGAATCACCCCAAACGGAGTTGTAGAAAAATAGATATGAATTTTTGAAGTCAGGGCACTAAAACTGTCAAAATCTGAACATGTAGATTATTGTTGAACAGAGTTAATCGGTTTAATCGAGTCCCACTCGTGCAACCAAGCCCTACTATCCAGATTTACTCAGTTGCTCAAGGTTTACTTAGTGAAACTGAGCATTGCAGTCTAGATTGCCCCAGTTTGCTTGGTGCAACCGAGTTCCACTCGGTTCCACCGAACCTTGTTGTTCTTGTTCTTCAAAATTCTCAAATTTCACTTAGTCGAGCAGTTTTGGTGGATCCAAGGTTACTTCTTTTGGTCTCAAACATGTATGAATACACAGACATACATGCACTCAAGTTCGATAAATCAAAGATAATGCTTAAGGACGTCCAATTCCTAGCTGACAAAAATCTAAGGCATTACAATGGGTGTAAGCGGGATTGGGAGTAGATTATAGGGTTTCTAAATCGTACAAGGGTTTCAAAGGGTATAGTAAGGGTGAGATTCGAAGTTGTTCGATTCAGGTAAGTTCTTTACTTTGTAATTTCTACTTTCATAGCGATCATCTGTCTCTTTGTGCCGTGGTTTTTTTTCCAAAAGGATTTTTCAACATTAAATCGTTGTGTTCTCTTTGCGTTTTCTTGGTGTAATTAGATTGATATCCATGATTCATCTTTGTGTGCTTCTATGGTCCCCCATGTAATGCTCCATGTTTTCAGGACCCGAGTATATGACTCGTTTCCCAAAAACTCGAGTATGAACCTATAGAGAGCCAAATCCCCCCCACCCCCCCACACACACACACACACATATATATATATTACATTCGGAGATGGAAACAACTATAAGATTATTGGCCAAGGTAATGTACATCTTCCTAACTTACCTCTCTTTGAAAATGTCCTATAAGTTGAAGGCTTAAAACATAATCTCCTGACCATATCTTAGATATGTGATAATAAACACAATGTAAAATTTTCAGATCACGAATGTGAGATAATTAATGAGAAAGGAAATGTAATATTAAATGGTCACAGAACTTCTGAAAATTGCTATATAATTGATGACTCTTGCTCAACAAACCATTCATGTTACATGGTCCATGAAAGTGCCCTTATTTGTCAATTAACGTGACAGTTAAGTCAAAGTCCAGTGATCCCCACTTGAAGACTATAAGATGAAAATTTAGCAAAGTGGAAGCGTTCAATGATCTCCAAAAGTAAATTAAACCTCACAACCCATGTCCAAAACATCTCAGGTAATCCCCTTACAAATGTTCCAATATGTTCCAAATTCAACTAGGAAAACATCTTTAGAAGATTAGAAAATAGAAAACCAAGTTGCAAGAACATATAAAACATCAAAAGGTTATTGCAAATTTTAAGTCATCGAACAGACTTCGATGACATATAGAATGGACTCATTTCTGTCAAGTAACCAAACCAAAATTGTAGATCAAATCTCGATTACATCGAACAGGGTTTGATGATATCAAACTTAGATATTCGATGACATCGAAAATGAGCACTCATATGTTCAGCAAGCTCAAGTTGAAAATTACTTAAATGATCGATGATTATAACCATGTTCGATGACATTGAAATTCAAACTTCGATGACATCGAATGTATGCTCGATGACATTGAATCTATACTGGACTTGTCTAGAGAGTTCTATTGGAAAATCATGAACTCTTCGAGGACATCGAATTCCCTTAGATGACATCAAAGTTATGTACGATTACATCGAACATGGACTAGACTTGTCCAGAGTGTTTTACAAAAAATAAATTGAACTCCTCGATTTCATTGAAATGTCTTTGATGACATCAAAATTCAAATTTTGATGACATGAATCATGTTTAATGACATCGAACAATTAAATGAGATTGTCCAACAAGCTCCAAGCAATTTTAGTGAAAATTCCAATGCCATCGAACTATCATTCGATAACATCGAAGGTTACCTTTGATGACATCGAACAAACTTCGATGACATTGAACGTGAACAAAATCTGCCCTTTTTCTACCATTGGGATTTTTCCGTTTATATTCGAAAGCTTGCTTTCTTGGTTTGAAGTGAGAAAATTAGTGAGATTTAAGAGAGTTATTGCTAAAGGAAAACACCTACCATCTCAAATCACTTTTCTCATGGGAGTTCATCCTTCAATCTGATCTTAAATGTAATCACTGAAAATTCAATAAATTGGATTGAAGAATGAACTCTACCATTCAAGGATCTTCTAGCAGCTCATTTATTGGCAAATCATTGAGCTAAAATCCTTTGATTGCTTGATATTTGGAAATCTCATCCACACATAAAGATCAACATTTAATAGAGGAGATGCACCAAAATACCATGACCCAACAATCGGTGACTTATATTGGAGCACCTATATTTCTTGCAGATCAAGGGAATTGAAGACTCTTTATCAATAAGAGAGATTAACTTCAATATGTGCTGACACGAGGCTCTCTCACTTACGAGTAATAGAGTCCATAGAGTCTGAAACCCCTTTCTTGTGTAGGATCTGGTTTCAGAGTTTAAACAAACTCACTAAGACCTTTTGTAGGTTGTAAGTACTTATACTAAAAGCACATTTTATTTTGTCAAATTTCGTAGTCTGGGTACGATCACAAGCTTGAACTGAAGACAAGCTATCAACTCGATCAAGCATTTGGAAAGAAGGCTCAACATCTTCATGATTTGAGGTTCAGAACACTTCGTATGAGTCAACCTTCAGTCGATATAAATCTAGTTTAACCATAGGGTAGATGTATTTCACTCACGCATGTTTATAATTATATTTCATGTTAAATGCACTCAAGTTAGGCCAGTCTGAAGTCTGGTTCGACCAGCCTAACCATTTAGGTCAACCCTATAATATTTGGTCAAAAAGACAGATCTAGAAAGATCTTTTTGCAGTAGGTTCGGCCAACCCAACCTGGATTCGGCCAACTGAACTTGCTTTTGGCTAGCCCAAGGTGGTATCGGTCAAGTTTCGAACAATGGAACAAAATCCAATTTTGGACCAGTTAGGCCAGTTGAACCTCCTGCTCGGCTAGCCAAGTGTTCAGCCAGCCGAACTTAGGCTTAGGCTAGCTGAAGTTTTGAAAGATTTTATCCCACGATTTTTGAGTTTCGATTGGAACATAATGTTTGAAGTTCGTCCAGCCGAACTGAATCTCGAGCTAGCCGAACTACACAAATCATTGGCTATAAATAGAGGCTTTCTCTTACTCTTTAAATGACGAAAATTCATAGTCTTATATTGTGTTGTAAAGAGAGATCATTCAAGACTCTTTAAGCTATTTGTGTTGTAATTCGTATTTTTATTAGTTTATTCTATTCTCCTTCTCAAAGTTAGATTAAATTGTTTTTGATAGAGTAATCCATACTCCACTTTAAGAAAGGGAGATTCGAATTTGCAGCAATAGAGTTTCATTCATTTCATTAAAAATTTATTAGATCCCTTTATATCTTTTTGGGTTGAACTTATACAACGGCTTCATCAATATCCCAAGAAGAAGATCACCACATTCAAGCTACAACTACGACTTCGACTCCCCAAATTGAAGATCAGTACTATCTTTTAAATTATTTCTGTTTGGGTTTTTCTGAGATGACTTGAAAATCTCAGTGGGTTTGTTTGTGGTGATCTCGAAAAATCACTAAGTGGGTTTGATTGTGATAGCTCATAAAAATCGTAATAATTGTATAAAGTAGGTTGCATTAAGGCACCGAACCACTATATTTCTTTTGTGCATTGTGGTGATTAGATATTATTATTTGTGCTATTATTATGAATTACTTATTCTTTACTTTAGTTTGATATTTTGATTTCAAAGACGTCGTGACATAAGGTTTTCTTACTTAAATCTTTTAGGTGTAAGGTTGTCCTACGAACTATGTAATATTAAGAATTCAATACTTTACAAAATTGTATTCCATTGATTTATTATTCCGCATTATATCGAAATATTTGAAATTTTCCTATCCACCCCCCCTCTTAAGAGATCTATAGCTCATCCTTTCAAGTGGTATCAGAGCGAGAATGCTCTTTTTGGGATTAACTTTCTAGAGCTAGATCCAAAGCTATTGGAATATCAAATTTTGATAGTCTATCCATTTTTAGGCCACCACCCTTCTATGGCTCGAACTATTTGTCAGGCCTGTGTCCTAATACCATTCCGTTCCATAGGATCCTGCGGTCCTCCCGGTAGAATTCTGGCGACTCGCGACTCGTAGTTAGTATTTGTGCTCGACCTTAAGTCACATCCTGTAAAACCGAGCCGACTTAACCTGCACTATAAGAAACAGAGCCTTTATTGATGAAATTTTTACCAACGAAAAAAATTTCATCGGTAAAAGTATGTTTTTAGCGACGAATTTTTTTTTTGTTGGAAAAACTTCACTTTTACCGATGATTTTTTTTTTCCGTCGATAATAATATTTTTACCCACAAAAATTTTCATCGGTAAAAGTATTTTAATTTTTAAGATAGAAAATTTTCATGCTTTTTTGAAAATTACATGGTAAGAGCTTTATTGATGAAAATTTTCATCGGTAAAAAGAAGAAAGCAACTTTTACCGATGAAAATTTTCGTCGGTAAAAGTATTATATTTTTCACTTAAAAATTTTGGCAAAAACGTAGAGGAGACTTTTACCTACGAAAATATGAAAATATTCATAGATAAAAAACATGGATGGGACTTTTACCGAAGTGTTATATATTTACGTATGAAAGTTTTCACTCTGACTTTTACCGACGACGCAAAACCATCGGGAATAATATTTTTACTGACGAAATGTTTCATCAGTAAAAGTGTTGTATATGCAAGTGAGAAAATTTTCACCCTGACTTTTACCGACGAACCAAAACAGTTGGGAATATTATTTTTACCGATGAAAATTTTCGTCGGTAAAAGTGTTGTAATATTTAAGATAGAAAATGTTCGCCCTGACTTTTACCGACGAACCAAAACTGTTGGTAAAAAGCAAAAAAAAAAAAATCTTTTACCAATGAAAGTTGTCATCCCTAAACGTGTTACATTTTTGTATTTAAAAAATATACGAGGTGATTTTTACCGACGAAACGTTTCGTTGGTAAAAATCAAATTAACAAATTTATCGATGAAAGTTTTCATCGGTAAAAGTATTATACTTTTCATTT
The DNA here is from genome assembly GCF_029962835.1 of Magnolia sinica. Taxonomy (NCBI): domain Eukaryota; kingdom Viridiplantae; phylum Streptophyta; class Magnoliopsida; order Magnoliales; family Magnoliaceae; genus Magnolia; species Magnolia sinica. The sequence goes on from NC_080576.1 coordinate 58,678,581, forward strand.
CGCAAAAATGTTGAGGAGACTTTTACCTACAAAAATATTCACTGGATGGGACTTTTACCGATGAAAATGTTTGTCGGTTAAGTGTTATATAATTACGTAAGAAAGTTTTCGCCCTAACTTTTACCGACGACCCAAAACCGTCGGGAATAATATTTTTACCGACGAAAACTTTCGTTGGTAAAGGTGTTAAGTTAGACAATGTTCGCCTTGACTTTTACCAACGAACCAAAACCGTTGGTAAAAAGTAAAAAAAATCTTTTACCAACGAAAATTGTCGTCGCCAAACATGTTACATTTTTTATTTAGAAAATTTACGAGGTGAGTTTTACCGATAAACTGTTTTGTCGGTAAAAATCAAATTAACAACTTTTATCGACGAAAGTGTTCGTCGCTAAAAGTGTTACATTTTTGAAGAGGAAAATTTAGGTGGTGAGATTTACCCACGAAAATATTTGTAGGCAAAAAACATGAATGAGACTTTTACCTACGAAATGATTCGTAGGTAAAAACCTAGATGAGACTTTTACCTACAAAATATTTCGTAGGTAAAAGTCTTTTTTTTTTTTCAATATTCCAACACAAAATTCCTGATATACACCTGTTACAATATATTTCATCATGATATACACCTGTTATATAATATATTTTATCATATTCACATTCACATCCATTTAAACCCAAACTACGTAAATCCATCCAAGCATAAACTACATCCATCCAAACAAAAACAATCTTATCCACATCACATTCATCCACGCATAAATACATATAAGTTTAACATCATAAATAAAATACAAAAAATTATTCATAGCCTATTTCTTGGTGGGGCTCACAAAATTCAGTGTGGTGAACACATCGCTGACTGTGCGCACACACCTAGGTCCTCACTCATGCCTTCATGGTAGATTCAAAATAGTTTCAATAAAAGGTCATGAGTTATAACATCAATCGGGTTTGGGTTCGGGATCGAGTTTAGGTTTGGGCTTTCAAGTTTAGGTTTAGGTTTAGGTTAGGGAGTTGAGATTAGGATTAGGTGTAGGTTTAGGTTTAAGAATTTGAGAATACATTTAGGTTTTAGATTTAGGTTTAGGTTTTAGGTTTAGGTTTTAGGCTTAGGTTATAGGTAATAAGTTTAGGTTATATGTTAAGGTTTAGGTTATAGGTTTTGGTTTAGGTTAAGGTTATGGGTTTTGGTTTAGGTTAAGGTTAAGGTTATAGGTTTAGGTTTAGGTTAAGGTTTAGGTTATAGGTTATAGGTTTAGAAAATCGGGTTTGGGTTCAGGATCGAGTTTAGGTTTGGGTTTTAATGTTTAGGTTTAGGTTTTGGTTAGGGAATTGAGATTAGGAATAGGTGTAGGTTTAGGTTTAGGGATTTGAGAATACATTTAGGCTTTAGGTTGTAGGTTATACGTTTAGGTTTAGGTTATAGGTTATAGGTTTAGGTTATAGGATTAGGTTTAGGTTATATAGGTTAATGTTATAGGTTATACGTTTAGGTTTAGGTTAAGGTTATAGGTTTAGGTTATATGTTTAGGTTATAGGTTTAGGTTTAGGTTAATGTTAATGTTATAGGTTATAGGTTTAGGTTTAGGTTAATGTTAATGTTATAGGTTATAGGTTTAGGTTTAGGTTTAGGTTTAGGTTAAGGTTTAGGTTATAGGTTTAGGTTATAGGTTATAGGTTTAGGGAATTGAGAATAGGTTAAGGTTTAGGTTTAGGAAATCGGGTTTAGGTTCGGGATTGGGTTTACATTTGGATTTTCAAGTTTAGGTTTAGATTTAGGTTAGGGAGTTGAGATTAGGATTAAGTGTAGGTTTAGGTTTAAGGATTTGAGAATACATTTAGGTTTTAGGTTTAGTTTTAGGTTATAGGTTATAGGTTTAGGTTATAGGTTTAGGTTTACGTTATGTGTAGGTTATAAGTTTAAGTTTAGGTTAGGTTATAGGTTAAGGTTTAGGGAATTGAGTTTAGGTTTAGGTTATAGGTTTAGGTTAAGGTTAGGTTATAGGTTATAAGTTTAGGTTGTAGGTTAAAGTTTAGGTTATAGGTTTTGGTTAAGGTTTAGGTTTAGGTTATAGGTTATAGGTTATAGCTTTACGGAATTGAGAATAGGTTAAGGTTTAGGTTTAGGAAATCGGGTTCGGGTTTAGGTTTGGGTTTTCAAGTTTAGGCTTAGGTTTAGGTTAGGGAGTTGAGATTAGGATTAGGTGTAGGTTTAGGTTTAGGGATTTGAGAATACATTTAGGTTATAGGTTTAGGTTTAGGTTTTAGTTTATAGGCTTAGGTTATAGGTTTAGGTTTTAGGTTTAGGTTAAGGTTAGGTTATAGGTTATAAGTTTAGGTTATAGGTTACAGGTTTTGGTTTAGGTTAAGGTTATAGGTTTAGGTTTTAGGTTTAGGTTAAGGTTATAGGTTTAGGTTATAGGTTTAGGGTAGGTTTAGGTTTAGGGTATAGCTTAGCTTTAGGGAATTGAGAATAGGTTAAGGTTTAGGTTTAGGAAATCGGGTTCGGGTTTGGGATCGGGTTTAGGTTTCAGTTTTCAAGTTTAGGTTTATTTTAAGTAGTTGAGATTAGGATTAGGTGTAGGTTTAGGTGGATTTGAGAATACATTTAGGTTTTAGGTTTAGGTTTAGGTTTTAGGTATAGGTTAAGGTTATAGGTTTATGTTAGGTTTAAGTTTAGGTTATAGGTTATAGGCTATAGCTTTAGGAAATTAAGAATAGGTTAAGGTTTAGGTTTTGGAAATCGGGGTCGGGTTCGGGATCGGGTTTAGGTTTGGGTTTTCAAGTTTAGGTTTAGGTTTAGGTTAGGGAGTTAAGATTAGGATTAGGTGTAGGTTTAGGTTTAGGGAATTGAGATTAGAATTAGGTGCAAGTTTAGGTTTAGGGATTTGAGAATACGTTTAGGTTCAAGGTTTAGGTTTAGGTTATAGGTTATAGGTTATAGGTTTAGGTTATAGGTTTAGGTTAAGGTTTAGGTTTAGGTTTGGGTTTAGGTTATAAGTTATAGGTTATACATTTAGGTTATAGGTTTAGGTGAAGGTTAAGGTTTAGGTTTAGGTTTAGATTAGTGTTGTAGGTTATAGGTTATAAGTATAGGCTATGGGTTTAAGTTATAAGTGTAGGTTATAGGTGGTTTAAGTTATAGGTTATAAGTTTAGGTTTAGGTTATAAGTATAGGTTTAGGTTAATGTTGTAGTTTATAGTAGGGAATTGAGAATACATTTATGTTTTAGGTTTAGGTTTAGGTTTAGGGTTTCGGTTTAAGTTTAGGAATTTGGGTTAAGGTTTAGGGTATTAAGTGTAGGTTATAGGTTTAGGTTTAGGTTATAGGTTAAGGTTTAGGGAATTGAGTTTAGGTTATAGTTTATAGGTTTAGGTTATAGGTTATAGGTTATAGGTTAAAGTTTAGGTTATAAGTTAGGGTTTAGGTTTAGGTTATAGGTTTAGGGTGTGGTTTAGGTTAAGAGTGTGGCCCCTGTAAATACAAATATAAACACGGCCTGTCCAAATGGCCAAGCCACTCTAATGCTGTCCATAGGAAATGGACAGCTTCATCATGGTCATAACAGCGGTTCCCACCTTCCAAGGACCCTCGCTCAACATCCAGATAGCTCTGACACACATCCGGGTTTACTCCATCAATTTTGAGCAAATGCATAAACATGGTATCCAAATGGTCAGGAACTCCAATGCTAACCATAGGAAATGGACAGCTTCATCATGGTCATAACAGCGGTTCCCACCTTCCAGGGATCCCCACTCAACTTTCGGATAGCTCCGATGCAAATCTAGGTATGCTCCATCAATTTTGAGCGAATACATTTAAAGACAAGCTAGGCATTTATTTTTTTCTGGATGAGAACCAATATTCCAGACTATTCATCAGGCAGTCCCTATAATGGAATATTTCATCTATATAGCTATTGACCAACAAATAAGATCCAATCTTCCAGACTATTCATCAGGCCATCCACATAAGAAACAATCCCCATTCTACAGGAATTCAACATCTATAAAATAAAAAATTACAACTTAGAATACAAAATTTAAAGAAGAAGAAGAAATCACTTAAAATGTATCATAATGCATGATTACTTGTTCCATATGGCTGGAACTTGTTTTAATATTTCTGTGTGCTAATGTCATCTCTTATCTAACATGTTCATAAGCTCACACAAACATGAATGAAGGGAAAACAAAAATATCAGCTTAGATCCATTCATAAGCTCACACAGACATGAATGAAGGGAAAACACAACTAATTATGATACTGTTTGCATGATTAATGGTTCCATATGGCTAGAACTTCTTCATTCTCCATATGGCTGGAAATTCTCCAATAGAAACTAAAATGATCTCTAAAGATTCGGTTGCATTAAACCTAGTTTTATGAGGATGAGTTTGGCTCTAGTTTTTGAAGAGTTTTCAGAAATGATGAAACAATACTCATGTCAGTACAAAGGATCTCATTCTTTTCTAATAAAACACTGAAAATACCCATTTTTAGACTATTGTGTAAGAATTCATAGTTTTTTCCACTCCTTAAATAGTAATCAGCCAGCCATTGCCTAAATGGTGGATTCCAACTAATGGACAGAGTGGATTTTCATATCTAACATGGTGGGCCCTACATAGCTTTGGTGTTTCACTCTCTCTAATATCTAGAAATTGGCACAATATCTAGAAACTGGCAAAATATTTTTGTGTAGCCCAACAAAATATTTCCATTAGTGTAGCCCAGCAAAATAAAAAATGGGTATTTTATGTGTGGAATCGAATGGTTGTAGTAGGTTTTATATAATTATTATGGTGGGTCCAATAAAAATGAAGGGTGGACAACTCACTTCCAACAGTTTCCTTTGGTGTGACCACAAGAATCATAGGTCAGCTTAACCTTATTTTTATGTTTAGGTTTGAAATGGGATTAAATATTTAACAGTCAAAATAGATCTTATAGATCTTACGTTGAGCACAAAATTCATGAGGAAGAAAACAGTCACAATATGATAGAATAATAATATGAAATCAACAACTACAAATCAATAACAATTGAACTAAATTCCAACACAACTAATTCAAAGCTCACATGTAATGGCCAATATTTCCAGAACAAATTTATATGTAATATGCCAAAAATAGAAATGCATTTATGGAATGGTTATAAAAAGACTTTACAGAATAACATGGTGCGTGACTGAGGCTAGCTTGAAGGAGCATCACAGGAGGTCCCCCACCCTAATACTAGTCCATTTAAGACCTTTGCATTTTGGAGTTCTTTAGATGGGATCCAATGCTTTACGCTATACATCCAGGTTTCTACATGATTTTCTTCACATAAAAAACCAAAAACCTGCAAAAGTCTCTATCTTCAGACCATAGATACAGAAAGACATAGAGAGTAAAAACTCAGAGAACACCTACTCATTGAAAGGCAAAAATCCAAAAACCTATTTTCAGATGTCAAAAATACCAAGAATAAAATAAAATAAAACACTGATTACTACACTACATTTTTATTTTAAAACCCTCAAATCTTATGATACATGAATTCCCACCTATTCCTGATAAAACAACAGTTCTTGGAACATCTGAAATCCCTAAAATTCTAAAATCCCCAAATCCCTGATTTTTATTTTTATTTTTTTTAAGTGGAAAGTCAAAACTCGTGACTTAAAAATGACATTCTGCAGTATCAAAATCCAGCTCGCATAAGTTACAACACTCATTGTTCCTCTTCACAATTCCAACATTCATGCCAAGATGACTGTGAAGGCCACATTGTCGGGTATCAGTCCTTCCCCTAACATCCGTTGGAAGAGCCTGAATGCCTCAGCTCCACATCCATGGATTGGTAAGCCTTATATCACTGAACACTAAGAAATCATATCTCTCTTCGGCATTGTCTGAAACAACTGCAATGCTCTCTCCATGTTACCACATTTTGCATTCATGTCTATAAGAGCTGCAGTGACGTGAGCCTATTTGAGATCAATTGCACCTCGGGTGATGAAGGAATTAACCCATTTAGCCAGCTCCAAGCTACCAACTTGTAATATTAGAAAATCCCTAATTTGTAATATCAGAAAATCACCGATTCGGGGTCCACATTCAAATCTATAAGCCTTAAAAATCCCAAATCCCTAAATGAGGGTCCACATCGAATCAGGAATCCATGAATTGTTAAATCCCCAAATCCCTAAATCGGTATTGAGATTGAGAGAGAGAGCGAGAGAAAGAGATACCTCATGGTCATGAATGAGCTAGCCTTCAACCGAGCTTCAGAGAGAGAGAGAGAGGGCGTGCGTGGGTAGGGCGTTCGGTAATAGTAGTGGAGAGAGAAAGAGAGAGAGGAAGAAGAGAAAACGGAGAGAGAGAGAGAGGAGGGAGAGGGTGCAAGAGAGATAGAGAGAGAGAAGAGAGGGTGTGAGAGAGATGGTCAGATTAGGGCGAGAGAGATAGAGGATGCGAGAGAGGAGAGGGTGAGAGAAAGAGAGAGAGATGAGAAGGTGCGAGAGACAGCCTAGTGCGTCTCTGGACGCGGCTTAGATAATGACGCCACCAAGTTCTGTGGGCCCCACTATGATGTATGTGTTATATCTACACCATCCATCCCTTTTTAGATATCATTTTAGGATATGAACCAAAAAATGAGGTAAAATAAAAATATGTAGTGGACCCCACCAAAGAAAATAATGGGGAGAGTGATTCCCACAGTTGAAACTATCCTAAGGCCCCTTATAATGCTTATTTGAAATCTAACCTGTCCAAAAGTTAAAAAAGACATGAAATAAGGGAAAACGCAAATATTAGCTTGATCTAAAACTTTTGTGGCTTTTAGAAGTTTTTAATGGTGGGTGTCACTGTCCCACTGTTTTTTTGTGTTGGGGTCCACTTGAGCTTTGGATTTAACTCGTTCTTTGGATATTGCCCTAAAATGATCTCCTCAAATGGAAGGTGTGGATACAAAACATACATCATGGTTGGGAACATGGAACTTGCTGACATCACTTCAGTAGACAGTCTCGCTACTCCCCCTGATACCAGCCCCGTGGCTGATGGTCGGTGTTCTGTGGGCCCCACTAAGATGTATGTATTTCATACATTATGTTCATCAATTTTTAAATATCATTTTAGGGATTTATACCAAAAATGAGAGGTATATAAATCTCAGGTGGACCACACCACATGAAAACAATAGTGATTGGATATCCATCATTAAAATCCTCCTAAGGCCCACTGTACTGTTTATTTGACATCCAATTTGTTTATTAGGTTATACAAGCCTAGATGAAGGGGTAAAACAAAAATCATCTCGATCCAAAACTTTTATGGCCCCCAAAATGTTTTTAATGGTCGACGCTCATTTAACACTATTTCCTGCAATGTGGTCCATTTCAGATTGGGATATACTTCATTTTTGGTCTCATGATGTAAGATGATCTTTAAAAATAGATGGATAACATGGATGAAATGCATACATCATGGTGGGGCCCACAGAACACCGACCACCAGTGTAATGCCCTAAAAATCGGGGGTCGAGCAGGAGCCCAACTCCTGAGTCCCAAAACATCACTTATGCAACATATATGATAATGATTAAATGTTGTCTGTATTAGTGTATTAAACACGAGTGGGATTATACCAAATCAGTATACCATACTCTAGAGGCAGTTAAATAACGCAAGTGAAAGATAGAGATGTATATAAGCATATATGGAATGTATAGACCATTGCCGGTCTCCAGAGTATGAATACATTGCCAGGTCAAATAATTACATGTATTAGTTCAAAATACAAAGTATCAAAGATAGACCAGCTACAAAAGCCCCCGTCAATCAGGATGGTCTAAGTAAACCCGCTTGCTAACTGCATATAAGAGAACTCCTCCTCATCGTCATAGAAGTCAGGTTCCGCCTCATACATCACGTCACCATCTGCAACTAAGACAGTCCGGTTGGTGTTTAAAACACCGTCCCAGAACGTGGGAGTGAGTGATCAACTTAGTGGAGCTATAGGGTAAAGGTTAACATGTTATCAATTCAATCAAACAGAAATGATAAAGCAGCACAACAATTAAGCCCTAAATACTCTTGTTAATGTAAAGATAGTATGATATGATCATGCCCTTACCTACACTCCCTCTCGAACTTCATCTCACTGTCGCGGCATGCACCACTCCAGATGCATGCTACTTCCTCGCCAAAACACCGTACAAAGCAATGTTATGATCATGTTAACCATGTTCTTACTTAGGTTTATTCATACAATAGGGTTGAGAAGCTAAGGTACCTCCCTTATATCAATTTCCAAATAATGATCCATTTTAAGGTCGTCAGTCCTAGTAAATCTCATATGATGTTGCGGTTCTAGGTCACTATAAAGGGCTCATCACCTGATCAGTGTAGGCCTAGTTTATACTCTAGTTGATATGGAAAGACTCGTCGCCTCAATGCAGTCTTAGAGTATACTCGAGGTCACTATAAAGGGCTCGTCACTTGATCAGTGTAGGCTGACAACTCGAATATAGTGTCCCATACCACCATATTCAGCTCATGAGGCAGTGTTGCTCACTGGTCACTACAGGGAGGCTCGTTGCTGCAGCATAGGCCGACAGCTCGACCACGGTGTCCCATACCACCATGTCTGACTCATGAGTCTTAGCGGATCGAGGTACAAAAGTTAAATGGGTTTTCCATTGGTGAGTTTGGTACCTTAGATTTAAGCAGTAGCGTCTATACATGATGAACATACATCAGGCCAATCGGGTTACTTGACAAGCTCAACTGGTACGAGCATATGTTGAGCCGATCGACATGGAGTGCCTAAGCACTCCGCGTGGCCTAGCCACTGTCGACTAGCAGCGTACGACTCGGATTCCTCGAACATGTCTGGTGTGGCAAAACAATTTCGGCCGCCAAACCAGGACGTGCTACCGATTGCCTGGACTATTTCATAGTCCCAACCACACTCGATTCCAACAAGTAATCACATGAAGTAGTAAATGTAGTATTGAACAAATAATTCAGATCCTACAACCATTTCGCATTTTATGAAATACAGCATAAACATGGATTCCCACATACGCATTCCATAAGTAAAATAGACAATTTACTGCAGGTTGCATGGAGAGAACTATACACACAGTTAATGTAGTTGAGAATCTTATCTCGACACCCGTATAAAGTACAATGCACCAAATACTTACTCATACCGACATTTTTACAAACACTTAGACTACACATGTCAACATATATAACATATGTTGATTAAAACATGTACTTGGACAGATCCTTCCAATAAGGAGTTGTCACATACACAACAATCATGTATTTGCATTCCATAGACACAGCATGCACAAATCATAATCCCATATTCATTCAGTCATTTCAACAAACACTTAGAGTACACACTATAACATACATGATGTATGTTGGCCATAACATGTATTAGGGCAAATCCTTTCGCCAAGGGGCTGTTGCACATACAACAACCCTATATCCACAATGGATAATCATATCAAAAATGAGTTCAAATTCCATATGCATTCAATCATTTCAACTAATAGATTGAGAACATTACACTCAACATAGTTCATATATATGTGTAAAGCGCTAGAAACATCGTATCTAAGCATGTGATAGCATTCAAGTTAGTCATAAATCATTAACTGATATTAAAAGCCTTGAAAACCATAGCCTAAACATTTATAGTCCACGCCTTTTGCTGGTAGACTTGTAACGAACTCAGTTTAAACACTAAGCCTTTGTCTACGGCACAACGACAACCTATAGCATGAAATAGGTTAGCTATTTCATCTAATACACCGTTTGCAAACCTAAAATAGATTAGGGTTAGGATTTCTTACCTATAAACTAAACCAGAATCACCAGTATAGTGACATGGTAGCGGTGTTTCGATACTTAGAGCGGCAGGGAACGATCTCTGTAACAAAACCCTAACTTCCCTCACACTTTCTCTCTGTTTCCTTCTCTTTCTTTTTTCTTCTCTCACCTAGGTTAGAAATTTCGTATGGAGTGAGAGAGAGGGGGTTTTAAGCCTTTATATAGGCCTAGGACTGATGGAAATGGCCCAAGGGCAAGGTATACTTAGGTTATATCCAAAGGGCACCTGTTTCAGTCCAACGGAGCACTTCTGGTGGCCTCCCTTCAGCATGCAGTTGGACGTAAGCTCCCTGACATTGGATCTAGGTCAAACTAAGTTTTTGGTCCGATCAGATTTACAGATCGACCGTGGCAGACCAGTTTCAGTTCAACGGTCACCGGTACTCGATCAGGGCCACAAGTGCACCGATATGAGTTGAAAATTTTCCCTAATCCGAGGGTGTAATTGTGTCAAATTCTGAGGGTCTGAATCTTTAGATTTGGCCTGCAAGTGAATGATTCAATTCACTTAAATCTGAGTTCATTTTCTAAAGATATTCACATTTCTCACACACTTCGCTCCGGGCTCAAGTTGTGCATTTTTAGACACTTTTAGGACTTGATTTCCAAGATGCTTGTCAAGCCCAGTAAAGTGGTCATATTCATATAGTTTCGCAGTCATCGTACTTTTGACATGCGGTCCAGGTTTGATACGAAGTTTCAAGGTGCTCCCGAGAGCAACCGGGTCTAAAGATTGATTCTAGATTTCAGGGTAAAGTAGCGTTAATGATTCTATATGTTTTGGGTCTTGCAGATAATATTTAAAGTGATTAGTGCTAATTTTTTAGGTACTCTAGTGTAGCACTAGCTAATTCTCATTTAATTTCTAAAGGATTTCGTCCTAAGTGATTTCTACCTGAGGTGATAATCGAGTCCTTGTACAGATTTTTTCGAGACGTTACAATCTACCCCCCTTAAAGAAAAATTTCATCCTCAAAATTAGTACACCTTCTCGTACTCGAGAATCTAAGGGTAGTTCTTACGGACCTCGGCTTTAGTTTCCCAAGTAGCCTCTTCCTCAGTGTGATGCGTCCACAGTACCTTCACAAGTGGGATAACCTTGCTCGCAATACCTGCTCCTTCCTGTCCAGGATCTGCATCGGTCACAGTACATATGTAGCGTCCTCACTCAACTGTACCTGCTCCCATCTGATAATGTGGGAAGGATCGAGAACGTATTTCTTCAGCATAGATACATGAAATACGTTATGCACGCCCGCAAGTGGTATGGGCAGAGCAAGACGGTATGCCACCATACCCACTCGATCAAGTATCTGAAATGGGCTAATGAATCTTAATGTAAGCTTCCCCTTCTTGCCAAACCGAAGGACTCCCTTTATAAGGAAAACTCTGAGGAACACATGGTCTCCAACCGCAAACTCAAGCGGTCGTCGCCTCATATCGGCATAGCTCTTCTGTCTACTCTAGGCTGCCTAAAGTCGACATCTGATGATATCGATCTTCTCTGAGGTTGCCTATACTAACTCTGGGCTAATCAGACTCTTCTCACCAACTTTTACCCAACAATGTGGTGCTCGACAGGGGCGCCCATACAAGGCCTCATAGGGAGCCATGCCAATACTCGCCTGGAAACTGTTGTTATAAGCAAACTCTGCATACCGGAGACAGTCATCCCAACTATCCTTGAAATCAAGTACATAAGCTCGTAGCATATCTTTCAACACCTGATTCACCTATTCTGTCTGCCCGTCAGTTTGTAGGTGGAACGTTGTATTGAACTTCGGTTTCACCCCTTCACTTCTTGGATACGAGTCCAGAAGATAGATGTGAATTGTGTGTCTCGGTCCGACACAATCTCCAGGGAAACTCTATGTAGACGCACAATCTCCTTAATGTATAATCTGGCCAACTCGTCTGCAGAGTTTGAGACTTTAATCGGGAGGAAGTGGGCCGATTTCATCAACCGGTCCACGATCACCCAAATAGAGTCATGTCCTTTCCTTATCTTCGGTAGCCATGAGATAAAATCCATAGAGATGAAATCTCACTTCCATTTAGCTATGGGCATGGGCTGAAGCAGTCCAGGAGGTCGGTGGTGTTCAGCCTTGACTTGCTAGCACGTGAGACAACGGGGCACATCATCTGGCATGTGGGCCTTCATATTGTCCCACCAGTATGATCTCTTCATATCTCGATACATTTTCATGCTTCTAGGATGCATCGCCAATTTCAAACTATGCGCAACCTTGAGAACCTCCTGTCTCAAATCATGAAATTTTGGGATGCATACGCGGCCACGGTAACGTAAGCCCCTGTCCGTACTAACTCTCCACTCGGCGTCCTCATCATCGCTAGCCTGCTCTCGAAGTTCAGACAATCGTTCATCATCCTTCTAGGCCTCAATGATCCTATCATTAATAAGTGGCCGCACATGAACGTGCGCGACGCTCTCAAACAGCTCCTCCATAATGAGCTTCTACTCGAAGTCTCGCACAAACTCTACCATACCCCATTCTGCCACTATCAATGGAGTCGCAGACTCTATGGTCTTCTTGCGGCTCAACACATCAGCCACAAGGTTAGCCTTGCCCGAATGGTAGGAAACCTCGAACTTGAAGTCCTTCAATGTTGCCATCTATCGCCACTGCCTCATATTCAGGTTCCGCTGAGTGAATATGTATCTGAGGCCCTTGTGGTCGTATAAGAGCTCGAACTCCTCTTCGTAGAGGTAATGTCTCCAGAGCTTCAGTGCAGAGATGACGGCTGTTAACTCTAGTTTGTGTGTAGGGTACTTCTCCTCGTGTTTCTTCAACTGTCTCGAAGCATAAGCAATCACCCTGTCCTTCCTAAGGACAAAACCCAGACCAATGTGAGATGCGTTGGTGTATATTGTATACTCAACCCCTTGCTCTAGCAATACTAGCAAAGGGGAGGACGTTAGCTTGTCCTTCAGCTCCCGAAAAGCTACTTCTGCCTTCTCATTCCAGGCGAACTTCGGATCCTTCCGTGTTAACTGAGATAGCGGTCTGGAAATCTTGGAGAAGCTCCTAATAAATCAATGGTAGTACCCTGCCAGACCAAGAAAGCTTCTCACCTCAGTAACCAAACCGGGCTACTCCTAATCCTGAACCACAGCTACCTTAGCGAGGTTAACTACTATCCCTTCCTTAGACACCACATGTCCCATGAACTTGACTTCCTCTTTCCAGAAGTCGCACTTCTTGTATTATGCGAACAACTGGTTCTTCTTCAGAGTACCCAAGACTGCTCGTAGGTGTTCTTCGTGCTCTTCCCGACTCTTGGAGTATATTAAAATGTCATCTATAAATACGATGATGAATCAGAATTGAAACGACCGAAACACTCTGTTCATGAAGTCCATGAACACGGTCGGTGCGTTCATGAGGCCGAACGACATAACAAGAAACTCATAGTGTCTAAAATTGGTCCTGAAGGCCATCTTTTACACATCTTCATACCTGACACGCAACTGATGATACCCTAACTGTAGATCAATCTTCAAGAAATATCGTGCCCCTTTCAACTGATCAAACAGATCATCTATCCTAGGCAAAGGATACTTGTTCTTCACCGTCACCTGGTTTAACCTGCGATAATCAATACATAATTGTAGTGAACCGTCTTTCTTCTTCACGAACAACATGGGCGATCCCCAAGGGGACACACTCGATTATCTGAAACATGCCTCCAACAAGTCATCAATCTGCCTCCTCAGTTCCTCCATCTCGCATGGAGACATGCGATATGTCGGTAGCAAAATGGGCGTCGCACCAGGCGCCAGGTTGATAGTAAAGTTGATCTCACACCGAGGAGGTAGTCCGGGTACTACCCTGAAAAAGTCCATGACCTCCTATGCCACTAGCATGTTCCCCAATATTAGGCCCAACTCATGCTCTAACAAGACAGCATAACAATCAACTCGACAGGGCTAACTAACCTGAACTGGAAAAGTAAAGACCGTGCCCTCAGGTCTGTAGGCTGTCATGACCCTAGTCTCGCAATCTATCTCTACCCTCATATCGGTGACCCAATCCATACCGAGGATAATGTCGTAGTGCCATAGCGGGGCGATGATCAGGTCAACATGCACTGTCTTGCTACCCAAGTCTAATGAACACGCCTCACACATCCTGGTAACATCCGACGAGGTCCCTATAGTGGTGAGGATCCTCACTCCCCTCGTAGGAGTAGTAACCAATCCCAGCCGCTTGACTGCGACGCATGATATGATCGAAATAGTGGACCCAGCGTCCACCAATAAAAAGACAGGCGTACCTTAAATCTGAGCTGTGACTTCAAAAACCACAGGGGCTATGTCTAATGCCTTAGATGCCTCAGCTGTAAGTGAGTGCACCCAAGCCTACTGTGAACGGTTCGGCTAAGGCGCTATAGGCTGTTGAGGTGGCCTAAAGCTAGGTGCCACCGGTTGAAAGGAGGGGTGTGCAAGTGTTGTCTATAGAGATAGAGTGGAAATAGCCCGAGGCATCGAGCGGTTGATCCTCTGAGGTGGTGAGAACCCGCTATCCATCATCCTGGTGAAACAATTCACCTCTGTGTGGCCCGGCCTCTTGCAATAGCTACACCACAAATCTGCCCGTCACAGCTGAACCGGCGGAGCTGCAAGCCCAGGAAGTAAATCTGTACGTGGCCTCTTGCCGAGGAATGGCCTGCTCAGCATGTCTGGTCACGGCATAGGAACCATAGGCACGTGAGTGCGGGATAACCTATTCCCATCCTGCTCCACTCGTAAAGACATGAGTACTAGCTTAGCATAAGTGAGTATGCTAGCAAAATACATCTTCGAGCGAATCTCGGGTCGCAGACCCTCGAAAAATCATTGCATCCTCATCGGCTCATCGGCAAGTATCAGAGGAGTATACCTAGCCAGCTCTGTGAACTGGTTCTCATACTCTGCCACTGTCATCCCTCCCTGTCGGTGGCGAAGGAACTCACTCTCCTTCTCATGGTGATAAGTGAGGGGATAATACTTCTCGTGGAAGCGGGTCTCAAAGGCTGCTCACATCCACACATGTCTGACCACAACAGTGCGGAGAATATTGTCCCACTATAAGCTAGCCTCCTTCTCAAACATGAAGGTGACCAACTCCACCTGCTTTGCTTCAGTGTAGTACAGCGGCTTAAGCATCTTAGAGACACCTTGATAAATTTTCGCTTCATGAAGGCTTAAGTCTCTTCAACCTTAGCTCAGGTCTATGTGATCTCTTGTTTCAGGGCAACTTGGCTCTCTTCAAGTTGAGCCAAGCGGGCTTGTATAATAGCTCGATCACCATCGCGGCCCTGCGTAGCAGGAGGAGAGCCCTCATCAGTGTCTTGGGCCTGCTCTTCTTCTATTTCATCTCTATCTTCTTCATCACTCTCTTCCTCTTCAGTTTCTGTTTCATCGTCACTCTCGTCGAGTCGGGCTTGACACTGTCATAGCCTAATCTCCATATTGTTGAGAGTGGTGTTGTTGATGAAATGGATCGGCACTGCGCCAAGTCTATAGGCAAACTCGCGTGCAAGCTTGCATATAAGTATGTCGAATGGGAGTGAAATGGACGTCCTGGAAGAGCAAGCCGTCTGCACTATCTGTAGCAGCACATACGTAGGCACGCATAACTTATCTCCCTGCCCAGCTTGGTACAGAAAGTCTACCATCAGGTGTGTGCACTCGTTTTGATTACTCCACATGCGATACACGTTGTACGTGAAGATGTGATGGAGCAGGCAGAAGTCGTCAGTCATATTGGTCGCTATGATGCTATTGTTTAGATTTCAGTAGGCCAATTGGCCACAAAGGAATCGCATGTGGCGATCTTTTTCACGTGCACTCCGAAGATTCTTCTCACTTGCATGAACCTCGCCAGGCTGCATTCCCATAATTCAGGCTATCAAGGCAGCATTGACTGTGAGATCCTTCCTCCCTACAGGGAATTTGAACTGCAAAGGCTCCAGCGTTGGCTCCTGAATGTGTGCGTAGAAGGCTTGGATGGTGTTCGCATTCGCATGAGACTTACCCTCAAAGATGGGACCCCTCCTGGCCTCGACCAGGCGGTCCATCAAGAAATATTCTCCAAAGAGCTTCTCATCCATGTGTGCTTCAGAAAGAACCCTACGGCCCTAGAATCTTCTATGAGACAGATCCGGTAGTAGAGCTCTCTCGAGGGGAGCCTGGGGATCGAGGTCCCGCTTTGCACTTATCTCTCAATCGAGGCTTGCACTAGCGGCAGCGCCTCTCGGTCTCCTTGAACGAATAGGGAGACTAGGCCCGGCCTCCTCTGTAGGAGTCCTCTTCTTTCTCATGAGAGAAAGAATCATGTAAATGGAGAAGATGGCCGCCATAAAGCTCGAAAAGAGCCATGGAAGTGGAATAATATGGGAAAATAGGATGGGTTGTAGGACTTGAAGATATATGAGTCATAAATGGAAGGTTTGTGCACTCAAATCGAAGAAAATGAGAGAGATAGGAGGTGGGTGTTGATGAAAACGGTGGAGGGGTGTATGAAATGAAGGAAAAAGAGGAAATATGAGGATGAAGGGAAGATTTGAGAGAGGAGAAAGGGTTTTTGAAGAGAAATGGAAGCTTGGATGGGTGGAAAATGAAGTGGGAGAGTAAATGGAACAAATAAGGGGTGTCCCATGTGATTCCGTGGGCCCCACAGTGTCCCACCTGTATCGACCCGCCTGGCCCGTGTCGGCCATACAAGCCCGGTGCGCCCGACCGGCGAGGCCTCGCCGATCTGTAGATGACATTGCCGGTCCCTGGAGGTCCTGGCGATGGTTCACCCCCCTGGGTGATGCCATCCCCCCTAGGGTGCCAGAAACATGCGGGGTCCACTCTAGGTCCCCCCGATTTGTACGATTTTGGCCATGGAGTCCGTTCGAGTCATTTTGGGTCCTATCTCATGTACATTCACATTTTTCAGGTCGTTTGATGTTGGAATGGGTTAAATCTTCATCTAAACCCATTGATTGACGGTCTAGAAGTGATCCAGGATTACCTCAAGTGATCACGGGTGTGTATGGGCCCGATCTCAACGGTCGATTTAGGTAAATTTTGCCGATTGGCGAAACTGGGAATCCTATGCTTGTTCCTACATTTTGTCGCTCCCTCTTAAGTCAAAGTACGTCAGTGTGTGTCGTATGACCATAGCTCAGGTCCAGTTTATTCTAAATCATGCTCTGATACTAACTTGTAATGCCCTGAAAATTGGGGGTCGAGCAGGAGCCCAACTCCCGAGTCCCAAAACATCACTTATGCAACATATATGATGATGGTTGAATGTTGTCTGTATTAGTGCATTAAACATGAGTGGGATTATACCAAATTAGTATATCATACTCCAGAGGCAGTTAAATAACGCAAGCGAAAGACTGAGAGATATATATAAGCATATATGGAACGTATAGACCATTGCCGGTCTCCAGAGTATGAATACATTGCCAGGTCAAATAATTATATGTATTAGTTCAAAATACAAAGTATCAAAGATACTCCAACAACAAATAATAAGCCTTGTAGCCCCCGTCGATCAGGACGGTCTAAGTAAACCTGCCTGATAACTGCATATAAGAGAACTCCTCCTCGTCATTGTAGAAGTCAGGCTCCGTATCAAGCAACTTATAACGCCTTGAAAATCGAGGGTCGAGTAGGAGCCCAATTCCGAGTCCCAAAACATCACTTATGCAACATATATGATAATGATTGAATGTTGTCTGTATTAGTGCATTAAACATGAGTGGGATTATACCAAATTAGTATATCATACTCCAGAAGCAGTTAAATAACGCAAGCGAAAGATTGAGAGATGTATATAAGCATATATGGAACGTATAGACCATTGCCGGTATCCAGAGTATGAATACATTGCCAGGTCAAATAATTACATGTATTAGTTCAAAATACAAAGTATCAAAGATACTCCAACTATAAATGATAAGCCCTATAGCCCCCATAGATTAAGACGGTCTAAGTAAAACTACCTGATAACTGCATATAAGAGAACTCCTCGTCATCATAGAAGTCAAGCTCTGCCTCATACGTCGCGTCGCCATTTGCAACTAAGATAATGTCTGGTTGGTGTTTAAAATACCATCCCAGAATATGGGAGTAAGTGATCAACTCAGTGGAGCTATAAGGCAAAGGTTAACATGTTATCAATTCAATCAAGCAGGAATGATGAAGCAGTACAACAATCAAGCCCTAAATACTCTTGTTAATGCAAAGATGGTATGATATGATGCATGCCCTTGCCTGCACTCCCTCTGCGAACTTCATCTCACAGTCGCGGCATGCACCACTCTAGACACGTGCTACTTCCTTGCCAAAGCACCGTGTAATGCAATATTATGATTGTGTTAACCAAGTTCTTACTTAGGTTTATTCATACAGTAGGGTTGAGAAGCTAAAGTACCTCCCTTATATCAATTTCCAAACAATGATCCATTCTAGGGTCATCAGTCCTAGTAAATCTTATACGATGTTGTGGTTCTAGGTCACTATAAAGGGCTCGTCACCTGATCAGTGTAGGCCTAGTTTATACTCTAGTTGCTACGGAAAGACTCATTGCCTCAACGCAGTCTCAGAGTATACTCGAGGTCACTATAAAGGGCTCATCACCTGATCAGTGTAGGCCAACAGCTCGAATACAATGTCCCATACCACTGAATTTGGCTCACGAGGTGGTGTTGCTCATTGGTCACTACGGGGAGTCTCGTCGCCCTAGCGTAGGCCGACAGCTTGACCACGGTGTCCCATACCATCATGTCTGGCTCATGAGTCTTAGCAGATCGAGGTACCAAAGTTAAACGGATTTTCAACTGGTGAGTTTGGTACCTTATATTCAAGCAGTAGCGTCTATACATGATGAACATACATCGGGCCAATTGGGTTACTTAACAAGCTCGACTGGTACGAGCATACGTCGAGCCGATCGACATGGAGTGTGTTAGCACTCCGCGTGGCCTAACCACTGTCGACTAGCAGCGTACGACTCGGATTCCTCGAACGTGTCTGGTGTAGTGAAACAACTTCGGCTGCCAAACCAGGACGTGTTACCAATTGCCTGGACTATTTTATAGTCCCAACCACACTCAATTCCAACAAGTAATCACATGAAGTAGTAAATGTAGTATTGAACAAATATTTCAGATCCTACAACCATTTAGCATTTTATGAAATACAGCATAAACATGGATTCCCACATACACATTCCATAAGTAAAACATACAATTTAGTGCAGGTTGTATGGAGAGATTTATACACAGAGTTAAGGTAGTTGATAATCTTATTTCGACACCTGTATAAAGTACAATGCACCAAATACTTACTCATACCGACATTTTTACAAACACTTAGACTACACATATCACCATACATAACATATGTTGATTATAACATATACTTGGACAGATCCTTCCAACCAGGAGTTGTCACATATACAACAATCATGTATTTGCATTCCATAGACATGACAGGCACAAATCATAATCCCATATTCATTCAGTCATTTCAACAAACACTTAGACTACACACTATAACATATATGACGTATGTTGGCCATAACATGTATTAGGGCAAATCCTTTTGCCAAGGGGCTGTCGCACATACAACAACCCTATATCCATGACGGATAATCATGTCAAACATGAGTCCAAATTCCATACGCATTCAGTCATTTCAACTAACACATGAAGCTCAACATAGTTCATATATATGTGTTAAGCGCAGGAAACATCATATCTAAGCATGTGATAGCATTCAAGTCAGTCATAAATCATAAACTGACATTAAAAGCCTTAAAAACCATAACTTAAACATTTATAGTCCGCACCATTCACAAGTAGACTCGTAACGAACTCAGTTTAAACACTAAGCCTTTGTCCATGGCACAACGGCAACCTATAACATGAAATAGTTTAGCTATTTCATCTAATACACATTTTGAAAACCTAAAACAGATTAGGCTTAGGATTTCTTACCTAAGAACTGAACCAAAATCGCTAGTATAGCGACACGGTAGCGATGTTTTGATACTTAGAGTGGCAGGGAATGATTTCTGTAGCAAAACCCTAACTTCCCTAACTGATCCGAGGGTGTAATTGGGTCAGATTCTGAGGGTCTGAATCTTTAGATTTGGCATGCAAGCGAACGACTCAATTCACTTAAATCTAGGTTCGTTTTCTAAAGATATTCATGTTTCTCACACAGTTCGCTCTGGGCTCAAGTTGTGCATTTTTAGACACAGTTATGACTTGATTTCCGAGATGGTTGTTGTAATGACCCAGAAAATTTTGTGCTAAGACCCAAGTACTAACTCTATTTTCCTTAGAAGTTATTAGGGGTTAATTAGCGCTAAACTCGATTGCTTGTGAAATTAGCATCAATCACTTTAAATTTGGTTTGCAGGACTCAAAACCTATAGAATCGTTAGCGCTACGTTACACTGAAATCTGGGATTCAACGCTAAATCTAGTTGCTCTTGGGAATTTTTAGAAGCTTTGGATCGGACCTGGACCGCGGGTCAAAAGTCTGATAGCGATGATCTTAGACAGTTATGGTCACCATGTTGGACTTGACCATCACCTCAAAAATCAAGTCCAGATGATGTCCTGGGTCGATTTGATTGAGTCCGGAGTGAAGAGTGTGAGAATGGTGAGAAATTAAATATGATTTTATGAAATCTGAGTCGTGTCGCTTGCGCGATGATTTTAAGCAATCTGATCGTTAGATTCTAACCCAATTTCACCCTCGGATCAGGGAAGATGGCCCAGGCATGTCATGATGCTTGTGGACCTGATCGAGTTTCGGTAACCGTTGAATTGAGTGTGGTCTGCCACGGCTGATCTGTAAATTCGATCGGTACGAAAACTCAGCCTAACCTAGATCCATGGTCAGTGAGCTTAAGTCCGACCGCACGTGGAGAAAGGACCACCGGAAGTGCTCCGTTGGATCGAGAGAGGCCTCATTTGGTTATAACCTAAGTATGGCCCTGGGGCTATTTTCATCAATGTTAGGCCTATATATAGACCTTAAAACCCTCACTCTCTTTTCCATACGAATTTCCTAACCCTAGCTAAGAAAGAGAGAGGAAAAGAGAGAGAAGTGAGAGAGAAGTTGGTGAATCATCTTAAGATTCTTTCCTGTTACTCTACATCCTTAAAGCATCACGTTTGAATCGTTATTTCAGCGATTCTAAGTTCCTTCTTGGGTAAGTTAATCTAACCCTAATCTGTTTTAGAGCTTAGAAGAGTCTATGTGTTGATGTAGCTCATTTCTATTCTTTCCTTAGGTTATCTAGTCGCCGTTGACGAAGACATATCGTCTGAATCAGTTCGGTATGCTTTTTCTAGTTTAAGGTGCGGACTATATTCGTATAGGTTATGGTTTTCAAGGCTTTTAATGTTAGTTAATGGTTTATTCTTGTTGTGGGTTCTATTTCACATGCCAAATGCTATGTTCATTTTGTGTTCCTGATATGTACGTGTTATATTGAGATTTGTGTATTCTATGTATATGTAGGAAGTATCGTATACGTATAAAATATGAACACGTGCTTGCCATGATTAACTGTCGTGTATTTGTGCTAGTTGTATGTGTGTCAACTCCTTGGCAAAAGGAATTGTCCAAATGTGTGTATTCCAACATACATCATGTATGTTGACCTATGTAGTCTAAGTGTTTGTAGAAATGTCTGAATGGTCTAAAGTGTAATATATTATCCTAATTACGGGTGTTGAGAAGCGATTCTCAACACTCCTATTAGTGTGTATGATTTCCTACATGCAAGTCACATTCTTTATTGTTAACTTCAAGTATTACTTATGTTGAAATCCATGTTAAGTTGATATGCTTCAAATGCCCACATACCGTATGATTTGAATTGTTGTTCCATTGCTGTTTTAAGTACTGATATGAATATCTGTCGTAATGGAATATGTTTGGGACTATGAAATAGTCCAGGAAATCGGTAATCAGCCTTGAGTTTATGGCTGAGGTTGCTTTCACCATGAAGGACGTGATTTGACGAACTCGAGTCGTATTACAGTTGTCGGCAGTGGTTTGGCCACCCGGAGTGTTTGCGCACTCTATGTCGTTCAACCCAACATGCGCTCGTGCTAGTCGAGTTTGTCAAGTAACCCAATTGTCCAATGTATATTAACCATGTATGGACGCTATTGCTTGAATCTAGGGTACCAAACTTACCGATGAAATTTCGTTAACTGTTGTACCTTGATCCGCTAAGACTCATGAGCTAGGTATGGTGGTACGGGATACCGTGGTCGAGTTGTCGGCCTACGCTGGGGTGATGCGCCTCCCTGTAGTGACCAGTGAGCACAATAGACTCGTGAGCTGATTGTGGTGGTATGGGACACTATATTCGTGCTGTCGGCCTACATTGATTGGTGACGAGCCCTTTGTAGTGACCTCGAGCATACCTTGACACTACAGCAAGGCGACAAGCCTTAGAGCAGTAATGAAGGTATGATAGGCATGCATTGATTGGTGACGAGCCCTTTGCAACGACCTAAAACCATATGATCGTATGAGATAGCCTAGGACTGATGACCCTAGAATGGATCACTGTGTGGAATTTAATATGAGGAAGGTACCTTAGCTTCCCAATCCTGCTGTATGAAAAGGACTAATAACAATTTGGTAATCATGTTCATGCACCGCATTTGCATGTGCGTGGAAGTCGTTGGCACTGCGGGAGGATGTCATGCGTAACGTAAGATGAAGACGCTGAGGGAGGAAGGCGAGGGCATGCATCATCTATATATACATCCTTGCACTAATAAGAGTAATTAGGACATGTTTGATTCTTTTGCTTTATCATTACTGCTTGATTGAATTGATAACATGTTAACCTTTGCTTTATTGTTCCACTGAGTTGATCACTCACTCCCACGTTCTGGGATGGTATTTAAACACTAACTAGACTCTGTCTTAGATGCAGATCTTGACGCGACCCCTAAGGCAGAGCAGGAGTTCGAGGATGATGAGGCCGTATTTTCTTTTATGCAGTTCTCAGGCGAGTTCTTATGAGCCATGTCCTGATGTGCGGGGAATTCTGGGTTATTGTAATAGATGATGTCATTTAATACTTGTATTTTTGATAGTAACAGTTGTAAGTATGACCTGGCATGTATTCGTATTTCAGGGACTTGCACATGTACACATATGTTTCTATAAGTCTTCCACTTATGTTTCTCACTTATCCCTGAATTATGTTTGCAGTTTGGCTTAATTTATCCCATGTTTTATGTACTCTTATAGACAACATACATCCATCATTAAATATGTTGCATAAGTGATGTTTTGAAACTTAGGAGCTGAGTTATGCTCGACCCCTGAATTTCAGGGCGTGACAAGTTGGTATCAGAGCATGAATTGAATTAAACTGGACCTAGGTTATGGTCACACACTGCACGCTGTCGCCACCTTAGTGTAGGAGGGTGAGAGTTTAGTGTATGTGTTTCTGTTGCTTCTATCGACGAAAGTTTACTAAAAACGATCACCGAGATCAAGTCTGTGCGCACTCCTAATCACACACAGTGACCCAAAATCTCTTCTAAACCATCCATTGACGTGTTTAGATGGTTTATTTTCCCATCTCAGACCTTAAAATGTCTATAATCTGGTGTTTGTATCAGATTCTAACCCGAGTGGCCCAATATGTGTCGAGTCGGACTAAGGGCCCAATCGGGGTAATTTCAGGGGGACCTAGGGGGGCCCACATCATTTTGTACTTAGGGAGTTAGGAGGACCTCGCCCAAAGGGTGAGTCATCGTTGGATGGTCCAGAGATCGGCGATGACCTCACCGATTCGGCGAGCCCTCACCGCCCAGCGGGCCGGCTTGGGCCGACGCTCATGGGGTCTTGTGTGGCCCACTTAATCAGGGTTGCATGATTTTAGGTCTTTTTAAAACCCCTTTCCTTCACAAACTCACCCTCCAAGCTTTCCTTTTCTTCAAATCCCTCTCAAAACTCCACAAAACTCCCTCCCTAATCTCCTTCTTCTTCTATTTTCGTGCACACCCATCCAACCCATCTCAAAAATCCATCCTCATTGTTGTTTTCACTCCCTTTTCTTCTCATTTGAGCTCTCAAATCCTTCTTTGGGATCTCAAGTATGTGGAAGCTTCACCATTCTTCCCATTTTCCTCTTTTCTCTCATTTCCCATGACCCTCTTTGAGTTTGTCACGACCATATTTTCTATCTCTACCTTTCTCTCTTTAATGGGGAAGAAGAGAGCACCCGTGGATGAAGCCGGGCCTAGCCACCTAACCCATGCACGCAGGCCGAGAGGTGCCGCCGCGAGCACGATCGCCACCCGTGAGTTTCAGACCAAGCGGGACCTTGATCCTCAAGCTCCCATTGGAAGAACTTTGTTGGCGGAGCTATCTCATGGAGTCTATGAAGGCCGTAGGGTCCTTTTTGAGGCTCATCTAGATCCGCGGCTATTTGGCGAGTTTCTCTTGTTGGAGCGCCTAGAAGGGGCCGGTTGGTGTCCGTTATTTGAGGGCGAATATCGCGCCAATGCGAGCACTGTTCGAGCTTTTTATGCCACCATTCAGGAACCTTCGCTGGAGCCTCTGCAGTTCAAGATCCCTTGTGGAAGCGGTCAGGAGGCCACGGTCAACGTCGCTTTGATATCCCGACTCCTGAATATGCCGCTTGGTGAGGTTCATGTCAGTGAGAAGAATTTGAGCAGTGCGCGTAAGAGGGATCGCCGTACGCGGCTCTTATGTGGTCGTCTGGTCGAATGGTAGCCTAATAGAAGCCTTCTAGCTACCAACATGACGGACGACTTCTGCTTGCTTCACTACATGAGTACATTCAATGTTTATCCAAGGTGGAGCAACCGCAGCGAGTGTACGCGCCTGATGGTAGATTTTCTGTATCAGGTGGGGCAAGGAGAGAAGCTATGTGTGCCAACGTACATCTTGCATCAGATTATCCTTATCGCTCGTTCGAATAGGAGGACCGAATCACTCCCATTTGGCCGACTCATTTATAAGCTTGCACATGAGTTTGGCTTCAGGCTTAGGGCAGAAAAGCCGGTACCTGTTCCATACATTAATGAGACGACCCTAAATCAGATGGATATTGGGCCTTGTCGATGACAAGCCTCAGAAAGTGAGGATGAGACAGAGAACGATGAGGAAGAGAGTTATGGTAAGGGTGGAGCTGAGATTGAAGAAGAAGAGCAGGGCGAGGAAGAGGTAGAGGCATAAGATACGAGTGAGAGTTCTCCTCCTGTAGCACCAGAGCAGAGCACAGATCAGGCAGGCAGGGATGCCCGTATCGCTCGGCTTGAGGAAGGTCAGGCTGTTCTATGCCAGGATATCATGGATCTTCGAGGCCTTGTGAAGCATAAGTTTAAGAAGTTAACTCGAACTCTGAAGTCTATCCTGTGTTGTTTGCAGGATAAGGGTGCCCCGCCTCCATCTCCTATTTCTGACAAGTAGTTGCAGTTGTAGTCATCCTTTGCTTTGTTTTGTTATTTGCTGTTATGTGTAGCCGTTGTTGGCATAGTAGTTGGAAGTTGTGTGTTGTTTGCAGCTTAGATGTTTTAGTTCACATGCTTTCTCTGTCGCGATTCATGTAATGCTGCACTTCTTGTATTGCGACAATTTTGTTAAATGAAATGCATGTTGTTATCGTAGAAGTTGTGCTGTGAATGCTATGTGGGTGGATTATATGGATGTTGAATCTTATAGGTTGCATCCTTTGTTGAATGTAGGGTATGTCTCCTAAGGGTTCGAAGACTTCGGCCCATCTCTCTTTGGTCGAGTCGCTTGCCAGGGTTTATTCCCTTAGCGATAGCTAGACGGATCCACAGTCGGGCTCGTCTCATACTGGTACTGGGCTGGACTCTCAGCCAGCTACTGGCCCCGCTGCTGGGCCGACACCTGTGATTCCACTTATGGCTCCTCCAGTAACGTCTTCGGTTCCTGAGCCGAACTGTGCATCTGCGTCGATGTCGTATGCATCTTCGTCTACTCCGCCTCCTGATAGGTTTGAGCAAATGATGCTGTTGATGCAGCAGCAAAAGATTCAACAGCAGCACTACCAGTAGCAGCAGCAGTTTCTGTCTTCCATGGCTGGCATCTTTGCTCAGTCGATGGGGGCGACTCCACCTACTTCACCTATACACCCATCTGGGAGTGTTAGTGCGAGCGGTACATTTGAGCGATTCCAGTGCTTACAACCTCCCACATTTGTGGGTTCTCATAGACCCGAGGAGGTCGAGTACTGGATTGATCGCATCTCTAAGATGCTGAGGCCACTGCACTGTTCTGAGGTTGAGCAGGTCGAGCTTGCCTGCTTCATGTTTTAGAAGGAGGCTAGTTTATGATGGGATAATGTTCTTTGCACTGTTGCGGAAGGCTATGAGTGGTCGTGGTAGGCGTTTGAGGCACGCTTCCATGAGAAGTATTTCCTGGTTACGTACCGACACGAGAAGGAGAGTGAGTTCCTTCTCCTCTGTCAGGGAGGAATGTCGGTGACGGAGTATGAGAACTAGTTTACTGAGCTGGGTCGTTATACTCCTTTATTTCTAAGTGATTAGCCGATGAGGATGCAGCATTTTTCTGAGGGGTTGAGGCCTGAGATCCGATTGAAGATGTGTTGTGCTAGCATATCTTCCTATGCGGAGTTGGTGAGCATGTCTCTGCGAGCTGAGCAGGACGGGGACAGGTCGTCCCCTATGCGAGCACCTATGGTTCCCAGACCACGACCTGACTTTTAGAGTGCACCATTTCTCGGCAAGAGGATGCGGGCAGATTCTCCTCCGAGGCTTTCAGCGCCGCCCGCTCAGCAGATGCGATCGGACTTACACTGTTCATATTGTGGGAAGATGGGGTATTCGGATCATACTTGCTTTACGAGGATGCGGGACAGTGGTTTTACTCCACCGCAGAGGATCAGCCGTCTGATACCTCCGGTTATATCACCTCCACCTCTTCGGTCAACTCCAGCTCACCCATCTTTCAAACCTCCTGTACCTCGCTTCAGGCCACCTTAGTGGCCCATGGTTCCTCCGCCGAATTGCCAGCAGCAGGCTCGAGTTCACGCGCTCTCAGCTGAAGCACCTGTGGCTGACTTGGTGCCGAGATCCTTTGAGGTTAATGCTCACATTGAAGGTATTTCCATTTCTATGTTGGTAGATACAGGGTCCACTACCTCCCTTATATCGTATGCAGCAGTTAGGCGCCTAGGTTTGGGCACTGTTTCTATGAAGGGAGTGATGTTCACTACCGCTACAGGGATCTCCTCTGCTATGAACAAGCGTTGTATGGATTGTTTGATTGATCTAGGAAGTGGATCGATTCTTGTTGACTTTTTTGTCGCACCTCTTTACCATTACGATGTCATTATGGGTATGGATTGGCTCAAGAGGATACGGGCAGAGATTGATTGTGAAGCTAGTTCGGTGCAATCCATGGACCTGAGGGCGAGACAGTTACTTTCCCAGTTCAGGTCAGTTACCCTTTTCGTCTTGGTTATTATACTTCTCTGTTGGAGAGTATTGCTAGATCGGCATTTGAAAGCATGCTTGTGGTTCGGGGGTTTGAAGATGTGTTTGAGTCGATTCCTGGATTACCCCCTCAGCGTGAGATTGATTTTACTATCGATCTCATGCCTGGTACGACACCCATTTCTTTGCCCACCTATCGTATGCCTCCGAGTGAAATGGAGAAATTGAGGAAGTAGATAGATGGCTTGTTGACTTTGGGATTTATTCGGCCTAGTGTGCCTCCTTGGGGAGAACCTGTTCTGTTTGTGAAGAAGAAGGATGGTTCCTTGCGATTATGTATTGATTATCGCAGGTTGAATCTAGTGACTGTGAAGAACAAGTATCCTTTGCCCAAGATCGATGATTTATTTGATCAGTTGAAGGGGGCACGGTACTTTTTGAAAGTTAATCTGCAGTCAGGGTATCATCAGTTGCGCGTCAAGAATGAGGACGTGCAGAAGACCGCTTTCAGGACTAGCTTCGGCCACTATGAGTTCCTTGTGATGTCGTTTGGTCTTACAAACGCACCAGTCGTGTTCATGGATCTGATGAACAGGGTGTTTCAGCCATTCTTATTCTGATTCATCATTGTCTTTATTAATGACATTTTGATATATTCTGCGAGTCGGGAAGAGCACGAGGAGCACTTAAGAACAGTCTTGGATACTCTCAGGAAGAATCAACTTTTTGCGCAGTTCAAGAAATGCGATTTCTGGAAAGAGGAAGTCAAGTTCCTGGGACATGTGGTGTCTAAGGAAGGGAAAGCTGTTGATCTTGCTAAGGTAGCTGCAGTTCAGGACTAGAAGCAGCCTGGTTCAGTTACTGAGGTGAGAAGCTTTCTGGGTCTAGCAGGCTATTATCGACACTTCATACGAGACTTCTCGAAGATAGCCAGACCGTTGTCTCAGTTGACACGAAAAGATTTGAAGTTTTCTCGGAATGAGAGGGCGGAGATAGCTTTTCAAAAGCTGAAGGACAAGCTGATGTCCGCCCCTGTGCTAGTATTGCCAGAGCAAGGGGTTAAGTATACGATATATACTGACGCCTCTCGCGTTAGCCTGGGTTGTGTCCTTATGCAGAAGGACAGGGTGATTGCTTATGCTTCGAGATAGTTGAGGAAACATGAAGAAAATTACCCTACACATGACCTAGAATTGGCAGCTGTCATTTTTGCAATGAAGTTTTGGAGACATTACGTCTATGGAGAGGAGTTCGAGCTCTTTTGCCACCACAAGAGCCTTAAGTATAATTTCACGCAGCGTGACTTGAATATGAGGCAACGCCGATGGATGGAAACATTGAAAGACCTTAAGCTCGATGTTTCTTACCATCCGGGCAAGGCGAACCTTGTGGCAGATGTGTTGAGTCGCAAGAAGGCTATAGAGTTTGCGGCTTCGCTAATGATAGCAGAGTGGGACATGTTGGAGTTTGTGCAAGACTTTGATCAGAAACTTATAATGGAAGAGCCGTATGAGGTTATCGCACACATTCGTGTACAGCCCCTCATTGACGAGAGGATCGTTGCAGCTCAAGCAGATGATGAGCTTTTGGCGAAGATGAGAGAACGGGTTGGTACAGATGAGAACTCTGATTGGAGTGTTGGTTCAGATGGGGGCCTACGATTTTGTGGCCGATTATGTGTCCCAGATATTCCTGACTTAAGACGGGAGGTTCTCGAGTCAGCCCATAATTCTAAGCTTGCGATGCATCCAGGTAGCATGAAGATGTATCAAGATATGAGAAGATCTTATTGGTGGGACAACATGAAGGTTTACATTGCTGAGTTTGTATCTCGTTATCTCATGTGCCAGCAGGTCAAGGCAGAGCATCGCCGACCTCCTGGGCTGCTTCAGCCCATGCCCATAGCAGAATGGAAGTGGGACTTCATCTCTATGGATTTTATTTCAGGGCTACCGAGAATGAGGAAAGGACATGACTCTATTTGGGTGATTGTCGACCGATTGATGAAGTCGGCTCATTTCTTACTGATCAGAGTTACAAACTCTGCAGACGAGTTAGCTAGATTGTACATCAAGGAGATTGTACGTCTGTATGGAGTTCCCTTGGAGATTGTGTCTGATAGAGATACGCGTTTCACATCTATCTTTTGGACTCGTATCCAGGAAGCGATGGGTGTGAAATTGAAGTTCAGCATCGCGTTTCATCTGCAAACAGATGGGCAGACGGAACGTGTGAATCA
This sequence comes from Magnolia sinica, assembly GCF_029962835.1. Lineage (NCBI taxonomy): Eukaryota > Viridiplantae > Streptophyta > Magnoliopsida > Magnoliales > Magnoliaceae > Magnolia > Magnolia sinica. Next base: position 58,708,233 of record NC_080576.1, read on the forward strand.
GATTTTGGAAGACATGTTGCGAGCTTATGTTTTAGATTTCAAGGACAGTTGGGATGATTGCCTCCCTTATGCAGAGTTCGCGTATAATAACAGTTTCCAGGTGAGTATCGGCATGGCTCCCTACGAGGCATTGTATGGTCACCCGTGCAGAGCACCGCATTGTTGGGCAGAATTTAGCGAGCGTAGTTTGATTGGCCCGGAGTTAGTGCAGGCGACTTCAGAGAAAGTTGACATTATTCGACATCGACTTCTGACAGCCCAGAGCAGGCAGAAGAGTTATGCTAATAAGAGGCGGCGACCACTTGAGTTTAAGGTTGGAGACCATGTATTTCTTAAGGTTTTCCCTATGAAGGGAGTTCTGCGGTTCGGTAAGAAGGGAAAGCTCACGCCAAGATTTATTGGTCCATTTCAAATTCTGGATCGAGTAGGAGCGGTAGCATATCGTCTTGCTTTGCCCACACCACTTGCGGGCGTGCATAATGTATTTTATGTTTCTATGTTGAAGAAGTACGTTCCTGATCCTTCGCATATTATCAGTTGGGAGCAGGTGCAGTTGAGCGAGGATGCCACATATGTACTGCGACCGAAGCGTATCCTAGACAGGAAGGAGCAGGTATTGCGTAGCAAGGTCATCCCTCTTGTGAAAGTACTATGGACGCATCATAGTGAAGAAGAGGCTACTTGGGAGACTAAAGCTGAGGTCAGAAAGAGCTACCCTCAGATCCTTGAGGAATATGAGAAGGTATGAATTTCGAGGACGAAATTTTTTTTAAGGGGGGTAGATTGTAATGACCCGAAAAATTTCATACTAAGACCCAAGTACTAACTCTATTTTCCTTAGAAGTTATTTGTGGGTTAATTAGCGCTAAACTCGATTGCTTGTGAAATTAGCATTAATCACTTTAAATTTGGTTTGCAGGACTCAAAACCTGTAGAATCGTTAACGCTATGTTACACTGAAATCTGGGATTCAACGCTAAATCCAGTTGCTCTTGAAAATTTTTAGAAGCTTTGGATCGGACCTGGACTGCGCGTCGAAAGTCCGATAGCGATGATCTTAAACAGTTATGGTCACCATGTTGGACTATCACCTCAAAAATCAAGTCCAGATGATGTCCTGGGTCGATTTGATTGAGTCCGGAGTGAAGAGTGTGAGAACGATGAGAAATTAAATATGATTTTATGAAATCTGAGTCATGTCGCTTGCACGATGATTTTAAGTAATCTGACTGTTGGATTATGACCCAATTTCACCCTCGGATCAGGGAAGATGGCCCAGGCATGTCATGATGCTTGTGGACCTGATCGAGTTTCGGTAACCGTTAAATTGAGTGTGGTCTGCCACGGCTGATCTGTAAATCCGATCGGTATGAAAACTCAGCCTGACCTAGATCCATGGTCAGTGAGCTTAAGTCCGACCGCACGTGGAGAAAGGACCACCGGAAGTGCTCTGTTGGATCGAGAGAGGCCTCATTTGGTTATAACCTAAGTATACCTTGGCCCTGGGGCTATTTTCATCAATGTTAGGCCTATATATAGACCTTAAAACCCTCACTCTCTTTTCCATACGAATTTCCTAACCCTAGTTAAGAAAGAGAGAGGAAAAGAGAGAGAAAGTGAGAGAGAAGTTGGTGAATCATCTTAGGATTCTTTCCTGTTACTCTACATCCTTAAACCATCACTTTTGAATCGTTATTCCGGCAATTCTAAGTTCCTTCTTGGGTAAGTTAATCTAACCCTAATCTGTTTTAGAGCTTAGAAGAGTCTATGTATTGATGTAGCTCATTTCTATTCTTGCCTTAGGTTATCTAGTCGCCGTTGACGAAGACATATCGTCTAAATCAGTTCGATGTGCTTTTTTTGGTTTAAGGTGCGGACTATATTCATATAGGTTATGGTTTTCAAGGCTTTCAATGTTAGTTAATGGTTTATTCTTGTTGTAAGTTCTATTTCACATGCTAAATGCTATGTTCATTTTGCGTTCCTGATATGTACGTGTTATATTGAGATTTGTGTATTCTATGTATATGTAGGAAGTATCGTATACGTGTAAAATATGAACACGTGCTTGCCATGATTAACTGTCGTGTATTTGTGCTAGTTGTATGTGTGCCAACTCCTTGGCAAAAGGAATTGTCCAAATGTGTGTATTCCAACATACGTCATGTATGTTAACCTATGTAGTCTAAGTGTTTATAGAAATGTCTGAATGGTCTAAAGTGTAATATATTATCCTAATTGCGGGCGTTGAGAAGTGATTCTCAACACTCCTATTACTGTGTATGATTTTCTACATGCAAGTCACATTCTTTGTTGTTAACTTCAAGTATTACTTATGTTGAAATCCATGTTAAGTTGATATGCTTCAAATGCTCACATACTGTATGATTTGAATTGTTGTTCCATTACTGTTTTAAGTATTGATATGAATATTTGTCGTAATGGAATATGTTTGGAACTATGAAATAGTTCAGGAAATCGGTAATCGGCCTTGAGTTTGTGGCTGAGGTTGCTTTCGCCACAAAGGACGTGATTTGATGAACCCGAGTCGTATTAGAGTTGTCGGCAGTGGTTTGGCCACACGGAGTGTTTGCGCACTCTATGTCGTTCAACCCAACGTGCGTCGTGCTAGTCGAGTTTGTCAAGTAACCCGATTGTCCGATGTATGTTAACCATGTATGGACGCTATTGCTTGAATCTAGGGTACCAAACTTACCGATGAAATTCCGTTAACCGTTGTACCTTGATCCGCTAAGACTCATGAGCCGGGTATGGTCGTATGGGACACCGTGGTCGAGCTGTCGGCCTACGCTGGGGCGACGAGCCTCCCCGTAGTGACCAGTGAGCACACTGACTCGTGAGCCAATTATGGTGGTATGGGACACTATATTCGTGCTGTCGGCCTACAGTGATTGGTGACGAGCCCTTTGTAGTGACCTCGAGCATACCTTGACACTACAGTAAGGCGACGAGCCTTAGAGTAGTAATGAAGGTATGATAGGCGTGCATTGATTGGTGACGAGCCCTTTGTAACGACCTAAAACCATATGATCGTATGAGATGGCCTAGGACTGACGACCCTAGAATGGATCACTGTGTGGAATTTGATATGAGGAAGGTACCTTAGCTTCCCAATCCTGCTGTATGAAAAGGACTAATAACAATTTGGTAATCATGTTCATGCACTGCATTTGCATGTGCGTGGAAGTCGTTGGCACTACGGGAGGATGTCATGCGTAACGTAAGATGAAGACGCTAAGGGAGGAAGGCGAGGGCATGCATCATCTATAATACATCCTTGCACTAATAAGAGTAATTAGGATATGTTTGATTGTTCTGCTTTATCATTACTGCTTGATTGAATTGATAACATGTTAATCTTTGCTTTATTGTTCCATTGAGTTGATCACTCACTCCCACGTTCTGGGACGGTGTTTAAACACCAACCAGACTCTGTCTTAGATGCAGATCTTGACGCGACCCCTAAGGTAGAGCAGGAGTTCGAGGATGATGAGGCCGCATTTTCTTTTATGCAGTTCTCAGGCGGGTTCTTGTGAGCCATGTCCTGATGTGCGGGGAATTCTGGGTTATTGTAATAGATGATGTCATTTAATACTTGTACTTTTGATAGTAACACTTGTAAGTATGACCTGACATGTATACGTATTTCAGGGACTTGCACATGTACACATATGTTTATATAAGTCTTTCGCTTGCTTTTCTCACTTATCCCTGAATTATGTTTGCAGTTTGGCTTAATCTATCCCATGTTTTATGTACTCTTACAGACAACATACATCTATCATTAAATATGTTGCATAAGTGATGTTTTGAAACTCGGGAGCTGAGTTATGCTCGACCCCTGAATTTCAGGGTGTGACAGTTGTCAAGTCCAGTAAAGAGGTCATATTTGTATAGTTTCGCGGTCATTGTACTTTCGACGTACGGTCCAGGTCCGATACAGAGTTTTAAGGTGCTCCCGAGAGCAATCAGGTGTAGAGATTGATTCTTGATTTCAGTGTAAAGTAGCGTCAATGATTCTGCATGGTCTTACAGATCATATTTAAAGTGATTAGTGCTAATTTGTTAGGTACTCTAGTGTAGTACTAGCTAATTCTCATCTAATTTCTAAAGGATTTGGTCCTAAGTGATTTCTGCTTGAGGTGATACTCGGGTCCTTGTACGGATTTTTTCGAGATGTTACAACTAGCCATTGGATGGTGTCAGGGGGAGTAGCCAATCTGTTCCCCTTATGTACAGATTGCTTACTGAGTAACTCAGTACGCTTAGCGCACTCAGTGCCCACCTTGAACACGTATTTTTATCCACTCCGTCCATCCGTTTTACCAGATAATTTTATATCATTAGCCAAAGATGAGGCAGATCCAAATTTCGAGTGGAACCCACTACAGAAAACAGTGGGGATTGAATGCCTACCATTAAAAACTTATTTGTGGGCTTGCCTAAATGTGATTCAAATATCCAACCCACTCATTATGTGTGTCCCACTTGGATGAGGGGTCAGACCAATTTTCAGCCGCATCCAAAACTCATGTGGGCCCCACCAAGTGCTTTTATATTTTTTAGGATGTCTTCACATAGTTTTAGATGGTATGGCCCACTTGAGTTTCGTATACAGATGATTTTTGAGATATCTCATAACCTAAAAGGGACACATCAAATCCACGGTGTTGATGTTCGACACACATCATGATGGGGCCCCTAAAACTTACTAACATCAATTCTTAGGTTCTCACGAGGTCAGTAAGTTGGGTCACTATTTTGACCAGAACTACGTATATGCGTGTGGATTGTTGCATTCTCGAGGTGCATTCATGTTTCTGAAAATTGGGGCAAATCAAAATCTCAGGTGGATCACACCACCGAAAACAGTAGTGGTAAATGCCCACATGAGCTTGAGAATTTCTAATAGATGTGCCTTTACCATGAGTGGGATTTTAGGATTTTGGAAATTTGAGAATTTTAAAATTAGGGATTTCATAATTTTTTTTCCTTTTTTTTTTGTTTTGCTCAGAACCTGATTTATTTTTTTAGCACATTTGGAAACTCTCTAGCTATGATTCATTTTCTGAGATCTATTGAATAAATTTGGGTTCCTCTACAGATGTTTGATGTTCTGCCTTTTATAGTATCATCACTATAACATGCCTGTGTGTGTACACACTTTATATACTGCACCACTCCATGCAATTCCATATCGAAGTTCATCTTATTCTTTTTCATTTTATTTTTGTTCTAATGTTTGATGTTTGGGCATATAATGCATGTTTGATTATTGGTAGTGTGAGAGTGCCTATTTGCCTATGTTTCTTATGTATCATAGAGGATGCAATATTGATATGATTCATTAGATAATTCTATAAAATGATCTCAAAAAATTGATCCGTCTCTAAGTGAAGAGGTGCAAAACCTATGTACCGGGATAAACTCAGCGGTGAGGGAAATCATGCCTCAAAGCATTTGTTTTGAGTTTCTTATACAATGATTTGAGTTGTAATTTGTAAATGATGCTAGTGAGGTTAAGTTCAAGCATTTAATATTCTATCATGCTTATTTCACAATGACTTGGCTCTATTTTCACATTGTTACAGGCAATCGTTTGTTAAAGGATGAGTTCTTGAAATTACAACACGGATAAGAAAAGCCCAAGGTATCTTGAAGTTATACTTGTGAAATGAGAACTATCACTTTTGTATGGATGCTTTCCAATTTTATTTGTCTAACCTACACCCTAGGCCTCAGTCTCCTTTACTTATAAGGCCATAACATGGTGTATTTGAATATGTGGCCTGATTTTTGCAGGTTTGCAAAGAGGAAACTAGTGAGTTTGTTTTCCTTGGGAATCAACTACAAGTTTTGTATGCTCCTCAATTCGAGTCTCTTTCTGATATAAAGGAGAAATTGGAAGGCAGGAGAAAAGAAGTTCTAAGCCCACTAAACTATGAGTTTCTTCTACGAATTTCTTTTAATGGACACCATTTTGAATAGAGGAAATACACAATCTTCAGTCAACTAATTTTACTAGGACCAACAAATTGTACATATGTTGGCCTGCCATTTGGTGATCCATAACTGTCCAAGTGATCGTTTTGAAAGGAATATAAATACACTAGTAATGCAACCCTCATCACATAATGGCAGGCCCCACCATGACGTGTGTCAAACATCAACACCGTGCATTTGATGGTTCCCCTTTAAATTATGGCATATCCCAAAAATCAGCCGTATACGGAACTCCGGTGGACCATGCCATCTAAAATCATGTGAAGACATACCTAAAACATTTAAAAGCACTTGGTGGGCCCCCACCTGAAATTTAGATGCGTCTGAAACTTGGTATGACCCCTCATCCATGTGGCACACACATAATGGACGGGCTGGATTTGTGAACCACATCTCAGTGGGCGTAAAAAATAATTATGAATGTTTTAATGGAGGGTAACCCCTCTCAACTTTTATATGTGGTGTGGCCCACACAAGTCACAGATTGACTTGATTTTAAATCCCTGGGCCCACTATGGAATGGTGCATCTAGCTGATGGGGTAGATGTATGACACGCATCATGATGGGGCCCACACAACTCTCCTTGCTGTGGAGATTTCAAATAAACATTACGATGGGCATTAGGATAGTTTTAATGGTGGGAATCACTCTCCCCATTGTTTTCTGTGGTGGTCTTCACTATAGATTTTTATCTCCCTCATTCTTTGGCTCATGACTTAAAATGATATCTCAAAATGGATGGATGGCTCATGACTTAAAATGATATCTCAAAATGGATGGACGGTGGTCTTCACTCTGCTTACTGCTTCGATATGACTCATTTTTTAGATCAACTCTTAAAATGATCCGTTAAAATGAATGGGCGGAGTGGATCAATAATATACATCATGGTGGGCCCCACAAATATAAGCACTTTCTGTCCATCACTGGGAACAGATTGGCTACTCCCACTAACACCAGCCAATGGCTGGTGGTTGGTGCTATGTGGGTCCCACCATGATGTGTGTTTCATCCATGCCATCCATCTAGTTTTGCAGATCATTTTACGATATGAGTCCAAAAATGAGGTATATCCAAATCTCAAATGGACCACATTATAGGAAATAGTGTTGAATGAGGGTTGACCATTAAAAACATTTTGGGGCCATAAAAGTTTTGGATGAAGCTGATATTTGTTTTTTCTCTTCATCTGGGTTTGTATGACCTAATCAACAGATTGGATGTTAAATAAACAGTATAGTGGGCCATAGGAGGATTTTAATGGTTGATATCCAATCATTATTGTTTTCATGTGCCTAAGATTTATTTCCCTCTCATTTTTAGAATCAAGCAATAAAATGATCTGTTAAAATGGATGAACGGAATGGATGAAACACATACATCATGGTGGGGCCCACAGAGCATCCATCACCAGCCATGGAGCTGGTGTCAGGGGGAGTAGCCAATCCGTTCCCTCCGTCACCAGCCCCTAAAACCAAATCCCTTCTAATCCTCCTGCGTGCGCACCTCTAAATAAAAATCCCCTTTTCTCTCTCGCGCCTGCGCCTATCTTCCCAAAACCCAAACCCTCTCTCTCTCTCTCTTGCACTCAGCCTCTCCCTTTCCCTCGCCCTCTCTCGATCTCGTGCGCTCCCTCACCCTCTCTCTGTCTCTTGGCCCCATTCCCCTCTCTCTGTTTCCCAACCTCTCTCTCTCTCTCTAGTTAGAGTTTTCAAAACCCCCATCATCCAAACCCACCATTGATCCCTGAGAGAGACTTGGAGAGCACTCGAAAGAAGGAGAAGAAGAAGAAGAAGAAGAAAAAGGAGAAGGAGAGGAAATCTAGACATCGGTTAGTCTCTCTCTCTCTCTCTCTCTCTCTCTCTCTCTCTCCGTTTCTGAAATCTGTGGATTGGGTTTTGAATATTGAAAGGAGTGCCCAGTATGTTGTGTAAGGGTCATCCAAGCTGTCCATTAGATCTGCACCACATGTTAGGCATACATCTCAAATTTTGGATGTGTTCATATGATCTAGTAATTATAAAAAGGAATTCAAATTTTTTTGCATGTGCTCATATGAATCTGGTTTGGGGCGGCTCTTAAATATCACAAGGGCCTGATAGCAGTTCGGTTTTCCTTCTCCATTTTTGCATTGATTGTGTGATATCATTCATATTCCCTTATTTTTGATCTTGCATTGAGATGCTCTTGAACTCTGTTCTGGTTTCTCAGCCTTTTTCTAAAAGTGTTTACATAGATGACCTAACCTTTCATTATGCAGATGTATAGAAAGAAATGAAAGAGCTAAATCAACAGTGAGATCGTGCTCAATCTCATCTTAAGGTCTCGTCTCTTTTCTCAACATTTTTCAGGTAATTTAGTGCCTTTTTCTAGAACTATATCATTCATTTTTCAATTTTTGTTTAGTTGTATTACATCCTTTGCCCAACCTGATTTTGGTTACAGGTTGTGAATGTGATGTTAAAAATTCTGACATACACAAAGACGTCTTTCTTTCTATCATTTCCCAAAAAAGTCGACAAATTAAGTGTTGAAAAAAAGAAAAAGAAAACATCATGATATCTCTAGCAAGTAATTTTAATTATATTAAAAAAGATATCTCTAGCAAGTGTTTAGTTGCACCAAATATCATGATATTTTGGCACCAAATTAGATTGTTTAAAAATGAAATTTCATGATATTTGGTGCTACAAATGCACCATAAAGTATTTGCAGTACGGGAATTTTCCTTTTTTTCCTTTTCTTTCTTGAAATTGTCTTCTTTTTTTTTGTGATAATTATGCATAATCACTGTTAAGGCTTCTACAGTTTAACTTATACATGTCTCATTGCGGGTGTAATTGTCATTCTTCTTATGGGAACTTATCTGTTGGTCAGAAATACACAAGTGGACCCCAAATTCCATCTGTGATCAGGATCATTGTTTAGTGGGCCACCACATTCTGAGTTGTATCTCACAAATCAAGCAAGTATGAGAACTTTGCTTAAATTTATCAACAGTATGTCAACCTTCACCCAAAATTCAATCATGTGCAATTTCTTTTATGTGATTCTTTTGCAAGTTCTTCTACTTCAACATCTGTAGTTGTCTCCACTGAAGGTGCAACAAAAATCAGTTTTTCTGATTCTGTTGCCACTACAGGTGAAGTTCTTGTTTTTATTTCTTTTTAAAGGCACTCTTGGATCTCTACTGATGTTGCTTACTCTCACAAGCAAGCTTTCAACCATCACAAGAAATTAGAGGTATCTTTATTTCATGCCTTTGGGCACATGATTGAGCGGGGGTCCCTGAAAGGTGGGAACCACTGTTATGACCACGATAAAGCTGTCCATTTTCTATGGACAACATTGGAGTGGCCTGACCATTAGGTTGACATACTGTTACGACTAATATGATGCTCAAGAGCGATATTTTACGTCCTAGTGTGGTTGCAATTTTTTAAATGGATTCTTGGTGGTAGTTTGAGTGTTACATCACCTAAAAGGCATTCTCAGTGTATTGTATTTATGAATGTGAATGAAAATAAATAAATTATAATATTAGATATATATACATATATATATATGTTATTAATGGAGGATACCTTGATTAGGGGGACATGAAATTCTTGTAGCTTACGGTATGGTGCCTCAATATTGGTTGTATTTACTAGTATGTAGTAGATAATACTAGGTTTAATATTTTTTGTATGTGGCTAAAATTTTTATCTCAACTACTCTACGCAGATTATGTCCCACTTCCTGCAACTAAATTCCTCTATATATTTAATGTTAGGAATGGAAGGATTGAAAACCCAAACCTAAACTCGATCCTGAACCCGAACCCAATTTCTTAAACCTAAACCTTAATCTATTCTCAATTCCCTAAAGCTATAACCTAAAACCTAAACCTAAACCTAAACCTATAACCTATAACATAAACCTATAACCTAAATGCATTCTCAAATCCCTAAACCTAAACCTACACCTAATCCTAATCTTAACTCCTTAACCTAAACCTAAACTTAAAAACCCAAACCTAAACCCGATCCCAAACCCGATTTCCTAAACCTAAACCTTAACCTATTCTCAATTCCCTAAATCTATAACCTATAACTTATAACCTATAACCTAAACCTAAACCTAATGTAAACCTATAACCTTAACCTAAACCTAAAACCTAAACCTAAACCTAAAACCTAAATGTATTCTCAAATCCTTAAACCTAAACCTACACCTAATCCTAATCTCAACTCCTTAACCTAAACCTAAACTTGAAAACCCAAACCTAAACCCGATCCCGAACCCGAACTTGATTTCCTAAACCTAAACCTTTACCTATTCTCAATTCCCTAAAGCTATAACCTATAACCTAAACCTAAACCTATAACCTTAACCTAAACCTAAAACCTAAACCTAAACCTAAAACCTAAATGTATTCTCAAATCACTACACCTAATCCTAATCTCAACTCCTTAACCTAAACCTAAACTTGAAAACCCAAATCTAAACCCGATCCCGAACCTGAACCCGATTTCCTAAACCTAAACCTTAACCTATTCTCAATTCCCTAAAGCTATAACCTATGACCTAAACCTAAACCTATAACCTTAACCTAAACCTAAAACCTAAACTTAAACCTAAAAGCTAAATGTATTCTCAAATCCTAAACCTAAACCTACACTAATCCTAATCTTAACTCCTTAACCTAAACCTAAACTTGAAAACCCAAACCTAAACCCGAACCCGATTTCCTAAACATAAACCTTAACCTATTCTCAATTCCCGAAACCTTAACCTATAACCTAACCTAAACCTAAACCTATAACCTACACTTGTAACCTATAACCTAAACCCATAACCTAAACTTGTAAACTTAACTTAAACGTAAAACCTAAACCTAAACCTAAAACCTAAATGTATTCTCAAATCCCTAAACTTAAACCTAAACTTATGACCTAAACCTATAACCTACAACATTAACATAAACTTATAACCTAAACCTATAACCTACAACATTAACCTAAACCTATACTTATAACCTAAACCTATTCTCAAATCCCAAAACCTATAATCTAAACCTAAACCTTAACGTAAACCTAAACCTATAGCCTAAACCTAAACCTTAACCTATAACCTAATCCTTAACCTATAACCTATAACCTAAACCTATAACCTATAACCTAAACTCAAATCCCTAGACCTTAACCTATAACCTAACCTAAACCTAAACCTATAACTTACACTTATAACCTAAACCTAAACCTAAACCTGTAACCTTAACCTAAACGTAAAACCTAAATCTAAACCTAAAACGTAAATGTATTCTCAAATCCCTAAACCTAAACCTAAACCTATAACCTACAACATTAACATAAACTTATAACCTACAACATTAACCTAAACCTATACTTATAACCTAAACCTATTCTTAATTCCCAAAACCTATAACCTAAACCTAAACCTAAACCTATAAACTAAAAACCTTAACCTATAACCTAAACCTTAACCTATAACGTATAACCCATAACCTGAACCTATAACCTATAACCTAAACTCAATTACCTAAACCTTAACCTATAACCTAACCTAAACCTAAACCTATAACCTTCACTTATAACCTAAACCTAAACCTATAACCTAAACCTATAACCTAAAACCTAAATTTATTCTCAAATCCCTAAACCTAAACCTACACCTAATCCTAATCTCAACTCCCTAACCTAAACCTAAACCTAAACTTGAAAACCCAAACCTAAACCCAATCCCGAACCAGAACCCGATTTACTAAACCTAAAGCTTAACCTATTCTCTATTACCGTAAATGGAGGGGTACTTTCATTTGTGACCGTCATGCATTCTTTAGTAGTTTTGCAAGTTAACATAAATTTAACTCTAATCAATGCCTATACAACATGTTAGGTGCCATGCTTTGAAAATCATTTGATCTATACTTTGGACCCTAAATGTGTCTGATATATACAATATGTTAGGTGCCATGCTCTGAAAATCGTTTGCATCTTTAGGATTCTCTCATATTGTAATATTTTCATTTGCATTGCTTTTATGATTTATCCATTTCGTTTTCATCTTTAGGATTCTCTTGTCTTTTCAATTGTTTCTTGGTGGGTATGCTAGCAATGGAATGAAATTTAGGACTGCGTCAAATCAACTCAGGTTTTATTTGAATTACTTGTAATATATTAATGTTCAAATGTTTGCCAAGCCTAGTAAAGACTTCAATATTCCACTGAAATGACACTTCAGCATGGCCTGTTTTAGTATATTACTCTATTTTAGTATGACTAATTTTAAATCCTTTAGATTCTAAAGCACCCCTCCATAAACCAGAGCTTAATTATAAAATAAATTACTTGCCAAGTATTGAAAATTGAGACGCGATGGTAGTGGTGAGCCAAATGATGGTTCAACCTGTGTTTAGAATGAACTTCAATCTCTATTCAAAATTCCATTGCTACATTTCAGGAGTACATATCTTTTCAACTTCTTACCCTTACTCCATTTTCTTCCTGATTTTTTCCCTAAAAAACCAAGTATATATCATTGGGTCTAAGTCTAGTCCAACTTTCAAGTTGTTTCAAGAAACATGTTTTCATTTTCTTGTTTTTCTTCTCTATGTTCTTGCAGCCAGCAGGGTTTATTTTCTCTATAATATATTGTTTCTCATCTTATAACAGGTAATAAAAAGAGAAAAGATTGCAAGGCTTCGAGAGCAGATAGCTGTGCAAAAGGCCAGGGAAACAGAATTGAATAAAACAATTCACATAACAGGTATTGCAATTTCTGCTATTTGTCTAAATCTGGATTGGAACTTTGGATGACTGCAAGTTTCACTTATCATATTTCTTTTCTTTTTTCTTTATCCCTTTCATTAGAGGAAATGATGCGGGCAAAACAAATGTTAGTAACTATCTCATGAAATAAGATCTCCCCTTACCAGGTTTAGTATGGCTGAGATCCTTGCCAACACAAATCCAGATCAAGAACAACAGCAGTTGTTAGATGTTATGCTATCTTCTGGAGATTTGGTTTTGCAACTTATCAATGACATTCTTGCCCTGTCTAAGGTGGAGTCAGGTACATGTTTCATTTATTTTCTAGTAAGGCATGTAGAGGTGACTTATAATTTCATATCTACGGACTTGAGAAATAAATCAATACAAGTGGTAACGTGTTTGAATTCAAGTACCTTACACACAATTCAAGTTAATTGTGGAGTTGGAAGTCTTGTTATAGTTCTTTTAGTTTCCTTCTCAAAGTACAGTCTCTTACTAGTGGTAATGTGTTTGAACTCAAGTACCTTATATCATTGTGTTTCCATTTCAACATATTCTAGCATGTCTTGGGATATTTTGGCTTATCTTTGTTTACTAAAGACAATTCAATTAGTATTGGCTGAAATTGTAGATGAACAAGGCACATTAAGTTATAAGTCTTTCAAACTTATTGTAGATTGCTAATGCTCTTTACTACAATGCAACAATGACACTTGGCATATTGCAAAAGCTTGGGGTGGCAGTAGGAGTTTTTAATCTCTGGTTTCAAATGCTACAATAGGTTGAAAAAAAGTGGTTTGCATGCTAATTTTAGAAGGTGATTTTGCTTCTCAGATTGTTTTCCTCCTCATGTTGTAAAACTTTTCCCATGGCTTCAATAGTCCTATGGTGATTGCAGGGAACATGATAAGAAAGTTTTCTTGTTGGGATTGACTTCACTTCTTACACTTCTAGCGGACCAGTTACCCGAAGTAGCACTGGAACGTGTGTTTAGAGCAACACTTGACCTGCTTGTTGCTTACAAGGATAAGTTGCAAGTACTGCTCATTTCATTGGATGCTTTTTCTTTTCTTTTTCCTCTTTCCTTTTCTTTTTACTAATAAACTCAAATTCATAACTGAAAATCAATGTGCATCATGCTTTCCTTATGATCACTCTTTTTAGTTTTACCTTTTTATTCCGCTTATTTTGGGTCTTCCAAGTGGCTCGACAGTTCATCCCAGCTCAACTACGCATAATTTTGATTGAGATTTGACAAGTAGGGATAGCCCGACAGTTTTTCCACATATTATGCACATGTTTCACTTGGAGAAGGTTTTCCATGTTAGTATTTTTAGAGTCTTTTATAGGAACTATGCAAGTTTAGAACTGCTCCTAGATTAAACCTAATAAAGGATAGTTAGCTTCTATAGTCTTTGTACTAAGATTATAGATAGATGGATTTTAGCTCAATGGATTGAGGTGATTTGTTATACAAGATCTACATTAGTTGACCAAAGTTAAACTACAGCACGTGATTTGGATGTAGTCTGATCACGAGCTATGCAAGTTCATTAAAATTGTGGATTTAAGTGTGGTGGATCATTTTCAGATGCAACATTTGTGCAAGGTCAAAGATTTAGCCAATACCTTCAAACCATGGCTTTTGGATCAAGGGATTGAGGGTGCTTTGCTATACATTATCTACGCTGGGCTCTAAACATGATTCATCTGTCATTTGGAGCATTCTTTTTCAAGAAAACCAAAAAATGGAGCCAACAAAATATCAAGTTGTGTTCGACAAAATGGACAGTCCAATCAACTTTTGAATAATTTTTGGTATTTTATTTATGATGTTAAACTTATATGTATTTATGTGTGGATGAATGTGTTGTGGATGAGATTGTTTGTGTTCGGATGGAGGTAGTTTATGTTTGGATGAATGTAGTTTATGTTTGGATGGGTTTACGTAGTTTGGGTTTAGATGGATGTGAATGTGAATATGATGAAATATATTATATAACAGATGTATATCAGGAAGAATATGATGAAATATATTGTAACAGGTGTACATCAGGAATTTTGTGCTGGAATATTGAAAAAAAGAAGAGACTTTTACCTACGAAATATTTTGTAGGTAAAAGTCTCATCCACGTTTTTTACCTACGAAAATTTTCGTAGGTAAAGTTTTGTAAATATTTTTACCTATGAAAAATTTCGCAGGTAAAAGTTTTTTACTTATTCTTTACCGATGAAACAATTCGTTGGTAAAAGTTTTAAAATATTTTTAGCTACAAAAAAACTCATCGGTAAAATTTTTACTTATTTTTTATCGACGAAAAAATTCGTCGGTAAAAGTTTTCTACATATTTTTACCTACGAAAAGAATCGTTAGTAAAAGTTTTGTACTTATTTTTTACCAACGAAAAAATTCATCGATAAAAGTTTTGTAAATATTTTTACCTACGAAAAAAATCGTCGGTAAAAGGTTTTTACTTATTTTTTACCGACAAAAATATTCGTCGGTAAAAGTTTTGTAAATATTTCTACTTACGAAAAAAATCGTCGGTAAAAGTTTTTTAGTTATTTTTTACCGACAAAAATATTCGTCAGTAAAAATCTTGCCTTTGCTGACGATTCAAAATTTTCATCGGTAAAAGCCTTTTGCAACGGTGTTTTACCGATGAAAATTTTCATCAGCAAAACCTTTTGCCTATGAAAATTTGGCTTTTAGTGACGAAAATTTTCGTCGGTAAAAGTGGAATTTCTTGTAGTGCCAATACTTATGCCATTGCGACCGCGCTGTCGCCGCGGTTCCAACGCTGCGTCTCATACATCAATGCGATGCTTAGATCATAAGATATGGCTTGCACATTATTATAGTCATTGATCGCTTGATTGTGGGATCCACCTATCTCAGTTGTTGCTTTTTCCTAGAAACCCATCATTAGGATGATGTCACCTTAGGGGTGACATCACCCTACCCTAGCCCATAGCCCCACGCCTCTTACAAGCTATGATGGCCAGCTAGCCATGCTTTCTTTACACCTATCATCATTACCTTACAACTAATGATTACACCTCTCTCTTATCTCTCTCCCTCCCTCTTTCTTCTTCATTTTCTCCATTCTTGCAAGAGCTTGGACATCCCACCATTTGGAGAAAATCTATCACCTTTCACCTTAGATCCTTCTCAATCCAACCATCAAAGACCCATCTTAACCATCAAAACAACCTTCTTGGAGCTTTAGAACCCATAGGTGGAAGAAGAAGTTGAAGATCTAAGGTGGGTGCATGTTTAGGACTAGATTTTCCTTTTTCTTTCATAGATCTTTGTCTTTTATTACATGGGAATATATAGGACCCACCAATCAATGGTGGAAATCCTACTTGACCCATTGGATGTGGCCAATGGTCCATCCTTGTTGCATGCATGATCCATGATGGGGCCATTCTCCATGGACCCCATCATGATGTTTTGATTTAATCCATAGCCTTGATGGGTCACCTAGACCTTGATTTTATGGTGTGGATGACATCCCTACCTTTGATTCTCTTATGTAGGGCCAGGCAATGCATGGGACCCATCTTGATGAATATATGATGCATGTATTGAGGGACCCATAGTGGCAGGGCCCCTCCATCTCACGTTTTTCCCTCTCTCTCTCTCTTGATCCTTTGCATGATGGCCCACTTGATGCATGTTGCTGTCCAAACATGGGAGGCCCTCACATTGAAAAGGCCTAGCTATATGTCCTAGAGGGGGAGGGGGGGGGGGGGGGGGTGAATAGGACAATGCCAAATAAAACTTATAACAATGGAATTAAAAAGAATATGAAAGCCAAAATAAATCACAATGCAAGAAAGTAAAATAACCTCAAAATTCAGATCTTGAGAGGTTGATACAAATGTTGTTCTAAGGACAACCTTACACCAAAAACCAGAGTTTATGGTAGGACAACCTTATTTCTAGAAAGATCTTTGTATCAAATCTCAAACCGAAGAGGAATACAAAAATAAATACAAACTGAATTAAAATAAATTGTAATCACAAATGTATTGTTCTAGGGACAACTATACACCATAAAAATGGCAGGGCAACCTTACTGGAACAACTTTTAAAGGAAATTGAATATCAAGCTGATAAAGGAATAGCAGAAAATAAATTCTAAACTATTACAAAATTCTCACAATGCTTGAATTAAATGATTACAACATTCACCACCATACATACATCCCACAAAAGAATAATTAAAGATCAGAAGTATAAATCATTCAACCACAACACAAGGGATTATAGTGGTTCGCCTGTGTGTTCACCATCTATTAAACAACAGCCACACAGAATGCTACTCCACTCCTAATATCCTCACACAGGGGATATTAACGTTCACTAACAAAATAGGTTTTCCCAGGTTCACCCAAAACCTTTACAATTGTGTCTTTGTCCGTGGGCTTACATAATTAAAAAACCCCACTACTGAGTTTTCCTAGCTCTCCTCAGATAACCAATACAACAAGATTTTTCTGGCAAATCTTGAAAGAAACTAAAACGGAAAGGAATTTACAATTAAATGTAAAATACCTGATTATCTCGTTCGTTGTAGCAGCCCGGTAGAACCAAATCAGAGTAGATGATTGAATGTCTAAGTTCAATGTCCAGTACTCAATTACAATGGCTCTAATTCCAATAGATTTTAAATTAAACCAAATAGGGCTTGCCTTAATTGATTTTGTTTACAAAGAAAGGGAATAACAATTCCTCTTATCAAATTTTAAGTGATTCCCAAGATCTACGACTGGTCGTGGATATCTACGACCGGTCGAAGGTCGACTGGTCGAGTATACTCACGACTGGTCGAAGAATGCCCAAAAATTCATATTTCTTGCAAATTATACAAAAATTAGAATTCAATCTAGCAAATATATACACTATAATACAAGTAGGCATAAATAATCATTTTAAAATGCACATGCCAAGATCAAATTTCATCTTTTTGAACCTACTTTTAACGATAGGTTTTGTGAAAATGTCAGCTCGTTGATCTTCGGTAGGAATATATTCTAGAGATATAACTTTTTCTTCTATTAATTCCCTTATATAATGAAATCTAATGTCAACGTGCTTAGTACGAGAATGCTGAATAGGATTTTTTGAAATATTTATCGCACTGGAATTATCACAATGTAATAACATAGAATCCTGTTTAATTCCATAATCACTTAGCATTCGTTGCATCCAAACAAGCTATGTACATGCATTATCAGCTGCGATATACTCAGCTTCAGCTGTTGAAAGTGATATAGAATTTTGTTTCTTACTAAACCAGGAAACTAGACAATTTCCAATGTAAAAACAACCACCACTGGTTGATTTTCTATCATATAGATTACCAGCCCAGTCAGCATCTGAGTACCTAGCTAATTGGACACTGGTCTCATGAGGATACTAGAGACCGAGATTTACAGTACTTGCGACATATCTAATAATTCACTTGATAACAATCAAGTGAGATTCTTTTGGATCAGATTGATATCTTGCGCAAATACCAACACTTAGAGAAATATCAGGTCTACTAGCAGTTAAATATAACAAACTATCAATCATACTCCGATAAAGTTTTGAGTCAACATTTTTACCATTAGAGTCTTTTGAGAGTTTCAGGGTAGTACTCATAGGAGTATCGAAATTCTTGCCATTCTCAAATCCAAATCTCTTGATTAGATTCAAAGCATACTTAGATTGAGAAATGAATATTCCTTCAAGTTGTTGCTTTACTTGCAATCCAAGGAAATAAGTCAATTCCCCAACCATGCTCATTTCGAACTGTGATTTCATCAAATTTGCAAACTCAGTAGTCAAGTCAGTACAAGTTGATCCATAAATGATATCACAACATAAATCTACACCATTAAGATATGATCATTATGTTTTTTAACAAACAGAGTTTTATCAATAGATCCCATTTGAAAATTATGACTTAAAAGAAATTTCGTTAGTTTCTCATACCATGCCCTAGGTGCTTGTTTTAATCCATAAAGTGCCTTTTTAAGCCGATATACATAATCAGTATTTTTAGAATCTTCAAAACCCATTGGTTGTTCAACATAGACTTCTTCATGTAAATCGCCACTTAGAAAAGCACTTTTCACATCCATCTGATAGATCTTTATCTTTCTAAAACATGCAATGGATATAAATAGTCTGATAGATTCAAGACGTGCTACTGGTGCAAAAGTTTCATCGAAATCAATCCCTTCAATTTGAGTATAACCTTGTACCACTAGTCTAGCCTTGTTTCTAATTATATTTCCACACTCGTCAGACTTATTTTTGAAAATCCATTTTGTTCCAATGATGTGTTTATCTTTAGGTCTTGGTACGAGATACCAAACATCATTTCTTACGAATTGGTTGAGTTCTTCTTGCATCGCAACAATCCAGTTCTCATCAGCAAGAGCTTCTTTTACGTTAGATGGTTCTATTTGGGATGTAAAACATACATAATTACATATATCCTCAAGTTGTCTACGGGTGCGAACACCGGTGAGAGGGTTTCCAAGAATTTGTGTGGTTGGATGATCTTTAACAGTCCTCAACTCAGAATCAGTTTAATTCGATGAAGTATCAGGTTTATCAATGATTAGTACTTCATCATTATCTGAATTAGAAATTGGCGTGTTTAAGTGATCATCAATGACAACATTAATGGATTCTTGAATCACACTAGTCCTTTTGTTCAGAACCCTATAAGCTCGACTGTTTAAGGAATATCCTAGAAAAATACCTTTATCACTCTTCGTATCGAATTTTCCCAAATTTTCACGATCATGTAAAATATAGCACTTGACAGTAGGCTTTTTATTGAACCACAATTCGTAAGCCGTTTTATTATTATCTTTACTAGTGTAGACTCGGTTAATAATATAGCAAGCTGTGTTGACTGCTTCAGCCCAAAGATTTTTAGAGAGCTTCATGCTATTCAACATGACATTAGTCATTTCTTGAAGCACCCTATTCTTTCTTTCTACAATTCCATTTTGTTGTGGAGTTTTGGGAGTAGAGAATTCATGTAATATTCCTTGGTTGGTACAGAACTTCTCAAAATTGCTATTCTCAAATTCAGATCCATGATCACTACGAATTTTACTGATTTGAGAATATTTTTCAGTTTGAATCCTTTTGAAAACTTTTCTTACTTCTTCAAAGGTTTCAGATTTATCCCTTAAGAAGACTACCCAAGTGAATCTGGTAAAGTCATCAACTATTACCAGGATATACTTTTTCCCACCACGACTTTTTGTTCTGGTAGGTCCTATCAGATCCATGTGGAGAAGTTCGAGTGGTCTTGATGTGGTATTTGAATTTACCTTTTTGTGTGAGTTCTTTATTTGTTTGCCTATCTGGCACTCACCACATTTTTTATCTAATTTATGAAGTTTGGGTAAACCTCTTATAAGTTCTCGTTTGCTCAATGTATATAAATTTTGATAATGTACATGTCCAAGACATTTGTGCCATAAATCAGTCTCGTCTGTATGGACCATGTAACATGTTTGATTAGATGAGCTGGATTCGCTAATAATATAGCAATTTTCAGACGTTCTACGTCCAGTTAATATTACAGAACCCTTATTGTTTAGTATCTCACAGCTTTGATTAGAAAACCGAATACTATGGTTATTATCACATATTTAAGATATACTAAGAAAGTTATGTTTTAAGCCTTCAACATATAAAATATTTTTAAACACAGGAAGATTAAAAAGTTGAACCGTACCTTGGCTTATAATCTTGCAGTTGCTACCATCACCAAATGTGACTGAACCATCAGTCATATCTTTCAGATCCGTGAATAAAGCTTTGTCACCTGTCATATGCCTGGAGCATCCACTATCTAGGTACCACTTTGAATGACTTGTTGCTTTGAAAGCAGTGTGAGCAACCAAGCAGGTAACTTTAGGAACCCATTTCATAACTGTTTTGGGTTTAGGAACATAGTTGGTCTTCTTTTGTATATATTTGTAGGAATGACCTATAGAGTTAGATTTTAAGAGCTCCTTGAGTAAATCAACTGTCTTTTCAGCTAGTGGATTTCGTTTTTGATTAAAGTTGACATGGCTGCTTCTAGGTTTTTGAAAAGTTTGTGAATTTCTCGAAAAATCTTGATAAGTACTTTTCCCTTTTGAGTTTAAGGACTCTCCTTTAACAAACATAGGAGGAGTATACTTTTGTTTAGGAGGTAGATTTTTATCATAGCCCAACCCGGATAGATCGCCACATTTTCTTGATCCGGATAAAAGTTTCTCTAACTTTGGATCATCTTGGGCATATTTCCATGTGTCCTTTAGACTCAGAAGAGAAGATACTTCAGTTTTAAGTTTCTCAATTTCATCTTTTAAATCAGTAATTAGGGAGTTTTTGAATTCCAAATCGCATTTTGATTTTTTAAAACAATCTGAAATTTGTAATTTTTCTAAGACAAGTGATTCAAAACATTTTTTGAGTTTAGAAAACTTTTCTTTTTGAAGTTTAAGTTTGACAGCAATTTTACAACTTTCCTCATATAGGGCATTGTAAGCGTCTTAAAGATCATCTTCATTTTCACATTCACTACTCAGATTTTCTTCACTTGTTGAGTCATTATCTGAAAATGTGAATTTGGCTAGAGTCATAAGAGCTTTAACCTCATTGCTCGACTCAGTTTCAGAATCTTCTGATTCAGAAGAACCTTCAGAATCTGATGATTCATCCCATGTAGCCAACATACCCTTCTTCTTGGGTTTGTCCCTTTTAGGACATCTATTTGCTACGTGCCCATATTCTTGATAGTTGTAACATTGACTATCTTTCAAAGATTTTCGAGGTTTGGGTCTAAACTTCTTTTTATCATTTGATTTTTGAAAATCAACCCTTTTCTTGCTTTTGAAAATCTTGTAAAATTTCTTAGCTAAAAGAGCCATATCATCTTCTGAATCAGAATTACATTTAGAAGATTTTAGTGTGATAGATTTACCTTTATGAGTTTTAAAGTTTAACTTGTAGGTTTGTAGAGAACCAACTAGTTCTTCTACCCTCATATTATCCGTATCACGAAGTTCCTGGATCGCGGTTACTTTAGAATTGAACCGTTCAGGAAGTGAGCGTAATATTTTTGCACGCACTTTACTTTCTAGGATTTTATCACCAAGACCCCACATTGAGTTTACAATGTCATTCAATCTAGTGTAAAAGTCCATAAACATTTCATTTTCCTCCATATGAATTTCTTCAAATCTGGTTGTGAGGAGTTGGACTTTAGATTTTTTGACAATTGTAGTACCCTCGTGTGTCATTTCTAATATATCCCAAGCTTGCTTTACAGTATCACAGGAAATGATCCTTTTGAACTCATCCGGTGATAGTGCGCAAGTAATTGCATTTAGTGCTGTAGCATTTGCACTACTCTCACTTTTCTGAAGAGTGGTCCATTGGTAATATGATGTGACTTTTATAGATTTTGAACCATCAACCCCAGTAACTTCCATGATAGGAGGTTTCCATTCAGTCACTGTGGCTTGCCACACATTTTCATCCATTGATTTGAGGAAGATCCTCATTCTGGCTTTCCAATAGGCATAGTTGGAGCCATCAAAGGGTGGAGGCCTTGTGACTGAAAGGCTATCAAAATTTGACATCTTAAATAGCTTAAATCGTTAGCTCAGGAATTAAATCCAAGAATTAAAAAAGAGCTATTAGGCTCGATACCACTTGAAAAGCCTAGCTATATGTCCTAGAGGGGGTGAATAGGACAATGCCAAATAAAACTTATAACAGTGGAATTAAAAAGAATATGATAGCCAAAATAAATCACAATGCAAGAAAGTAAAATAACCTCAAAATTCAGATCTTGAGAGGTTGATACAAATGTTGTTCTAAGGACAACCTTACACCAAAAACCAGAGTTTATGGTAGGACAACCTTATTTCTAGAAAGATCTTTGTATCAAATCTCAAACCGAAGAGGAATATAGAAATAAATATAAACTGAATTAAAATAAATTGTAATCACAAATGTATTGTTCTAGGGACAGCCATACACCATAAAAATGGCAGGGCAACCTTGCTGGAACAACTTTTAAAGGAAATTGAATATCAAGCTGATAAAGGAATAGCAGAAAATAAATTCTAAACTATTACAAAATTCTCACAATGCTTGAATTAAATGATTACAACATTCATCACCATACATACATCCTACAAAAGAATAATTAAAGATCAGAAGTATAAATCATTCAACCACAACATAAGGGATTATAGTGGTTCGCCTATGTGTTCACCAACTGTTAAACAACAGCCACACAGAATGCTACTCCACTCCTAATATCCTCACACAGGGGATATTAGCATTCACTAACAAAATAGGTTTTCCCAGGTTCACCCAAAACCTTTACAATTGTGTCTTTGTCTGTGGGCTTACACAATTAAAAAACTCCACTTCTAAGTTTTCTTAGCTCTCCTTAGATAACCAATACAACAAGATTTTTCTGGCAAATCTTGAAAGAAACCAAAATAGAAAGGAATTTACAATTAAATGTAAAATACCTGATTATCTCCTTCGTTGTAGCAGCCCGATAGAACCAAATCAGAGTAGATGATTGAATGTCCACGTTCAATGTCCAGTACTCAATTACAATGGTTCTAATTCTAATAGATTTTAAATTAAACCAAATAGGGCCTGCCTTAATTGATTTTGATTCCAAAGAAAGGGAATAACAATTCCTCTTATCAAATTAGATTGGAATAGCAGAAACAAAATCAATTAAATATAGCTAAGGAAAGAGAATATTAAATAAGCACACTTAGCTTAGATGGAGCACAAAATTATCTCTCAGAAGTTCGACGAAGATTGGCTTGAATGGATTAATTAATTCAATGATTTCTTCTGAGATTCGTGTACTATTTATAGGTGAACAGATCGCATCTTCGACTAGTCTAGGGAGCTCTTCGACTAGTCAAAGCAATAACAGATATTTGAAAAATCAGGCGCGATAAGCCTTGACCGTTATACGACTGGTTGAAGGTCTCCTTCAACTGGTCGTAGGTCACCTTCGACTGGTAGAAGGTTTCCTTTGACTGGTCGAAGAACCTGAAAAACATCGCTGGATTTTGAGTCGAAGATTTTTGACTGGTCGAAAATGTAGTCGACACTGTTCCTTCGACTGGTCGAACAGATTCCTGGACTAGTCGAAGCCTAGCAGATTTTATCCGAAATTTGTAACAAACTCACGACTGATCGAAGAATTTCTTAGACTGGTCGAACAACTCTAGGACTAGTCGAAGAAGGCCTAGGACTAGTCGAAGAACAGACCAAACTGATGTAAAATAAATATTCGATTTATGAATCCAAAATGACCTACTTCTAAGGTCAACCTAAGGTCAGTCAAACCTCAACCATGAAGTAAGGACATTGAAACATTAGGAACTAGTGACCTTGAAGTATGAGCCTTGAAGTCTTGATGTAGTTCAATCTTGAAATCTTCATGTAGCTCAATCTTGATGTAACTCAATCTTGAAATCTTGATGTAGCTCAATCTTGAAAGTGTCTTGAGTTCTTTACCAACTGCCTTGTACTCTTGAAGTCTTGCAGCTTGAGTCTTGTCTTGTGAGCAGTTCTTGCATTCAAGATTGATCCTTGTACTTGTGAGCTTTACTTGTTGTGAGCTTAGCTTGTTCATGAATGTTGATCCTTGAGAGAGCTTCACTTATGCAAGTTATATATAACAGTAATTTTGGCACCACAAATTTGACAACAAACGGGGATATAAACTATAGCACTTACACACATCCAGAAATTTTGGGCCTCTTTGTTGCCCATTTTCGGGCCAATCTAGATTAGGGAAAACACATAGATCAATCTGATTTTCTGGATGTATGGACCACCCTCATGGACACCCACTATGACGTATGTATTTTATCCATGCTGACCATCCATGGGGCCCACCTTGCTGACGTCCACCAACTAGCTAGACGGTCCAGCACTGTTGGTACCATCCAGCAAGCCTGGACGACCAAGTAGAAAATAAATATTAGCTTTATTCAAAGTTGGTGGGTCACACGTGTGGACTCACTTGTGATGCATGCGTTTCATCCATCCCTTCCACCGTCCAGTAGGCTGGACGGTGGGAGCCTACCTTGATGTATGGGTTTCATCCTCACCGTCCAGCCTGCTGGACGGTGGGACCCACCTCATGTATTTGTTTTACATCCACGATGTCCGTTCTTTTACTGGACGTGGGACCCACCCCACATGTGCTGCACATGTGGGGGAGGGGCCTGAAATTGCGGTAATGACCGCTCTAGTAGAAGTAGGAATAGGTCAAAGTGTCCTAGAGGGGGGTGAATACGACTTTATAAAATTTTATGACAATTTAAAATCCTATTACCAATATCTTGATCTAATATAACAATCATCAACATATCTTTAATTTAACTCTAATGGCTTCCAAGCCAAATAGAGGATCCATTCTCAAGACTATTCAATATCCAAACAGCATATAAATTTAGTCTGTGATGAATGCACTGAGTAAATGTGGGTGAGATGTGATACTTATCAGTTTTAAATAATCATGCATCATGTGATCATTCAAAGTAAACACACTAAGAGAATATGAAAATAACAATCTTCAAACATAGTCATTTTATAGTGGTTCAGCTATATGCCTACTACACTCCCGACGGATGCACTTAACCCTTGAGTGTACTGGATTTCACTAACGGAGGTTTCAAAATAGGTTTACCTTTTACCAGTACAACCTACACAAGGCTGACTCTAGGACCTACAAAAGGTACCTAACATGCCTACACAGAGGCACAAGTTTATGCCCTGCACAAGAGCAAAGGTCAATATAAAATACCTAAGTTTTATACCCTACACAAGAGCAAATGATCCACTCAAGGAACCTACTTGTAGACCACACGAGTCAAGGATCCACATAAGGAAACTCCATTTTAGGCCACATAGACCAAGGATCCACACAAGGAACCTCCGTTTTAGGCCACACAGGCCAAGGATCCACATAAGGAATTAGAGTTTATGCCCTACACAAGAGTAAGGGTCAACACACAGCACCCACACGTACTCTCCCGTCGAAAGCTTCCTAGAGGACTTGAAAGGGGTGAGAAGCACCTGTGACCCAAACTTACATAAGGAATAAT
Source organism: Magnolia sinica (assembly GCF_029962835.1). NCBI lineage: Eukaryota > Viridiplantae > Streptophyta > Magnoliopsida > Magnoliales > Magnoliaceae > Magnolia > Magnolia sinica. The sequence goes on from NC_080576.1 coordinate 58,734,210, forward strand.
CAACAAGGTCTCTGAACTCTAATGACTTACAAATAAGTAGGTGAGCCTCATTAAGCACGTTGATGAAGTTCTCCTCCTTGATGATGAAGATTCTTTAGCTCCCTTGATCCTTAACACTTGATGATGTTCCAATAAAGGTGACGGGTTGGGTCAAGATTATGTTGGAATCCTACTCTATTAAATATTTTCCTATTTTATAAAAGGAGTGATTCTAAGCATTCAAGAATTCAAGGTATCATAGCTTAATGATTTTTCATTAAAATAGTAGCTGGATGATCCTTGAGTGGGGAAGTTCATTCCTCAATCCACTCTATTGAATATTAATGATGAGAGTGGATTGAAGGATGAACTTTCATGAAAAAAAAGAGCTTAGGGTAAGTAGTATGCAAAAACTCTCTCAAGGCTCTCTTTATTTTTCTCACTTTAGCAACCAAGAGCAAGCTTCCTATATATAGGCAAAAAGTCCCAACGGTAATAAATATGGCAAGTCTGACTGAGTTCAATCTCATCGGTCTTGACTCAATGTCATCGAATGTATACTTTCAATTCCATTGAGTTAGGGTTCGATGATGCGAACTCAGCTGAAGCACATACTCGGAACTTTTGACTAAAGATCGATGACATCGAACATGCGTCGATGTTATTGAAATTTAAATTTCGATATCATCAATAGTGGTTTCAATTCATCGATCTTTTCAATGAATATTTTAAGAAAGCTTGCTGGACACTTTTTTACCTAATTCGATGATATCGATCCCATATCGATTTCATCAATTTCTGAATTACGATCATATCGAGGCAATATTGATTCCTCGATCATTCACATAGGATTTTCCTTTTCAAGTTTGCAAGAGTAGTTTTATCCTGATTCGATTGTATCTAGTCTATATTGATATCATCGTGATTTGAATTTCGATAATATCGATGTGGTTTCAATTCCTCGAACATTTAAATGTTTTTCTTTCAAAAACTAGCTGGACGCAACTTGTTCCATTTCAATGTCATCGATACTGTGTCGATATTATCGAGATTTGAATTTTGATGATATTGATTGTCCTTCTATTCCTCAAGCAATATTAAGAATATTTACCAAGCCTTTACTAGATAGAGCTCTGAGACTTTTCGATATCATCAACTGTCCTTTGATATCATCGATATTTGAAATTCAATGTTATTGAAGGTACTTTCAATTTATCTAATATTTTGTCCAAAATACTTTGTGGTTACTGGATATAAAGAGGACTCAATTCATTATTACCGATACCAGTTCGAGATCATCGAGATTGAGTGTTTGATTATATCAACCAAGAATCGATGATATTGAACTTAGCTGAAAACTTAGAGAATTTTCCATTTTGAAACCAGGTTTTCAAACTTTTAACACCTATGTTGTTCTATAGATTTTCTTAAGGCTTTTGTTTACTTGGATGTTTTGGGATTTGGGATGTGAGGCTAAGTTTACCTGTGATGAGCTCTGAACACACATTCGGTTGAGGCAATGTCTTGAACAATCTTCATATGGGGCCCACTTGACTCATTAACTCAACACTCATGCTAATTGACAAACCAGGGCACTTTCAATCTCCTCCTTTGTCAATTATGTGACAAAACACCTAAAACACACATAGAACAACATCCTAACTTGTATGTACACAAACTTTACACAATTTTATAGAGATTCTATGGAGTTCACACACAATCTTGATTCAAGTAGTTGCTCCCCCTATCACCTTCATCGCCATGCTCAAAACCATATACGAAGCAGTGTTCTCATGGTGGTATTTGTTCTTCCCCTTTTTATCAGTCATTGACAAAGGTTAATATACCAATAACAGATCGAATGACCGAAGTTGACATTAAAGAAACTAGGAGAATTAAGGCAATAGGAGTACTGATAATTCCCATGTAAGCAAATAATCAGAGAAACACTTCAAGACAGATATGAAGTAAACCATAAAGCACAGAATCATTACGTCATAACAGAATTAACCACTTTTATAAGCATAATGATAGTGGTAAACCAATCACCATCCCATAATTAGCATTAATCCAGATGAGCATATGACAAGTAAAATTCAGTATCAGATAAACATGAGGCATTCTCATAGGTAATTTTAAGTTTCAAGCATAGAAGTGTCATCATTCGTTCCATAAACATTCAACACATGATCATATAACTCCAAAAGATCATCAAAAAATAATAGGAGTAATTAAAAGAAACTGCCCAAGCTTGGCAAGACATAAGCATCCAAATATATATATATATCATCCAGCCCATCCATGGGCACACATTTCACCAAAAAGAAATCCAAGTATCGAATCCAAAAAAAAAAAACTATCCCAATACTTTCAACATATTTGGTCCTTCCAAGGACCAAACAGACACATGAAACTATCAAACTATACAAGTCAGTGGACCATCACATACACTCATAAGTGCTTAAGGCAACCAAAAAGATATCCATGCCCTAAGCATGAGTGAGGAATATGTGTATGTGATGGGGGCAATCTGCAAAACTACGGTGCTGAGCTGGAAGGAGCAGTGTCGTCATGACGAGACGTCAATAGGTCAATGATCTGCTAGGCTATATGCTGTAATCCAGCCACCAACCGCTCTAAGACTGAGAATCGTTCATCTTATTATCTAGCCTATCCTTAATCTGCTCCACTCCTCGCAAGGTTACCCCGACCAAATCCTGATGAAATTTGTATCGCTAAGTCTGTGCAGTATCAGGTGTAGTCGGAGTAGGTCGAGGCTCCTCTAGTTCCTCTTCAATCGGCGTTACTCCTGCCCCCATTTCATCTTCTCCTTGTATCTCTTCCTCGGGCTGTCCTTCTGAAAATTCATGCAAATTAATGTCCATCTTTCGGATGTTGACCTTATTGAAATCTTGTATTGGACGCTCAGGATCGTTTGTCATGGGCAATCCAATTTTATCACACAACACATGGATGATATGAGGAAAAGGTAGATGAGTTGCTCTGGAGGTGTGAATGACATAGGCTAGTTGGTGGAGAATTAAAGTGGGTAGACATAGCTTAATACCAGACGTGATGTTGTATAAAACTAAGACCATGAAGGAGGTAAGATCAGCTTGATTTGTCCATCTGGGGAATACATTTGTGGAGAAAATCCCATGCAAAACTCATTATTTAGGAGTCATGTATTTTGTTTTAAGAGCATTCCCTTGATATCATAAGATATCTCTATCTTGACACAAATTTAGTGACCTTAGATCGGTTTGTTGGATCCTCGAGGTCAAGACTGGATAGACCGATAGGACACAAGGTAAGACTAAATATGTTGGTAATGGATTCGGTCGTGATTTCAACACTTTCTTCCCCGACAGAGACAGTTATCGATGGAGGATCAAGGACCGGAGAATTATAATACGTAAGAATTACAACACTTTCATCATGACATATACCCCCAAAGTCCAAAATGGGCAACCAATCAACTGCATCTAAAAGAGATTTTAGATTGTATGTTTGAATGCACTCCTTATCAACCCGTCGTTCATCTACCAGACTCCTCCCAGTATATTTATCCAACACATTTGCATTTGGAGGAGGAGTTGATGTAGCCGGTGGAGGAGTAGGTGCCACTTTCAAAGTCTCACCGCGTGACATTTGGCTTGCAGTGGATCCACGACGGTGAACAGGTGTGAGGATGCTCTGGCCCTTTCTTGCGGAGCTAGTGATTTCTGCCATGTAGGACGAGATGATTCCCCTACAATTGGGGTCTTTCCCTTATCTTTTGACATGATTAATTAATAACAAGGTGAAGGAAGACAGAGAATCAACCAAGGAGTGAACGATTGAATGGTTGTCTCAACAGAAATCCTATCAAACTGAGTTACACCAAATCAAAGGAAAGATACCTTTGAATGGAAGGAGTAGACATTAGGGATCCTTGGATTTTAGGGGTAGACCACCGGCCAGGATAATGGAAATGTTCTGGAAGATGAACTACCCAAATGGAAATGGTAAAAGTGAAAAGTGAAAAACCTTTTCCCGCTCGCCCTACTTTTATCGGGCAGAATTATTCGATGACATCGAGTCTACATCGATCTTATCAAGCGCCTTAAGTCGATGTTATCAAAGAGGTCTTCGATAACACTTTATAACATGTGACGCTCTGATTCTGAAGGGTCATCGATGATATCGATATGTGTTCTATATAATCGAGGATTCGTCCGATTCATCGACTAACTTATCGAAGTGAAAAAGTATGACATTAATTTGAGCACTTTGATGTTCTTTCTTATATGCATATCATAGTATATTTTCATATCAGCTTGAATACACATCAAAATTTGTACAAAAAGTTGTAACCTTCAAAATTATAAGCACTTACAGTGTTTAAATTAAAAAAGAAATTTTAAGGAGTATTATCCTTAGATATATCATGATAATCACAAAAAAAAAAACATCTTTTCACATATGTATGTCCAAGGCTTAGATGTTGTAGCCTGGACATATTATCTGTGTTCCCATATTAGTAGGTAGAAGGATCATCCTTCCTGTTGCCTCTAATAACATAGCATTGATCATAAGTGCGAAGACTGTTCATAATTAGTTTTCCTGATAGGTCTAAGATCTTGCACTCTTGTGTAGAGAACATTAACACATGCTTGTTGTCACATATTTGAGAAATACTTAGAAGTTTTTTGGTCAGTACTTCTACACAAAAAGCTTTCTCATTTTTGAGCATCTCTAATCCAACGATTGTCCCTTGCCCTAGTACCTTAGCGATGCTTCCATCACCAAAAGTGACCTTCCCATCATCAAGAGTTGAATAGTTGAAGAGAAGTGTCTTCTCACTCGTGACATGTCTTGAGCACCCGCTATCTAAGTACCACTTAGTATATTGCCTGTTTTTGGACTTGAATGAGTTACTAGGCAATTTTTATTTTCTTTCACTACCCATTTTGTGCCAAGTTTAAAGCATTGACCAGTCCTGGAGACTGCTCGACCGGTCGAGTGAACAGTGCTCGACCAGTCCAGCAGGCTCGACTCAAAGTCCAGCAACTAAATTGGGTCCCACACAACCAGTCATGGACAGGACTTGATCGGTCGTGAAGGCCACTCGACCAATCGAGCAAGTCCTTCGACCGATCATGGAATAACCTGATCTTATCACGCCCAAATTTTCAAATGTTTGTTGGTCCTTTGACCAGTCGTGCTATACTCTGGGCCAGTTGAAGTAAAGATTTCTACACTTATAAATAGAGCATGATTTTCAGAGTTTGATATCGAATTCAAGTAAAATCAAGACACCGCTCTGAGAGATAAGTTAGTGATATTCTTAAGCTATTTAGTTCTCATTTTATATTCTCTTTAATAAGTTTTTTGCATTTGATTTTGTATTCTACATTCCAATCTTATTTGAACAAGGGATTAAAGTTTTCCCATTTCTTGGAATTAAAATCAAATCAAGCTAGCCCAAGGTGATTTAAATCTAAAATCTATTTAGAACTTAGAACCTTTTCATAAGTAAGTGTGAACATTGAACATCTACATTGAACTTCTACTCTAAATTGGTTCTTTCGAGCTACATCAAAAGGAGAATATCCAGATAAGTATTTACAGTTTTGTAAATCAATTATTCTTTTGGTTTCTTTGAGATTGTGCTAGAAAAATCTCTTTCTTTTGGTTTGTCTGAGGTGATCCAGAAAACTCAGAGTGTGGGGTTTTTGAATTGTGTAAGCCCACTTGAAAGACACAATTATAAGGGTTTTAGGTGAACCTTAAAAAACTTATTTCATGGTGAATGCTAATATACACTGTGTGAGGATATTAGGAGTGTAGTAGTTATGTGACTGTTTTTCTAAATAGTTGGTGTACACACAAGCGAACCACTATAATTTTTGGTCTTGTGGTGATTGATTGATTATTTCATTGTGTAAATGTTGTAATTTCTCTTTATGCATTTGTGGAGAATGTTGTAATTCTTCTTATGAAAGTGTCGGAATGTTGTAATAGCTTAGTTGCTTTCTTTACTATTCTTTTCTTTATTCCTCTATATCGGTTTGAGATTTTGATACAGAAACTGTTCTAGGAATCAGGTTGTCCTACCATAAACCATTAGTTTTTGGTATAAGGTTCTCCTTAGAACAACATATGTATCAACCTCTCAATACTTGTACATTTGAGGTTGTTTTACATTTCTATATTGTGGGATTGTTTATGTGCTATCTTTATTTATATTTGTTTAAATTCTGCATTTAAGTTTTAATTTAGCATAGTCCTATTCACCCCTCCCCCACCCCCTCTAGGACTCGTAGCTCAGCCTTTTCAAGTGGTATCAGAGCATAATAGCTCGCTTTATTTTTTGGATTTATTTCCTGAGCTAATAGATCTGAGTTTTTTAAGATGTCAAATTTTGATAGCCTTTTAATCACTAGGCCTCCACCATTTGATGGCTCCAATTATGCCTATTGGAAAGCTAGAATTAGGATTTTCCTAAAATCCTTGGATGAGAGTGTGTGGCAAGCCATAGTGACCAATTGGACCCCTCCTACCACTGAAGTAACTGGTACCGATAGATCCAAAACTATGAAAGTCATAGCTTATTTCTCTTGGACCACTCTTCAAAAAAGTGAGAGTAGTGCCACACAAAGGCTCTAAATGCAATTACTTGCGCACTATCACCGGATGAATTCAAAATAATTATATCCTATGATACTACAAATCAAACCTATGATATTTTAGAAATGACACACGAGGGAACAACAATTGTCAAGAAATCTAAAGTCCAAATCCTCAACCAAATTTGAGGAAATACGTATGAAAGAAAGTGAAACTTTCATGGACTTCTATACAAGATTGAATGACATTATCAACTCTATGTGGGGTCTTGGTGATAGAATCATAGAAAGTAAACTTTGTGCAAAGATACTACGCTCACTGCCTGAACGGTTCAATTCAAAGGTGACTGCGATCCATGAACTTCGTGATACAGATAATATGAGGGTAGAAGAATTAGTTAGCTCATTACAGACCTATGAGTTAAACTTTAAAGGTCTTAAAGGTTAATCCATCGCCCTTAAATCTTCTAAACTTATTTCTCAAGAAAATAGTAATACTGATTTAAAAAATTCTGAAGATGATATCGCCCTTTCAGCTAAAAAGTTTTATAAGATTTTAAAAGTAAAAAGAGGGTTGATTTGCAAAAACCTTATGAAAAGAAAAGATTTAGATCTAAAACTTGGAAATCTTTAAAAGACAGTCAATGTTACAACTGGTATGAATATAGGCATCTAGCAAACAAATGTCCTAAAAAGGACAAACCTAAAAGGAAAGGAATGTTGGCTACTTGGGATGAATCTTCCTGCTCTAAAGCCTCTTCTGAGTCAGAAGATTTTGAAACCGAGTCGGGTAATGAAGTTAAAGCCCTTATGACTCTAGCCAAGTTCACCTTTTCAGATAATGATGATTCAACTAGTGAAATCTCAATAGTGATCATGAAAATGAAGAAGATATTCAAGATGCTTATAATGCCCTATACAAGGAAAGTTACAAAATTGCTGTAAAACTAAAACTTCAAAAAGAAAAGTTTTCAAAACTTAAAGAAAATTTTGATAATCTTGTTTTAAAAAAATCTCACATTTCAGATTGTTTTGAAAAAACTAAGTGCAACTTAGATTTTAAAACCTCTCTTCTTGAAAACCTAAAATCTGAAAATGAAAAGCTAAAACTAGAAATCTCTTCACTTTTGAGTTTAAAAGACACATGAAGGTATGCCCAAGGTGATCCTAAGTTAGAAAAACTCTTATCCGAATCCAGAAAATGTGGCAATTGATCTGTATTGGGATACGACAAAAGTATTCCTCCCAAACATATGAATACTCCACCTAAATTTGTGAAAACGAAGTCTTTAAACTCAAAAGGGAAAAGTCTAAATCAAAACTATTCTAAAAATGCTAAGACTTTTCAAACCTTAAGACCTAAAAACAACCATATCAACTATAAAAATTAGAATCATAATCTTTTAGCTAAGAAAATTGTTGACTTACTTAAGGAGCTCTTAAAATCTAACTTAGTGACTTATAACAACTACAAATATAAGAAGCCCAACTATACTCCTAAACCCAAAACTGTAATGAAATGGGTCCCTAAGTTTACTTGCTTGGTTGCTCACACAGCTTTCAAAGCTTTGAGCTATTCAAAGTGGTACCTAAACAGTGGTTGCTCCATACATATGACAAGCGACAAGGGTCTATTCACCAATCTTAAAGATATGACTGATGGTTCAGTCACATTCGGTGATGGTAACAACTGCAGAATTGTTGGCTAAGGTACAATTTAACTCTTTAACCTCCCTCTATTTGAGAATGGTTTATATGTTGAAGGGTTAAAACACAATTTATTAAGCATCTCTCAAATATGTGATAATAATCATAGTGTAAAATTTACTAACTGTTGAGGCATAAAAAATGATGAAGAGAGGATTGAAGCAAAAGAAGATTGAGAGATAGAAAGAAAATTGGAAAAGAAGAAGAATGAAGTAGCTTAAAGGAGGTTTGCATGGGTCCACACAACCAATGTCCGTTACGCGAGGCCAAGTAACTAAAGTATCCATTGCGGAGGACCATACAACCAAAATATCCATTGCGCGGGTCTGCACAATGAAATCCAAAACTGGTTCTTTGTAAAAAGATCTAAAGCATTGAAAGGTGGGTCCCATGGCACCAAAATCAAGGAATCACACGTGCGAGGGCCTATAAATACCCCCTCCCCTCCTTCATTTAGGGGGATTGAAGATTTTGGTGAGGAAGCAGAGCAAGGAGGAAGATTGAAGGTGGGAGAGGGAGCTCCTACAGGTTGCGCGGGTCTGCCTAACCGATATCCGTTGTGTAGGTCCGCGCAACCAGACTGCCCTGCAATCTATGAACCTAAGGGGCCGACATGTTGCTAAAATGGCTAAGTGTCCATATTTCTTCTATACCCCATCTCCTTGAAGATTGGTTGATTAATTCAACAATTCCTCCTAAGTCGTAGGAGATGACTAAAACAAGCGTCGAAATGCTACCAAAATTTCCATCAAGCTGTGTTATCTGATTTGATTGATTGTACTTTATTTTTAGAATCAAGGGAATCCGAGGATGTAAATGAACTCAGAATAAATGTGATCAATGTTCTCTCATTCTTTCTTTATTACAATTGAATAAATCCCCCAAATTGAAACGCATTTGTTTTCTTGTCGAAACAAAATGACAACTCCACTGGGGACTTATTATTCGATGGTAACATAAAAAATATTTAGAGAACATTTATCACTTTTTTGCATCTGTATAGATGCCAAAATGGTGACTCTTAGTGGGAACATCCTCCCCTTCATCTCTGAGATAGAATGTTTTATCACTTAGATGCCTAATTGCAATTTTATATTATCTCCAGGTAAGTAGAAAGCGCCAGAGAAAGCAAAGTCTACTGTGATCAAGAGTAGTGAATTTTGTGTAATGGATGGAACAATCTCTGTTTCTCTAGTAGTTCAAGAAGATAAGGGAGGATGGAAGATAGTAACATTCAAAAGTCATAAAGTTCGATCTACTCCCACAAGAAGCATCATTCGCCAAGTACTGGGTCGATTATGCGAAGTGTCATGAGACACAGTCCTGCTTTGGTCAGACAATCATCTCATTCGAGAAAAAACTGAAGGGCCCGTCACTCCGAAAGGTCTTCTGATACGATTAACTATATCCGTAAAGACATCTTCCACAGAATCATTGCGAGTTCAGAAAAATAAAGGGAAGGCGACCGTGATCAGCGAATGTTCACTCACAGTACCTCCTACAAAAGATTTCAAGCAAACTCATGTATTAAGAATGCCACAATTTAAGTCAGCTAGTCCTTCAAAACGACAGTACGCTGGTTTTAAATCAGATAATAGTTCATCTTCTTCAACAGTGTCAGCAACACGGCGCTTGCTTCCTCCTTCAATATTAAGACAATCAAAGTATAAAGAAATAGAAGGCTCGTTGACAGATATTAATCAACCTGATCAGTTTCCGTTAGATGAGCATGTGGCTGAAGAAGTCCCTAATATTCTGACAGTGACTGTCGTGAACAACATTCAACCACAAGTAGAAAGGCCACAACCACAAGCATTTAGATTTTAAGATCCGATGCCTAATATTACTCAGAATGTAATGCAGAAAGAAATTCAATAGATGGTTATCGAATCTATTCATCTAGAGAATGAACGAAGTCAGAATAAAAGGTTTCGATATTAGACACCATATCCTCATGAAATAGAAGAGATGCCACTTCTCGCTAATTTCAAACACCCAGACTTTCAGAAATTCAATGAGAACGGATCACCAAAAGAGCATAAGATGCATTTCATAACAAAGATGGGAAATTTCTCTAGAGTTCCTCAATATTGTCTGCGATTATTTAGATCTTCTCTGATAGGAAGAGCTTTCAGATGGTATTCAGGTTTAATCTCAGGATCTATTCATACCTGGAAACAGATGCAGGATGCTTTTATGTCAAACTTTTTCTCTTCGAATCGAGAAGTTAGTTTGACCGAATTGGCCTTTATTCACCAAGAAGAAAATGAATCAGTTAAAGAATTCATCAGTCGATGGAAGGACTTGGCAGCATCATGTCAACATCCTCTATAGGAATCAAAACAAGTAGAACTATATTAAGAAGACATGAGACTAGAACTGGCATGCCATCTGATTAGTAAAGATTGGAGAACCTTTCGTAATTTTGCTACGAAGGCTTATGCTGAATCAATTATTGTCTATGAAGAGTATTGAATTACCTCGGCTGAGACACCTCGAAGAAATTGAAAATGTAAGAGGAATGAATTATTGCCATTATCACCGTAAATTTGGACATTATACAAAAAACTGTAATTCCCTTGAGAAAAAGGTACAAAAGATGGTCGATAAGGGAGAAATCACGATGAAAGAGCATGACAGAAAGTGAAAAAATGAAGAAAAATGATAGAAACTTGATAAAGAAAATTTTGGGGGCATCCACGTTAAAAGACGATTACATGCTTCGTATGGTGAACCGTCAGTATTTGATAAGATCGAGCTGTCATAGCCTAAATACTTAAATGAAAAGAAGCGAGTGAAAAAAAATGAAAAGCTGCGATAAAAAGCATATTACCTGCTAGCTCAGGAGATGATTGCTATTTTGATTTCGAAAGGTATACGTACGATACTTCCAAAATCAAAGGGAGGCAAGACAGGTGAGTAAGAAACTGTAAAATATATATCTCACCATAGAATGTATTTCTTTTGTGTATATGAATAAAATGTAGGCTTTCGAGCACATCAAGTCATCACCAAATGAAAAGCATTGATAATCGCTGCTAAGCGTGGATGATCACAGCCAAGCATTGAGGATTGCTGTCATGCATTCACGATTGTCGCCGATGCTGAAGATTATCACTAAAATCACCAAGCATTGATGATATCACCAAATTCACCAAACGCCGATGATTGTCACCAAAATAAGCAACTATTGCTGTCGTCATCAATTGCTCATACAAGCTTATCTTATCAGAGTTGCTATCATCACCAAGATGATGAACTATTTCAAATGTAACGTGAATATTAACAGAACATTATCAACGGCGGTGAAATATCAATTCTTGATTCGCCATCTTTTGGCAGTGGAATAAACTATACAGCTAACCACATATACATAAAGTTGATGGCAGCGATGGTAGCTTGACATTTAAGGCAGCCTAGCCAAGCCTATATGGCTAACTACTCATATGACCTATGAACATTTAAGGCAGCCTAGCCAAGCCTATACGGCCAACTATGCATAAGACCTATGAAGCCTGAAATTAGCCAAGCCGAAATTAGTGGTAAACTATCTTGCTCCTTGAGCCCAGCCCGAAATCGGCGGTAAACTATCTTGCCCCTTGAGCCCAGCCCAAAATTGGTGGTAAACTACCTTGCTCTTTAAGCCCAGTGTCAAGTCCAGTTCAGTCAAATCTGGTCGTCAAGTCTGGTCGAGTTAAGTTCAGTTCAGGTTAAGTCTTGTCCAGTTAAAGTATGGTTAGTCAAAAGTACACTAGCACCACTGCTCAAAAAGCATAAACTAAGTTTAACATTCAAAATGCTGCAGATACACATTTCAATTTAGATATGCTTAAATATGCAATTGCTAGATGAAAATTTTAAATATTGAGTAAACAACACGTAAAAATGCGTTTCTTTTGAATCAGGTTCAAATTGCAAAGACAACAAATGCCTTCAAGATATTGGCAATTATCTACTTAAAAGTTCAAGTCTTCAAGGTCAATTAGCATATTGACAAAAGTCATAAGGTCTTTTCGTCTCTCGCCTTCTTAATGAATAGAGAAATATTATCGCACAAGATTCTCAAAAGGGGGCAGAGAATAAACTAGTAAAGAATTATCATTCTCTTCTAGACAATATAAAGATTCAGATATATTCTTTGGATTCATTAGAGGAGCAGTTGGACTCATTACAGGAGCAACAATGATTATCTGTCCTTCAAGGGTATCAGCAGGCTTCACTTCAGAAATATTATCTTTTGAAGAAATCTTTTGCGACATTGACCGGGAAAGGGGGCAGGATCTATGCCTTCAAAGTAAACCATGCTTTGGTCTTTCTGATAATTTCTTATGCACGATGATGGAATTCATATACCGAGAATCATGAAGCATGATTCAATGTGAACGTTCAAGATTGCTTCTATATTAAAGCCCAGTTATATGCCAATGTCGTAACTCCTCGCTATCCTAGTAATGATATCGCGAGACTCCGAGTATCGATCTGAGAGAGACAAGGAACAAACGGAATCATCATCAGTAACTTCTATGACCATTGAAAAGTTATTAAATGGAAATTGAAAGAAGTCTTATCTATTTTTTAGAATTAGCGAAGATCCAAGGAAAAGTCTATGTCAAGGAGCACAAGCTAGAAACGACTCAGCGGTTGAACCTTTGGAGTTGGAGATGATATCCCCAAAAGTGTGATATAATGAGCAAAAAATACAATGCGAAGCACCATGACAAGCACAATGATGAAATGACTAAATCATTATCATATTACGAATATCACAATCAGCTTAAAAGAGAAAAGAAGCTTTCAATATATTTAAACAATTATCAATACTTCATAAAGCTAAATTGAAAATTTATAATGTAATGAGATATTAATTCCAATTAATTTGGCAGGAAAGACTATCATTCAAAAGCTTGGGTTATGCAGATCATGAATAAAGGAAACGATCAAAAAGGTTATTGTGGTAGGAGCAACACTAAAGAACAAGCCCCTAGATGCAAGTTAAAGGAAAGAATCGTTGGATTTGATCAAAGAGACCGTGGCAAAAGCAGCGATGTTGAGAGAAAGTTCTCTGATCAAGTTGCTCAAAGATGAATTCGCCACAACTATTACAGTGACAAGTTTTGATGACCAAGATAGTTCTCTCTAGTGAAGCATTCACTTAACACTACTAGCAGGGGGCATTCAAATCTTCCATTTGAGCGCGATTATTCAAGTCTTCTGTTCGAGCGTGATTGTTCAAGTCTTCTGATCGAACACAATCGTTCAAATCTTTCATTCGAACGTAATTGTTCAAGTCTTCCATTCGAATGTGAGCATTCAAATCTTCTATTCGAGCGTGATCAGTCAAGTCTTCCGCTCGAGCACGATCAGTCAAGTCTTCCGTTTGAGAGCAATCATTCAAGTCTTTCGATCAAGCAAGATCATTCAAGTCTTTTGATTGAATGCAATCATTCAATCTTTTGGTCAAGTATGATCATCCAATCTTCCATGCAAGATGATCATCCAGTTATCCTTTAGTTGCAGTTCATTCAAGTTCTTCGAGCGGAGGAAGATCGATCCTCCATTTGATTTCAGAAATTAATCAAAGAAGGATCGAGGGGGCATCTGTTGAGGCATAAAAAATGATGAAGAAAGGATTGAAGTAAAAGAGGATTGAGAGATAGAAAGAAAATTAGAAAAGAAGAAGAATGAAGTAGCTTAAGGAAGGTTTGCGCGGGTCCACACAACCAATGTCTGTTGCGCAGGACTGCATAACCAAAGTATCCGTTGTACAGGACAGCACAATCAAAATATCTATTGCGCAGGTCCACACAATGAAATCCAGAACTATTTCTTTGTAAAAAGATCTAAAACATTGAAAGGTGGGTCCTATGGCACCAAAATCAAGGTGTCACATGTATGAGGGCCTATAAATACCCCCTCCCCTCCTTCATTTAGGGGGATTGAAGATTTTGGAGAGGAAGCGGAGCGAGGAGGAAGATTGAAGGTAGGAGAGGGAGCTCCTGTGGGTTACGCAGGTCCGTGCAACTGATATCCGTTGCGAGGGTCAGCGCAACTAGACTGCCCTGTAGTATATGAAGCTAAGGGGCCGATATGCTACTGAAATGGCTGTCTTCATATTTCTTCTATACCCCATCTCCTTGAAGATTGGTTGATCAATTCAACCATTCCTCCTATGTCTTAGGAGATGAGTGAAACAAGCATCGAAATGCTGCCGAAATTTCCATCGGGCTGTCTTATTTGATTTGATTGATTGTACTTTATTTTCAAAATCAAGGGAATCCGAGGATGTAAATGAACTCAGAATAAATGTGATCAATGTTCTCTCATTCTTTCTTTGTTATCATTGAATAAATCCCCTAAATCGAAACGCATTTGTTTTCTTGTCGAAACACTAACCAAGGTTGTGAAACCTTAAATAAGAATGGTTTTGTAATATTAACTGGTCGTAGAACTTCTAAAAACTGCTACATTGTGAGCGATTCAATCTCATTTAATCTATCATGTTACATGGCCCATACCGATGAGACCGAATTATGGCATAAGCGCCTCGGACATGTACACTACCTCAACTTGTATAGATTGAGCAAAAGAGAGTTAGTAAGAGGTTTACCCAAAATACAAAAAGTAGTCAAAATATGTGGCGAATGCCAGATTGGCAAACAAACTAAGACTGCTCATAAAAAGGTGAACTCCAATGCTACATCTAAACCGCTCAAACTTTTCCACATGGATCTTATTGGACCAACTAAAACAGAGAGTCGAGATGGCAAGAAGTACATACTGTAATTATTGATGACTTTACCAGGTACACTTGGGCAGTCTTCATAAGAGACAAATCAGAAACTCTCGATGAAGTAAAAGGGGTACTTTAACGTATCCAAATGAAAAAAGAATCACAAGTCTCTAAGATCCGTAGTGATTATGGTTCAGAATTTAAAAATAGCGGCTTTGAGAAGTTTTATAGTGATCAGGGAATATCACATGAATTCTCTGTGCCCAAAACACTACAAAAAAATGGTATAGTAGAAAAAAAAATAAAGCGCTTCAAGAAATGGCAAATGTAATGTTAAATAGTATGAAGCTCCCTAAAAATCTTTAAGCCGAAGTCGTAAATACTGCTTGTTATATAATTAACTGCATTTATACTAGAAAATAAAATGGTAAAATAGCTTATGAAATGTGGCTTGATAAGAAGCTTACTATCAAATACTTTCGTATTTTTGGCAACAAGTGCCACACTTTACATGATCGAGAAAATTTGGGTAAGTTTGACACCAAAAGTGATGAAGGGATATTTTCAGGGTATGTTCTGAATAATTGAGCATAGCAAGTTCTTAATTAGAGGACTGGTGTAATTCAAGAGTCCAATAATGTGGTTATTAATGATCACTTGAATACACCTGTCTCAAGTTCAAAAAATGATGAAGTTCTTCTAATTAATAAACCAGATATTTCATCAAGTCAAAATAACTCTAAACTGAGGACTGTTAAAACATCCAACTAATTAGATTCTTGTAAACCCTCTCAGTGGTGTTCACACTCGTAAACAACTAGAAGATATGTGTAATTACGTGTGCTTTACATCTTAGATAGAACCGGCTAACGTAAAGAAGCCCTTTCTGACGAAGACTGGATTGTTGCGATCCAAGAAAAGCTCAATCAATTTGTCAGAAATGATGTTTGGTATTTAGTTCCAAGACCAAAATATAAACACAATTATCAGAATAAAATGAATTTTTAAAAATAAGTCTGACGAATTTGGTAATATTATTAGAAACAAGGCTAGGCTGGTTGTACAAGGGTACACTCAAATTGAAGGCATCAATTATAATGAAACCTTTTCCCTAGTAGCTCGTCTTGAATAAATCAGACTATTTATATCTATTGCATATTTTAGAAAGTTCAAAATATACCAAATAGATGTAAAGAGTGTATTTTTAAATGGCGATTTGCATGAAGAAGTATATGTTGAACAACCAACGGGTTTTGAAGACCCTAAGAATGTTGATCATGTATACTGCTTAAAGAAGGCTCTTTACAGTTTAAAACAAGCTCCCAGGGCATGGTATGGAAAGTTGACTAAGTTTCTTCTAAGTCATAACTTTATAATGGGAAGTGTTAATAAGACATTATTTGTAAAGAAACATAATGATCATATTTTAATAGTGCAAATTTATTTGATGATATTATCTATGGATCTACCTGTGCTAACATAACTATTGAGTTTGTAGATCTTATGAAGTCTAAGTTCGAAATGAGCATGGTTGGAGAATTGAATTATTTCCTAGGGTTGCAAGTAAAACAGTTACTTGATGGTTTCTTTATCTCTTAAACTAAATATGCTTTAAACTTAGTTAAAAAGTTCAGATTTGAGAGTGATAAAAATTTTAATACTCCAATGAGTGCTACTTTAAAACTCTCAAAAGACTCTATAGCTAAGAGTGTGGATCCTAAGTTATATCATAGTATGATAGGAAGTTTGCATTATTTAACTGTGAGCTGACCTGATATTGCATTTAGTGTAGGAATTTGCGCTAGATATCAATCTAACTCTAAAGAGTCACATTTAATTGTTGTTAAGTGGATTATGAGATATGTCACTAGTTCAGCAAATCTTGGTCTCTGGTATCCACGTGATATGTAAGGCCCATATCCTAGTCCGTACTGTTTCGTTGACTCCGGCGATCCTTCTCGATAAATTCTGGCAACCCGCGACCTATAATCGATGTTTACACGCGACCCTACATCATATCCCATAGATTTGAGTCGGCTCAATCCAAGACATATACCATTGCGACTGCGCCATCGCTGTGGTTTCGACGTCGCGTGTTATGCACTTATTCAATACCCTAGTTAGGAAATGTGGGCCCGCATTCAGTTCGAGAAAAACACCACGTGTTCCCAATCCCAAGAGAATCTCTACAACATGTCCCATCAATCAATCAATTAATCAATTAATCACCTCATGTCAAGTACAAGAGTAACCTCAAAGTCAACTCTCTCCCTCTCTCTCTCTCTCTCTCTTACACACCCATATATGTCAAGTACAACTATCAACTCACATCCTTCACTCACACCCATCACCTCTCTTACAACCACCCCTTCTCTCTCTATCTCTTTCTCTTCATAATTTATAAGCAATACAAAAAAGTGGTGGACGTCCAACCATTTTCATGAGAGAAAAGAGTGTGTTGTGTGGCTCATTTCCTATCCCAAGATCCATCATCCTAGCCCTTCATTTCTCATCATCTTCCATTAAAGTGAGGCACAAGGAGTTCGACGTTCCATCGGACCAAGAAGATCGAATGGTGGGTGTTCTATAGGCCTAGATTTCATTCTTTTGATGATGGGCAAAGTGAGGCATACCGATTAATGGTATGGATCTCACTTGGGACCCTAGATGTGGCTGATGACCCACTATAATTCTCATGATCATTCCATGATGGGGTCATTCTCCCTGGACCCCATCATGATGCTTATTTTCTTAGTTGAATGAGGGTCATCTAGACCTTCCATTTTGGTGGAGAAGGAATCTCCACCATTGATTCTTTTATTTGGTGGGCCTACATGTAAAGGGACCCACTCAATAGATGATTGAATGCATGAAAAGGG
The DNA here is from genome assembly GCF_029962835.1 of Magnolia sinica. Classification (NCBI taxonomy): domain Eukaryota; kingdom Viridiplantae; phylum Streptophyta; class Magnoliopsida; order Magnoliales; family Magnoliaceae; genus Magnolia; species Magnolia sinica. The sequence goes on from NC_080576.1 coordinate 58,752,116, forward strand.
AGGGCCCATATGTTGGGGTCCCTCCGTCACACGTGTCTATTTCTCTCTCTCTCTCTCTCCCTCTCTCTCTTTCATATTTTTTGGTGTGATGATGTGGTCGTGTGGCCCACCCGGATGGACCCCAACTTAATGTGTGTCTTATCTACACCATCCAGCCATTTAGTGGCGCACCTGTAACACGTCTGTAGGTGGGGCCCACCTTGAAAATGTGTTGTATGTAAACCGTCTAACGTCCAAGGACACTGGACGTGGCTACTCAGTGAAGTGTGAACTAACGGTGTGGTGTACTGTCAAGAAAACAAAAATATTAGCTTGATTCAACAAGCCTTGGGTGGACCGCTCATGTAGGCCCCACCTTGATGCATGGGTCTGATCCACACCGTCCATCCCATTCACCAAATTATTTTAGGCGTTGATCCAAAAATGAAGCCAATTCAATTATTTGGTGGGCCATATCATAGAAAACTATGGTTTTTACCATTAAAATCCACTCTGCTATTTTTGCACACTAAAACATGCCGAATATTGGGCTTGTTTGGTCCGTCTTGAGTCCTGTAACCCAATGGTTTGGTTGGATTCTCCTGATGCATGCCCCACCTAAGAAAAACCTCAAAAAAATACATATTTTAAAAAAAGAAAAATAACTAGCAGCAAATGCTGCTGTTGGATGTCCAGAGGACGCTACAGCAGTGTCCTGCTACACTAGACATGAGCAATGATGTGGGTCCCAGCCATGGCCCACACTATGATGTGTGAGAACATCAACATTGTGCATTTGGTGGGCCCTTTTTAAACGGTGGGCCCCCCTTAAATTAGCACTATACATAGCTCAGGTGGCCCACATCACAGGAAACATTGATGGTTCAACGTCTGCCATTGAGACCCTGTTTGGGTCACAGAAGTTTTGGATCATTATGAAATTTGTTTTTCCTCTTTATTGAGGTCTGTGTGACCTTATTAACAGAATGGATGGTAGAAAAACGTTATGGTGGGCCCCACGTGGGACCCATATGTGGAGGGATTAGATTAGCTGGTGTACTACTCACCAGTCCTATGGCTGCTGTTGACACAGCAAGTGTTGTGGAACCCACCTTGGTGACATGTGCACCATTCACCCAGTATGTGGGGTCCTCTTTGATGTATGTGTTGCATCCAGTCTGTCCATCCAATAGGTAAGCCCATATTAGGCTTAAGACTAAGAATGAGTTAGATCTAAGGTTCAAGTGGACACCCCCCCCCCCCCCCCCCACCATTGAAATAGTTGACAGTGACGTCCGCCGTTTAAACTTTTAAGGGCCACAATAGTTTTTAATAAAGCTGATATTTGTTTTCACTTCATCTATCACTATGTTAACTTATGAATAAGCTGGATCTCAAATATGGATCTCAAATACATCACAGTGGCCCACTTCGTCATGAGTCCAGCCATCGATCAGGTGGACCACATTGCAAAAGTAGTGGGATTTGAACATCTATCATTGAAACCCATTTGGGTCACAGGAGTTCTGGATCAATAGGGAAATTGTTTTCCCTCTTAATCTAGGTCTTTAAGATCTTATGATTAGATTGGGTGAAAAATAAACTTTACGGTAGGCCCTATGATTTGTTTAACAGTGAGAATTATTATCTCCACTACTATTTGTGATATGGTCCAAATGATCCTTCAATATGACTCATTTTCTTAGGAATTTATGAGGCCCATTATTGAGGCCCATCTTGATGTATTTGTGGCCCGTCCATTGAGGCTCACCTTAATATATATGAGGCCTATGTGATGCGTCCCATTTGATGTATCAGAGGCCCATGGGTTGAGGCCCAATGGGATATGCATAAGGTCCATTGCAATGTGTGATTCCATCATGATTTATGTATGATGTTTATGACAGGTTATGCCTTGGGAGCAATGATGGTTTGACGCCCACATTGTAAGAATAATGTTAGTTAAATGTCGGCATTGTAACTCTCCTTAGGGCCCCCATTGATAGGCCCCTACTGCTTGTGTGTAGGCCGTCTAGGCTCATCTTCGTTGTGAGGATAGTTCATCACCATATAACATGCTTAGTATAATTCTATAACTCATGCCATACGCATCATATGTATGCTTGATATGAGTAGTGACTGATCATAGCATATGCCATTGGGCAGATTATTTTTGGGACTCACTGATAGGAGTTACCCATATGAGCACGTGGTACGCACAAGATTGCTTCATAACTGATAGTGTGACTCATGCATCTCGTATATGTGTGACATGATCATTGTATGCCCTAGAGACATCAGGGTTGTGGCCTCCACAAGTACATCGTGGATGGTAATATCAGATACTGAAAATACTTGGTTCTAGCACTATGAGTACTTAGGATGTCCTTGGGTGAAAGTCCCAAAACTATTTTGGTACCAGGAGCGCCCGAGTGGATACACGAGCTCCCGAGTTCCAAATACCAATAGGCCGCGTCTCCCACTGCGTCATGGTTGGTTGGAAGGGAGTGTGACCTTATCTGCCTGAGTGAGGGAGTTGTAAGCTAGGCTGAATTTGACCAGCTCGCAAATGAGTCTGCTATCGATGAGCCAAGTAGGTATTGGCAGACTACTGGTCAGGCGGATAGTGTGGTCTCTTCCACTCGCTGGGCTACGCGGATAAGGAGGCGGCAGTCAGTGTGGAGTGTATTAGACCCCAGTGATATCTCAGAGAGAAACTGTATTAATGTGTACTTGATGAGGACTGACATGCTTGCTTTACATCTCACATATGACATTCGGCTACGTAGGCCTTGCATCACATGGCCTTGGTATGGTTGATAGCATTCATGTCTTGCATCGCATAGCCTTGGTACGACTGATGGTATTATGGACTAACCAACATTTTTTTGCATTACTCTGATACTGCTTACTTGACGCTTTCCTTGTGCACACACTTACACCAGCCTCTAAGCTTTTATAAGCTTATGCACGACAATTGCGTGCAGGTGGCATTGGATCGTAGCAGCGATGAGGCAGGAGTGCGCATCTGATTATTTTAGAGCTTTTTGATCACATTGTATTTCCCTTTCCGCATTGTACTTAAAGTTTTTGATATAGTGGATATGTGGTGATGTTGTTTTCTGACTTGGATATACTTGTGGTTATGCTCTATTATAAAAAAATATACTGAAAATCCTCCTTGTAGGATCCCAAGATCGGAATCTGGCATATGAATGATGGGAGCCGAGAATGGGGCACTATGGAGGCTATCAGCGCCGGATTCGGCGATCGAAAATTTTGTGAGCCTGTTTCCTGAGTTTGGGGCGTGACATGATACTAGTGTGCAATTAGCTGGTTACACGGATGCTATTGGGCTGGTAACATTGATGATCGAAAATCAACAAGTAGTGGTTGTTTCTATGCTGGGAATTGTTTAGTTTCTTGGCATGGTAAGAAACAAAGTTCCGTATCGCTCTCAACTAGTAAGGCTGAATACATTGTGGCAGGTAATGCATGTACTTAGCTTATATGGATGAAAAGAATGCTAAGTAATTACGGAATTGTGTAAGATACTATGGTTCTATATTGTGATAATTTAGGCACAATTAATATCTCAAAAAATCCAATCCAGCATTCACGAACCAAGCATATTGACATTAGATGTCACTACATTTGTGAATTAGTGGAAGACAAGACAATTTCCTTGGATTATATTCCAACCGAGAATCAACTAGCTGACATATTCACAAAATCGCTCGACAAAAGCAAGTTTGCTAAATTGAAATTTGATCTTGGTATCTGCAATATGAATTGATAATTCAGGTATATCTGTATCATAATGTATATATTTGTTATTTTAAATTTTTAATTTTCAAATTTTGAGTAAAATTGCACATTTTGGGTTGTGCACGACTAGTCGAGTACGTACTCGACCTATTGTGGCACGATCGGTCGAGCATGTACTTGACTAGCTGTGAACTGCGAGTTTGGTGCTTTATTTGGGGGAAAATCACTTTTTCCTCATTTGGGTCATCTTCTCTAACGGCTCCTACGTCGACCGGTCGAACCCATCTTAGATTCCTTTGTGGTTAGTGCATTGTTTTCATTTTTGTTGAAGATTCTAGTCATTTGCACTTCCTTTTCATCATTTATGTGCTTTATTTCATGTTTTATGTTGGTTTTTGGGGTTTTCTACTAAAAAATCTGATCTACTAGAAACCCATTTTACCTCTTTTGCAATCTCCATTTTTCTTGATATCTTTGTTGCAAATGCAAGGTAGAACCAAGAAGAAAGGATCTCGTGGTCCCTCTTCATCTTGGTCGACTCCTATCACAGTGCACCACCTTTGTTCACCCAAAGATGATCCCACTTATGTGCGGGATATTCAGTTGTGAAATGTTATAGTAGAATAGCCCGTTAATGTTGATCATTTGGCTGCATTTGATATCCTTCCTCTCCTTCAGTCTGTAGAATGGGATAACATACTACATTAGGGTGGGTCGGCATATCGCTCCATTATACAGGCTATGTATGCTTGCATTACTAATTTTTCTACTAAAAATCTGACATTTACTATTACAACCAGAGAAGGTCCAATTAATGTGGATTGTCATCTTATCTCTGGATTAATGGATTTACCTGTCAATGATGAAGGTATTCCCATTAGCACTCTAGTGGCAAAACCATCTAAAATTGAGAAGCGAATGCTCATTAGAGATTTATGCAATATAGATGCGAAATAGAATACTGCTAGAAATGCGCTTGCCTCAAAGTTTTTGTTATCCAGATGCAGAATCCTTCACAGGATTTTCATTTCGAATGTCTATCCTCGTTCTGGTAACAAAACTGAACTCACTATGTTCATGGTTCATATTCTTCATTCCATCATTTCTGAAACCTCTGTATGTCTTCCTTAATTTGTCATTGCATCACTCAATTATGTCTCCATCCAGGACATAGTGACATTCCCTTCGCTTATCTTATGACTGTGTTGGCCACCCATAGTTTAGTGGCTGTGTTGTTGGAGAAGCTCCCATTCACCACCTATCATTCAATAACTCCAATATTAACAAGATGAATTTGAAGCTGACCCCAGGCCAAGTCAATGTGGGTGTTAGTGGAGCTGATGCCACAAATGAAGAGGAACGTGATTTGCCTTCAGATGACATCAATATGGATGATATTTTTTGATAAAATCGAATCTGATTTAACAGATGATCTTGATTATCAACCATCTGACTTTGATGCGCATTTGTGCTCACTTGAGGAGAAGGGACTTCATCAAATTGATCTTTCATACATGCTCCTTCATCGGGTTCGGATTAGTATTTGAATATGTGGTTTGTAATAAGTTTTAAGATACTTGAATTTCTTTTATTTTATGGCATAACCATGCTTGAACATGCTTTCTTATGGTTTTATTTACCTGGTAATCTTGATCTTACTTGGAATACTCTTTTATTTCCTTCCTTATTTATCTACTTCCATGATCATTTATTAGTTCTTTCCTTTGTCATATTGTGACAAAAAAGGGGGAGAATTTTATCATGCTTTTGAAATTTAGAAAATTTGGAATTGTGGATAGGTCACATTTTTATTTTATTTTATTTTATTGTGATTGTAAGGGGGAGTAAGGGGGAGTATTGTCGGGGGAGTAGAGTATTGTTGCATTGATGCGTAGTGTTTTGACTTGTTTATAACTGGTGCATGATTCTTTAACCAGGTTGTAACTAATTTATATTTGTAGCTAGTGCATGATTCTTTATCGTGTATATTATGCTTATTTTTAATGAAATGTGTTTTGTCACAAATTTGATAAAGGGGGAGATTATAAGTGCTATGTTTTCTAGCTCCTATGATTGTCAAATTTTGTAGTGCTAAAGCCTCTTGGAATCTATGTCTTGTGTAGCTCATCTACATATTCAACATTGTGCATCTCATGTACAAGAACAAAGGTCTTTACCTCAAGAACATCAAATGCAAGATCAAGAGATATACATGCTTAAGTATAATACCATGGGATAGTTCACTCCTTCAAGCTTCAAAGTTTAGGGTTTCAAAGCTTCATCTAAGTCAAAACAATAGTTTTACTTTGGTACTCAAAGCTCAAGGTGAAGTACAACTCAAGTACCTCAAACTCAAGCTTCAATGTATTTCATATTCAAGCTTCAAAATTTCTCAAGCTCAAGCTTCATCATATGTCAAGATCTCAAGCTTCATGAACTTCAAAGAACAACTATCAATTGAAGCAAAAGAAGATTCAATGTTCATATATCACTTATAAGGTATGAATGACCCTAGATTGACCATATGATAGGTAATTTTAAATACATAATTTAATTGGGTCATTTTATGTAATGACCTGAAAAATTTGGTGCCAAGACCCGAGTACTACCTCTATTTTCCTTAGAAGCTATTTGTGGGGTAATTAGCGCTAAACTCGATTGCTTATGAAATTAGAATCAATCACTTTAAATTTGATCTGCATGACTCAAAACTTGTAGAATAGTTAGCGCTATGTTACTCTAAAATCTGGGATTCATTGCTAAATCCAGTTGCTCCTGGGAATTTTTAGAAGCTTTGGATCGGACCTGGACCGCGTGTCGAAAGTCCAATAGCGATGATCTTAGGCAGTTGTGGTCACTATGTTGGACATGGCCATCACCTCAAAAATCAAGTCCAGATGATGTTTTGGGTCGATTTGATTGAGTCCGGAGTGAAGAGTGTGAGAACGGTGAGAAATTAAATGTGATTTTATGAAATCTAAGTCGTGTCGCTTGCACGACGATTTTAAGCAATCTGACCGTTGGATTCTGACCCAATTTCATCCTCTGATAAGGGAAGATGGGCCAGGCATGTCATTATGCTTGTGGACCTAATCGAGTTTCGGTGACCATTGAATTGAGTACGGTCCGCCACGGTTGATCTGTAAAGTCGATCGGTACGAAAACTCAGCCTGACCGAGATCCATGGTTAGTGAGCTTAAGTCCGACCGCACGTGGAAAAAGGATCACCGGAAGTTTCCATTGGATCGAGAGAGGCCTAATTTGGTTATAACCTAAGTATACCTTGGCCCTGGGGTTATTTTCATCAATGTTAGGCCTATATATAGACCTTAAAACCCTCGCTCTCTTTTCCATACGAATTTTCTAACCCTAGCTAAGAAAGAGTGAGGAAAAGAGAGAAAGCGAGAGAGAAGTTGGTGAATCATCTTAGATTCTTTCCTGTTGCTCTACATCCTTAAACCATCACCTTTGAATCGTTATTCCGGCAATTCTAAGTTCATCCTTGGGTAAATTAATCTAACCCTAATCTGTTTTAGAGCTTAGAATAGTCTAAGTGTTGTTGTAGCTCATTTCTATTCTTGCTTTAGGTTATCTTGTCGCCGTTGACGAAGACATATCGTCTGAATCAGTTTGGTGTGCTATTTCTAGTTTAACGTGCGGACTATATTCGTATAGGTTATGGTTTTCAAGGCTTTCAATGTTAGCTAATGGTTTATTCTTGTTATGGATGAAATTTCACATGTCAAATGCTATGTTTATCTTATGTTCCTGATATGTATGTGTTATATTGAGATTTGTGTATTTTATGTGTTTGTAGGAAGTACCGTATACATATAAAATATGAACATGTGTTTGACATGATTATTTGTCGTGTATTTGTGCTAGATGTATGTATGTTAACTCCTTGGTAAAAGGAATTGTCCAAATGCGTGTATTTCAACATGCGTCATGTATGTTGAACTATGTATTCTAAATGTTTATAGAAATGTCTGTATGGTCTAAAGGGTAGCATACTATCCTATTTGCGGGCGTTGAGAAGCGATCCTCAACTCTCCTATTGGTGTGTATAATTACGCACATGCAGGTCACATTCCTTGTTGTTTAGTTTCAAGTACTACTTATGTTTAAATCCATGCTGAGTTGATATTCTGCAAATGCTCACATACTACATGACTTGAATTATTGTTTCATTACTATTCTAAATTGTTGATATAAATATCTGTTGTAGCGGAATGTGTTTGGGACTAGGAAATAGTCCAGGAAATCAGTAATTGGCCTTGAGTTCGTGGCTGAGGTTGCTTTCGCCACAAAGGACGTGATTTAACGAACCCGAGTCGTATTAGAGTTGTCGGCGGTGGTTTGGCTACGCGGAGTGTTTGCGCACTCTATGTCATTCAACCCAACGTGCGCTCGTGCTAGTCGAGTTCGTCAAGTAACCCAATTGTCCGATGTATATTCACCATGTATGGATGCTATTGTTTGAATCTAGGGTACCAAACTTACCGATGAAATCCTGTTAACCGTTGTACCTTGATCCGCTAAGACTTATGAACCAGACATAGTGGTATGGGACACCGTGGTCGAGCTGTCGGCCTACGCTGGGGTGACGAGCCTCCCCGTAGTGACCAGTGAGCAACCAAACTTGCGAGCCGATTATGGTGGTATGGGACACTATATTCGTGCTGTCGGCCTACATTGATTGGTGACGAGCTCTTTGTAGTGACCTCGAGCATACCTAGATACCGCATTGAGGTGACGAGTCTTATTGTAGTAACGAAGGTATGATAGGCGTGCATTAATTGGTGACAAGCCCTTTGCAACGACCTATAACCATATGATCTTATGAGATTGTCTAGGACTGACGATCCTAGAATGGATCACTGTTTGGAAATTGATATGAGGAAGGTACCTTAGCTTTCCAATCCTGCCGTATGAAAAGGACTAATAACAACTTGGTAATCATGTTCATGCACCGCATTGTATATGCCTGGAAGATGAAGCACTTGAGGTGATGTCATGCGTAACGTAAGATGAAGACGCTGAGGGTGTACAGGCGAGGGCACGCATCATTCTACATACATCCTTGCACTAACAAGAGTACTTAAGACATGTTTGATTGATCTCCTTTATCATTACTGCTTGATTGAATTGATAACATGTTAACCTTTGCTTTATTGTTCCACTGAATTGATCACTCACTCCCATGTTCTGGGGCGGTGCTTAAACACCAATCAGACTCTGTCTTAGATGTAGATGTTGATGCGACCCCTGAGGCAGAGCAGGAGTTCGAGGTTGATGAGGCTGCATTTTCTTTCATGCAGTTTTCAAGTGGGTTCCTGTGAGCCATGTCCTGATGTGCGGGAATTCTGGGTTTCTTTTGGAATAGATAATGTCTTTTAATGCTTGTATTTTGATAGCAACACTTGTAATATGACCTGGTATGTATACGTATTTTAGGGACTTACACATGTACACATATGTTTCTATAAGTCTTCCACTTGCGTTTCTCACTTATCCCTGAATTATGTTTGGAGTTTGGCTTAATCTATTCCATGTTTTATGTACTCATACAGACAAAATATATCCATCATTAAATATGTTGCATAAGTGATGTTTTGAAAGTTGGGAGCTGAGTTATGCTCGACCCCCGAATTTCAGGGCGTTACATTTTATTAGTACATAGTTTGTTTTTTGACTAGTCTTAGACTATGTTCGACTAGTCCTAGTATTGGCTCGACTAGTCCAAGAAATTCCTCGACCAGTCCTAAGTTTGTTACTAATTTTCAAATTTTTTGTTAAAGCCTCGACCAGTCCTGGATACTGCTCGATCAGTCCAGCAGGCTTGACTCAAAGTCCAGCAACTAAATTGGGTCCCACACAACCAGTCATGGACAGGACTCGACCGGTTATGTAGTCCACTCGACCGGTCGAGCAGGTCCTTCGACCAGTCGTGGAACGACCTGATCTTATTATAAGTGCTCTAGTTGATAGCCCCTTTTTGTTGTCAAGTTTGTGATGTCAAAGACACAGTTATGAAGCTTGCATATGTGAAGAACAAAGATCTACTCAATATCAGCTTTGATTGACAAGCACTGTTCACAAGTCAAGATTTAAAGAAGCTTTTAAGTTCAAGCTCAAGATCTTAAGAAGCTTTCAAGTTCGAGCTGCATCAAGACTTCAAGCTTCACTACTTTCAAAGGTCACTCGTCTCTAAGTTTCAGTGTCCTTACTTCACTATTGAGGTATGACTAACCTTAGGTTGACCTTTAGAGTAGGCCATTCTGGATACATAATTCATATGTTTTATATAAGTGAGTTTAGGCTGTTCTAAGACTTGTCTTGGACTTTATTCGACTAGTCCTAGCACTGCTTCGACCTGTCTAAGAATTTCCTAGATCAGTCGTAAGTTTGTTACAAAATTCAAAAATTTTCCGTTAGGCTTCGACTAGTCTTAGGGTTTATTCGACTAGTCGTATAAAAAGTGTCGACTGTTTCTTTGACCAGTCGTAGACCTACGACTCAAAGTATAGTGTTGAAATTCGGCTAGCTTCGACTAGTCGTGAGAAACCTACAACTAGTCGAAGGAGACCTACGACCAGTCGTAGACCACCCAGGACCAGTTGTGAAATTGCCAGATCTTATTACGCCCGAATTTTCAAATATTTGTTGGTTCTACGACTAGTCGTAGAGTTCTTTAGACCAATCGAAGATGTGATTTGCTCACCTATAAATAGAGCATGAATCTCAAAATAAAATATGAAGTTCAAGCTAATTTAATTCGGCCTTCTGAGAGATAAGACTATGCTCCAATTTAAGCTAAGTGTGTATATTTAATATTCTTTTTCTTTAGCTTTTCTTATTTGATTTTGTTTCTATATTCCAATCTTATTTGAAAAGAGGAATTGTTGTATTCCATCTTCTTGAAATCAAAATCAAATAGAGCTACCCCCCATTTGGTTTATTTAAAATCTATTAAAACCTAGAACCATTATAAAGTGAGTATTGGACATTGAACTTTGACATTCAAATCTCTACTCCGACTTGATTCTTCTGGGTTGCTACAACGAAGGAGAAAGTTAGGTATTTTACGTTTATGTAATTTACTTTCATTTAGTTTTGTTTTGGGATTTGCCAGAAAAATCTCATTGTATTGGTTATCTAAGGAGAGCTAGGAAAATTCAGAAAAGGGTTTTTTTTTTTTAAATTGTGTAAGCCCACAGAGAAAGACACAATTGTGAAGGTTTTGGGTGAACTTGGAAAACCTATCTTTGATAGTGAACGCTGATATCTCTTATGTGAGGAATTAGGAGTGGAGTAGCTATTGGGCTGTTTATTAACAGTTGGTGTACACATAGGCGAACCACTATAATCCCTTGTGTTTTGTGGCTGTGTGATTTATATTTCATATCTTTAGTTATTCATTTGTGGGATGTATATGTGAATGTGAATGATTGTAATCATTTTATTTCAAAGCTTAGTGGGGAATGTTGTAATAGTTTAGATTTATATTTTTACAATTTATTCCTTGCTATCTCTTTATCAGTTTGAGCTTCAGTTTCTCTAATTGTTCTAGTAAGGTTGCCCTGCCATTTTTATGGTGCATGGTTATCCTTAGAACAATCAATATTTTTATATTGCATTCAACATTGTGTATTGATTTATTTGGCTATCTCACTTTCTTTATTTCTGTTGTATTTATTTTAAATTTGGCATAGTCCTATTCACCCCCCCTCCCCTCTCCCCTCTAGGACATATAAGCTTGGCCATTTCAAGTTGTGCCCAAATTTTCAAATGTTTATTGGTCCTTCGACTAGTCGAGTTGTCCTCTGGGACAGTCGAAGGAACGATTTCTACACTTATAAATAGAGCACGATTTTTAGAGATTGATATCCAATTCAAACAAAATCAAGACACCGCTCTGAGAGATAAGTTAGTGATATTCTTAAGCTATTTAGTGGTCATTTTATATTCTCTTTAATTATCATTTTGCATTTGATTTTATATTCTACATTCCAATCTTATTTGAACAAGGGATTGAAGTTTTCCCATTTCTTGGAATCAAAGTCAAATCAAGCTAGCCCACGGTGATTTAAATATAAAATCAATTTAGAACTTAGAACCTTTTCATAAGTGAGTGTGAACATTGAACATTTACATTGAACTTCTACTCCGAATTGGTTCTTCCGGGCTGCATCAAAAGGAGAATATTTAGATAAGTATTTTACAGTTTTGTAAATCAATTATTCTTTTGGTTTCTTTGAGATTGCTCCAGAAAAATCTCTTTCTTTTGGTTTGTTTGAGGTGATCCAAAAAACTCAGAGTGTGGGGTTTTTGAATTATGTAAGCCCACTTAAAAGACATAATTGTGAGGGTTTTAGGTGAACCTTGAAAAACCTATTTCATAGTGAATGCTAATATCCACTGTGTGAGGATATTAGGAGTGGAGTAGTTGTGTGGCTGTTTTTCTAAACAGTTGGTGTACACACAAGCGAACCACTATAATTTCTTGTCTTGTGGTGATTGATTGATTATTTCATTATGTGGATGTTGTAATTTCCCTTTATGCATTTGTGGAGAATGTTGTAATTCTTTTTATGCAAGTGTGAGAATGTTGTAATAGCTCAGTTTCTTTCTTTGCTATTCTTTTCTTTATTCCTCTATATCGGTTTGAGGTTTTGATACATAGTTGTTCTATGAATTAGGTTGTCCTACCATAAACCATTAGTTTTTGGTACATCTATATCAACCTCTTAATACTTGTACATTTGAGGATGTTTTACATTTTTGGATTGTGGGATTGTTTATGTGCTATCTTTATTTATATTTGTTTAAATTCCGTATTTAATTTTTAATTCGGCATAATCCTATTCACCCCCCCCCCCCTCTCTAAGACTTGTAGCTCGACCTTTTCGCACACACTCATTATCAGAGACTTATTATCAAGAAACGAAGAAGATCGGCCACAAGGGTAGGGTCTCCGCCTCATTGAGACCCTTCCCCTCATCACACAAGCAACACTATCCACTATTACATGATACATACAAAATCTATATGATCAAAGGCTATTAACTTGGGATCTATGGTGGAGATCTAATCTCCACCAAGGATGAAGGGTCTAGATGACCCAAGGATCCCTGATCTAAGGAAGGAGAGAGCATGAAGGGATCCATGGAGAATGGTCCCTTGTATGCACATGCATGCATTGTAGGATAGGCTACAAGCCATATCCATGGAGTCTTAGGGTCACCATTATCACTTGATGGGTCCCAGAAGCTCCATCAATGGAAGAAGAATGAAGAACAAGAAGGGATGAAAGGAAATTTAAAATTTAGACATACAGGCACACCCACCTATGGATCAAGCTTAAAAGTTACACCACAATGCTCTAGAAGGTCTAAGGATCAAGGATCTAAGATTAAGATTAGTTGAAGAATGGTGGATTAAGAGGTATCTGGGAGATGAGAGGGCTAGAAATGGAGGGGAGGTGGGACGGTTTGGAGAGTTGTAAGAGGGAGAGGAGAGGGAGAGTTAGAGAGAAAATGAGAAGAAAGAGAGAGAATGAGAGAGTTATAGGAGTGCAATCATCACTCTCTCTCCTAGATAAGAGAAAAGTCATCATTGGCTTATGGTGATACAAACAATGTTTCTAGGGGGGGTAGGGTTATAGGGTAGTAAGGTAGTAGGTTCTCTAGAAACCCTACACTAGGCATGACATCATCATCCACATGCACCTAGGAAAACGTGTGGGGTGGGGTCCACCACCACACATCAAAGGCCCAAATCGAACGTTGCCCATAACTCAGGATGTACACATCGGATTCATGCACGGGAAGTGGCGTTGGAACCATGGCACTGATACAGACGAGATGACATTGTTTCAGCTCGATCTGAGTCGGGTCAATGTGATCAAACTCAAGGACGATTATAAACACTACCCGAAGGTCACAGGCCGCCGAAACTCGACCGGTAGGGCTGCATGACCTAAAGAAATGGTGTACACACTCGGGTTAGGGTCTTACACCCAACTTAACATTCACATTGTCCTCAATGTACAAACATATGCAATAAGAAGAAAATTGAGAGCAATGAAAATAAAAGGGAATGGACGAAGAGTACCCGTGAAATGAATATGATCTTCTAATAAAATGTGATTGGAGTGACTAAACTAAACTATGGAAAGCAAACTAATCTTAAAAAAATAAATAAATCACCTAATCTTAAACTAGGAAAGTAAGGGACAACTACTCAATCATGTAGCAAAGATCCTCCTCCGGCTAGTATCTTGATAAATTTCTCAATAAATCTCTCAACAAGATCATCTAAAAGCCATTTTTACTGTAAGCTTAGATGTCCTGGAGTATGAATGTCCAAAGAAATTATGAACCTCAGGAAAAAAATTCTTTTAATCCCCTGAGGTATCCAAAGTGGATAATATTCACCTATGAAAGGAACTTTTTTTAGATGTTAGTACACCATGGTGAATCAGAGACTACAATTCTGTGAAATTCAAAAAAAAATCTCATTAAGTAGTGTAGTCTCAACACATTCTGAATTTCACACTTTGGTTCAATTTTCAGCTCCTCCTTCTATAATGGTAAGAATTTAACATTAGTGGAGGGTTGGTTTTTAACACAATTATCTTCCCAGTCAGTTTCAAGTACCTGAACACAATCCCGCAAGGCATTCACCATGTCTCTAATCATATGATCATTTGAATCTTCAAAGTGTGCCAAGCAATCTTCTAAAGAGTCAGAAAATTCAGTTAAGAGGGGCTCATTCTCCATAATAGAATCATGCATGTCATGTAGGTGGAGTGGGTCAACATCACTATTTTAAAATTAGAATCAGAAACTAATGTAAACACTAGATTGTTTTAGAGATGAATTATGAATTAAAACTATCAATAATAAAATACAAGATCATTAAGGATCCACTTGTAGTTATCTTAATTCTATGTTACTTGATTCAATCGTTATAACTCAACTGGAATCAAAGTCATAATCTATCTAGTCGGATGATAGAGCAGTTGAAACATAATTCATTCATCAAAGTAGAATATTAACATTCATCAGATTGGTTCCTTCATAAAGCATCAATGTAATGATCGTAGGGAATTCAAAGCATCTACCATGCTCAGAGTTAATGATAGATCAATGGATTTTACAAAACACACAATTGTAAAACAGGCAAGCACATAACAAAAGCCTTCCTAAGCATCCAAAGTCCCTGAAATCGACAATGGATTAAAATAAAATAAAAATACTTCTTTATTCAAACGAAAAATTATGAATTATTCAACATATAAATCAAAGTAAAATAAACATAAAAACAAACTACAAATTTTAACTCTTAGCTCTAGCTAAGAGATTAGTCAACCACAAACATGATTGAACTAGAACTATTAAAGAAAAAAAAAACTAATTAAAAAAAAAAAGGATTGAAGAGGGGAAGAACTCCTTGAAGCACCGCGACTTCGTGCTCTACTCCTTTTACTATAATTCATACTCAGAAGAACTCAAAAGACCCATTTATATAGGCTTTGATTGGACTGACTTCAAAACCACCTGAACTTATTCAAATATCACAGTTTCGATGGGAGCTTTGATGGGATTGAAGTTCCATCGAAGATTCAATTCAAATTTGGAAACTCTCCTATAATGCCCAAACATGGAAACCGCCCTCACAGAATTCTCAAT
Source organism: Magnolia sinica (assembly GCF_029962835.1). Classification (NCBI taxonomy): domain Eukaryota; kingdom Viridiplantae; phylum Streptophyta; class Magnoliopsida; order Magnoliales; family Magnoliaceae; genus Magnolia; species Magnolia sinica. Next base: position 58,767,559 of record NC_080576.1, read on the forward strand.
TGTCGAATCCAGTGCCGACAGCCTCCGTGGTACCCCAGCCCATACGCCAAATTTCGATCCTGGGATCCTACAAGGAGTATTTTCATTGTGAATTTCTTTTGTAAAGAAGCATAACCATAAGAGTGCCATATCAGAAGAACATCATCATCACCACATATCCACTAATATAAACATTAGATTATAGTACTGAAAGGGAAATACATAAATAACTTAATCTCCAAAGTGATCTGCCACAAGCTCCTGCCTCAATGCTGTTGTGACTTAACGTCACCTGCACATAACGGTCGTGTATAAGCTTACTAAGAAGCTCAGAGGGTGGTGCGTGTGTGCATAATACATGTGCCAAGCATACAAATATCAGAGTAAGTGGAAATACTGGCAAGTCCATGAATACTGTTAACCATAACAAGGCTATGTGATGCAGTTCATAGTATGCTAAATGTCATATGCTGAGGATGCAATGCAATATGCAAATCCTGACAAGTCCACGAAGACCATCAGCCTTCTCTAGGCCAATGTAATGCAGAAACATAGTAAACCAAATACCATATATAGGGGATGCAATGCAATATACAATGTAAAAGAAATGACAAAGCTAGAGTGTGTAGTCGGGATGATAGTACGTGGTATCGCAAGCTGTGGGGTTCATCACAAGGGACTTCTATCCAAACTGGCCCATACCTGATTTGGATAGCTGGACACAATGTGGTAAATTCTTGATCTCAAGTTAGTCACATACCTAACTGAAATCATGGATATTGCGAAGCTACACATAATGATTTAGTTACGCACCACCAGCCCGAGTGGATACTGAATGAATGAATGAATGAATGAGTCAAATGTTGAGTACGCAACTCCTACTCAGTAGGTCCACATATCAGTACCATACATCTCTGGAATATCACTAGGGTTTTGTACACTCCACATTAGTTGTCACCTCCCTAGCCGTACAACCCAGCGAGTGAAAAAGACCTCACTACCTGCAAGGCCAGTAGTTTGTCAATACCTACCCAGCTCATCAATAGTGGACCCATTTGTGAGATGGTCAAACTAGGCCTAGCTTATAGCCCCCTCACTCGAGTAGATAAGGTCACACCCCCTTTGCAACCAACCATGACACAGTGGGAGATGCCGTTTATGGGTATTCGACACTCGGGCGCTCATGTATCCACTCAGTTTACATGTTGGAGCATCCCCAATACCAAGGGGTTTAGGGACTTTCCCCTAAGGACATCGAATGTGCCCAAGTGTTAGAACTAAACATTTCTGGTATCCCATCTGGCCATCCACGATATGATTGTGGAGGCCACAACCCTGATGTCGCTAGGGTGGAAAGTGATCATGTTACACAAAATGCGAGATGCATGAGTGATACCATCCAGTCATGCATCAACATGCGTGTACCGCACGATTATATGGGGAAAGTCCATCTCGTAAGGAGTCTCCTAAATAACTCAGCCCAACGACAATGCTATGATCAAACATTCCTTACAACAAGCATACAAATGATGCATATGAAAATGTATCATGATGTAGTACTAAGCATGTTCTTAGTGAGTCTTACTGGACTAAGTACATTAACATGATTATTAGATATAACAGGCGATCATCGGCCTCAATCGGTATATCACTTACAAGAGTAGGGGCTGAACGATACACCCTACTAGACATGTAGAAGTCTGTATGGAATGGTCCATCTAAGATTATCATAACCTACTTAAGGTACTAATCTAGATAAGCTTCAACGGTGGATATACCAAATCTAATACCTCATATTCATCCATCTAAAACAATGGTTGGTGATGTACTACACAACGAATGGCTTAGATGATACACTAATGTCAGGGGTGGACCTCACACTCATCTCAACAAGGAGATGGATGGTGTGGATGATATGTACATGTCACAAAGTCCTAACAAATGGGGTACAAAGGTAGGATACATCTCTCGTGGTGAGTCAAGGGAGTATACAACAAGGTGAGTTCACAAGGTGAGCTAACAGGGTGAACAATTGGGCTTTCTCAATCTCTTATCATAAATAAACTGGGCTTCCTTATAGGCCCGATATATACAAAAAGTGGGCTTGGTGAAATATAATGAAATATAATGATATATATTTCAAATGGATCAGGTAGCCCACTCAACACCTAAGTGGGCCTTGGAAATGGTTACTAAACTTGGACAAAACATGTATCTAAGTGAGCCACATTTCTATGGAATGCCCGGTAAGAATATAATGTGGGCTCCAAGGTTTGGATAATTCTTATAAGGCATGGTGGAAACCACTATCATCAATGGGGGCCCAACGGTTTGGGTTAGCCTAATGGGTATTACTAATACTGGTGGGGACCCAATGGTTTGGTTAGCCTAATGGGTATTACTAATATTGGTGGGAACCCAACGGTTTGGGTTAGCTCACTAGGGTAAGGGTGGAAGTGGGCTTAGCAACGGGCCCTAAGATAGTTTACAGCGGTGGACATTTAACCACCATTGTCCTATGGTATGGTAAATTTGGAATCGGAATCATAGAGGGGCTCTCGGCCTTCCAAATATTTAGAAAACAGATGGACAGAGTGTATGTATAACACATATCATGGTGGGCCACACACATCACAATTGGGCCTCACACATACACGGGCCGCATATACATCATAATGGGCCTCATACATGGGCTGTGTATACATCACGATGGGCCTTATACACGGGCTGCGTATACATCATAATGGGCCTCATACACAGGCAGCATATATATATATATATATCATAATGGGCCTCATATACGGGCCGTATATAAATCACAATGGGCCTCATACACAGGCCACATATACATCACAATGGGCCTCAAATACATCCAATGGGCCTCATTCACAAGTCGCATATACGTCACAATGGACCTCATACACGGGCCGCATTTACGTCATAATGGGCCTCATGCACGGGCCACATATACATCACAATGGGCCTCATACATGGGCCCCATATACATCACAATGGGCCTCACATACAGCAAGTGGGTCTCAATAGATTTTAATTATGGGCCACACACGTTCATCAAGTGGGCCTCACACGTGCAACAGATGGCCTCACGTGTGGTAGGTGGGCCGCTCTAAGTGAGCAGCGTGGATACAGAATATATACATCGGGTGTGCCCCACGTCCCATGTTGTACGGTGGAGATGAAATACGTACATCAGACTGTCAAAATGTTAGACGGTGTGGATGAGAGACACATCTGGTGGGTCTCACCATCCCATGTGTGGACGGTGAGGATAAAACATATATATCAATGGGCCCCACATGTTGGATAGCACTTACACCACGGTAGGTTTCCACCGTGCAGTCCGCTGGACGGTGGGGATATGACACAAGTATCAAGGTGGGGTCCCACCGTCCTCCAGATGGACGGTGAGGATACAAAATCATAAGTCAAGGTGGTCCTTGGATGGACGTGGTGTATACAACACATATTTCACGGTGGGTTTGCACCATCCAGTCATCCGAACGATGTGGATGGAGTACATACATCACACATGGTCCGCGGATGGATTGTATGTATACAATACATACCTCTAGGTAGGGCCCACCACTACTAGATGACATGGATAAAACACGTATGTCATGGTGGATCTCACCGTCTAGATGGACGGTGAGGATAGAACACATATACCATAGTGGGTCCCACCATCCCAGTTGGACGGTATGGACACTACACGTGCATCAATTCCCCACTGTCCCAAGCCTGGACGGTGTGAATATAACACTTACATCATGTGGGACCCACGTGGTGGCCCACCACAGTTTGATTCAAACCGATATCCGTATTTTTCCTCCATCTAGGCCTGTCCGAACAGACAGGCAGTAAGCCTGCCCGCTGGAGAGGCAACAAGATAGGCCTCACCAACAGACGGCATGGAAACATACATCACGGTTGGATCCACCAGGGTGGGCCACACAGTCCTAGGATCCAAGCTGATATTTGTGTTTACTCTTGAGTCTAGGCTAGTCCAAAATGGACAGCAAGGTAGGCACCGGACATGACAGTGAGGTGGGCCCTGCTTAGACAGCGGTGTGGTCCCCTAAATGTACGGCATGAATAAAATACTTGCACCATAGTAGGCCGCAAATAGGGAAGAGAGAGAGAGAGAGAGAGAGAGAGAGAGAGAGAGAGAGACGTGTGATGGAGGGCTCCGCCACTATGAGCCCTCCCTTAGAGATACAATACATACATCATCTTGGGTCCCAATACATGTAGGCCCACCAATATAAATCAATGGTGGAAATCCCTTTTCTACCAAAAATGTAAGGTTTACATGACCTTCTCACAAAGGAAAAATAAACATCATGATGGGGTCCATGGAGATTGGCCTCATCATGGGATAAACATATGAGTCATGGTGGGCCATCGACCACACCTAGGGTCCAAAGTGAGATCCATACCATCAATCAGTAGGCCTCACTTGGCCCATAATAAAAAAACACAAATTAATCCTACAAAACACCCACCTATGGTCCTCTTCTTTAGCTCCTTAGAATCCTTGGCTCCTAAGCTCACTCTTTGATGGAGGATGATGAAGATTGAAGGGTTGGATGGTGAGATTTGGTGATAGGAAAGTGTGCCTTGATCTTGGATTCTTTCTCTCCATAGAATTTCTCTCTTGGTTGCTTGGGATTTGGGTAGAGAAATGGGATGGGATGGGGTGAAGGATGGGAGAGAGGGATGGTGTTGTGTAAGAAAGATGGGATGAGAGGGATGGGTGGTGTAAGAGGAGTGACATGAGAAGCATGGGTTGTGTTGACTTTTGGGTGAGAGATGGATAAGTGACATGCCTTGTTGGTAAGAGAGGGATGAGCTAGGTATGGGTTGTGATAGCTTGTACTTGATTGATTGATGTGATAGATTGGGTAGAGATTCTTTCAGGATTCTCAATGCACGGCGTTCTTCGAAATATACATAGGCCCACAACTCTTAGCCTGGGTATTGCATCGGTGACAAGATGTGGCGTTGGAATGTGGTGACAGCGCAGTTGCTAAGGTAAAGTCTCAGGTCAAGCAGACTTAGATCTATGGGATGCAACTTAGGGCCATGCATAAATGCCATCTATAGGTCGCGGGTTGCCAGAATTCGACGGGGAGGATTGCGGGAGTCTAAGGAACGGTACGGACTAGAATACAGGCCTTACAGCTCTCCCCTCTTAATAAAACTTTTATCCTCGAAATTTAAACTACAATGTAATTAAACAAAGCTCATAAAGGGAGGGAAATCATATCACTATATATAATAAAAAACACAACATATGAATACAATTAAACATCAAAGAGATGGGGATAACACTCATGAATCTTAGCTTCTCGCTCCCAAGAAGCCTCATCTACACTATGATGACCCCACTGATCCTCGGATCCCAGTCAGAAACAATCAAAATTGGGATACTATACAGCCTCACAATCCCATCGATGACTCATCTAACAAGACGGTCCTAAGGCCTAGTCGCACGAATCATCGATGACTCCTGCTAATGACTGAGGGCCTTGCTGGGGAGGTGTATGTCCCCTCTGTAGTCGTTGCTGCCGCTGGGGTCTTGGCGACAGGTACTGCCATCGCTGCTGCTGCTGCTGCTGAGGGTGGCGACACACCTTCCTGTAGTGGCCTGCATCACTGCATCTAAAGTAGGTACTAGTGAACTGATGTAGAGGTGGTGCTGGATGTGATGCTGGTGCTTGAAAGGATGGATGGTTCATGTGCCTCTACGGTCATTGCTACAATGGTTGGGAGCATCGGTGGGAGCCTTCCTCTTTCATTCTTTGCTCTGATCGTAGATCCTCTGCGAATCAACCTACTCTGCCTCGTATATCAGGGCCTGCTATATGACCTCCTCAAATGTCGGGAGCATGTGTCCAATGCCATGACTTCGAAGGCCACGGCGTAAGCCGCATTTAAAATGGCAGGCCTTCCGGCCCTCATTTCTACCAGGTATGGTACGAATCTCGACAACGTGACGTGTCAGACCTCATATTCGGACATCGACATGTCCCCCTACACAAGAGTCTCGAACTCAAGTGCGCGGCTGCTGACGGACGTGCTTTGGGAAAACTTTCGGTTGAATCGGTCTGCAAAGTCCTCCACGTCCACTCGAACTTGGCCCCTACAGCTCAGCCGACCGATGCCCACCAGTGCTCGGCCTCGTCCTAGAGAAGAAATACTACTAACGAAACCTGCTGCTAGGTGGTATACCTCATAATATAAAAAATCTTCTCCACCTTAGATCTCTATCGCTTTGCTACCACCGGGTCAGGCTCTCCCTAGAAGCGAGGGGGATTTAGCCACCTGAAGTCGCATAAAAGGGAGCTTGCGCTCTCTTGCTCAGATTGGATGGGTGTATCCGCGGGTTGCCTACCTTGTCCTTGGAGAACTGCGATCATTGCCTGTAACATCTGTTGATGCTGATCCGCGCTCACTGATACGGTCGGGCCAGACTAGTCTCAGACATAGGAGCTACTGGGCTTACCCTCTCAGGTACCATATCCTACAGGAACGAGGTGAAAAGGGCGAGCTCTCAGTCCTAGAGGGGGTGAATAGGACTATGCCAAATAAAAATAAAATGTGGAATATAAAAATAGATAGCTAAAATAAATAATAATCTCAATTGCAATAATATTGAGAGGTTGATACAAACGTTGTTCAAAGGACAACCTTACACCAAAAACCAAAGTTTATGGTAGGACAACCTGATTTCTTGAACTCAGTAAGGATAAAAACTTCAAACCAAAGCAAGAGGCAATATAAATAAATCTAACTATTACAACATTCACCACATGTACATGAAAATAAATACAAGCATTCACCACATCACATACATCATCATCATCATCCAAAACTCCGAGAATTATAGTGGTTCGTGTGTGTACACCAACTATTCTCAAACAACCATACCTACTCCACTCCCAATATCCACACACACAGGATTTGGCTTTCACTATGAAAGAATGTTTTCCAAGGTTCACCTTAAAACCTTTATAGTTGTGTTTTTCAATTTGGATTACACAATAAAAAACCCCATGTTGAGATTTTCTAGCTGATCTCAGTCAAAACCAAAAATGAAGATTTTTCTAACTGAATCTCACAAACCAAAAATACAGAAATTGTAAAATACTTATCTGAAGATTCTTCTTCAATGTAGCCAGTAGAACCACTTCTTTGAAGACGAAGATGTTCAATGTTCAATCTCACAAATGAAAGGGTTCTAGGTTCTAAATGTATTTTAAATTAAATCCAACATTGGGCTACTTTGATTCAATTCCTCGGATCTCAAAAGGGGTAAAACAAATTTCCTTTTATCAAATAAGATTGAATAGCAAGAGATCAAGAAATTAAAAACCAAAAAGCTATATAAAAGAATCTTAATTACCGTATAATAGCTTCGCAATAGTGGGGACTTAGTTCTCAGAGAGATGACTTGAATTAGCCTGGAATGAATGAAAAACTTTGAGAAAAGACCTCTATTTATAGGCAGAAAAATGGTTCCTTTGACTGGTCTAAGGCCTCCCTCGACTGGTCCTGAGAACAACCAAATTTTAAAAATTCTGGCGCGATCAGATAAAACTGACCCTCAACTGGTTAAGCATAGCACTCGACTGGTCGAGTGGGGCTCAAAATGATTGGTGGAGTTTGAGTCGAGCCATGTTTGATTGGCCGAGCACTATTCCCACTACTAGTCGAGAAGGGTGCTCGACCGGTCGTGACCTTACCAGAAAAATCTAAAATTTCAAGTTATTTCCTGGACCGATCGAGACAAACCCTGGACTGGTCAAGTCAAAGCTTAGACTAGCCGAATATAGGTTAAGACTAGTCGAACCAAAGCCTATAATAAGTATATTAACCCATATAGAATATGCAATATGAATGACCTAATCCTAAGGTCTTTCTAGGGTTATATATACCTGAAAGTTGAACATTGAACCATGTAACTTCAGTTGCTTCCAATTGATCTTGTACTTGAAGTTCTTGAAGGATGATCTTGTGCACTTGAAATTCTTGAACTTAATCTTGAACACGTAGTGTCTTTGAGCTGACATATAGACTTGAAGTAGCACATGAACTAGGTCTTGAACTTGCACTTGAGCTAGCACTTTGACTTGATCTTGAATATGAAGTTGTACATGAACTTGAAGCAATACTCCATGACTTGAATGTAGCACATCTTCACTTGAAGGTGAACTTTCCATCACTTTACAGGTCCATCAATTAAAGTGGTTTGTCACAACTAAATTTGACAACTAAGGGTGCTAAATTTACAATACAACACTTACAATCCCCCCTTTGTCAAATTTGGGACAAAACTAACTTGAAAGATCAACCTACACATACATAATGCACAAGTTCACAATTCCTCTTCATAAAGAAACTCCCCCTCAATCTACTCCCCTCAGTTTGAGCTTGGTGACTTGTTGTAGAGTAACTGTGTAAGGCTCGTATCTTAGACTGTGCCATTCCTTAGACTTCAGCGATCCTCCCCGATGATTTCTGACAACCTGCGACCTGTAGACAACATTTGTAGGTGACCCTGAGTCGCATCTTGTAGATCTAAGTCGGCTTGACTTAAATCTTGTACCCTAGTGACCACACCGTCGCTGTAGTTCCAACGCCATGTCTTGCGCACCGATGCGATACCCAGGCCAAGAGTTGTGGGCTCGTGTTTTTCTAAAGAAAATGCCACACATTGCGAATCCCAAGAGAATCTCTACCATCTATCACATCAATCAATCAATCACAAGTTAAGTACACAAGCCATCCCTCTCTTGTACAAGCCATCCCCAAAGTTAACTCTTTCTTCCCCCATCCCTTTCTTACACAACCCATCCCTTTCTTGCACACACACCCATCTCTCTCTTACATCACCATCCCTCTCTCCCATCCATCACTCCATCCCATCTCATTCTCTTCCATTTTTCTAAGCTTCCATGAGAGAAAATCCCAAGGAGAGAAAAGGGAACTCGATATCAAGGCCCACTTTCCTACCCCCCTCATCTCTCATCCTAGCCCTTCAATATTCATCATCCTCCATCAAAATCGAAGCCAAGGATCTTAGAAGTCCAAGGAGCTAAAGAAGAAGACCATAGGTGGGTGTTTTGTAGGCTTAGCTTTGTAATGGGCCAAGTGGGGCCTACCGATTGATGGTATGGATCCCATTTGGGACCCATCTCAATCTATGCATTATAATCCTAGGAAGGCTCGGAGTGGCAGTGCCCTTCATCATCACGCTCTCTCTCTCTCTCTCTCTTGATGTGTGGCCAACCCGATGGTACACGCATGATGATCCAGACCATCCGCTTGCGGGACCCACCTTGCTGCCCGTTTTCAGGCTAATCTAGACAAAGGGAATTCACTAACATCAGCATTGATCTAAAGTTGGTGGGGCCACACTCGTGGACCCTACCCTGATGTATGTTGCTGCCCAGGTTTATACGGTGGAGAAAACACAAGTATCTGCTTATTTCAAGCAGCGGGTAGGCACACGTGCTGACCCACCATATATATATGTTTTATCTAGCCCAGCCGTCCTGGGGCGTGAGACCCACAAATGGTGTGGTGTCCACACCATCCAGCAAGGGATGGTGGGACCCACCAGACATATGTGTTTTATCCACACCATCCAGCATTTCTGGACAGTGGGAGCCCAGCTTGATGTGTATTTTTTCGACACCGTCCATGGAACTAGACATGAGGAGGTGGGACCCACTGTTGTATGACATCAGCAAGTGTTATGGGTCCAAACCATGATGTATGTGTTATATCCAAACTGGCCATTCATCTAGATGTGAACCCCACTCCAATAGTTGTTGTTCATGTCAATAAAGTTCTATGGGTCTAATACAAGGTATATGTTATATTCTGTAACGTCTTGGAAAAATTCGTACAAAGACCCAAGTACCACCTTAGCTAGAAATCCCTAAGGACCGTATTCCGTAGAAAGTAGATGAAAATTAATTAAGTACTAAACTGAATTAATTGGTGGATTAGCTTGAACCACTATTTATACAAATGGCAAGAACCAAAACCATCAAAATCGTTGACTCAATGTTACTTAAAAACCTAGGAGAAATCCCAAACGCCTGCTGCTCTCAGGAGCACATTGAAACTCCATATTGGACCTGGACCGCACGTCGAAAGTCCAATGACCATGAAACTATAGGATTATGACCGTCTTATTGGCCTTGACAACCATCGTGGAAATCGAGCTCAAATAATGTTTAGAAATGCACAACTTGAGCCCTAAGTGAAGTGTGTGAGAAACGCGAATATCTTTATATTATGTAATGAAACTTAAGTAAATTGGGTCATTGGCTTTCGGGCAAAATTGAAGATTTCAGATTCTTAGTTTTTTATCGAACTTTACCCATTGATCAGGAAAATTTCCCTGCACATATCAATCTACTCATGGCCTTGATCGAGTGACAACGTCCTTTAATCTGATACAGGTCCTTCACAGTCGATTGGCATATCCAAACACACCGAAAACACATCCTGGTATAGATCCAATATTAGGGAACTTCCCCTATTACGTAAGTGAATAATGGGCCTCCTGATGTGACTTGTTTGTCAAAAACAGGCACCCCTTGGTTATAAATTAAGTATACCATGGCCCTGGGGGCATTTACACCAGTTCTGGGCCTATATAAGGCCTTAACCCACCCTATTTCCATTCCATACGAATTTTATCTAACCCTAGGAGAGAGAAGAGAGAAAGGAAGAGTAAAGAGTAGGGAGTGAAGGAAAATCCTTGGAGTTTGGATTCTTTCCTGCTACTCCGCGCACTAAATTGCCTTTACATCTAACTAACCGATCCATTTAAACTATGATTTAGGTAAGAAATCCTAACCCTAATCTTGATTTAGAAAGTTGGATTGAGTAATTGGAGAAATAACTAACTTATTTCGTGATTTAGGTACCCGTCATTTCGTTTCTGGGAATGTAGGATTCGAACCACGTCCAAATCAAGTATTTCGACAAAAAGTGTGGACTATAAACATTTAGGTTATGGTTTTCAAGGCTTTCAATGTCAGTTAATGATTTATGTCTGACTTGATTGCTGCCATATGATCTTATTTACGACATTTTTGATACGTTATACATGTGTGAACTATGTTAAATATATGATGCATCTCATGTGTTTGTTGAAATGTTTGAATGAATATAAAATTATGATTTGTGCTTGTCATGACTATAAATTTTGGATTCATGTTTGTCGTGTATGTCACAATCTCTTTGTGTAATGAATTGTTATAGTTCATGTCAGAACTAATATAGTTTATGTATTTAGTTATGTGTAGTTTAAGTGTTTGATAAAATGTTCGAATGAGAAATTGTTGATGAATTGTATTTAATAAGGGTATTGAGATATGATTCTTAATTACCTTATCTATATGTATAGTTTCCTTCATGCGATCTTAATTTCAATTACGCAAATGTATGGATAGAATGCAATGTTTGGTAACATGTTCAATATGTTTGATGAAATGCTCAAATGAGATGTTGATTTGAATTGTTTGTCAAATGTTGATATGCTTAACATATGTTTTTACATGCTACATTTGAATAAGGTTGGGACTACAATGTGGTCCAGGCAATCGGTAATGATTCCCGCTTGAGTGGCCGAACTAGCTTCGCCATAGTAGATATGTTCAATGAATCCGGGTCATACGACAATTATCGACAGTGGTTAGGCCACGTGGAGTGCTTATGCGCTCCAAGTCAATTAATTCGACGTGCACCCGTACCAGTTGAACACGTCAAATAAACCGATTGGCCTATTGTGTGTTTATCATGTATGGACACTACTGCTTGAATCTAAGGTACCACTTGCCAATGTAAAGACCCGTTTCAACCATGGTACTATAAGTGCGATGTTTTCTAGCTCCTTTGGTTGTCAAATTTTATAGTGCCAAAACCTCTTGGAATCCTTGTCTTGTGTAACACCTCTACAAGTCTGTGCATTTTATGTAAAAGGACAATGGTCTCTACTTGAAGAACTTCAAAGTGTAAGGTTTTAAAGCTACAACTAAAGGCAAGACAATAGTCCTTATTTTGGTACTCAAGACTCAAGGTGAAGTACATCTCAAGTACCTTAAGCTCAAGCTTCAATGAATGTCAATTTCAAGCTTCAGAAGTTTCAAGTTCAAGATTCTCTACATGACAAGACATTAAGCTTCATAAATTTCAAAGAACAAGTCTCAATGCTCATCCATTGCTTATAAGGTATGAATGACCTTAGATTGACCTTAGGGTAGGTCATTTTGAATACATAATTCAATTAGATTATTTTATAAGTGAATAGTCTGTTTCTCAACTAGTCCTAGCACTGGCTCGATCAGTCTAAGAATGTAATGCCTCGACTTTTCAGGACCCGAGTATATGACCCATGTCCCAAAAACCTGAGTGTTAAACCTTAAAGGATGGTCAGATATAATATTTTTCTTTTATGAGAGTAAGAAGATGAGCATAGAGTGGACAAATAAGCATAAAAGGAAATTTTAAATTTCATTTAGGATATACAAGTGCTGCCCATAATGATTTATACAAACCAATGTCCCCATTCTTACAATTGTAAAATAAAATAACATTACATGAGAAATAAAATAAATTACAATAAATTTGAGATATGAAATTCTGTAGCAACCCTTAGCAAACACAATTATGCATCCCTGTCAAATGTAGCTTGCTCCTCGTTAATATAAACATGACTTCACTTGGACCACCTGTGCTACCTGTACGGTTATATATTTGATGGGTGAGTGGCCAACTCAATGTTAACTCCCTTCAAGATTACACACTACCGCATTAGGTAAGAAATAGTATAAAACATCCAAACAACCAAAATAGAGTAAATGCAGTCTTATTAGATGCATGGATGCATGAATGCAATCATCGAACCTAGGAAACATCATCCAGTCGGGTCACCTATGCAATCATCAACCTGGGTAAAACATCTAAATGGTCTATGTCTTGGGTAAAACATCCAGACAGGCATGAATATGACTGGTCATCAGCGCAACACTCGACGTAATCGCAGGGCATGAAGATCCAAGTCATCATCATAAATCGAATAACTGGTCATGAGCGCAACATGCAGCGTAATCGCAGGGCAGCATGATCCAAGTCATCGTAATATGCCATATATGTATGATTAACCAAGTCGTTATTAGTCCATTTATAACCAGCCAATTTAGATAAGCTTAAAGGTCACTATGAGGAGTGTATAGCCCAGTGTAGGCCGACAACTCGGGCATAGGTCCCATACCACCATCCCCGGCTCATGAGACTACCACCTTAGATGTTTAATGGTACCCCGTCGACTAGTGGCTAATCATATTATAATATATGGGGCTAACCATTGCATGGTTGCATAGTATAAAACATCGAACCCATAGAGGGAAAATATCAAAACAAAATCACGGAGGGCGAGTATCAAAATATGCCACATAGGGCGAATATCAAAACAATACGATAAAGATCATCCTTAAAAACCATTAGGTACAGTAACCCTAGATGGTAGGCCCACATCAATGATCCATCTAGACCACCACTTAATAACCACCAAGTCGAAGGTCCATTACGATCATAACTAGCCAAATTACATCCTAAGTATGGGTGGACATTCAAATGTGGGAATTCCCACTAATGTACCAGTTTATGATCCATAAGCAATCCATAAGCATGAACAGTTATACAGGATAATCATAAAGCATATAATATAGCAATTCAATTTCCACCAGCTAAAACATGTGATTATAAAGGGAGATATCAATTATGAATTTAAATAAAAACTATAACTTAAGCTAATGAGGAGATGGAAAGCTCAAGGGGAAGAATCATCACCTTATGCGTTGAATCGCCTTCTAGTGTTGCTAAGAGCTTACGCCTTTAGAATTGTATCCTACCACAAATCATGAACTTGTACAATGAAGCCTCAGTTCTAATTACTACGTAGGGTTGAAGATTATAGCATAGGGTCATCTTTTAGGGTTTTAATGTGAAATTAGGATTTTATTCTAGAGTTCAGTTCTAGGAGTTGGACTAGGACATGTGTAGCTTAAACACCATGTCATGATATGGTTGGTTATAATTTTAGTTATGTAACCAATATTTGTGACCATGGTAATCTTAAGCATTACAATGTAATAGTGTAATCTATTTTATCTTTATGATAATATCTTTAGGTGATGGATACTACACTAATATCGTTTATAGTAATTTGTTTATAATAGCTAATGTTAGCACACAATGCATTTGATGTAGATCTAGGTTTTCACCCTAATGTTCAGTCCTAGACTTGGATCATAGGATTGAGCACTAATTGTTCTATGGTTAACCGCGACGTTAGTAATATTGAGAATTGAAAAACCACTATCAATGTTAGGTATGATAATCATAACCATTATGATGATAGTAAATATTTTAACCTACCATTAATGATAATATTTTAATAGCGATAATTAGAACACTATTATGTGATAGTTGAAATCTTGTTTATACTAACTAGTTCTAACATGAATATCCTACTAATTGGCTAATATTATTAATTTTAATAATCCTAATAGTAACAATGACAATAATACATTAAAATGGGTCTAGTGAAGGATCCCATGAGCAAGATTATTTGGGCCCACATTAGAGTGACCAGGCCAACCAAATTTTTAGTCCAACAGGTGGCCCGATTTAAGTCAGGAATCCACCTATAGACAAGGCCCTAACTGGGCCTGGTTTGACCTATCCTGTATTGTGTTATCAAGGCCCAGAAACTGCTAGACTGGGCCCAGTTCGGCCCATCTGCTGCTATCCAATGGTGGCCCAAAGGTTGGGCCCGAGTTTGCTCCTCAACAAGGCCCGAACTAGGGCTAGATCGGACCTGATTTTGGCCCACCTAATGCGGCCCAACTGAAAGCCCATTTTCAGCTCAATTCATAGGTCAGCTGAAGGCCTAATTGAGTTCATATCTTGGTTTAATAGCATGGCCTGATCTTGACCTAGTGCGGGGTTTCACAAGGTTTAGGCCCACAGCATTTGGCGTGAGTGATGGTGTGGCCCACTGAGTTGGGAGATGTATCAGGGAAGTCTGGATGGGTCTCGGCCCAACATTACCAGTGGAATCTGGCTCGAATTCGGTTTCGATTATTGCTGTCGATAGCTCCAACAGTTGTGTGCTGTTGGATGGAAAAGAAATGAAGGGAGGGGATGGAGTGTTACCTGACCAGGTCCATGACTCGAACCGGAGCCCACTTGCTGCAGGCTACAGCCCACCTGTTTATATGGTGCGGTAATGACAAAAATAATAGCAGCAATGTCACCACCACCACCACCATTTTCCTTCTCCTCTCTCTCTCTCTCTAGTTCTCTCTTTCTTTCTTCCTTCCTTCTAACATTTCATACAGTTTGGAGCTGACGAGCTCAGCTCGGCTTCAGATGTGGAAGATGACCCATCCTTTCATGGCGGATTCTCTCTCGCAGCTCCTTCCTCCAATCTGAGAGCATGGGAGGGTTCATATGGATGCTATGGAGCTTGTAAAGGAGAGATTTCGAAGCTCTATGGGCGTTTAGGTGGTGGGTTCGGAGATAGAAGGAAACTGCGACTCTCTCTCTGTTTTTCCTCCTACTGCGTGAGATGGAAGGAATAGGGTGTTTTATCTCCATTTTAATAGTACTCAGACTCCCTCACGACCCTCGGATGGAAGATGAGTGGCTAGGATCTAATCTAGTTAAAACCGCTACTCAAAACGGTGGGTAGGGTGAGACCGCCCGTTTTCTATTCTCTGGTATAGAGGGAAACCTAAACCACGTAACTAGGGGTGAATGGTTGAGATTTTCCCACAGCCGGATAGCTAAGATCGAAGGAAGCGTGCGCATATAAGCCCCCAGCTGGGCAACAGGGGAGACAATTTCTCCTTTTGGAAACATGATCTTACGCAGCCCGCTTGCACCCGTGAATGTGCATCTGTACGTACGATACCACGCATGAAACTCCCATGGTCATGATGGACAATTTGGATCAGCTAAAAAGACAACTGAGGTGGGCCACAGCTCAACTGATGGGCGGTAGCTGGCTCGTTCAAACGCACTGGGCGCAGGAGTGAAAGGAAGGAGATTTTCCTTCTTTGGAAATATCGGGTCAGCGGTTGCTAACCGAGCTGGAACGCCCGATGCATGGCGAGTACGGGTGCACCAGGTGCACTCGCACCTTGTGTGGGGCCCACCGTGCTATTTGGGAGAAATCCACACCATCCATTCATCTTGGAAGCCCTTGTCATAGTCCTTTACCGAAGACGGGGTAGATCCAAGGTCCAGGTGGGGCCCGCAACTTGATTTTCATCCTTTAAGTGCCAACCACCTCGATTCGACGGTCAGATCAATTCCAATTCGAGCACCTACAGTCCAAAGGTCCTAATGGATCATTTTTAAGACTCTCATAGCGTATTACTAGTCACTTATTAATATTAATATTAATTTCATTATTACTTCTAGTATTGTTTACTTCACTTGATCATCACTTCACACGTATGTGCATTCTATCATGTTGTGGGTCCTAGCCTTAAGATTATTAGGACTATCCATCTCATGCTTTTATGCTATTTAAATATTAAATCATTATTACATATATATTGTTATTTATTTATTTATTATTATTATATCTATGTGTAGGGTTTTTTATCTATTTATTCATTTAAGCAAAAGGTTAGTTTAATCATGTTGAGGTGGTTAAGCGGATGGATCGATCTCAATCATATGATTGTGTTGATCATAGTCCAAGATCAAATGGTTAAGATGGATGGATTTAGGGCGACCATTTAGGTAAGCTAGGTTTGCGTTCATACTATATTAGGTTATATGGTAACACCCGAGTACTAAAAGTACGAGGTGTTACAAAGAAATTCCTCGACTAGTCTTAAATTTGTTGTAAATTTTTGAAATTTTTTGTTAAGCCACAACCAGTCCTGGATACTGATCGATTGGTCATATGAATAGTGCTCGACTCATTCACAACCAGTCCTGCAGCTACGACTCAAAGTATAACAACTATTTGAGGTTCCACACGACCAGTCATGGACAGGTCACGACCAGTCATAGAGGTCCCTTGACTGGTCGTGAAGGGCTTACGACCAGTCGTGGAACGGTTTTATCTTATCGCGCTCAAAATTTCAAAAATCAGTTGGTCCTACGACCAGTCGTAGTATCCTCAGGACCAGTCGTGAATGTGATTTCTTCACTTATAAATAGAACACGAATTTCATAGTTTTTAATTCAATTCAAGGTAAATTAATATACCACTCTGAGAGATAAGTTAGTGTTCTTTTTAAGCTATATTGTGCTCATTTAATATTCTCTTATTTAGCTTTATTACATTTGATTTTGTATTCTTTATTCTAATCATATTTGAAGAAGGGATTGAGATTTACCCTTTTCTTCGAATCAAAATCAAATAGAGCTAGCCCAACTTGATTTAATTTAAAATCAATTTAAAACCTCGAACCATTTCATAAGTGAGTTTGGACATTAAACTTCTACGTTGAAATTCTACTCCGATTTGGTTCTTTCGGGCTGCATCAAAAAGAGAATATCTAGGTATTTTACTGTATTGTAAATTTCTGTTTTGGTTTTTGAGATTATGCTAGAAAAATCTCTATTTTGGTTTGTCTGAGGTTATCCAGAAAACTCAGAGTGTGGGGTTTTTGAATTTTGTAAGCCCACTTGAAATACACAATTGTGAGGCTTTTAGGTGAACCTAGAAAAACCTATTTTCATAGTGAACGCTAATATCCACTATGTGAGGATATTAGGAGTGGAGTAGTTATGTGGTTGTTTTACTAAACAGTTGGTCTACACACAAGCAAACCACTATAATTTCTGGTCTTGTGGATTGAATGTGTATTTCTTTTTGTGGATGATTGTAATTTCCCTATTTTCGTTTGTGAAGAGTGTTGTAATCCTTATGTGGATGTGTGAGAATATTGTAATAGCTTAGATTTCCTTCCTTACTATTTATTTATTTATTCCTCTGTATCAAGATTGAGTTTTTGATACACAAATAGTTCTAGTAAGGTTGTCCTGCCATAAACCGTTGGTTTTTATGGTGTAAGGTTGTCCTTAGAACAACATTTGTATTAACCTTTTAATACTTGCTTATTTGAGGTTGTCTTTAAATTCAGCATTATGGGATTTTCTATTGCTATCTGTATTTAATTTATTTAAATTCCACTATTATTTTTTAATTTGGCATACTCCTATCACCTCCCCCCCCCCCCTCTAGGACATATAGCTCGGCCTTTTCAAGTGGTATCAGAGCCTAATAGCTCATTTTTAATTATTCAATTTGGATTTATTTCCTCAGCTAATTGATCCAAGTTATTTTAGATGTCAAATTTTGATAGTGTTTCAGTCACTAGGCCTCCACCATTTGATGACTCTAATTATGCCTATTGGAAAGCCAGAATGAGGATTTTCTTAAGATCTATAGATGAGAGCGTGTGGCAAGCCACAGTGATTGAATGGACCCCTCCTACCACTGAAGTAACTGGCATCGATGGATTAAATCAATGAAAGTCATACCTTATTTTACTTGGACCACTCTTCAGAAAAGTGAAAGTAGTGTCAATGCAAACGCTTTAAACGCCATAACTTCCGCACTATCACCAGATGAATTCAAAAGAATTATATCTTGTGATACTGCAAAGTAACCTAAGATATTTTAGAAATGACACACGAAGGAACAACAATTGTAAAGAAATCTAAAGTCCAAATCCTCACAACCAAATTTGAGGAAATACGTATGGAGGAAAGTGAAACATTCATGGACTTTTATACTAGATTAAATGACATTGTTAACTCTATGTGGGGTCTCAGTGATAAAATCCTAGAAAGTAAAGTCTGTGCAAAGTTACTACGTTCACTACCTGAACGGTTCAATTCAAAGGTGACCACGATCCCTAAACTTCGTGATACTGATAATATGAGGGTAGAAGAGTTAGATTGTTCTTTACAAACCTATGAGTTAAACTTTAAAGCTCCAAAAGGTAAATCCATCACCCTTAAATATTCTAAATGTTTTTCTCAAGAAAATAGTAGTAATTCTGATTTAGAAAATTCTGAAGATGATATGGCCCTTTTAGCTAAAAAGTTTTATAGAATTTTTTAAAGTAAAAAGAGGGTTGATTTTCAAAAATCTAATGATAAGAAAATATCTAAATTTAAAACTTGGAAATCATTAAAAGATAGTCAATGTTACAACTACCATGAATATGGGCATTTAACGAACAAGTTTCTTAAAAAGGTCAAACCTAAAAGGAAAGGTATGTTGGCTACTTGTGATGAATTTTCTAACACTGAAGCCTCTTCTGAATAAGAAGATTCTGAAATCGAGTCGGGTAATGAAGTCAAAGCCCTTATGACTCTAGCTAAGTTCACTTTTTCAGATCATGATGATTTAATTAGTGAAGAAAATCTGAATAGTGATCATGAAAATGAAGAAGATCTTCAAGATGCTTACAATGCCTTATACAAGGAAAGTTGTAAGATTGTGGTAAAACTAAAACTTCAGAAAGAAAAGTTTTAAAAAATTAGAGAAAATTTTGATAATCTTGTTTTAGAAAAATCCCAAATTTCAGTTTCTTTTGAAAAAACTAAATGCGATTTAGATTTCAAAACCTCCCTTATTGAAAATATAAAATTTAAAAATGAAAAACTAAAACTTGAAGTCTCTTCACTTTTGAGTTTAAAGGATACATGAAGGTATGTCTAAGGTGATCCTAAGTTAGAAAAACTATTATCTAGATACAGAAAATGTGGCGACCGATCCGGTTTGGGCTACGACAAAAATATTCCTCCCAAACATAAGAATACTCCTCCTAAGTTTGTGAAAGGAGAGTCTTCAAACTCGAAAGGGAAAAGTTCAAATCAAATTTATTCCAAAAATGCTAAAACTTTTCAATCCTTAAAACATAAAAGCAACCATATCAACTATAAAAATCAGAATCATAATCCTTTAGCTGAGAAAATTATTGATTTACTTAAGGAGCTCTTAAAATCTAACTTAGTGGGTCGGTCTTATAATAACTACAAACACAAGAAGACCAACTATACTCCTAGACCCAAAACTATAATGAAATGGGTTCATAAGGTTACTTGCTTGGTTGCCCACACGACTTTCAAAGCTTCAAGCTATACAAAGTGGTACCTAGACACCGGATGCTCTAGGCACAAGACTGGTGACAAAGGTTTGTTCACCAATCTTAACAACATGACTGATGGTTCAATCACAATTGGTGTTGGTAGCAACTGCATGATTATTAGCCAAGGCACGGTTCAACTTTCTAACCTGCCTTTATTTGAGAATGTTTTATATGTAGAAGGTTTAAAACATAACTTATTAAGCATTTCTTGAATATGCGATAAAAATCATAGCATAAAATTTTCTAACCTAGGGTGTGAAATTTTAAATAAAAAATGGTTCTGTAATATTAATTGGTCACAAAACTTCTGAAAACTGCTATACTGTAAGTGATTCTAGCTCATCTAATTTACCGTGTTACATGGTTAATACTGATGAGACTAAATTATGGCATAAATGCCTTGGACATGTACATTGCCGTAACTTGTATAGATTGAGCAAAAGAGAGTTACTAAGAGGCCTACCCAAAATATAAAAAATAAATACAATATGTGGTGAATGCCAGATTGGCAAACAAACTAGGAGTTCTCATAAAAAAGTAAATTGCAATGCCACATCTAAACCGCTCGAACTCCTTCATATGAATCTTATTGGACCAACTAGAACAGAGAGTCAAGGTGGCAAAAAGTATATTCTGGTAATCGTTGATGACTTTACTAGATATACTTGGGTAGTCTTCTTAAGAGAGAAATCAGAAACTCTTAATGAAGTTAAAAGGGTACTTAAACGTATCCAAACTGTAAAAGAGACTCAAGTTGTAAGATCCATAGCGATCATGGATCAGAATTTGAGAATAGCGATTTTAAAAAGTTTTGTAGTGATCAGGGAATATCACATGAATTCTCTATACCCAAAACACCATAACAAAATGGTATAGTAGAAAGAAAAAATAAAGTGCTTTAAGAAATTGTGAATGTAATGTTAAAAAGTATGAAGCTCCCTAAAGATCTTTGGACCAAAGCCATAAATACTGCGTGTTATATAATTAACCATGTTTACACTAGAAAATCAAATGGTAAAATAGCTTATGAAATGTGGTTTGATAAGAAGCCTACTGTTAAATACTTTCGAGTTTTTAGCAGCAAGTGCTACATTTTACGTGACCGAGAAAATATAGGTAAGTTTGACATCAAAAGTGATGAAGGGATATTTTTAGGGTATGCTCTGAATAGTCGAGTGTATCAGGTTCTTAATAAGAAGACCGGTGTAATTCAAGAATCCATTAATGTGGTTATTGATGATCACTTAAATACACCTGCCTTAAGTTCAAATAATGTACTTCTAATTGACAAACCAGATTCTTCATCAAATAAAAACAACTCTGAACTGAGAACTATTAAAGATCATCTAACTAATTAAATTCTTGAAAACTCTCTCACTGGAGTACCCACTCGTAGACAACTAGAAGATGTGTGTAAATACGTGTGCTTTACATCCTATATAGAACCAACTAACGTAAAAGAAGCTCTTACTGACAAAAACTGGATAGTTGCGATGCAAGAAGAGCTTAATCAATTGATTAAAAATTATGTTTGGTACTTAGTTCCTATACCAAAAGATAAACATATTATCGGAACTAAGTGGACTTTTAAAAATAAGTCTGATGAACTTGGTAATATAATTCGAAACAAGGCTAGACTAGTTGTACAGGGGTACACTCAAATTGAAGGCATCGATTATGATGAAACCTTTGCCCCAGTAGCTCGCTTTGAATCAATTAGACTATTTATATCCATTGCTTGCTTTAGAAAGTTCAAAATTTATTAAATGGATGTAAAGAGTGCTTTTTTAAATGGATATTTGCATGAAGAAGTGTATGTTGAACAACTATTGGGTTTTAAAGACCCTAAGAATACTGATCATGTCTATCCCCTAAAAAAGGCTCTATACAGTTTAAAACAAGCTCTCAAGGTGTGGTATGAAAAATTGACTAAGTTTTTACTAAATCATAACTTTGTAATGGGAAGTATTAATAAGACTTTATTTGTTAAGAAACATAATGATCACATTTTACTAGTACAAATTTATGTTGATAATATTATTTATGGATCTACATATGCTAACATGACTGTTGAGTTTGCAGATCTTATGAAATTTAAGTTTGAAATGAGCATGGTTGGGGAATTGAATTATTTCCTAGTGTTGTAGGTTAAACAGCAACCTAATGGTTTCTTCATTTCTCAAACCAAATATGCTCTGAACTTAGTTAATAAGTTTGAATTTGAGAATGGGAAAACTTTTGATACTCCTATGAGTACGACTCTAAAACTCTCAAAGGATTCTACAGGTAAGAAAGTGGATCCTAAATTGTATCGCAGTATGATAGGTAGTTTGTTGTATTTAACTGCAAGCCGACCTGATATTGCATTTAGTGTAGGGATTTGCGCTAGATATCAATCTAACCCTAAAGAGTCACATTTAACTGTTGTTAAGTGAATTATGCAATGTGTCGCAAGTACAGCTAATTTCGTATCCACATGATACTAATGTTCAATTAGCTAGTTACACTGATGCTGATTGGGCTAGTAACATTGATGATAGGAAATCAACCAGTGGTGGTTGTTTCTATGTTGGGAACTGTTTAGTTTCTTGGTAAAGTAAGAAAAAAAGTTCCGTATCACTCTCAACTGCTGAAGCTGAATACATTGCAGCTGGTAATGCATGTACTCAGCTTGTATGGATGAAAAGAATGTTAAGCGATTATGGAATTGCACAGGATTCTATGGTTTTTATATTATGATAATTCCAATGCAATTAATATATCTAAAAATCTAATTTAGCATTCACGAACCAAGCACATTGACATTAGATATCACTACATTCGTGAATTAGTGGAAGAAAAGACAATTTCTTTGGAATACATTCCGACTGAGAATCAACTTGCTGACATTTTCACTAAACCACTTGACAAAAGCAGGTTTAATAAATTAAATTTTGATCTTGGTATGTGCAATTTGAAATTATTATTCATGCATGTATGTATCATAGTGTGTATATTTGTTATATTAATTGTTTAAATTTTAAAATTACGTGAAAAATGCACAGTTTTGGTTGTGCACGACCAGTCTCACGCGGTGCCTTCCTCTCTAAGAACCAAGTAGTCGCCTAGCCCCTGGCCTAACACGATTCAACTATAAACCCAACTTGGAATGGGCGGGCTAGCTTCACAGCCTATGAGGCGCATTAATAAGGGTTTACATCAGATTAATCCATTTATTCCTACTCCCTCTTCCAATTCTGATTAGTATTTTCTTATCTTGGTTTGTAATAACTCTTTTGATACTTCACTCTCTTTGGTCTGTAGGATTGAATTTGGTTGAACTTAGATGATGTTGATTAATGATGCTTGAACTTTATTTGCTTATAACTATAATATCTTGTCTATTTTTTCCTCGTTACTCACCTTATTCTTCTTTATTTATCTACATCTTGTTCCATGCATCAATTTCTTCCTTTGTCATATTGTGACAAAAAGGGGGAGAATTTTGTCATGCTTGATATATGGTGATTGTGATATATGGTTGGCATGTGGATTGTGAATGGATTGTCGATAGATTGTGGATATGTAGCCTTTCTTTAAGAAAGGGAGAGGAGTAAGTAAGGGGGAGTTATTGTTGTTGGAAGAATTAACACTTTGTTTTATAACTGGTGCATGATTCTTTAACCAGGTTGTAATTGGGTTTTTTTTTTATAACTAGTGCATGATTCTTCATTGTGCGTATAATGCTTATATTTTTATGAAGTGTGTTTTGTCACAAATTTGACAAAGGGGGAGACTATGAGTGCGATGTTTTCTAGCTCCTTTGGTTGTCAAATTTTGTAGCGCTCAACCTCTTAGAATCCTTGTCTTATGTAGCACCTCTACAGGTCTGCGCATCTTATCTAAAAGGATAATGGTCTTTACTTCAAGAACTTCAAAATGTAAGGTTTTAAAGCTACAACTAAAGGCAAGACAATAGTCCTTATTTTGGTACTCAAGACTCAAGGTGAAGTACATCTCAAGTAGCTCAAGCTTCAATGAATGTCAATTTCAAGCTTCAGAAGTTTCAAGTTCAAGATTCTCTACATGACAAGACATTAAGCTTCATAAATTTCGAAGAACATCTATCAACTGAAGCAAAAAAGAAGTCTCAATGTTCATCCGTTGCTTATAAGGTATGAATGACCTTAAATTAACCTTGGGGTGGGTCATTTTGAATACATAATTCAATTAGATCATTTTATAAGTGAATAGTTTGTTTCTCGACTAGTCCTAGCACTAGCTCGACCAGTCCTAAGTTTGTTGCAAATTTTTAGAATTTTTTGTTAAGCCACGACCAGTCCTGAAGACTGCTTGACCGATCGTGTGAACAGTGCTTGACTTGTTCATGACTAGTCCTGCAACTACGATTCAAAGTCTAGCAACTATTTCAGGTTTCAGACGACTAGTTGTGAACAGGTCACAACCAGTCGTGGAGGTCCCTTGACCGGTCGTGAAGGACGGCTTTATCTTATCGCGCTCAAAATTTCAAAAATCAGTTGGTCTTATGACTAGTTGTAGTGTCCTCAGGACCAGTCATGAATACAATTTCTTCACTTATAAATAGAACACCAATTTCAGAGTTTTTAATTCAATTTAAGATAAATCAATACGCCACTCTGAGAGATAAGTTAGTGTTCTTTTTAAGCTAAATTGTGCTCATTTAATATTCTCTTATTTTAGCTTTATTATATTTGATTTTTTATTCTTTATTCCAAACATATTTAAAGAAGGGATTGAGATTTACCCTTTTCTTGGAATCAAAATCAAATAGAGCTAGCCCAACTTGATTTAATTTAAAATCAATTTAGAACCTCGAACCATTTCATAAGTGAGTTTGGACATTGAACTTCTACGTTAAAATTCTATCCCGATTTGGTTCTTTCGGGCGGCATCAAAAAGAGAATATCTAGGTATTTTACTTTATTGTAAATTTCTATTTTGGTTTTTGAGATTGTGCTAGAAAAATCTCTCTTTTGATTTGTCTGAGGTGATCTAGAAAACTTAGAGTGTGGGGTTTTTGAATTGTGTAAGTCCACTTGAAAGACACAATTGTGAGGGTTTTAGGTGAACCTGGAAAAACCTATTTGTATAGTGAACGCTAATATCCACTGTGTGAGGATATTAGGAGTGGAGTAGTAGTGTGGCTTTTTTACTAAACAGTTAGTCTACAGACAAGCGAACCACTATAATTTCTGGTCTTGTGGATTGAATGTTTATTTCTTTTTTGTGGATGATTGTAATTTCCTTATTTTCATTTGTGGAGAATGCTGTAATCCTTATGTGGATGTGTGGGAATGTTGTAATAGTTTAGATTTCCTTCCTTGCTATTTTTTTTATTTATTCCTCTATATTAAGTTTGAGTTTTTGCTACACAAACAGTTCTAGTAAGGTTGTCCTGCCATAAACCCTTGGTTTTTATGGTGTAAGGTTGCCCTTAGAACAACATTTGTATCAACTTCTCAATACTCGTTCATTTGAGGTTGTCTTTATATTCAACATTGTGGGATTGTCTATTGCTAGATGTATTTAATTTACTTAAATTTCGCTGTTATTTTTTAATTTGGCATAGTCCTATTCCCCCCCTCTTAGGACATATAACTCGGCCTTTTCTAATACCATGATTCGCTAAGACTCATGAGCCGGGCATGGTGGTATGGGACACTGTGGTCGAGCTGTTGGCTTACGTTGGGGTGAAGAGCCTCCCCGTAGTGACCGGTGAGCAACCCAAACTCGTGAGCCAAATACGATGGTATGGGACACTCTATTCAAGTTGTCGGCCTATGCTGAGGTGACGAGCCTCTTCGTAGTGACCCCGAGTATAAACTCTTGAGTTTCCCTATCTACTGATTTTCATTAGGGGTGTGCCCTACAACTTGCCTATCGTATGTGATTAACTAGGATTGACGACCCTAGATGGATCCTTCAGTTTGGGTTAATGATATTAAGGGAGGTACCTTAGCTTCCCGAATCTGCTGTATGAATAAGCCTAATTAATTACTTAGCTAACACGATCATGCACTGCATTACATGTGCTTTGGTGAGGAAGTTGCACGTTTAGGGAGTTTGTCATGCGCGAACGGTTGACAGAGTTGCTTTTGAGGGAGCTTTGTACGAGGGCATGCATCATTACTACACACCATCCTTGCATTAACAAGAGCAGCTAGGAAGTGATTGTTGTATTGCTTTATCATTACTGCTTGATTGAATTGATAACATGTTAACCTTTCCCTTATAGTACCATTGAGTTGATCACTCACACCCACTCTGGGACGGTGTTTTAAAACACTAACCAAACTCTGGTTTAGATGTAGGTGATGCCAGAGTTTATGCAGCTAATCTAGACTTCGTAGATGAGGAGGAGGAATTCTCCTATGTTCAGCTATTAGGCGAGTCTATGTAGACCTTGTGATGATTCGACGGGATTACAGGGATACATGGATTAGTTGGACATGTACATATTGATATTTTGTAATTTTTGAAACAAACATGTTTATATTTAGCCCGGTATTATACTCATATTCTGGAGGTTGCGACACCCTTATAGACTTATATATATGTGTGTGTATTTTAGTCTTCCACTTGCTAAGTTTTACTTATCTCTGGAGTATGATATGTTGTTTTAGTATAATCCTACTCATGTCTAATGCATTGATATGAACAACATTTAAACATCATTATTCATGTTGGATAAGTGATGCGTTGGATCTCTAAAGTTGGGCTTTCCTCAATCCTCAAAATCTGGGGGGTTGCAAGTTGGTATCAGAGCATGATTTTGAATAAATTGGACCTGGGTTATAGGCAACATGACACACTATAAACACACTCTGACTTAGGAAGGGGGCGATGAAATGTAAAAATGATCGTAGGATCCTAAAGTTTTACCGACGGGTGAAATTAACCGTTATAATGTAGTTGTAAGCGTCTGAGATCATGTGAAATGAGCTCAGTCCCTTTTAGGCTATCATTCGACGGGTTTGAACAACAATTCAGTGAATCCCATGCTTGAAACAATCCAAAAAGCACGAATGCGCGCTTGTTGGACTGAGAAACCACATCTCATGAACATAGGAGCCCGAATCACGATTTATGGTGGGACCCAGGGTGTCCCCCGCACATGTACAATACCCCGGGAGAGGGTAGCCACTGCCCTAGGGCGGATCCACCACCGGCGACCCCAAAGGTGTACGGCGGTACTGCTCGACTCCACAACGATCCACGGCGGCACATCGTGACCTACAGTGCGCTGCCCACCGCCTGACCATGTGGGGCCCTCCCACGTGTGGAACCCCCTTTACTACCCATTTAACCCTCGTAAAACTCATTCTATCCTATTTCAAACCCTTTTTCACCCCTCTAACACCCTCTAACCCTCTTTGTCTTTCAAATCCACTCTCCCATACACTCAACCTTCCATTTCTTTTACATCTTCCACCCCTCCGCCATTATTTCTCTAAAACCCTTCTCTTGCAATCCTCCATCTTCCTTATTCACACCCACTTGAGCACAATGGCCCTCTTTTGTGTCTCATAACCTTTACAACCTGCTAACCCATCTCATCCTTCAACCTTTCCAACTCAAGGGCTCTCTTTGATCTTGTGACTGCCATCTTCTCAATCTTAATGCTCCTTTACCTTATGGGAAAGAGAAGAGAGGCCCTAGACGAGGCTGGACTGAGCCGTCCAAGCCACTCAAGGAAGAAGGCAAGCGCTGAGGCTAGCACAAGCACCGAGAGAGAGCAAAGAACAAAATGGGATCTCAATCCTCAAATCCTGCTTGAAAGATCTCTACCGGCGGGCACCGGACTTGGCAAGTTTCATGACTGCAAAGTTATTTTTAAAGCGCATGTCGGTGAGAAATTATTTAGACTGTATCCAGTGATTGACCTCCTGTTGGAGACTGGATGGGACCCCATGTTTGAAGGGAAGGCTCATGCAAGTGAAGGCACTGTACGAGCCTTCTATGCCCATATACGGAACCCACTACTGGAGCCGCTTCAGTATACAATCCCTTTGGGAAGGCAGGAGGCCATAGTCAAGGTAGATGTGATGACACACATCATGGGGATTGAGTGTGGTGTGGTACATGCTAGTGCATCTCATCTCACTAGTAGACGAGAGACAGATCACTGCACGTGGTTTCTTTGTGGCTGACTGGCTCATTAAAGGTGAGATAATAGCCTCCCATCGACTAAAATGACAGCAGACTTTCGTCTACTCCACCACATATGCACTTACGATGTGTATCCTAGGTGGAGCAACCATACAGAGTGCACTTGTTTGATGGTAGACTTCCTGTATAGACTTGGATAGGGAGACAAGCTGTGTTTGCCTACTTTCGCCCTGTCACTGATAATCAGAACCGCACGCTCTACTCGGGGTGATGCCTCACTCCCATTCAGCCGACTTATTTATAAAATTGCTTGTAACTTCGGCTTCAGACTTAACATGGATAATCTCGCACCAATCCACTTCATCAGTGAGACTATGCTCAGCAATATGAGTATCGGCCTTAGGCAACATCAAGCCTGACTCGACGAGTACAGGGATGAAATAGAAGAAGAAAGTGAAGAGGAAGAAAGTAGTGAAGATAAGGAAGGAAATGAAATAGAGGAAGGCAGTGAGGAAGAAGGAAGTGTGAATAAAAGTAGTGACGATGAAGAGGGAAGTGAGGAGGAAGAGCAGGAAGGAGAAGAGGAGGCCCAAGACTCAGATAGGGGCCTTCCTTCTGCTACACATGAAGAATGTCATGATCAGGCTACCTTAGAAGCTTGCATGGCCAAGATTGAAGAGAACCAGACCGCCCTGAGATAGGAGGTCAAGGAAAACCAGGCTTATCTGAAATAGAAATTCAAGAGAATGTCATGCACCTTGAAGACCCTTCTGTGTTGTATGCAGGAGAAGGGCGCGCCTCCACCTTCGTCAGAGTCAGAGGACTAGTTATGTGTTGCAATTGTCTTCTAGTTTTCTTTGTTTCTTATTTTTCGTTGTAATAGCCTTGGTAGGCTTAGTTAAATGTTAGAGTAGTTGGTGTTAAAAATTTTTTCTAAATTAGCTCACATGCTTTCTCTGTCATGATTCATATAATACTACATCTCATGTATTGTGACAATTTTGGTTAAATGAAATGCATGAAGCTTCTTCTGATTTAGAATGTGTAGAATGTTTGGAAAAGTGGGTAATATTATTCTAACTCTTACACACGTTCCACCCTATGTTATATATAGGGGATGCCTCCTAAAAATACTTGGAACATATCATGTCTCGCACTTGGTGGATTAATTGACGAGGCACCTCCCCCGAGAGATAGCCATACGGACCCTAATTTAGGCCCAGATATTAAGACAATGCCGGACTCACAGTAGGCCACTGGCCCCACTAACGGGCCAACACCTTGTGCACAACTGGTTCTGGAACAAAACTGTGCATCTACATCGACGCTACACATGCCTCAGGCGGCTCCTCCCCCTGATAAGTTAAAGTAGATGATTCTCCTAATGCAGCAACAACACCAGTTCCTAGCCACTATTTCTGGGGCCATTGCCTAGAACATGAATATGGTCCCGCTTATGCCACTAGTGCAGCCCATTAGAACTATGAACACGAGTGGCTTATTTGAGTGCTTTCAGCACTTCCACCCTTCTACATTTGCGGGTACACATCGACCCAAGGAGGCAGAGTATTGGTGAGATTGTATATCCAAGATGTTGAAGTCATTGCACTGTAATGAGGCAGAACAAGTGGAGCTGGTTACTTATATGTTCGAGAAGGAGGCTAGTCTTTGGTGGGACAACATCCTAAGAACCGTTCCCGCGGGGTACGTGTGGACGTGGGACGCGTTTGAAACTCACTTCCACGGAAAGTATTTTCCCCTCACTTACCATAATGAAAAGAAGGGTGAATTTCTTCTCCTCCAACAAGGGGGAATGACCGTAGCTAAATACGAGAATCATTTTACGGAGCTGGCCAGATATGCTTCATTAATCCTAGCAGAGGAGCTGATGAGAATACGACGATTTTCAAAGGGTCTGCGGCCTGATATCCACACAAAGATGTGTTGCGCTAGCATTTCCAACTATGCTGAGCTAGTGAACATATCCCTGTAAGCCAAGAAGGATGGTGAGAGACTGTCCTGGACACGTATGCTAATGGGCCTAAGGCCTCGGCCTGAATTGTTGAACCGACCATTCCTCGGTAAGAGGCCACGGGCAGATCAGCCTCCCATGCTAATAGCTTTACCGACCCAGCAGAGGCGATTAGATCTTTGGTGCGTCTATTGTAAGAAGACAAGCCATAACAAGCCCTTTTGCTTTACCAACATGAGGGACAATGGTTTTACGCCACTTCAGAAGATCGACCGCAAACCATCACAAGCTATATCAGCCTCACCTCTACGATCAACATAGCCATTCTAATGACCACCCGTACCTCAAAATAGACCGCCTCAACGACCTATGGAAGCACAACCCAATCATTCTCAACAAGTGCATGTACATGCACTTGCAACTGAAGCATCTGAGTCAGCAACTGCAGTGCCTTTAGCCTTTTTAGTAACTGCCCACATTCAAGGTACACTTGTATTTCTATTGGTGGATACCGGGTCCACTATTTCGATGATATCATACTCTGCAGTTAAGCGTTTGGGGTTGAATATTATGCCTATGGTTGGGGTGAGGATTATCGCAGTAGTAAGAACTTTTACTAACACCACTAAGCTGTGTAAGAATTGCCTAGTAGACTTAGGAAGAAGGGTGGTGTGCATTGACCTGATTGTCACCACGATATACCATTACGACATCATCCTCGGCATGGAGAAATGAAGGCAAAGATCGATTGTGAAACCAGATTAATGACAGCACATGGGCCTGAGGGCACAACCTTCACTTTCCCAGTTCAGGTCAGTTGCCCTTTCCGCATCCCTTATTACGCTTCCTTATTAAAAATGTTGGGGGTCTGACACTTGGGAACACACCAGTAGTCTAAGACTTCATGGACGTGTTCAAAAAGATCCTTGGGCTACCTCCTCATCGCGAGATCAATTTTACCATCGACCTAGTGCCGGGTGCGACACCTATCTATTTACCGACATATCTTATGCCTCCATGTGAAATGGAGGAGTTGAGGTCACAGATTGATGATCTGTTGAATTTAGGTTTCATACGACCGAGCATATCTCCTTGGGGAGAACATGTGTTGTTTGTTAAGAAGCAGGACGGATCGTTGCGATTGTGTATTGATTATCGCAAACCGAATCACATCACCGTCAAGAACAGTATTCTCTACCCAAGATAGATGACCTATTTGACTAGGTGAAGGGGGCATAGTATTTCTCCAAAATCGACCTACAGTTCGGGTATCATCAGTTCCGTGTATGAAATGAAGACGTGTAGAAAACAGCATTCAGAACCAGTTTTGGGCACTACGACTTCCTCGTGATGCCGTTCGAACTTACAAATGCACCAACCGTGTTTATGGACCTCATGAACTGGGTGTTTCGGCCATATCTGTACTGATTCATCATCATGTTTATAAATGACATCTTGATATACTCTGCGTGTTGAAAGGATCACGAAGAACACTTGCGAGCTGTCTTCGATACTCTCAAGAAGAATCAATTGTTTGCACAATATCAAAAATGCGACTTCTGGAAAGAAGAAGTCAAGTTTCTAGGACACGTGGTTTCCAAGGAAGGAATAGCCATGGACCTTGCCAAGGTGGCTACAGTTCAGGATTGGGAGTAGCCCAGTTCGGTTATAGAGGTAAGGAGTTTCCTTGGACTTGCCGGCTACTATTGCCGATTCATTAAAGATTTTTTAAGGATAGTTAGACTGTTGTCACAACTCACTCGGAAAGATCTTAAGTTTGCTTGGAATGAGAAAGCAGAAGCAGCCTTTCAGGAATTAAAGGACAAGTTGACGTCTGCACCCATGCTAGTATTGCCAGAGCAAGTGGTCAGATATACTATATACACCGACGCGTATCATGTTGGTTTGGGTTGTGTTCTTATGCAAAAGGATAGAGTGATTGCCTATGCATTGCGACAGTTGAGGAAACACGAAGAAAACTACACCACGCAAGCAGTCATCTTCGCATTAAAGCTCTGGAGACATTACCTCTACGGAGAGGAGTTCGAGCTCTTTTGTGACCACAAGAGCCTCAAATACATTTTTACGCAGAGGGACCTGAACATGAGGCAACAATGATGGATGGAGACATTGAAAGACTTCAAGTTTGAGGTCTCCTACATCTTGGCAAGGCCAACCTTGTGGCTGATGCATTGAGCTGCAAGAAGACAATAGAATTTGTAGCTCCACTGATGATAAAAGAGTGGAATATGGTAGAGTTTGTGCGAGATTTAAAATAGAAGCTTACAGTTGAGGAGCCTTTCGAGAGCATCGCACATATCCACATATAACCACTTATTGATGACTAAATCATTGTGGCTCAGAAAGAAGATGAACTATTGGTGAAAATGAGAGAGTGAGCAAGTGACAGTGAAGAATCCGAATGGAGAGTTGGCTTGGATGGAGGTTTACAATATCGTGGCCACCTGTGTGACCCGAATCTCCATGCTTGAGAAGGGAAGTCCTAGAAGCCGCTCATAATTCAAAGATGGCGATGCATCCTGGCAGTACGAAGATGTATCGAGACATGAAGCATTCGTATTGGTGGGACAACATCAAGGCCCACATAACTGACTATGTATTAAGTTGTCTCACGTGCTAGCAGGTCAAGGCCGAACATCGCCAACCTCCTGAATTATTTCAG
The DNA here is from genome assembly GCF_029962835.1 of Magnolia sinica. Classification (NCBI taxonomy): domain Eukaryota; kingdom Viridiplantae; phylum Streptophyta; class Magnoliopsida; order Magnoliales; family Magnoliaceae; genus Magnolia; species Magnolia sinica. The sequence continues at coordinate 58,800,557 of NC_080576.1, forward strand.
CCCATGCCCATAGCTGAATGGAAATGGGATTTCATATCTATAAATTTCATTTCTGGGTTACCGAAGACGAGAAAAGGGCATGACTCCATCTGGGTGATTATGAACCGATTGATGAAGTCGGCCCATTTCCTCCAGATAAGAATTTCTAACTCTGTAGATGATTTAGCCAAGCTGTACATCAAGGAAATTACACAGCTGCATGGAGTGCCTATGGAGATTGTGTAGAATCGAGACATGTAATTCGCGCCCATTTTTTGGACTCGAATCAAGGAAGCAATAGGAGTGAAACTGAAGTTCAATACCGCGTTCCACCCACAGACCGATAGGCAAACAGAACGGGTAAATCAGATATTAGAAGATATGTTACGAGCGTGTATGCTCGATTTTAAGGATAGTTGGGATGACTGTCTTCCCTATGCTGAGTTCGCTTATAATAACAGCTTCCAAGCGAGCATTAGCATGGCTCCTTACGAAGCCTTATATGGGCGCCCATGTCGAGCACCACATTATTGGGCAGAAGTTGGCGAGAAGAGTTTGGTTGGCCAAGATTTAGTATAGGTGACCTTAGAGAAGATTGATATTATTAGGCGTTGACTTCTTGTAGGCCAGAGCAAACAGAAGAGTTATGCCGATACAAGATGGCGACTGCTAGAATTTGAAGTTGGGGACTATGTATTTCTTAAAGTTTTCCCCATTAAGGGAGTTCCTTCGGTTTGGCAAGAAAGGGAAGCTTACGTCGTGATTTATTGGTCCATTCTAGATTCTAAACTAAGTGGGTGTGTTAGCATACCACCTTTCTTTGCTCACACCACTCATAGGCATGCACAATATATTTCACGTAACGATGTTGAAGAAATACGTTCCTGATTCTACTCACATTATCTAGTGAGAGCAGGTGCAACTAAGTGAAGATGTTACTTATGTACTACGACCAACACGAATTCTTGATAGGAAGGAACAGGTGTTACGTAACAAGGTTATCCCACTTCTAAAAGTATTATGGACACACCACACTAAGGAAGAGACTACTTAGGAAACAGAAGTTGAAGTCTGCAAGAACTACCCTCAGATCCTTAAGGAGTACAAAAAGGTACTAATTTCGAGGACAAAATTTTTCTTTAAGGGGGGTAGATTGTAATGTCTTGAAAAAATCCATATAGAGACCCAAGTACTACCTTAGCCAGAAATCCCTAATGACCATATTCTATAGAAAGTAAACAAAAATTAATTAAGTATTAAACTGAATTAATCGGTGGATTAGCTTGAACAACTATTTATACAAATGACAAGACCCAAAACCATCAAAATTGCTGAGTCAACGTTACTTAAAAACTCAGGAGAAATCCCAAAAGCCCGTTGCTCTTAGGAGCACATTGAAACTCCATATCGAACCTAGACCGCACGTTAAAAGTCCGATGACCACGAAACTATAGGATTATGACTATCTTATTGGGCTTGACAACCATCGCGGAAATCAAGCCCAAATAATGTCAAAAAATGCACAAATCGAGCCCTGAGCTAAGTGTGTGAGAAACGTGAATATCTTTAGAAAATGTAATGAAACTTAAGTAATTTGGGCCATTGGCTTATAGGTGAAATTGAAGATTTTAGACCATTAGTTTCTGACCAAACTTCACCCATGGATCAAGGAAATTTCCCTGCATATATCGGTATACTTGTGGCCCTGATCGAGTGACAATGACCGTTGATCTGATACAGGTCCTTCATGGTCGATTAGCATATCCAAACACACCGAAAACACATCTTGGTATAGAGCCAATGTCAACGAACTTCTCCTATAATGCGAGTGAATAATGGGCCTCCGATGTACCCTGTTTGTCAAAAAACATGCACCCTTTGGTTATAAATTAAGTATACCATGGCCCTGAGGCCATTCACACCAGTTCTGGGCCTATATAAAGCCCTTAAACCACCTCATTTCCATTTCATACGAATTTTCTCTAACCCTAGGAGAAAGAAGAGAGAAAGGAAGAGAAAATAGTAGGGAGTAAAGGGAAATCCTTAGAGTTTGATGTAATGATTCTTTCCTGCTACTCCACGCATAGAATCGCCTTTACATCTAGCTAACCAATCCATTTCAACTACAATTTGGGTAAGAAATCCTAACCCTAATCTTGATTTAGAAAGCGAGATTAAGTAATGATAAGCGTCGAATGTTGCATCTCAGACCCTAGTAATTGCCTGATTTTACGTACATGATAAGGTTTAATGCCATATTTTAATCGTGTTTTTATTACAGGATGAAATCAGGAGTGTGTACTGAAAGATGATGTTAAGAACATGGATTTGGCGCTCCAAAATTACCAGAGCACGGGATGGACTCTAGAAAACCAATAGTGAAGATTTTACACGCCTGGGATTGAGGAAAGCAAGGCAAAGGGGCTCGAAAAGGGTCCAGAATGCAAGATCACATGTTTCCCGCCATCCGATCAACTCGAAACTTCATACACGTGATGGGGACCATAAATTAACCGTACATATTAAATTTCAGCCATTGACGATCTCGGGAAGTGGTCTAACGGCCAGATCAGCCCCTTAATTCATTAAGTGGGGCCCGCTGGATATCTGGATATACATCAATTTTGGTCCTGACGGTTTAAAGAAGATGAGCAATAGGATGGACGGATTGGATTTCTCGAAATCATCACAGTGGACCTATATCTATAGCGTGTGTACACAGTGCACATGTGCACTGCCTGACCACCGAACGGACTAAAGTCGGTCAGCAGCACTGACCCGACTTTCTTATTTCAAAAACGGAAGTTTCCGTTTCAGCGCGCGTAACGGACGAAAATCCATTTTTTACGGACAGCTGTGGGCCCCACCGGTAGCACGTACGGTTAATCTAAACCGTTCATCGTGTAGAAGGGCTCAATATCTACAAAACCATGTTTTCCGTTTATGCCCATACGTGCACACGTGTGAGCTACAGAGGTCACAAGCGGGCTGCCCTATAACGTTCAAAAAGATCTCAGCATGATTCCTTCTCTGGGCCGCGTCCACGCAAATTCAAAACCACCCATATGTGGTCGAAATTCCGTCCTGCATCCAATGGACGACGTGGATTCCTGTGAAAAGTCCAATAATGGACCAAACCATCATCGCAGCGTCGGTTTGGCATCCGCGAAACGCACGGACGCTGCCAGTTTTTGCGAAAATTAGTGGGCCCCACTCGTCAACCTTCCGGAAGATCTAATCCGTCCATCGTGTAGAGGGCTTCAAGAGCTTCAAAACCATGTTGATATTCCTCGCCCATGCGTACACACGTGTGCGGTACAGAGGCCAAAAGTAGACTGCCCCGGGACGTTCAAAACTGAGTTTTTTTGAGATTTCTTCTGTGGGCCGCGCTAATGGACCTTCGAATCCACCCATTCTTGACTGAAATTTCGTTCTGAATCCAATGGACGGGGTGGAATTTCCAGAAAATACCTCTGTGGGGCCCACCGATCACGGCTGTAAAAATTTGTACTCCGAGTCCTTCTATGACTCTGCCACCAACCCCAGCCATCCAGCAGCTATAAAAGGGGAGTTTTGGACGTGGGAAAGGCATTCAGAACCGGGGGATTCCAGATCTAGAGCCAGGAAGAGAAGAAAGAGAAGGAGGAAGAGAGAGAGATCGATTGGTTTGGTGTTTAATTTTTATGAATTTTATTTAATATTTTTTTATGGATTTTATGGGTCACTAATCTCTCAGCTAGGGCTGAGATGAAGCCCCTAATTTGATTAGCTCTTGTATTGGTTGATTTACTTTGAATATTAATTAATTTGTCTCTTTCTCTAAGTGGGCTTTATGGGTTTAAATTCTATACTTCTCCATCTATGAACTTGATTAAAGTATATATATGGATGTTGTTTGGATGCTTATTATAGGTGCTTGTGTCTGATCAAGAACAAGTTTCCTATAGAGGAAGAAACAGGGTGCTTTAATGAATTGTACATTCCATGTGCCCGACCAAGGACATGGGATATGTCATTCATGGCATTGCTGGAAGGAATTAGACAGTCTGTATGCCCGATTAGGGACACAGATTGTGCTTTCTCTATATAAGTGGTATCAATCTAGGTCAAGGTGAATCAACAGACAAAACAAGGGTTAGGATAATTAGGGGTGGATTCGAAAGTCCTAGTGCTCTCTCTCTGATTGAATTTTCTTCCCTGTTCTTAATTAATTGATTTTCATAAAATTGTGCTTAGTAATTCATTCCATTATTTGTTGGATTAGTTAAGGAGAATCATAGATTTGAATTGTGACGACCAGTCCTCGTGGGAACGATCTCGTAATACGTACCGTATCTACATCTGATTCGTATACTTGTGAGTTTAAAAATCATTTAAATCATGTTGGTTTAAATAAAACATCAAGTAATCGATGAAATAGTTGACCTATTTCATGATTTAGGTACCTGTCGTTCCATTTTTGTGAACGTAGGATTCGAACCGTTTCCTAATCGAGTATTCCGATAAAAGGTGCGGACTATAAATGTTTAGGTTATGGTTTTCAATGATTTTAATGTCAGCTAATGATTTATGTTTGACTTGATTACTGCCATATGATCTTAGTTACAACATTTTCGATATGTTATACATGTGTGAACTATGTTGAATATATGATACATCCCATGTGTTTGTTGAAATGTTTGAATGAATATGAAATTGTTATTTATGCTTGTCATGACTATAAATCTAGGATTCATGTTTATCGTGTGTATCATGGTCTCTTTGTATAATGAATTGTTATAGTTCATGTCGTAACTAATTTAGTCTATGTATTTAGTTTTGTGTAGTCTAAGTGTTTGATAAAATGTTCGAACGAGAAATTGTTGATGAATTGTATTTAATAAGGGTATTGAGATAAGATTCTCAATTACCTTATCTATATGTATAGTTTCCTTTATGTAATCTTAATTTCAACTACACAAATGTATGGATGGAATGCAATATTTGGTAACATGTTCAATATGTTTGATGAAATACTTAAATGAGATGTTGATTTGAATTGTTTGTCAAATGCTGATATGACTAACATATGTATTTACATGCTACGTTTGAATAAGATTGGGACTACAATGTGGTCCAGGCAATCGGTAATGATTCCCGTTTGAGTGGCCGAATTAGCTTCGCCATAGTAGATATGTTGATGAATCTAGGTCGTATGACAATTATCGACAGTGGTTAGGCCATGTGGAGTGCATATGCGCTCCATGTCAATTAATTTGGCATGCGCCCATACCATTTGGCTTATTGTGTGTTTACCATGTATGGACACTACTACTTGAATCTAAGGTACCACTTACCAATGTAAAGACCCATTTCAGCCATGGTACCACGATCCACTAAGACTCATGAGCTGGGCATGGTGGTATGGGATACCATGGTCTAGCTGTTGGCTAACGCTGGGGTGATGAGCCTCTCCGTATTGACTAGTGAGCAACCCAAACTTGTGAGCCAAATACGGTGGTATGGGACACTGCATTCGAGCTGTCGGCCTACGCTGAGGTGACGAGCCTCTCCTTAGTGACCTCGAGTATAAAATCTTGAATTTGCCTATCCACTGCTTTTGGGTGATGCCCTAGAACTTGCCTATCGTATGTGATTAACTAGGATTGACGACCCTAGATGGATCCTTTAGTTTGGGTTAATGATATAAAGGGAGGTACCTTAGCTTCCCGAATCTGCTGTATGAATAAGCCTAAGTAATTACTTAGCTAACATGATCATGCACTGCATTGCATGTACTTTGGCGAGGAAGTTGCACTTTTAAGGATTTTTTCATGCTCAAACGGTTGACGGAGTTGCTTTTGAGGGAACTTTGTACGAGGGAATGCATCATTACTGCCCAACATTCCTGCATTAACAAGAGTAGCTAGGAAGTGATTGTTGTATTGTTTTATCATTACTGCTTGATTGAATTGATAACATGTTAACCTTTGCCTTATAGTATCACTGAGTTGATCACTCACACCCACTTTGGGACGGTGTTTTAAAACACTAACCAGACTTTGGTTTAGATGCAGGTGATGCCGGAGTCTATCCAACTGATCTAGATTTTGTAGATGAGGAGGAGGAATTCTCCTATGTTCACCTATCAGGCAGGTCTATGTAGACCTCATGCTGATTCGATGGGATTACAGGGATACATGGATTAGTTGGACATGTACATTTTGATATTTTGTAAATTTTGAAACAAACATGTTTATGTTCAACCCGGCATCATACTCATACTCTGGAGGTTGCGACACCCTTACATGCTTATATATGTGTGTGTGTGTGTGTGTGTGTGTGTGTGTGTGTGTATGTGTGTGTGTGTGTGTGTTTCAGTTTTTTGCTTACTAATTTTTACTTATCTTTGGAGTATGATATGTTGTTTTAGTATAATCCGACTCATGTCTAATGCATTGATATGAATAACATTTAAGCATCATTATTCATGTTGCATAAGTGATGCGTTGGATATCTGGAGTTGAGCTTTGCTCGACCCTCGAAATCCAAAGCGTTACATACCGTCCACCCATTTGGCACGTGTGGGGCCACCCCACACTTATTGCACGTGTGGGATGGGACCCACCTTGATGTATACGTTCTATATGCACACTGTCCATCTGGACGCTGCAGGTATGGGGCTAGCTGTGATGTATGTGTTTTATGCACACCTTCCATCCTAAGATGGTGGTGCGTGGGCCACCACGCTGTACGTGTTGTATCCACGTTGGGCAGTCCAGCTGGGTGATCCCACCATGATGCATGTATTCGTATCCACACCACCCAAATTTCTATATCATTTCAGGCCAGATGGCCCAAATTTAATCGGGCAATTGCTATCCAGCTGCAGGACCATTGGGTGGGGATGATGCAATCCCATCTTAGTTTTAAAATGGGGTGGTCCACTAATGTGTACCCCACCTTGATATATGTACTTTTTATCCAGACTGTCCATCTGGAGAGACCATTTGAGAATTGGCCCCAAGGCCTGGTCAGTCCAGCAGCAGTTATCGTCCAACAGCCTATCAAGCTAGTGGAATGTATGTGTTTTACCACCCATGCCCACTAAGTTGGGTGGTTGTATGGGTTCAGCCCAGCTCTTAGTGGCCCATGCACCAGTGGGACCCACCATGATAAATGTTTCATCCAGACCGTCGATCTGCTGGATGCCCAGCTGACTCAGAATGTTGGGTGGGCTGGACGTCCAGCAAGCACCTTTAATGTATGTGTTTTAGGCCCTCGCTGGCCATCTCCTTGTGGGGCCCATGAGTGATGCGTAAGGCCCACTATATGTATGTGTTTTATCTAAGCCGCTCATCTGGAGATGCTGCTGGACTGACCGTCCAGCAGCAGGCCTACCTGATGTATCTTTTATGTTTATGCTGCCGAATCCTAGTGGGGCCCGTTTGATAATGAATGAGGTCCACCATATGTACGTAATGTATCCAGGCTGTCCAGCCATTTTGGACGCCCCATCATGGGCCATCAGTCGGTGGGCTGACCGTTCAGACGGCCCACCTTACTGCATGTGTTGCTAATTCATGTTGATCACCTTTTGGTGAGTCTAATTGTAATGTATTTTGCCCATTGAGATTGTATGTGGCCCAATGTAATATATATGAGGCCCATTGTGATGTATTTGAAGCCCATGTAATGCAGCCCATTGTGATATATTTGAGGCCTAGATATGAGGCCCATTATGATTATATGAGGCCCACATGGTGTGGCCCACTTGATGTATATGAGGCCCACGTGATGCAACCCACTTGAGGTATATGAGGCCTATGTGATGCAACCCATTTTGATGTATATGATGCCCATTGTTGCCACCCATTGTGATGGATATGAGGCCCGTATATAAGGCCCATTATAATGAGCATGCGGCCCATCTTTAAGGCCCATTGTGATGTACATGAGGGCCATGGGATGTGGCCCATTATGATGTATATGTGGTCCATGAGTGAGGCCCATGTGATGCATCCCATTATGATGTGTATTAGGCACATGTGATGTGGCCCATTGTGATGTATATTAGGCACATGTGATGTGGCCCATGGTGATGTGTATTAGGCACATGTGATGCGTTGTGATGAGTGAGGCTTATGTGATACGGCCTATTGTGATGCATATTAGGCCCATGTGGTGTGGCCCATTATGATGTGTATTAGACACATGTGATGCAGCCCATCGTGATCTATTTGAGGCCCAAGTATGAGGCCCAATGTGATCTATATGAGGCTCATGAATGAGGCCCAACGCGATGTATATAAAGCCCTTGTGTGAGGCCCAATGTGATGTATATGAGGCCCATTGTGATGTGTGATTCCATTAGGATGTATGTAATGATGTTTATGATGCCCATCCATGTTCCTGGTTGATATTAAATGGGCCATGCTTTGGGAGAAATGATGGTTTAATGTCCACGTTGTATGAGCAATGATGGTTAGATGTCCACATTGTAACTCCCCCTAGGGCCTGTTGTTAGGCCCATTCTCATCTCCCCTTAATGGGCTAACCAAAACCATTGGGCTGCCATTGATGATTATATTACCCATCTTTTCCTTGATTAGGCTATCCCAATCCGTTGGGCCTCCATTTGAAAATGATGCTTTCCACCATACCCTGTAGGACCGCCCAAGCCTTGGAGCCCATCTTGTGTTCGTACCGAGCCTTCCATAGGGAATGTGGTCCACCTTGTGCTTATTGGGCCCATAGGAAGCCCAAATTGCTACATGATGAATAGGCAAGGAAGCCCACTCCTTATTCTTAGGCCCATGCTTGATAGGAGTAAGCCATATAAGCCCATCCTTGACATGAACAGAGAACATCGTCACCGTAGATGGAAAGATCGGTGGTATTAGGTTTTATATATCCACTGTTGAGGTCCGATCCTTATGTTATATAGATTAGATCTGCTGTCCTTTTATGAACCCTGCCATATATATATATATAGGCCAATTATCGATTATGACTATGATTGGTATACACACTGAGTATGTGTTAGCATAACATAGTGATTGCATGAGGCCCATTATGACTATGTTGAAAGTGCCTTGGTTTGTCAATTAGCGTGAGTGTTGAGTCAGCAAGACAAGCGAGCCCCATAGGAAGATCATTCAAGCGTCTACCTCAACAGGATATGCCCGAACTCGTCAAAGGTAAACTTAACCTCACATCCCTTAACCCAAAACACCTGGTATATAAAACCCTTAAAAATGGATAGAACATCTTAGGGTTTAAAGTGTGAAAACTATTATGCAAAATTAGGAAAATCTCTAAGTTTTCAGCCTTTGTCGATTTATCGATAAGTTCTTCGATGAAATCAAACTCTATTATCGTTGTCCTCGAAACTCAATCAATGATATCGAATAAGGACTTTAGATGTCCAGCAGCCAAAATGCATCTTGCGCTGCATTCTCGATGAATCAATGACAAGATCGATATCATCGACTTTCGAATCTCAAGTCCATCGAGAAGGCTCGATAAAATCGACATCTAGTCAGTTTATGTCTAGAAAGCAGTTAAGGAAAATTATGTGATTATCTATGTCTCGAAGGAAGTCTTGATATCTTTGAAATTCAAATCTTGATGACATTGATGGACCTTCGATGACATCGGATTGGGACACAAATCTGATTAGCAAGCTTTCCTGTAAAATCTTTTAAGTATCGAGGATCACTCAATGATATGGATATTCAAATATCGATCCTATCGAGACTCGGTCGATGTCATCGAAATAGGACACAAATTGTCTAGCAAGTTTATAGGAAAATTTCTTGAAAATATCGATGGATCAAAACTGGTATCGATATCATCAACATTCAAAATCAGATGATATCGAGGGATGCTTGATCATATCAGTATCTATTAAGTTTCAAAGGCAAGTGTGCTCTCATGTTTTCAAATATTGAGAAATCAAGCCATGCATCGATAAAATCAGAGTTCAAAATCTGATGACAATGAAGCATGTTCAATATCCTCGATCAGTTGGCAAAAATGTTTAAAAGCATTTGATAGATTGAGTTTATGTCATCAAGCGGCCATTCGACATTCTCGAGAGTATACACTCGATGATATCGAAGCTTGCTCGATGATATCGAACTCTGTCAAAAATATGACTGTTTTATTTCCGTTGGAACTTTTTGCCTATTTAATGAGAGTTTGCCTTTGGTTGTTTGCAGAGAAAATAAATAGAGCTTTTCAGAGTTTAATTCTGATCACTTACCCTAAGCCTTTTTCTCTCATGGGAGTTCATCTTCTAATCTATCCTCATCATTGATATTCAATAGAGTGGATTGGGGAATGAACTTCCACATTCAAGGATCCTCCAGCTACCACCTTAATGGCAAATCATTGAGCTGGGATACCTTTAATGCATAGATGCTTGGAATCACTGTCTTTAATATAGAAAAACATTTAATAGAGTAACATTCCAACATAACCTTGACCCAACCCCTCGCCTTACATTGGAGCATCATCTCTGTTGTGGTTTAAGGGAGTTGAAGATTCTTCATCATCAAAGGAGGAGATCTTCATCAACGTGCTTAATGGGGCTCATTTACTTATCTGTAAGTCATTAGAGTCCAAAGACCCTGCTGATCATTCCTTTATGTAGGATTGGGTGACAGGTGCTTCTCACCCCTTTCAAGTCCTCATAGGAGGCCTCTGACGGGATAGTACGTGTGGGTGCTGTGTGTTGACCCTTGCTCATGGGGAGTATAAACTCAAGGTTCCTTGTGCATATCCTTGGCCTGTGTGGCCCAAAACCTAGGTACTATGTGTTGACCTTTGTTCTTGTGTGGGGCATAAACTCTAGGTTCCTTGTATGGATCCTTAGCCTATGTGGCCTAAAATTTGGTTGTTGTGTGTTGACTCTTGCTCCTGTGTGGGGCATAAACTTGTGTCTCGTGGAGACATGTTAGGTACCTTGTGTAGGTCCTAGAATTAGCCTAGTGTAGGTTGTACTGGTTTGAGGTACGCCTGATTTGAAACCTCCATTAGTGAGATTTGGTACGCTCAAGGGTTGAGTGCATCCGCCATAAGTGGAGTAGACACATAGTCGAACAATTATAAAAATGATTGTGTTTGGGATTGCAATTTACTTTTACTAATTGTATGATTTCTCTGAATGTTCTCATAATGCATGTTTACATGATTACCTAGAACTAATTAGAATCACATTTCACACACAGCCACATCCATCATGAACTATATTATACATCTTGTTTATGTTTTGAATAGTCTTATGATTGGATACTCTATTTGTCTTGGAAGCCAATAGAGGTACATTAAAGAAATCATGCTATTTGCATATTAGTTCAGGATAGGGTTAATAGGTTTTAAATCATCATAAAATTTTAAAAGTCCTATTCATCCCCCTCTAGGACATTTCGGCATATTCCCACTTTGACTATAGCGGTCATTACCGCAATTTCAATTGGTAATACAACGGGTCTCTCTTAAGGGCTTCACCGCCTAAAGAGTGATCTTGACTGAAGTTGGAATCATGGCCAATAGTGAAGGATTAGAGGGTGTGAAAGATCAGAACAATCGCCTAGTAATTCATAATACTCTGAAAGTCAGTAATAGTTCAAAATAGTATCTTGATAGTGGGTGCTCCAGACACATGACTGGTGAATAAACTCATTTTTATGAGTATTCAGACTTTGATGGTGGGTTAGTTACATTTGGAGATGGGAGCTTCGCCAAAATAAATGGGCAAGGAACGATAGTTGGACCAGGACTCCCCAAGATTAAAAATGTTCTTTGTGTAGAAGGCCTAAAACATAATCTCCTTAGTATCTCTCAAATCTGCGACAAAGAACATTTAATCACCTTCTTAAAAGATGTGCGCAGAATCTTAGCTCATACAGGAAAATCTATCATGAAAGGTTTACGCACAAGTGACAATTGTTATATTATTGAAAGTAGCAATGAGAATGTACTATCCACAAAATGTAATATGGCTGTGAAATGTCAGTCCAAATTATGGAACCAAAGGCTGGGACATGTTCACTATCGAAACTTACACAAGTTAAGTTCAAGAAATTTGGTTAGAGGACTTCCCAAGTTTAGAAAAGAAGAACAAGTTGTATGTGATGATTGTCTAAAGGGTAAACAGATAAAAGTCGGTCACAGAAAGACAACCACCATAGCAACAACAAAGCCATTGGATTTTCTACATATGGACCTAGTTGGTCCCACCAAAGTTGAAAGCCATGGTAGAAAAAGATACTTCTTGGTGGTAGTAGATGATTACACCAGATTTACTTGGGTCACATTTCTTCTAGAAAAATCTGATACTTTCGATGGATTTGTAATTATGGCAAAGCAACTTCAAAATGAGAAAGGATATTGCATAAATCGTATTAGGAGTGATCATGGTGGTGAATTTGAAAATGAGCGATTTGAAAGGTATTGTGATGAGAATGGAATTCGTCATGAATTCTAAGCCCCAAAAACTCCACAGCAAAATGGAGTTGTTAAAAGGAAAAATCAAGTACTGTAGGAAATGGGGTCAGTTATGTTAAATGGAAAGGATATGGCAAAAAGCTTCTGGGCTGAAGCAGTCAATATCGCCTACTACATAATAAATAGAGTATATCTCAGAGCAGGTTAGAACAAAACACAATATGAACTATAGTATGGAAAACAACCTAGTGTGAAATACTTCCATGTCTTTGGCGGTAAATGTTATATTCTGAAAGATAGGGATCACCTAGGAAATTTTGAGTCTAAAAGTGACGAAGGTATCTTTCTAGGGTATGCCTTGAATAGTCGTGCTTATAGGGTATACAATCTAAGGATCCTCGTCATTCAAGAATCAATCAATGTGGTGGTCGATGACCAACCTCGTGAAGAAGACAACCCCTTGAATGAATTAGAAGACGATGTGGATTCATGCATTATAGGTAAATCAAATAACAGAACTACCTCATCTAATGAACCTCAACCATCATCCAACATATCCATAATTAAGGATCACTCTCGAGAACAAATCATTGGAGACCCTAAAGATGGTGTAAGAACTCGACGACAGATGGAAAACATCTATAGTCATTTTTGCTTTACCTTAAAGATTGAGCCCAAGAATATTGTGGAAGCACTTCAAGATGAACATTGGATAAATGCTATGCAAGAAGAACTTCAACAATTCTAGAGAAATGAGGTATGGCAATTGGTTCCTAGACCACTCATTACAAATATCATTGGAACCAAATGGTTCTTCAAGAACAAATCCGATGAATCTGGCAATGTGATTAGGAATAAAGCAAGGTTGGTAGCTCAAGGATATTCACAGATAGAAGGCATTGATTTTGATGAAACATTTGCCCCTGTAGCTCGTCTTGAGTCTATCAAGATTCTTACGTCTATTGCATGTGTGTTAAAGTTTAAACTATTTTAGATGGATGTGAAAAGTGCATTTCTTAATGGGGAACTTGTGAAGAAGTTTATGTGGAACAACCTAAGGGGTTTTCAGATCCTACGTATCCATGTCATGTCTATCGTTTGAGTAAAGCAATTTATGGTCTCAAAAAAGCACCACGTGCTTGGTATGAACATTTGACAAAATTTCTTTTGGACCATAAATTCTGTAGGGGGAGTGTAGATAAAACACTGTTCACTTAAAAGACAAAGGATTCATTGCTCATTGCCCAGATCTATGTGGATGATATAGTCTTCGGTTCTAAATGTAAAGATACTGCTTATAACTTTGCTGATCTCGTGAAGTCTGAATTTGAAATGAGTATGGTCGGTGAATTGAATTTCTTCTTAGGCTTACAAGTGAAGCAATTAAACAATGAAATCTTTATATGTTAGACCAAATATGCAAAAGACTTAGTGAAAATATTTGGACTTGAGTCTGGTCATACCTATCATACTCTCATGAGCACCACACTCAAACTCTCCATAGATATTAATGGCAAAAGTGTGAATCAACACCTCTATCGAAGTATGATAGGAAGCCTATTGTATCTCACAGCCAGTTGTCCAGACATATCTTTTATCGTGGGAGTGTGTGCTCGATCTCAGGCAGCTCCTAAGGAATCCCACCTAATAGTTATTAAGAGAACCATCAAATATGTAGCTGGAACAACCTCTTTCGATTTATGGTATCCATTTGAAACATCCACCATCATTACTGGATATTCTGATGCCGATTAGGCTGAAAAATTGGATGATCGCAAATCAACAAGTGGAGGATGTTTTTATATCTGAAATTGTTTGGTATCTTGGTGGAGCAAGATGTAAAATTCCATATCTCTGCCCACTGCTGAGGCCAAATATATTGTTGCAGGTAGTTGCAGTGCACAACTCCTCTAGATGAAACAAATGTTGTTGGATGATGGGATTGAGCAATCCACAGTGACCCTCTTCTGTGATAACACGAGTGCTATCAATTTCTCAAAAATCTTGTTCAACATTCTCGGACCAAGCATATTGACATCCTTCATCATTTTATCCGAGAACTTGTTGAAGAAAAGATTATTGTATTGGATTATGTGTCTACAGAAAAACAACTCGCCAATACTGTAACTAAGCCTATTGATGCAAACAGGTTTAGTGATCTCTAAAAATCAAATGGAATGTGTAAATTGATGAAAAGCTCAGTCATAATGATCCACATAGGCACATCTTCAAACTGAGACTCTCATGATCATTATATGGTTAATTATTCATAAACAATATAGGCAAATCTTCATGAATTAACCATGTTACTTACGTCAACAGAAGTGCTAAATCTTGACATACTCGATGATATCAAGTCATTTTCGACATCATCGAGATTCAAAAAATTCGATGACATCGAAAGTCACCATCGATTTAATCAACAGTTCTCAGGAAAGATACGCAGGTGTCCGCTAGACTTCCCAGTGACCATTATATCTATTGGACTTTCCTAACACTCACGGACACAGTCTTCAATGACTTTATGAGGCTGAGTTCAATTCCATCGAAATGATTTCAATGACATCGACAAATCTGCTATAAAATCAGAAAGGAAGCATGAAAAATTCACAAATTTTCTTTCATCTTCTCTGGTTCCTTCCATTCCTTTGCTGCCTTCCAAACATTTAAGAGGAGAAAGAAAATGGTTAAGGGCAAAGGTAAGGATCTCTCTTCCTCAAAATCTTCAAAAGTCAAGAAGCACAAAAATGTGAACACTACAGGAACTAGATCACCTCCAAACCAATCAGATTGGGAACAAGTCATAATCGTGGATTGTATTGTTCTCAATAGTAATATTGAGCCTTATGGGGTGGATCTTGTGTTATAAACAATTGGCTGATAGAATATACTCAATTTGGGTGCTCCCTACCAATATGAAATGATTCAGCAATTTTTCAATTGTTGCCACATTGTTCGGGATCATCCGCCATGTATTCATCTGGAATTTGTAGACCAAACTCATTACTCCAGTCGTTCTTGGACATCTCCTAAACATAGGTGTGACTCAAATCCCATTCATTAAGCAAAGTCTGAATGAATTAGGAATGTGGGGGGAAATCACGCGTGCATTATGCCAAGGTGCTACAATCCCTAGGGAAGATAAAAACGTACTTCATGTCAAATACCTAGGAACCTTGTTCAAAATCCTCCAAGTATCTTCAGTACGAATGTGAATTCATGTGACGCCAAAGAAACTGGACTCAACTACTTTGTGGTAAATGTCTTATATGATGTATATCAAGAGGTTCCTGTGCGCCTACCAACTCTTATCCTAGAGCAATTGATTAGGATAGTCAGAGGGGATCCTTTTGATACACTTTCATTTTCATCCCTCATTTGCAAACTCACACATTAGGTGTGTCTGTCAACAACATCGAATAAAGTACATCCTGAAGTATGGTTCGACCATGATGCAATTCAATAGGTGTACACTTCAGCCTATTCTCATGCAGATAGTCCTCCACTAATAGGAGCAAGCAACCAACAACCAAATATGTAAACACCATGGGGATCTAATCAGACACCCCTCCGCGGTCTTGAGTCAGTCACAAATCGCTGACATCATGTACTTGAATGCCATCTATTGATTGGACTACCCTGATTGACGAGCAACTCCACAACTGCGAACGACAGCTGTCTGGGATTGAGGACAGGATGGACACTCTCCAGCACACTATGCAACAAATTCTTGAATTGCTAACGGCTGGAGGACCTCGACCACTCTAGTTGGTGAAGGAGTAGGTGTATGAATGTGCCCATGCATGGACGCTGTGATTACTTTTTGCAAAGAGAACATACCCTTGGTCTGACCTTGCATATTTTCGATTATTCACTATCTTTTTTATTTTGGTATGCCCAAGGATGGGCTAGACAATATGTTTTTGGTTGATGATATTATGCCAAGCTTGGGCAGTTTCCTTTTTGATTACTCACATTATTCTTCGAATATCTTTTGAGCTATATGATCATGCATTGCATACTTCTGGTTTGAATGATTCTGAAATATTACTTATCATATACCTCTCTCTGGAATGCATGGTATAAATATTGATTGTTGCACATTTTATGGTCCTTTGATTGATATAATGGCTAGTTTATGGGATGTTCATAGCTTATCTCCTGAAGGAGTTAATTCTGTCTGTTAACTGGTGTCAATGCTCTGCCCTCAAAAGCGTCTACATATTTTATGAGATATCATTATTTGTTATATGTTGAAATATGTTGATCTTTTGATTCTCTATATGGCTCTCCAATTTTGATTCTCGCATATTTTTATGCTTCAACTTCAGTCACTAGTATGACTCTATTACCCTTTGCCAATGACTGACAAAAAGGGGGAGAACAAATCCCACCATGGTGTAAATTGTGTGTATATCTATGTATGAATGGTGGTGCAGGTGTTAGGGGGAGCGGTTGTAAGAAGATAGGGGGAGTAGCGACTACTGAATGATACAATTGTGTGTATGAACTTCATAGTATCTTTGTACAATTGTGTAAAGTCCATGTACACACAATTTAGGGTGTTGGTCCAGATGTTGTTCTAGGACTTCAGGTGTTTTGTCACGTAATTGACAAGGGGGGAGATTGAAAGTGCCCTGGTTTGTCAATTAGCATGAGTGTTGAGTCAGCAAGACAAGTGAGCCCCATAGGAAGATCATTCAACTGTCTGCCTCAACGGGATGTGTGCCCAAACTCGTCAAAGGTAAACTTAGCCTCACATCCCCTGACCCAAAACACTAGGTATATAAAACCCTTAAAAATGGATAAAACATCTTAGGGTTTAAGGTGTGAAAACTATTTTGCAAAATCAGGAAAATCTCTAAGTTTTCAGCCTTCGTCGATTTATCGATAAGTTCTTTGATGAAATCGGACTTTGCTATCAATATCCTCGAAACTCACTCGATGATATCGAATAAGGACTTCAGATGTCTAGCAGCCAAAATGCATCTTACGTTGCATTCTTGATGAATCGATGACAGGATCGATATCATCGACTTTCGAATTTCAAATCCATCAAGAATGCTCGATAAAATCGACATCTAGTCAGTTTGTGTCCAGAAAGTTGTTAAGGAAAATCATGTGATTATCAAGTCTCGAAGGAAGTCTCGATATCTTTGAAATTTAAATCTCGATGATATTGATGAACCTTCGATCATATTGGATTGGGACACAAATCTTACCAGCAACCTTTTAGGTAAAATCTTTTTAGTATCGAGGATCACTCGATTATATGGATATTCAAATATCGATCCTATCGAGACTAGGTCGATGTCATTGAAATAGGACACAAACTATCCAACAAGCTTATAGGAAAATTCCTTGAAAATATCGATAGATCGAAATTGGTATTGATATCATCAACATTCAAAATCAGATGATATCGAGGGATGCTCGATCATATCAGTAGCTATTAAGTTTCAAAGGCAAGTGTGCTCTCATATTTTCAAATATCAAGGAATCGAGCCATGCATCGATAAAATCGGAGTTCGAAATCTGATGACATCGAAGCATGTTCGATATCCTTGATCAATCAGCAAAAAGGTTCAAAAGCGTTTGGTAGATTGAGTTCATGTCATCGAGCGGTCATTCAACGTTATCGAGAGTATACACTCGATGATATCAAAGCCTGCTCAATAATATCAAACTCTGTAAAAAATATGACTGTTTTATTTCCGTTGGAACTTTTTGCCTATTTAATGAGAGCTTCCCTTAGGTTGTTTATAGAGAAAATAGATAGAGCTTTTAAGTGTTTAATTCAGATCACCTATCCTAAGTCTTCTGCTCTTATGGGAGTTCATCCTCCAATCCACCCTCATCATTGATATTTAATAGAGTGGATTGGGGAATGAACTTCCACATTCAAGGATCCTCCAGCTACCACTTTAATGGTAAATTATTGAGCTAGGATACCTTAAATGCATTGATGCTTGGAATCACTCCATCTCTAATATAGAAAATCATTTAATAGAGTAGGATTCCAACATAACCTTGACCCAACCCGTCGCCTTACATTGGAGCATCATCTGTGTTGCGGTTCAAGGAGCTAAAGATTCTTCATCATCAAAGGAGGAGATCTTCATCAATGTGCTTAATGGGGCTCATCTACTTATCTGTAAGTCATTATAGTCCAGAGACCCTACTAATCATTCCTTTATGTAGGATTGGGTCATAGGTGCTTCTCACCCCTTACAAGTCCTCATAGGAGGCCTCCGATGGGAGAGTACGTGTGGGTGTTGTGTGTTAACCCTTGCTCCTAAGGAGCATAAACTAGAGGTTCCTTGTGTGGATCCTGGGCCTATGTGGCCTAAAACCTAGGTGTTATGTGTTGACCTTTGCTCTTGTGTAGTTCCTTATGTGGATCCTTGACCTGTGTGGCCTAAAATCTGGGTGTTGTGTGTTAACCCTTGCTCCTGTGTGGGGCATAAACTTATGTTTCGTGAAGACATATTAGGTACCTTGTGTAGGTCTTAAATCAACCTAGTGTACGTTGTAGTGGTTTGAGGTGAACTTGATTTGAAACCTTCGTTAGTAAGATCTGGTACACTCAAGGGTTGAGTGCATCCGCCATAAGTGGAGTAGACACGTAGTCGAACCACTATAAAAATGACTGTGTTTGGGATTATGATTTACTTTTACTACTTGTGTGATTTCTCTGAATGTTCTGATTATGCATGTTTACATGATTACTTAGAACTAATTAGAATCACATCTCACACACAACCACATCCATCGTGAACTATGTTATACATCTTATTTATGTTTTGAATAGTCTTATGATTGGATCATCTATTTAGCTTGGAAGCTAATAGAGTTACATTGAAGAAATCATGCTATTTGCATATTAGTTCAAGATAGGGTTGATAGGTTTTAAATCATTATAAAATTTTAAAAATTCCTATTCACCCCCCTTTAGGACATCTTGGCATATTCCCACTTCGACTAAAGCGGTCATTACCATAATTTCATATGTGAGGCCCATCGCGATTGTATGAGGCTCATTGTGTGATTGTATGATGCCCATTGTGATTATATGAGGCCCATTGCGATTATATGAGGCTCATTGTGATTATATGAGGCCCATTGTGATTGTGTGAAGCCCCTTGTATATGCGAGGCCCAATTGTGATGTGTGAGCCCACCATGTGTATGTGATTGTGTGCACGCCACTCGTTCATTATTACGACCATGGGCCACCTTATACAGGCCCACCATGGTGTATGTGATTATAATCATGCTTAGTATACTTCATGATACATACCCATATGCATCATTCGCATACTTATTATGAGGAGTGATTGAATATAGCATGTGCCATTAGGTTGATTGTTTATATGACTCCTCGAGAGATAGGGTTGCCCCACATGAGTGTGCGATATGCGCAGGTTTGATGCATGACTAGATGGTATGACTCATGCATCTTGTATTTTGTGACATGATCATTTGGCACCTAGCGACATCAGGGCTGTGGCCTCCACAGGCATATGGTGGGTGACCAGATGGGACACCGAAAATGTTTGGTTTAAGCATATGGGCACTTTAGATGTCCATGGTTGAAAGTCCCTAAACTCCCGTGGCCAGAGGATGCTCCAATGTCTAGACCAAGTGGAAGACATGAGCGCCGAGTACCGAATATCAGGAGGTCGCGCTTCCCACTGTGTCATGGTCGGTTGGGAGGGAGTGTGGCCTTATCCGCCCTAGTGAAGGGGCTGTAAGCTAGGTTAAGTTTGATCAGCTCATAAATGGGTCAGCTATCAAGAGCCGGGCCAATATTGTCAAGCGGGTAGTGAGGTCTTTTCCACTCACGGGCTGCGCCGCCAATAGGGGCGGTAGCCAGCTTGGAGTGTACTAGACCCCGGTGATGATCTCAGAGATATACAATACTGATATGTGGACTTACTAAGCAGTAGTTGCATACTCAGCATTTGATTCATTTATTCATTATCCACTCGGGCTGGTGGTGCGCAACTAATTGTTGTGTACCTTCGCAATGGCCAAGCTTTCGGTTGGGGCGCGCGATTAACCTAGGATTAAGAGTTTACCACATTGAGTCTGGCTATCCAAGTTTAAGTATAAGACTGGTTTGGATAGAAGTCCCTTGTGATGGACCCCATAGCCGGTGATACCACATACTATCATCACGACTTCATCCTCTAGCTTGGTCATTTCATTCGCACCACATATTGCATTGCATCCTCAGCCCATAGCATTTGGTTTACTATGCTTTTGTATTGTATAGCCTAGATGAGGTTGACGGTATTCGTGGACTTGTCAGGATTTACATATTGCATTGCTTCTTCAGTATGTGATATTTGGCTTACTATGTTTTCACATTGAACTGATATTGCATATTTAGTACTTATCTTATGCACACACTTACACCACCCTCTATGTTTTCTATAAGCTTATGCATGATATATGCATGCAGGTGACGTTAGGTCGTAGCAGCATTGAGCTTGGAGTGTGCAACTGTCTTCCCAGAGCTGTTGACATTTATCTTGTATTTCCCCTTCATGTATTGTACTCAAGTTTTTGATCATAGTATACTTTGTGATGATGTCTTGGTTATTGTTTGTGGGTTATGCTTATTACGAATCAAATTTATGTTAAAAATCCTTATAGGATCCCAAGATCGGAACCTGGTATATGGGTGTCAGGAGCCGAGAATGGGTTACTATGGAGGCTATTAGCACCGGATTCGATGATCAGGAATTTTGTGAGCCCGGTTTCCGAGTTTGGGGCGTGACAACCTATATTAACAAATAAAAAAAATGCACTCCTCTATACCATAATACACCAATGAAACTTCCATAACACAAAGCTTACAAAATTCCCCAAACAGCCATAGATGTGATTAGGATAATAGCAGTAGAATAAGAGTAAAAAAATGTAAAGAAAGTAGAGTTTTATATGAAGATAGGATAAAAAGTGTCATAAAGTTAAGCATCAAAATATCAAGGAGTTAGACAAGTCCAACAAAAATATAAAGTGATAATCCAAGTTATACATGTCCAAAATGTAAAGAAAAAACATTACTAATCTGATCCAGAAGAAGATGGAGGTGGAATAGAAGGATCAATCTTACAGAGTCCTTTATTAATGCGATAGAAATACTTTCGCATATATTTCATGGATGATTTTTCACTCTCATTCATATTGTCTTGAGAAACTTTCAAGGCATCCACCTTCTCTTCTAAACAGCGAAGATGTTCATCAAACTGAGGTGCCTAAAAAATAGGATAAGCTTTGACATCGTCAGAATGAAGTTTATTAAATATATCTTTCATCATGGTCTTAGTTGGCAATGCATCTTCTTCACCAACTTCCTTTGCTCCCATGTCCATTTGGACTGGATTCAGCTTAAGTTTCATCTTGTTTATGTTCGAGTTGTTAAAGGGGAGAACCAAAACAGGAGTTTCACCAGGAGGCATGACCATATTGCAGTGCACGGCTAAGGTGGTCAGCCCTAGTGAAGATGAAATTGAATAATAATGTAGCATATCCAAGATGGGAGATAGATGAGAATACTAGACACAATGAAATGTGAAATATGAACCATGAATGAAGCAAGCTCAGCTTTGTTTCTAGAGCGCGGATAGACATTTGCAATATAAATGTGACACAGGACCCTGTATTTGGACAACATTTGATTGGCCCGAAGTGCATTTCCATCACTCCATTCCGAGTCCATGTTACATAATTTTCGAGTTACCAAGTGTCTTTCCAATTCATTCATTCGATCGGCTAAAGTTGGAATGGGTATACCACCATCATTCACATTTACGTCTAGTAAACTTGAAATTACGTGCCTATCAACTTGAAAATTACCTTCCCTAAAGGTAATTGTGAAAATCAAATTTTCAAGTGATACGTCGCTCATACAAGCAAACATACCCTGCGCAATGGAGCGGTACGCGAGTCTGCCCCAATTCAAAATGTTTTCACAACCTATAGCCACTAGGATGGGAAGAAGTTAAAACTGAGTCAAGTGATTTGAATTGACAGTCCATTCAACAATGATTCCTCGAGTATGAAAATCCCGCACATATTCGAGGTCTTCCCCGGGTGGTCGAAGGGTTCTCACCCTAAGAGGTGTAAACCGAGAAGAGGAAGCTTGAGTAGCTTTCTTCTTCGTGTGACCTTCCATTGCAAGATACAAAGCAAGAAAAACAACAATGGAAGATGGGGTTTGGAGCAAATCAGATTTTGAGCAAAACCCCTTTGTAAATCAAGAGAAAACCTCAAATCTACACCAAAACCTAGCAAGATAAGCAAATGGAAACCTAAATATGGAATGAAATAAAAAATAAAGAACTTACCAAGCACTCGTCGAAGATGGGTTCGATGGGTTGGAGAAGGGTCGGATGAGGAAGAAAAGAAAATTGGTGAAAAAGTGATTTCTCTCTCATAAAGGGCCTCTAACCACACAACTTGATTGGTCGAGTACATGCTTGACCCGTTAAGCCACGACTGATCGAGAACGTGCTCAATCGGTCGTGCAAGCACAAAACAAATACATATTTTATTCAAATTTTTTATTTATTTTATAGCAATTATTTGCACAAAAATAAAACAAATAAAACATGTAAATACACAATGATAAGCTCAATTAGAATTACACATACCAATATCCCATATCAAATTTGAAAATCAATTTCTGTCAAGAAGTTTAGTAAAACATTCAGCAAGTTGATTTTCCGTTTGAATATATCCCAACAAAATAACTTTATCCTCAACTAAATCCTGAATATAGTGATACCGAATGTCAATATGCTTCATACGAGAATGATAGATGGGATTTTTAGATATGTTAATTTCGATAGAGTTATCATAATACAAAATCATTGTATCTTGCGCAATACCATAATCATTGAGCATCCATTTCATTCATACAAGCTAGGTACAGGCATATCCAGCTGCAATGTATTCAACCTCAGCTGTAGATAATGATACGGAACTTTTTTTCTTATTGTACCAGGATACTAGACAATTTTCAACATAAAAGCATCCACCACCGGATTTTTTGTCATTTATGTTCCCAACCCAATCAACATTCATATAACTAGCTAATTGAACATTAATATCATGTGGATACCAGAGACCTAGATTAGCTGTAAGACCTGTATCTTGTCCCGTACCATTCCATAGGCCTTCGCGGCCCTCCCATTCGAATTTCAGCGACCCACGATCTGTTATCGACAGTTGCACGTGACCTTGAGTTGCATCCTATCGATCTGAGTTGGCTCAGTGTGAGACTTGTATCACTGTGTAATGACCCTAAAAATTTTGTGCCAAGACCCGAGTACTACCTCTCTTTTTTCCTTAGTAGCTTATTATG
Organism: Magnolia sinica; assembly: GCF_029962835.1. Lineage (NCBI taxonomy): Eukaryota > Viridiplantae > Streptophyta > Magnoliopsida > Magnoliales > Magnoliaceae > Magnolia > Magnolia sinica. The sequence continues at coordinate 58,824,344 of NC_080576.1, forward strand.
GTAATTAGCGCTAAACTTGATTGCTTGTGAAATTTGCATCAATCACTTTAAATTAGATCTGCATAACTCAAAATTTGTAGTATAGTTAGCGCTATGTTACTTTGAAATCTGGGATTCATTGCTAAATCCAGTTGCTCTTGGAAATTTTTAAAAACTTTGGATCTGACTTGGACCGCGCGTCGTAAGTCCGATAGCAATGATCTTAGGCTGTTTTGGTCACCATGTTGGACTTGGCCATCACCTCAAAAATCAAGTCCAGATGATGTTCTGGGTCGATTTGATTAAGTCCGGAGTGAACAGTGTGAGAACGGTGAGATATTAAATAAGCTTTTATGAAATCTGAGTCGTGTCGCTTGCGCGACGATTTTAAGCAATCTGACCATTGGATTCTGACCTAATTTCACCCTCTGATTAGGAAAGATGGCCCAGGCATGTCCTAGTGCTTATGATCCTGATCGAGTTTCAGTGACCGTTGAATTGAGTGTGGTCCACCATGGCTGATCTGAAGATCCGATCGGTACGAAAACTCAGCTTGACCTAGATCCATGGTCAATGAGCTTAAGTCCGACCTTTCATGGTAATAGGCCCACCGGAAGTGCTCCGTTGGATCGAGAGAAGCCTGTTTTGGTTATAACCTAAGTATACCTTGGCCCTGGGGTTATTTTCATCAATGTTAGGCCTATATATAGACCTTAAAACCCTAACTCTCTTTTCCATACGAATTTCCTAACCCTAGCTAAGAAAGAGAGAGGAAAAGAGAGAGAAAGTGAGAGAGAAATTGGTGAATCATCTTAGATTCTTTCCTATTCTTCTTCATCCTTAAACCTTCACTTTTGAATCGTTATTCTGGTGATTCTGAGTTCATCTTTGGGTAAGTTAACCTAACCCTAATTTGTTTTAGAGCTTAGAATAGTTTTTGTGTTGTTGTAGCTCATTTCTATTCTTGTCTTAGGTTGTCCTGTCGCCGTTAACGAAGACATATCGTCTGAATCAGTTCGGTGTTCTATTTCTGTTTTAAGGTGCGGACTTTAATCGTATAGGTTATGGTTTCCAAGGCTTTCAATGCCAGTGAATGGTTTATTCTTGCTATGGATGAGATTTCACATGCCAAATGTTATGTTTATTTTGCATTCCTGATATGCATGTATTACATTGAGATTTGTGTATTCTATGTGTATGTATAAAGTACCGTATACGTATAAAATATGAACATGTGATTGCCATGATTATTTGTCGTGTATTTATACTAGATGTATGTGTGTCAACTCCTTGGCAAAAGGAATTGTCCAAATGCGTGTATTTTAACATACGTCATGTATGTTGTATTATGTATTCTAAGTGTTTGTAGAAATGTCTGAATGATCTATAGGGTGATATATTAACCTAATTGTGGGCGTTGAGAAACGATTCTCAACACTCTTAATTGATGTGTATGTTTTACCAGATGCTAGTCATATTCCTTGTTGTTTAATTTCAACTCTTACTTATGTGAAAGTCCATGTTAAGTTGATATTATTCAAATGCTTACATACCACATGAATTGAGTTGTTGTTCCATTACTATTCTAAATCGTATATGCATACCTATTGTAGTGGAATGTGTTTGGGACTATGAATAGTCCAGGAAATTGGTAATCGGCCTTGAGATCGTGGCTAAGGTTGCTTTCACCACGAAGGAAGTGATTAGACGAACCCGAGTCGTATTAGAGTTGTTGGCAGTGGTTTGGCCACGCGGAGTGTTTGCGCACTCTATGTCGTTCAACCCAACGTGCGCTCATGCTAGTCGAGTTCATCAAGTAACCCGATTGTTCGATGTATGTTCACCATGTATGGACGCTATTATTTGAATCTAGGGTACCAAACTTACCGATAAAATCCTATTAACCATTGTACCATGATCCGCTAAGACTCATGAACTGGACATGGTGGTATGGGACACCGTGGTCGAGCTGTCGGCCTACGCTTGGGTGACGAGCCTCCCTATAATGACCAGTGAGCAACCAAACTCGTGAGCTGATTATGGTGGTATGAGACACTTATTCACGCTGTCGGCCTATATTGATTGGTGACGAGCCCTTCGTAGTGACCTCGAGTATGCCTGGATACCGCATTGAGGTGACGAGCCTTATTTTGGTAACAAAGGTATGATAGGCGTGCATTGATTGGTGACGAGCCCTTTGCAACAACCTAAAACCATATGATCGTATGAGATGTCTAGGACTGACGACCCTAGAATAGATCACTGTTTGGATGGTGATATGAGGAAGGTACCTTAGCTTCCCAATCCTACTGTATGAAAAGGACTAATAACAACTTGGTAATCATGTTCATACACCGCATTTGCATGTGCCTGGAAGATGTGACGCACTTTGAGGCGATGTCATGCGTAACGTAAGATGAAGACGTTGAGGGTGTACGCGCGAGGGCATGCATCATTCTTCATACATTCTTGCATTAACAAGAGTACTTAGGACATGTTTGATTGTTCTGCTTTATCATTACTGCTTGATTGAACTGATAACATGTTAACCTTTGCTTTATTGTTCCATTAAGTTGATCACTCGCTCCCACGTTCTGGGGCGGTGTTAAACACCCACCAGACTCTGTCTTTATTGCAGATGTTGATGAGACCTTTGAGGCAGAGCAAGAGATCGAGGATGATGAGGCTGCATTTTCTTTCATGCAGTTTTCAGGTGGGTTCTAGTGAGCCTTGTTCTGATACGCGGGATTCTGGGATTACTTTTGGGATTTAATGATGTAAGTTGATACTTATAATTTTGATAGCAGCACTTGTATTACGACCTGGTATTTGTATGTATTTCAGGGATTCGCACATGTACACATTTATTTCTTTAAGTCTTCCACTTGCGTTCTTCACTTATCACTAATTATAACTACAATTTGGCTTAATCTATTCCATGTTTTATGCACTAATACAGACAATATACATCCATCATTAAATATGTTGCATAAGTGATGTTTTGGAACTCGGGAGCTGATTTATGCTCGACCCCCGAATTTCAGGGCGTTACAAGTTGGTATCAGAGCATGAATTGGATTAAACCGGACCTGAGTTATGGTCACACACCGCACACTGTTGCCACTTTAGTGTATTTGGGTGCACGTTTATCGTAGATTTTGTGTTTATGTTCCGTTGCTTCTATCGGTGAAAGATTACTGAAAATAATCGCTGAGATCGAGTCTGTGCTCTCTCCTGATCACACACAGCGACCCAAAATCCCTTCTAGACCATCTATTAATGAGTCTAGATGGTTTATCATCCCATTTCAACCTTCCAATTGTCAGAAAATCTGTGTTTATATCAGATTTTTCCTCGAATGGCCCGAATGGCATCGAATCAAGCAAAGGAGCCGATCGGGGCATTTTCAGGGGGGCCCAGGGGGGACCCACATCTTTTAGAGTTAAGGGACTAGGAGGACCTCGCCCAAATGGCGAGCCATCACTGGACGGTCCAGAGACCGACGATGTCCTCGCCGGTTCGATGAGGCCTCGCCGATCAAAGGGCCAGGCCGGGCGGGCCGGCTCGGGCCGATGAGTTTATGGCCTAGTGTGGCCCACTCTTCCATGATTTGCTGATTAAAACCCCTCCTAAACCCTACTTCCTTCACAATCCACCCTCCCAAGCTCTCATTTCCTTCAAGTTCTTCTCAAAACTCCACCAATTCTCTTTCAAATCTTCTTCTTCTTCCATTTTCATGCACACCCTGCCAACCCATCTCAAAACCTCACCCCGTATTGTTGTTTACATTTCCTTTTCTTCTCATTTGGGCTCTCAAATCCTCCTCTGGGATCTCAATTGTGTGGAAGCTTCACCATCCTTTCTATTTCTCTCTTTCTCTCATTTCTCATGGTCCTCTTTGAGTTTATCACAACCATCTTTTCCATCTCCACCCTTCTTTCTTTGATGGGGAAGAAGAGAGCGCCCGTGGATGAAGCCGGGCCTAGCCGCCCAACCCGTGCACTGAGGCCGAGAGGTGCCGCCGCGAGCACGACCGCCGCCCGTGAGTTTCAGACCACGCGGGACCTTGATCCTCAAGCTCCCATTGGAAGAACCTTGTTTGCAGAGCTATCGCATGGAGTCTATGAAGGCCATATGGTCTTTTTTTAGGCTCATATTGATCCGTAGCTGTTTGGCGAGTTTCTGTTGTTGGAGCGTCTGGAAGGGACTGGTTGGTGTCCCTTGTTTGGGGGCGAGTATCGCGCGAATGCAAGTACTGTTCGAGCTTTTTATGCCAACATTCATGATCCTTCGCTGGAGCCTTTGCAGTTCAAGATTCCTTGTGATAGCAGTCAGGAGGCCATGGTCAACGTCGCTTTGATATTTCAACTTCTGAATGTGCCACTTGGTAAGGTGCATGCTAGTGAGAAGAATTTGAACAGTATGCGCGAGAGGGATCGTCGCACCCAGTTCTTGTGTGGTCTTCTGGTCGAGTGGCAGCCAAATCGAAGTCTTCTAGCTACCTACATGACGGACGACTTCCGCTTGCTTCACCACATGTGTACGTTCAATGTATATCCAAGGTGGAGCAACCGCAGCGAGTGTACGTGCCTGATGATAGATTTTCTGTATCAGGTGGGGCAAGGAGCAAAGTTGTGTATGTCGACGTACATCTTGCGTCAGATTATCCTTATCGCTCGTTCGACTAGGAGGACCAAATCACTCCCTTTTGGCCGACTTATCTATAAGCTTACTCATGAGTTTGGCTATAGGCATGGAGCAGAGAAGCCAGTTCCTATTCATCATATTAATCTGACGACCCTTAAGCAGATGGAGATTGGTCCTCATTGACAGGCCTCAGAGAGTGAGGATGAGTCGGAGAGTGATGAGGATGAGAGTTATGCTGAAGGTGGTGCTGAGATTGAAGAAGGAACAGAGCAGGACGAGGAAGGGGTTGAGGCACAGGATATGAGTGAGAGCTCTCCTCCTGTGGCACCAGAGCAGAGCACAGATCAGGCTGCCAGGGATGCCCGTATCGCTCGGCTTGAAGAAGGGCAGGCTGTTCTACGCTAGGATATCATGGATCTTCGAGGCCTTGTGAAGTATAAGTTTAAGAAGGTGACTCGAACTCTGAAGTCTATCCTGTATTGCTTGTAGGATAAGGGTGTCCCGCCTCCATCTCCTGATTCCGACGAGTAGTTGTCGTTGTAGTCGTCCTTTGCTTTGTTTTGTTGTTTCTTTCTATGTGTAGCCGTTGTTGGCTTTTGTAGTTGGAAGTTGTTTGTTGTTGTTTGAAGTTTTAGATGATGTAGTTCAAATGCTTTCCCTGTCGTGATTCATGTAATGCTGCACTACTTGTATTGCGATAAATTTTATTAAATGGAATGCATGTTGTTTATCTTTAGAATTGTATTGTGAATGCTGAGTGGATGGATTATGTGGACGTAGAATCTTACAGGTTGCATCCTTTGTTGAATGTAGGGTATGCCTCCTAAGGGTTCGAAGTCTTCGGCCCGTCTCTCCTTAGTTGAGTCGCTTGTCGGGGTTCCTCCCTTGAGCATAGCCAGATGGATCCATAGACGGGCCCGTCTCATGCCGGTGTTGGGCTGACACCTATGGCTCCTCCAGTCACGCCTTCGGTTCTTGAGCCGAGCCGTGCATCTTCGTCTGCTCCACCATCTAATAGGTTTGAGCAGATGATGCTGTTGATGCAGCAGCAGCAGTAGCACCAGCAGTTCCTATCTTCCATGACTGACATCTTTGCTCAGTCAGTGGGGGCGACTCCACCTGCTTCACCTATGCCCCCATCTGGGAGCGCTAGTGCGAGTGGCACTTTTGAGCGATTTCAGCGCTTACGACCTCCCACATTTGCGGGTTCTCATAGACCCAAGGAGGCCGAGTACTGGATTGATCGCATCTCTAAGATGCTGAGACCGCTGCACTGCTCTGAGGTTGAGCAGGTTGAGCGCCTCCTTCATGTTTAAGAAGGAGGCCAGTATATGGTGGGATAGTGTTCTTCGCACTATCGAGGAAGGATTTGAGTGGTCGTAGCAGGCGTTTGAGGCATGCTTTCACAAGAAGTATTTCCCGATTACGTACCGACATGAGAAGGAGAGTGAGTTCCTTCGCCTCCGCCAGGGAGGGCTGTCGGTGACGGAGTATGAGAACCGGTTCACTGAGCTAGGTCGGTATGTTCCTTTGATTCTGTGTGATCAGTCGATGAGGATGCGACGCTTTTCTGAGGGATTGAGGCCTGAGATCCGATCGAAGATATGCTGTGCTAGCATTTCTTCCTATGCGGAGTTGGTGAGCATGTCCTTACGAGCAGAGCAGGACGGGGACAGGTCGTCCCTTATGCGAGCACCTACGATTCCCAGACCTGCACCTTTTCTCGGTAAGAGGCCTCGGGCAGATTCTCCTCCTAGGCGTTCAGCATCGCCCGCTCAGCAGATGCGAGCTGATCTTCGTTGTTCGTATTATGGGAAGATGGGGCATTTGGATCGTTTTTACTTTTCGCGTATGCAGGCCAGTGGTTTTACTCCATCGCAGAGGATCAGACGTCCGATGCCTCAGGTTATTTCACCTCCACCTCTTCGTTCAGCGCCAGCTCATCCATCCTTTAGACCTGCAGTACCTAGCTTTAGGCCACCTCAGCGGCCCATGGTTCCTCCACCGAACCGTCAATAGCAGGCTCGAGTTCATGTGCTCTCAGCTGAAGTGCCTATGTCTGACTTGGTGCTAAGATCCTTCGAGGTTATAGCGCACATTGAAGGTAGTCCCGTTTCTATGTTAATGGATACAGGGTCCACTACTTCTCTTATATCATATGCGGCAGTTAGGCGTTTGGGTTTGAGCACTATTTCCATGAAAGGAGTGACGCTCACTACCGCTGCGGGGATTTCCTCTCTATGAACAAGCGTTGTATGGATTGTTTGGTTGATCTAGGAAGTCGATCGATTCATGTTGATTTCTTTGTCGCACCTCTTTTTCATTACGATGTTATTATGGGTATGGATTGGCTCACGAGGATGCGAGCAGAGATTGATTGTGAAGCAAGGTCAGTGACAATCCATGGACCTGAGGGCGAGACAGTTACTTTCCCAGTTCAGGTCAGTTACCCTTTTCGTCTTGATTATTATACTTCTCTGTTGGAGAGTATGGCTGAATCGGCGTTTGAAAGCACGCCTGTAGTTCGAGAGTTTAAAGATGTGTTTGAGGCAATTCCTTGATTACCTCCTCAGTGCGAATTAATTTTACTATCAATCTCATGCCTGGTGCGGCGCCCATTTCTTTGCCAACCTATCGTATGCCTCTGAGTGAAATGGAGGAATTGAGGAAGTAGATAGATGGTTTGTTGAATTTGGATTTTATTCGGCCTAGTGTGTCTCCTTGGGGAGCACCTGTCTTGTTTGTGAAGAAGAAGGATGGTTCCTTGCGATTATGTATTGATTATCGCAGGTTGAATCTGGTAACTGTGAAGAATAAGTACCATTTGCCTAGGATTGATGATCTGTTTGATCAATTGAAGGGGGCACGGTACTTTTCAAAGGTTGATCTGCAATCAGGGTATCATCAGTTGTGCGTTAAGAATGAGGACGTGCAGAAGACCACTTTCAGGACTAGCTTCGATCACTATGAGTTCCTTGTGATGTCGTTCGATCTTACGAACGCACAGGCCGTGTTCATGGATCTGATGAATAGGGTGTTTCAGCCATTCTTATTCTGATTCGTCATTATTTTTATCAATGACATCTTGATATATTCTGCGAGTCGGGAAGAGCACGAGGAGCACTTAAGAGCGGTTTTGGATACTCTTAGGAAGAATCAGCTTTTTGTGCAGTTCAAGAAGTGTGATTTCTGAAAAGAGGAAGTCAAGCTCCTGGGACATGTGGTATCCAAGGAAGGGATAATTGTCGATCTTACTAAGGTAGCTGCAGTTCAGGACTGAAAGCAGCCTGGTTCAGTTACTGAGGTAAGGTGCTTTCTAGGTCTTGCAAGCTATTATCGACACTTCATACAAGACTTCTTGAAGATTGCCAGACCGTTGTCTCAGTTGACATAGAAAGATTTGAAGTTTGCTTGGGATGAGAGGGCGGAGGAAGCTTTTCAAGAGCTAAAGGATAAGTTGACGTCCGCCCCTGTGCTAGTATTACCAGAGCAAGGGGTTAAGTATATTATATATACTGACACCTCTTACGTTGGTCTGGGTTGTGTCCTTATGCAGAAGGACAGGGTGATTGCTTATGCTTCGCGACAGTTGAGGAAACACGAAGAGAATTACCCTACGCATGACCTGGAGTTAGCAGCTGTCATTTTCACATTAAAGCTCTGGAGACATTATCTCTATGGAGAGGAGTTCGAGCTCTTTTGTGACGATAAGAGCCTTAAGTATATTTTCACGCAGCGTGACTTGAATATGAGGCAGCGCCGATGGATGAAAACATTGAAAGACTTTAAGTTCGATGTTTCTTACCATCTGGGCAAGGTGAACTTGTGGCTGATGCGTTGAGTCGCAAGAAGGCTATTGAGTTTGAGGCTCTGCTGATGATAGTGGAATGGGATATGTTGGAGTTTGTGTGAGACTTTGAGCAGAAACTTACGGTGGAAGAGCCGTATGAGGTTATCGCACACATTCGTGTACAGCCCCTTATCGGCGAGAAGATCGTTGTAGCTCAGGCAGATGATGAGCTTTTGGCGAAGATGAGAAAGAGGGTTGGTACAGATGAGAACTCCGACTGGAGTGTTAGTTCTGATGGGGGCCTATGATTTCATGGCCGGTTATGTGTTCCTGACATTCTTGACTTGAGACGAGAGGTTCTCGAGTTAGCCCATAGTTTTAAGCTTGCGATGCATCCAGGTAGCACGAAGATGTATCAGGATATGAGAAGATCTTATTAGTGGGACAACATGAAGGTCTATATTGCTAAGTTTGTCTCTCGTTGTCTCACGTGCCAGCAGGTCAAGGCAGAGCATCGCCGACCTCCTGGGTTGCTTCAGCCCATGCCCATAGCAGAATGGAAGTGGGACTTCATCTTTATGGACTTTATTTCTGGGTTGCCGAGAACGAGGAAGGGATATGACTCTATTTGGGTGATCGTCGACCGATTGATGAAGTCGGCTCACTTCTTACCGATCAGAGTCACAAACTCTGCAGACGAGTTGGCTAGGCTGTACATCAAGGAGATTGTACGTCTGCATGGAGTTCCCTTGGAGATTATGTCTGACAGAGACACGCATTTCACATCTATCTTCTGGACTCGTATCCAGGAAGTGTTGGGTGTGAAATTAAAGTTCAGCACCGCATTTCATCCGCAGACAGATGGGCAGATGGAACGCGTGAATCAGATCCTGGAAGACATGTTACAAGCTTGTGTTTTGGATTTCAAGGATAGTTGGGATGATTGTCTTCAATATGCAGAGTTCGCGTATAATAACAGTTTCCAGGCAAGTATCGGCATGGATCCCTATGAGGCGTTGTATGATCGCCCGTACAAAGCACCGCATTGCTAGGCAAAAGTTGGCGAGCGTAGTTTGATTGGCCCGGAGTTGGTGCAGGCGACTTCAAAGAAAGTTGACATTATTCGACGTCGACTTCTGACAGCCCAGAGTAGGCAAAAGAGTTACGCTGATACGAGGCGGCGACCGCTTGAGTTTGAGGTTAAAGACCATGTATTTCTTAAGGTCTCTCCTATAAAGGGAGTTTTGCGGTTCGGTAAGAAGGGAAAGCTCACGCCGAGATTTATTAGTCCATTTCAAGTTATGGATCGAGTGGGAGCGGTAGCATACCGCCTTGCTTTGCGCACACCTCTTGCGGGCGTGCATAACGTATTTCATGTTTTTATGCTGAAGAAGTACATTCCTGATCCTTCGTATATTATCAGTTGGGAGCAGGTGCAGTTGAGCGAGGATGCCACATATCTACTGCGAACGACGCGTATTCTCGACAGGAAGGAACAGGTATTGCGTGGCAAGGTCATCCCTCTTGTGAAGGTACTATGGACGCATCATAGTGAGGAAGAGGCTACTTGGGAATCTGAAGCTGAGGTTAGAAAGAGCTACCCTCAGATCCTTAAGGAATATGAGAAGGTATGAATTTTCAGGACGAAATTTTCTTTAAGGGGGGTAGATTGTAATGACCCTGAAAATTTTATGCCAAGACCCGAGTACAACCTCTCTTTTTCTCTTAGTAGCTTATTGGGGTAATTAGCACTAAACTCGATTGCTTGTGAAATTTGCATCAATCACTTTAAATCGGATCTGCATGACTCAAAATCTGCAGTATAGTTAGCGCTATGTTACTCTGAAATCTGGGATTCATCGCTAAATCCAGTTGCTCTTGGCAATTTTTGAAAACTTTGGATCGGACCTGGACCGTGTGTCGTAAGTCCGATAGCGATGATCTTAGGCTATTTTGGTCACCATGTTGGACTTGGCCATCACCTCAAAAATCAAGTCCAGATGATGTTCCGGGTCAATTTGATTGAGTCCGGAGTGAAGAGTGTGAGAACGGTGAGATATTAAATAAGCTTTTATGAAATCTGAGTCGCATCGCTTGCGCGACGATTTTAAGCAATCTGACCGTTGGATTCTGACCCAATTTCATCCTCTGATTAGGAAAGATGGCCCAGTCATGTCCTAGTGCTTGTGATCCTGATCGAGTTTCGGTGACTGGTGAATTGAGTGTGGTCCGCCACGGCTGATCTGAAGATCCAATCGGTACGAAAACTCAGCTTGACCTAGATCCATGGTCAGTGAGCTTAAGTCCGACCTTTCGTGGTAATAGGCCCACCGGAAGTGCTCCGTTGGATCGAGAGAAGCCTGTTTTGGTTATAACCTAAGTATACCTTGGCCCTGGGTTATTTTTATCAATGTTAGGCCTATATATAGACCTTAAAACCCTAACTCTCTTTTCCATACGAATTTCCTAACCCTAGCTAAGAAAGAGAGAGGAAAAGAGAGAGAAAGTGTAACGACCTTGGAATTTTTGTGCTAATCTTTCCTTAAGTAGTTGTTTTGGGGTAATTAGCGCTTTACTCGATTGCTTGTGAAATTCGCATCAATCACTTTAAATTGTATCTGCATGGCTCTAAACGTGTAGATTAGTGAGCGCTACGTTACTCTGAAATCTGGGATCCATCGCTAAATCCAGTTGTTCTGAGGAATTTTTGGAAGATCTGGATCGGACCTAGACCGCGCGTCGAAAGTCCGATGGCGATGATCTTAGGCTGTTGCGGTCACTGAGTTGGGCTTGGTCTTCACCTCAAAAATCAAGTCGATCTGATGTTCTGGGTCGATTTGGTTGAGCTCGGAGTGAAGAGTGTGAGAACGGTTGGAATTTATTAAGCTTTTTATGAAATCTGAGTCGTGTCGCTTGCGCGACGATTTTAAGCTATCTGACCGTTGGATTCTGACCCAATTTCACCCTCTGATCAGGATGGTTGGCCCAGGCATATCCTAGTGCTTGTGGACCTGATCGAGATTCCGTGACCGTTGAATTGAGTGTGGTCCGCCATGGCTGCTCCGAAGAGCCGGTCGGTACGAAAACTCACCGACCTAGATCCATGGTCGGTGAGCTTAAGTCCGACCTTTCGTGGTTATAGGCCCACCGAAGTGCTTCGTTGGATCGAGAAAGGCGTACTTTGGTTATAACCTAAGTATACCTTGACCACTGGGGTTATTTCCATCATTTTAAGGCCTATATATAGTCCTTAAACCCTAGCTCTCATTTCCATACGAATTTTCTCTAACCCTAGCTTGGAAAGAGAGTGGAAAAGAGAGAGTTAGTGAGAGAGATTGGTTGGTGAATCACCTTGATTCTTCCTTGTTCTTCTTCACCTTTGAACCTTCACTTTGAATCGTTCCTTTGGCGATTTTGAGTTCTTTTGGGGTAAGTTAACCTAACCCTAACCTGTCCGTGTTAGAGCTTAGACTAGACTTGGTGTTGTTGTATCTCATTTCTATCCTTATTTTAGGGTATTCTTGCGCCGTTGACGAAGACAACTCGTCTAAATCAGGTTCGGCGGTTCTTTCTTTGCTTAAGGTGCGGACTTTAAGTGTATAGGTTATGGTTTTCAAGGCTTTCAATCCCAGTTAGTGATTTATTCTTGTTATGGATGAGATTTCACATGTCAAATGTTATGTTTGCATTGCTTTCCTGATATGCATGTGCTATATTGAGATTTGTGTATTCTAAGTGTATTTATAAAGTACCGTATACGTATAAAATACGCACTTGTGCTTGCCATGATTATTGGTCATGTATGTATGCTAGATGCATGTATGACAACTCCTTGGTAAAGGGAATTGTCTAAGTGCATGTATTCCAACATACGTCATGTATGTTATTTCCTTGTATGCTAAGTGTTTGTAGAAATGCATGAATGACCTAAGTGTAACTGATTACACTAAGTGTGGGCGTTGAGAAGTGATTCTCAATACTCCCATGGATGCGCATGATTTCCTTTATGCATTTACATTCCAAGTTATTTAAATTCAAGCATTCCTATGCTTACATTTATGTTAAGTTGATATTCTTCAGATGTGTATGCACCATGATTTGAGTGGTTGTTCCATTACTGTTTTACATTCCATATGAATATCTGTAGTAGTGTAGGATATTTGGGACTATGCCTTAGTCCAGGAGATCGGTAATTGACCCTATATTCGTGGTTGAGATTGCTTTCGCCACGTAGGACGTATTAGACGAACCCGAGCCGTATTAGAGTTGGCGGCAGTGGTTTGGCCACGCGGAGTGTTTGCGCACTCCATGTCGTTCAATTCAACGTGCGCTCGTGCTAGTCGAGTTCGTCAAATAACCCGATTGTCCAGTGTATGTTAACCATGTATGGACGCTACTGCTTGAATCTAGGGTACCGAACTTACCAGTGAAATCCTAATAACCATGGTACCTGATCCGCTAAGACTCATGAGCCGGACATGGTGGTATGGGACACCGTGGTCGAGCTGTCGGCCTACGCTGGGGTGACGAGCCTCCCCGTAGTGACCAGTGAGCAACTTAACTCGTGAGCCGATTATGGTGGTATGGGACACTATATTCGTGCTGTCGGCCTACATTGATTGGTGACGAGCCCTTTGTGGATACCGCAAGGAGGTGACGAGCCGAATTATGATAGTAAAGGCATGAAAGGCGTGCATTGATTGGTGACGAGCCCTTTGCTACGACCTCAACTATATGATCGTATGCGATATCTAGGATTGACGACCCTAGTATGGATCATTGTTTGGATGGTGACATGAGGAAGGTATCTTAGCTTCCCAATCCTATTGTGTGAAATGGACTAATAACAACTTGGTAATCATAACCATGCACCGCATTTGCATGTGCTTTGTAGATGTGGCGCACTTTGAGGCGATGTCATGCGTAACGTAAGATGAAGACGCTGAGGGTGTACGCGTGAGGGCACGCATCATATTGCATTCATACTGCATTAACAAGAGTACTTAGGATTTATTTCCTTGTCTCGCTTTATCATTCTTGTTTGATTGAAGCTCGATAACATGTTAACCAGGCCTTATTGTTCCACCGAGTTGATCACTCACTCCCACGTTTCGGGCGGTGTTACACACCCACCGGACTCTCTTAGGCCCCGATGTTGCAGATGTGGATGCGACGTCGAGGCAGAGCGGGAGCTGGATGACGACGAGGCGGCCTTCTCCTTTTCTGACGGGTTCTAGCGAGCCTCGATCGTTGCGCGGATCTATGGGATTACTATTTTGGGAATGAAATGATGTAACTTGTACTTATAATTTTGATAAATAACACTTTTACACGATCTGGTTGTATATGTAATTCAGGACTTACACTTGTACACATATTTTACTATAAGTCTTCCGCTTGCTTTATTCACTTACCCCTGAATCATATCTGCGTTTTGGCTTAATCTATCCCATGTTTATGTGCTAATACCAACATACATCATTCATTAATTATGTTGCATAAGTGATGTTTTGGAACTCGGGAGAGTTATGCTCGACCCCGAATTTCGGGGCGTTACAAGTTGGTATCGAGCATGATCTGGATTAAACCGGACTGGGTTATGGTCACACACCACACGTTGTCGCCACTATAGTGTATTTGGGTGCGGGTCTATCATCGCTTTGTGTTTGTGCTCGTAGTTTCTATCGGCGAAAGTTTCTTGAAACCCTTTGCCGAGATCGAGTCTACTCTTACCCGATCACACACAGCGACCCGAAATCTTTCCTAGACCTTCTCTTAATGAGTGTAGACGGTCTATCTTCCCTTTTTCATCTTTAAACCTTCCGAAAATCGCTGTTTGATTTCTGTCCGAATGACCCGATAGGCTTCAAACTACACAAGGGGCCAATCGGGGCATTTTCTGTGGGACCCAGGGGGGGACCACATCATTTGGACCAAGGAGGACCAGGAGGACCTCGCCAAATCTGTGAGGCATCGCCGATATGTCCAGAGACCGGCGATGCCATCGCCGGTTCGGCGAGGGATCGCCGGTCGGCGGGCCAGGCGGGCCGGGCCGACACGGGCCGATCGTCCCTAGGCTCAATGTGGCCCAACCCTCCACGGTTTTCATTTTAAAACCCTTCCTTTCATCTATTTCCTTCACAACACCCACCTCTAAGCTTTCCTTTTCTTCCAAAACCTCTCCAAACTCTCTCAAATCTCTCCCAAATCTTCATCTTCCTTCCATTTTCGTGCAAACCCATCACCCCATTCTCAAATCTTCTATTCCATTGCTGATTTCTCCATCTTTCCCTCTCATTTGAGCCCTTTCATTCCCTTTTTGGCTCATAGTTGTGTGGAAGCTTCACCATCTTCCTATTTCTCTCTTTCTCTCATTTCTCATTGCCCTCTTTGAGATTGTGACTTTTCCATTTCTTCCCTTCTTTCCTTGATGGGGAAGAAGAGAGCGCCTGTGGATGAAGCCGGGCCGAGCCGCCCAACCCGTGCACGGAGGCCGAGAGGTGCCGCCGCTAGCACGTCCGCCACGCGCGAGTTCCAGACGAAGCAGGACCTCGATCCTCGAGCTCCTGTCCGTAGGACCTTGTTGGCGAAATTGTCGCATGGAGTCTATGAGGGGCGTAGAGTCCTTTTTGAGGCTCATGTTGATCCGCGGCTCTTTGGAGAGTTCCTTTTGTTGGAGCGCCTAGAAGGGGCCGGTTGGGGTCCCTTTTTCGAAGGCGAGTATCGCGCGAATGCTAGCACTGTTCGGGCCTTCTATGCCAACATTCTGGAGCCTTCGCTGGATCCTTTGCAGTTCAAGATTCCCTGTGGTAGCGGTCGAGTTGGAATTGTCAATGTTGCTTTGATATCCCGACTCTTGAAGGTGCCACTTGGGGAAGTGCATGCCAGCGAGAAGAATGTGGACAGTGTGCGCGAGAGGGATCGTCGCACCCGATCCTTGTGTGGTCGTCTGGTTGAATGGCCGAATAGGAGTCTTTTGGCTTCTTTCATGATGGACGACTTCCGTTTGCTTCACCACATCTTTATGTTCAATGTGTATCCCGGTGGAGCAATCGCAATGAGTGTACGCGCGATGGTAGATTTTCTATATCGGGTGGGGCAGGATGCGAAGTTGTGTGCCGACGTACGTCCTGCGCCCGATTATTCTCATCGCTCGTTCGAGTAGACGGACCGAGTCTCTTCCCTTTGGCCGCCTCATTTGCAAGATCGCACATGAGTTTGGCTATAGGCTTGGAGCTGAGAAGCCGGTCCCTGTTCGCTATATCAACTTGAGGACCCTTAAGCTGATGGAGGTTGGTTCTGGTCGGCTTGCCTCAGAGGGTGTGGCTGAGTCTGAGAGCGGTGATGAAGAGAGTTATGCTGAAGGTGGTGCGGAGTCTGAGGAAGAAGCAGAGCAAGACGAGGAAGAGATTGAGGCACAGGATTCGAGTGATCGCTCTCCTCCTGTGGTGCCAGAGCAGGGCGCAGAGCAGGTTGCCAGAGATGCCCGTCTTACACGGCTTGAAGAAGGGCAAGCTGCTTTACGCCAGGAGATGGTTGATCTTCGAGGCTTGGTTAAGCACAAGTTTAAGAAGATGTCCCAGACTTTGAAGTCTATCCTGTGTTGCTTGCAGGATAAGGGTGCTCCGCCTCCATCTCCTGATTCCGACGAGTAGCATCGTCGTGGCCGTCTTTGCTTTGTTTGGTGTTTCTTTCTGTGTGTGGCCGTTGTTGGCTTGTAGTTGGAGTTGTTGTAGTGTGGTAGCTGTTAGTGGTTGTAGTAGTTGTGGTTGTTTGAAGTGTTAGATGTTGTTGTTTTCATGCTTTCCTAGTCGTGATTCATGTATTGCTGCACTACTTGTATTGCGACGATTTTGGTTAATGGAATGCATGTTGTTTTTGGGGTTGTGTTGTGCTGTGATTGATCATGGAAGTGGATCGATCCGTGTTGATTTGCTAGTCGCACCGCTTTATCACTACGATGTTATTATGGGTATGGATTGGCTCACGAGGATGCGAGCTGAGATTGATTGTGAAGCGAGATCAGTGACGATCCATGGACCTGAGGGCGAGATTGTTACTTTCCCAGTTCAGGTCAGTTACCCTATTCGTATTGATTTTTATTCTTCTCTGTTGGAGAGTTCGGCCGAGTCGGCGTTGGTTAGTACGCCGGTAGTTCAGGAGTTTGAAGATGTGTTTGAGTCGATTCCTGGATTACCTCCTCAGCGTGAGATTGATTTTGCTATCGATCTTATGCCTGGTGTGGCGCCCATTTCTTTACCCACCTATCGGATGCCTCCGAGTGAAATGGAGGAGTTGAGGAAGCAGATAGATGGTTTGCTAGAATTGGGTTTTATTCGGCCCAGTGTGTCTCCTTGGGGAGCGCCTGTTTTGTTTGTGAAGAAGAAGGATGGTTCCTTGCGATTGTGTATTGATTATCGCAGTTGAACTAAGTAACTGTGAAGAATAAGTACCCCTTGCCCGGATTGATGATCTGTTTGATCGGTTGAAGGGGGCACGGTACTTCTCGAAGGTTGATCTGCGATCGGTATCATCGATTGCGCGTCGAGGATGGAGACGTGCGAAGACCGCTTTAGGACCGGCCGGTCATTATGAGTTCCTTGTGATGTCGTTCGGTCGACGAACGCACCGGCCGTGTTCATGGATCGATGAACAGGGTGTTTGGCCATTTCTGTTTCGATTCGTCATTGTATTTATTGATGACATCTTGATTTATTCGGCGAGCCGGCAGAGCACGAGGAGCACTTAAGAGCGGTTTTGGGTACTCTTAGGAGCATCAGCTTTTCGCACAGTTCAAGAAGTGTGATTTCTGGAAAGAGGAGGTCAAGTTCCTGGGACATGTGGTGTCCAAGGAAGGTATAGCCGTCGACCTTGCCAAGGTAGCTGCAGTGCAGGACTGGAAGCAGCCGGGTTCAGTTACTGAGGTGAGGAGTTTTCTTGGCCTTGCAGGATATTATCGACGCTTTATTCGGGACTTCTCGAAGATTGCCGGACCGTTGTCGCAGGGTGACACGGAAGGATTTGAAGTTTGCTTGGAGTGAGCGGGCGGAGTTCTTTTCAGGAGGTGAAGGACAAGTTGACGTCCGCCCTGTGCTAGTATTGCCGAGCAAGGGGTTAAGTATATTATCTATACCGATGCCTCTCGCGTTGGCCTGGGTTGTGTCCTTATGCGAAAGGACGGGGTGATTGCTTATGCTTCGCGTCGATTAAGGAAACACGAAGAGAATTACCCTACGCACGACTTGAAGTGGCAGTCATCTTCGCATTAAAGCTTTGGAGACATTACCTCTATGGTGAGGAGTTCGAGCTCTTTTGCGACCACAAGAGCCTTAAGTATATTTTCACGCGGCGTGATTTGAATATGAGGCGCGCAGATGGATGGAAACATTGAAGGACTTCAAGTTCGATGTTTCTTACCATCCTGGTAAGGCGAACCTTGTGGCAGATGCGTTGAGTCGCAAGAAGGCTTTGGAGTTTGCGGCTCCGCTAATGATAGCAGAGTGGGAGATGTTGGAGTTCGTGCGCGATTTTGAGCGAAGCTTACGGTGGTTGAGCCGTATGAGGTTATAGCACACCTTCGTGTACGGCCCGTTATCGACGAGAGGATCGTTGCAGCTCAGGCAGATGATGACCTTTTGGTGACGATGAGGCAGCGGGTTGGTACAGATGAGAACTCCGACTGGAGTGTTAGTTCTGATGGGGGCCTACGTTTTCGTGGCCGGTTATGTGTTCCTGACATCCCTGACTTGAGGCGTGAGGTTCTCGAGTTAGCCCATAGTTCTAAGCTTGCGATGCATCCAGTAGCACGAAGATGTATCGGGATATGAAGAGGTCTTATTGGTGGGACAATATGAAGGTCCAGATTGCTGAATTTGTTTCTCGTTGTCTCACGTGCCAGCAGGTCAAGGCAGAGCATCGCCGACCTTCTGGGTTACTGCAGGCCATGCCCATAGCTGAATGGAAGTGGGATTTCATCTCTATGGATTTTATTTCTGGGTTGCCGAGGACGAGAAAGGGATTTGACTCTATTTGGGTGATCGTCGATCGATTAACGAAGTCGGCGCATTTCTTACCGATCGAGTCACTTACTCTGCAGACGAGTTGGCTAGGTTGTATATCAAGGAGATAGTGCGTGTGCATGGAGTTCCCCTGGAGATTGTGTCTGATAGAGACACGCGTTTTACATCTATCTTATGGACTCGTATCCAGGAAGCAATGGGTGTGAAACTGAAGTTCAAGCACCGCGTTTCATCCGCAAACAGATGGGCAGACGGAGCGCGTGAATCAAGTCCTGGAGGATATGTTGCGAGCTTGTGTTTTGGATTTCAAAGACGGTTGGGATGATTGTCTTCAGGATGCCGAGTTCGCGTATAATAATAGTTTCGGCGAGTATCGGCATGGCTCCCTTCGAGGCGTTGTATGGTCGCCGTGCGAGCACCACATTGTTGGGCGGAAATTGGTGAGTGTAGTTTGCTTGGCCCGAAGTTGTGCAGGTGACTTGAGAGAAGGTTGACATCATTCGACGTCGACTTCTAGCAGCGCAAAGCAGCAGAAGAGTTATGCCGATACGAGGCGTCGACCGCTTGAGTTTGTAGTGGGAGATCATGTTTTTACGAAGGTCTCTCCTATGAAGGGAGTTTTGCGGTTCGGTAAGAAGGGGAAGGCGCCGAGATTTATTGGTCCATTTCAAGTTCGGATCGAGTGGGAGCGGTAGCATACCGCCTTGCTTTGCCCACACCTCTTGCGGGCGTGCATAACGTATTTCACGTTTCTATGCTCTGAAGAAGTACGTTCCTGATCCTTCGCATATTATCAGTTGGGAGCAAGTGCAGTTAAGTGAGGATGCCACTTATGTACTGCAACCGACGCGTATTCTGGATAGAAAGGAGCAGGTGCTGCGTAGCAAGGTTATCCCTCTCGTGAAGGTGCTATGGACGCATCATGGTGTGGAAGAGGCTACTTGGGAATCTGAAGCTGAGGTCAGGGAGACCTACCCTCTGATCCTCGAGGATTATACGAAGGTATGAATTTTGAGGACGAAATTTTCTTTAAGGGGGGTAGATTGTAACGACCTTGGAATTTTTGTGCTAATCTTTCCTTAAGTAGTTGTTTTGGGGTAATTAGCGCTTTACTTGATTGCTTGTGAAATTCGCATCAATCACTTTAAATTGTATCTGCATGGCTCTAAACGTGTAGATTAGTGAGCGCTACGTTACTCTGAAATCTGGGATCCATCGCTAAATCCAGTTGTTCTGGGGAATTTTTGGAAGATCTGGATCGGACCTAGACCGCGCGTCGAAAGTCCGATGGCGATGATCTTAGGCTGTTGCGGTCACTGAGTTGGGCTTGGTCTTCACCTCAAAAATCAAGTCGATCTGATGTTCTGGGTCGATTTGGTTGAGCTCGGAGTGAAGAGTGTGAGAACGGTTGGAATTTATTAAGCTTTTATGAAATCTGAGTCGTGTCGCTTGCGCGACGATTTTAAGCTATCTGACCGTTGGATTCTGACCCAATTTCACCCTCTGATCAGGGAAGGTGGCCCAGGCATATCTTAGTGCTTGTGAACCTGATCGAGATTCCGTGACCGTTGAATTGAGTGTGGTCCGCCATGGTTGATCTGAAGAGCCGGTCGGCATGAAAACTCAGCTTGACCTAGATCCATGGTCAATGAGATTAAGTCCGACCTTTCGTGGTTATAGGCCCACCAGAAGTGCTTCGTTGGATCGAGAAAGGCGTACTTTGGTTATAACCTAAGTATACCTTGACCATAGGGTTATTTCCATCATTTTAAGGCCTATATATAGTCCTTAAACCCTCGCACTCATTTCCATACGAAGTTACTCAAACCCACGCGTGGCTAGAGAGGGGAAAAGAGAGAGTTAGTGAGAGAGATTGGTTGGTGAATCACCTTGATTCTTCCTTGTTCTTCTTCACCTTTGAACCTTCACTTTGAATCGTTCCTTTGGCGATTTTGAGTTCTTTTGGGGTAAGTTAACCTAACCCTAACCTGTGTTAGAGCTTAGACTAGACTTGGTGTTGTTGTATCTCATTTCTATCCTTATTTTAGGGTATTCTTTCGCCGTTGACGAAGACAACTCGTCTAAATCAGTTCGGCGGTTCTTTCTTTGCTTAAGGTGCGGACTTTAAGTGTATAGGTTATGGTTTTCAAGGCTTTCAATCCCGATTAGTGATTTATTCTTGTTATGGATGAGATTTCACATGTCAAATGTTATGTTTGCATTGCTTTCTGATATGCATGTGCTATATTGAGATTTGTGTATTCTAAGTGTATTTATAAAGTACCGTATACGTATAAAATACGCACTTGTGCTTGCCATGATTATTGGTCATGTATGTATGCTAGATGCATGTATGACAACTCCTTGGTAAAGGGAATTGTCTAAGTGCATGTATTCCAACATACGTCATGTATGTTATTTCCTTGTATGCTAAGTGTTTGTAGAAATGCATGAATGACCTAAGTGTAACTGATTACACTAAGTGTGGGCGTTGAGAAGTGATTCTCAATACTCCCATGGATGCGCATGATTTCCTTTATGCATTTACATTCCAAGTTATTTAAATTCAAGCATTCCTATGCTTACATTTATGTTAAGTTGATATTCTTCAGATGTGTATGCACCATGATTTGAGTGGTTGTTCCATTACTGTTTTACATTCCATATAAATATCTGTAGTAGTGTAGGATATTTGGGACTATGCCTTAGTCCAGGAGATCGGTAATTGACCCTATATTCGTGGTTGAGATTGCTTTCGCCACGTAGGACGTATTAGACGAACCCGAGCCGTATTAGAGTTGGCGGCAGTGGTTTGGCCACGCGGAGTGTTTGCGCACTCCATGTCGTTCAATTCAACGTGCGCTCGTGCTAGTCGAGTTCGTCAAATAACCCGATTGTCCAGTGTATGTTAACCATGTATGGACGCTCGCTTGAATCTAGGGTACCGAACTTACCGGTGAAATCCTAATAACCATGGTACCGATCCGCTAAGACTTATGAGCCGGACATGGTGGTATGGGACACCGTGGTCGAGCCGTCGGCCTACGGGGTGACGAGCCTCCTCGTAGTGACCAGTGAGCAACTTAACTCGTGAGCCGATTATGGTGGTATGGGACACTATATTCGTGCTGTCGGCCTACATTGATTGGTGACGAGCCCTTTGTAGTGACCTCGAGCATACCTGGATACCGCAAGGAGGTGACGAGCCGATCTGTGGTAGTAAAGGCATGAAAGGCGTGCATTGATTGGTGACGAGCCCTTTGCTACGACCTCAACTATATGATCGTATGCGATATCTAGGATTGACGACCCTAGTATGGATCATTGTTTGGATGGTGACATGAGGAAGGTATCTTAGCTTCCCAATCCTATTGTGTGAAATGGACTAATAACAACTTGGTAATCATAACCATGCACCGCATTTGCATGTGCTTTGTAGATGTGGCGCACTTTGAGGCGATGTCATGCGTAACGTAAGATGAAGACGCTGAGGGTGTACGCGTGAGGGCACGCATCATATTGCATTCATACCTGCATTAACAAGAGTACTTAGGATTAATTTCCTTGTCCTGCTTTATCATTACTGTTTGATTGAACTGATAACATGTTAACCAGTGCCTTATTGTTCCACTAAGTTGATCACTCACTCCCACGTTCTGGGGCGGTGTTACACACCCACCAGACTCTGTCTTAGGCCCTGATGTTGCAGATGTGGATGCGACGTCTGAGGCAGAGCGGGAGCTGGATGACGACGAGGCTGCCTTCTCCTATATGCAGTTTTCAGACGGGTTCTAGCGAGCCTCGGTCTGTTGCGCGGGATCTATGGGATTACTATTTTGGGAACTGAAATGATGTAACTTGTACTTATAATTTTGATAAATAACACTTTTACACGATCTGGTTGTATATGTAATTCAGGGACTTACACTTGTACACATATTTTACTATAAGTCTTCCGCTTGCTTTATTCACTTACCCCTGAATCATATCTGCGTTTTGGCTTAATCTATCCCATGTTTATGTGCTAATACAGTCAACATACATCATTCATTAATTATGTTGCATAAGTGATGTTTTGGAACTCGGGAGCTGAGTTATGCTCGACCCCGAATTTCAGGGCGTTACAGAAAGTGAGAGAGAAGTTAGTGAATCATCTTAGATTCTTTCCTGTTCTTCTTCATCCTTAAACCTTCACTTTTAAATCGTTATTCCAGCGATTCTGAGTTCATCTTTGGGTAAGTTAACCTAACCCTAATATGTTTTAGAGTTTAGAATAGTTTTTGTGTTGTTGTAGCTCATTTCTATTCTTGTCTTAGGTTGTCCTGTCGCCGTTGACGAAGACATATTGTCTGAATCAGTTCGGTGTTCTATCTCTGGTTTAAGGTGCGGACTTTAATCGTATAGGTTATGGTTTTCAAGGCTTTCAATGCCAGTGAATGGTTTATTCTTGCTATGGATGAGATTTCATATGCCAAATGTTATGTTTATTTTGCGTTCCTGATATGCATGTATTACATTGAGATTTGTGTATTCTATGTGTATGTATAAAGTACCATATATGTATAAAATATGAACATGTGATTGCCATGATTATTTGTCGTGCATTTATGCTAGATGTATGTGTGTCAACTCCTTGGCAAAAGGAATTGTCCAAATGCGTGTATTTCAACATACGTCATGTATGTTGTATTATATATTCTAAGTGTTTGTAGAAATGTCTGAATGATCTATAGGGTGATATATTAACCTAATTGTGGGCGTTGAGAAACGATTCTCAACACTCCTAATTGATGTGTATGTTTTACCACATGCTAGTCATATTCCTTGTTGTTAAATTTCAAGTCTTACTTATGTGAAGGTCCATGTTAAGTTGATATTATTCAAATGCTTACATACCACATGAATTGAGTTGTTGTTCCATTACTATTCTAAATCGTATATGCATACTTGTTGTAGTGGAATGTGTTTGGGACTATGAATAGTCCAAAAAATCAGTAATCAGCCTTGAGATCGTCGCTGAGGTTGCTTTCGCCATAAAGGACGTGATTAGACGAGCCCGAGTCGTATTAGAGTTGTCGGCAGTGGTTTGGCCACGCAGAGTGTTTGCGCACTCTATGTCATTCAACCCAACATGCGCTCGTGCTAGTCGAGTTTGTTAAGTAACCAGATTGTCCGATGTATGTTCACCATGTATGGACACTATTGTTTGAATCTAGGGTACCAAACTTACCGATGAAATCCTATTAACCATTGTACCTTGATCCGCTAAGACTCATGAGCCGGACATGGTGGTATGGGACACCGTGATCGAGCTGTCGGCCTACGCTGGGGTGACGAGCCTCCCCGTAGTGACCAGTGAGCAACCAAACTCATGAGCTAATTATGGTGGTATGGGACACTATATTCACCCTCTCGGCCTACATTGATTGGTGACGAGCCCTTTGTAGTGACCTCAAGCATGCCTGTATATTGCATTGAGGTGACGAGCCTTATTGTGGTCACGAAGGTATGATAGGCGTGCATTGATTGGTGACGAGCCCTTTGCAACAACCTAAAACCATATGATCATTTGAGATGTCTAGGATTGACGACCCTAGAATAGATCACTGTTTGGACGGTGATATGAGGAAGGTACCTTAGCTTCCCAATCCTTCTGTATGAAAAGGACTAATAGCAACTTGGTAATCATATTCATGCACCGCATTTGCATGTGCCTGGAAGATGTGGCGCACTTTGAGGCGATGTCATGCGTAACGTAAGATGAAGACGCTGAGGGTGTACGCGCGAGGGCACGCATCATTCTTCATACATTCTTGCATTAACAAGAGTACTTAGGACATGTTTGATTGTTCTGCTTTATCATTACTGCTTGATTGAACTGATAACATGTTAACCTTTGCTTTATTGTTCCACTGAGTTGATCACTCGTTCCCACGTTCTGGGGCGGTGTTAAACACCCACCAGACTTTGTCTTAGTTGCAGATGTTGATGGGACCTCTGAGGCAGAGCAGGAGATCGAGGATGATGAGGCTGCATTTTCTTTCATGCAGTTTTCAGGCGGGTTCTAGTGAGCCTTGTTCTGATACGCGGGATTCTGGGATTACTTTTGGGATTTAATGATATAATTTGATACTTATAATTTTGATAGCAACACTTGTATTACGACCTGGTATGTGTATGTATTTCAGGAATTCGCACATGTACACATATATTTCTTTAAGTCTTCCGCTTGCGTTCTTCACTTATCCCTGAATTATAACTGTAATTTGGCTTAATTTATTCCATATTTTATGCACTAATACAGACAATATACATCCATCATTAAATATGTTACATAAGTGATGTTTTGGAACTCGGGAGCTGAGTTACGCTCGACCCCCAAATTTCAGGGCGTTACACATTGCGATCGCGTCATTGCTATAGTTTCAACGCCGCGTCTCCCGCGCCAAGACGTTACCCAGGCCATGAGATGTGTGCCCACGTTCAGTTCAAGGAAAATACCGCACGTTGCAATTATAAGAGAATCTCTACGAAACATCACATCAATCCCATCAATCGAGTACACATCATGTCAAGTAGAAGCAACCCCCCAAAGTCAACTCTCTCTCTTACACACCCTTACATGTCAAGTACACATCACTTACCTTTTCACCCATCACCCATCTCTCACCCATCACACCCCATCACTCACCCATCTCTCTCTCTCTCTCTCGCATTCTCCCAAGCAAACCCAAGCACCCTACGTCCATGACTCCTATAGATAAGCTAGTGTGGCTCACTTTCCTACCTCCCATCTCCACCCTCCAAGCCTCATCTCAACCATTGAAATTGTCTCCTTAGAGCATGTAGATGACTTCTTGAGCTTTGATTTTTGATATATGTATTTCTCTTTCAGTATTGTATTCAAATGTTTATATTAGTGGATATGGAATGTTGATGTTGCCTTTGTGATTTGGGTAAACTTGTGGTTATGCTTATTACGAGTTAAATGTACATTGGAAATTTTCCCTTATAAGATCCTAGGATCGAAGTCTAGCGTATGGATGTTGGGTACCGAGAATGGGGTACTATGGAGGCTGTCAGCACCAAATTCGGTGATTGAGAATTTTATGAACCCGATTTCGAGTTTGGGGCATGACAGAAGATGGTACAGAACATAACTTGGGAATACCTGAAGATAACATCACATATCTACTAATATGTAGCCTTCACTTAATTATTGTTGAGAACTTAGAATGGTTAGGTCCCCGAGTTCAGATAACTTAGAAATTTTCTGACACAGCTCCCTATCGTTTAAATTGTGAGGCTGCTTAGTGTTCCAGTCTCTATCGTTACTAAATGGGATCCGAGGTTCAGTAGGATCACCATAATGTTGATGATGCATCTTGGGAAGGCGAGGTTGAGATTAGAGAGCGCTATCTTCATCCTTTTGTAGATTGATTGAGCCTTGACATATATACTTGATGATGTTTTCTCTTCCCGTGTCTATTCTGTGAATTTTAAGGCTGAAATTTTTATTAGGTGGGGAGAGTTGTAAGACCTGTATCCTATCTCGTACCGTTCCGTAGGCCTCCGCGGTCCTCTTGGTCGAATTTCGGTGACCCACGATCTGTTATCGGTAGTTGCACGTGACCTTGAGTTGCATCCTATCGATTTGAGTTGGCTCAGCCCAAGACTTGTATCATTGCGACCGCATTGTCACCGCAGTTCTGACGCTATATCTTGTGGACCGAGGCGATACCTGGGCTAGGAGATGTGAGCCCGCGTTCAGTTTGAGGAAAATACCGCACGTTGCAATTTCGAGAGAATCTCTACGAAACGTTACATCAATCTTATCAATCGAGTACACATCATGTTAAGTATAAGTAACCCCCCAAAGTCAACTCTCTCTCTCTCTTACACACCCTTACATGTCAAGTACACATCACTCACCTTTTCACTTATCACCAATCTCTCACCCATCACACCCCATCACTCACCCATCCCTCTCTCTCTTACAACCTCTCTCTCTCTCTCATTCTCCCAAGTAAACCCAAGCACCCTATGTCCATGGCTTCCATGGACAAGCTAGTGTGGCCCACCTTCCTACCTCCCATCTCCACCCTCTAAGCCTCATCTCAACCATTGAAATTGTCCCCTTGGAGCATGTAGATGACTTCTGGAGCTTTGATTTTTGATATATGTATTTTCCTTTCAGCATTGTATTCAAATGTTTATATTAGTGGATATGTGATGTTGATGTTGCCTTTGTGATTTGGGTAAACTTGTGGTTATGCTTATTACAAGTTAAATGTACACTGGAAAATCCCCCTTGTAGGATCCCAGGATCGAAATATAGCGTATGAATGCTGGGAGCCGAGAATGGGGTAATATGGAGGCTGTCGGCACTAGATTCAGCGATCGAGAATTTTGTGAGCCCGATTTCCAAGTTTGGGGTGTGACATTAGCCGTACTTGCGACATATCTAATTATGTGCTTGACAGCAATTAAATGAGATTCCTTAGGATTTGATTGATATCTAGCACAGATACTTATGTTGAATGCTATATCAGGACGACTTGTAGTTTAGTAAATTACCAATCATACTACAGTATAACCGAGGATCTATACTTTTACCTGTTTCATCCATTGAGAGCTTGAGAGTCATACTCATAAGAGCATCAAATTTCTTATCGTTTTCGAATCCAAATTTCTTAACTAGGTTTAAGGTGTACTTGGTTTGAGAAATGAAGATACCATCATCTAGTTGCTTAACCTGTGGCCCTAGAAAGTAGTTCAATTCTCCTACCATACTCATTTCGAATCTGGATTTCATTAGCTCTGCAAACTCAGTAAACATGTTAGTGTAAGTAGAATCATAGATAATATCATCCACGTATATCTGTACTATTAGTATGTGTTCATTATACTTTTTAATAAAAAAAGTCTTATCAACACTCCTCATAATAAAATTATGACTTAGTAAGAGCTTAGTCAATTTTCTATACAATGCCCTGGGAGCTTGTTTTAACCCATAAAGTGTCTTTTTAAGGCGATACACATGATTAGAGTGTTTAGGGTCCTCAAAACCCTTAGGTTGTTTAATATAAACCTCTTCATACAGATCACCATTTAAGAACGCTCCTTTAACATCCATTTGGTAAATTTTAAACTTTTTAAAGCATGCAATGGATATAAATAATTTGAGGGTTTCTAGACAACCTACTGGGGCAAAGGTTTCATCATAATCAACTCCTTCTATTTGAATGTACCCTTGTACAACCCGTACAGCCTTATTTCTAATTATGTTCCCTAACTTATCAGATTTATTTTTGAAGATTAACTTGGTACCAATTATATGTTTATTAGATGGTCTAGGGACCAAATACCACTCATCATTTCTAAAAAATTGATTCAGTTCATCTTGCATGGCAACTATCCAATTTTCATCAGTGAGTGCCTCTTTTTCGTTGGCCGGCTCAATTTGGGAAGTAAAACACACATAATTACATATGTTTTCTAATTGTCTTCGAGTACTCACACCAGTGAGAGGGTTGCCTAGAATTTGATCAATAGGATAGTCTTTGACTGATCATAGTTTAGTATTGATTTGACAAGACGAGGAATCAGATTTTTCAATTGTATTGACTTCATCATCTTCTGAACTAGTAGATGGTGTATTTAGGTGATCATCAATAACCATATTTATGGACTCCTGAATGACATTAGTTCTCTTATTGAGAACTTGATATGCTCGATTATGCAGAGCATACACTAGGAATATCCCTTCATCAATCTTAATGTCGAACTTCCCTAAATTTTTGCGGTCTCGCAAAATATAACACTTACTTCCAAAAACTCAAAAGTATTTAACTGTAGGTTTCTTGTTAAACCACAGTTCATAAGCCATTTAATCTTTTTATTTTCTAATGTAAACACAATTTGTTATATAGCATGCAGTGTTAACAGCTTCAACCCATGAATTTTTAATTAACTTCATTCTATTCAACATTACATTGGCCATCTCTTGTAGCACTCTGTTTTTCCTTTCAACAACCCCATTTTGTTGAGGTGTCTTATGAGCAGAAAACTCGTGCAATATTCCATAATCATTATAGAACTTCTCAAAATTGCTATTTTCGAACTCCGATCCATGATCACTTCGGATCTTAGCAACATTCATTTCTTTTCCAGTTTCAATACGTTTAAGTATTCTTTTAACTTCATCAAGAGTTTCAGATTTTTCTCTCATAAATGCTACCCATGTAAATCTGGTAAAATCATCCACAATTACCAAAAAATACTTTATACCACCTCTACTCTCCGTTCTAGTTGGTACTATAAGATCCATGTGGAGAAGTTTAAGAGGTTTAGATGTGGCAAAGGAGTTCACTTTTTTGTGACTACTCCTTGTTTTTTTCCCGATTTGATAAAAGCCACATATTTTATCCATTTTCTTTAATTTGGGTAGACCTCTAATAAGATTGCCTTTGCTCAATCTATATAAATTCTGGTAGATTACATGTCCAAGGTGTTTGTGTCATAATTCGGTTTCATTGGTTTAGACTATGTAACAAGATAATTTAGATGAGGTAGAATCACTTACGATATAACAATTCTCAGATGTTCTATGACCATTCAATATCACACAACCTTTCTCATTTGAGATCTCGCATCCTTGATTAGTAAATTTAACACTATGCTTATTATCACAGATTTGAGAAATAGTCAAAAGATTGTGCTTAAGACCTTCTACAAATAAAATATTTTTAAAAGGAGGAAGGTTAAAAAGTTGAATCATACCTTAGCCAATTATTTTGCAGTTGCTTCCATCACCAAATGTGACTGAGCCATTAGTCATTTCTTTGTAGTTGTTGAACAAATCTCTGTCACCTGTCATGTGTCTTGAGTAACCACTGCCTAGGTTCCACTTTGTTTGACTCAAAATGTTGAAGACGGTGTGGGCAACTAGACAAGTAACCTTAGGAACCCATTTCATTGTAGTTTTAAGTTTTAGAGCATTGTTAGTTTTCCTTCGCTTGTAATTATTAACTCTCACACTCGAGTTAGATTTGAGAAGCTCCTTGAGTAAGTCTACAATTTTCTCAACTAAAGGATTATAATTTTCTTTTCTAAAGTTGACATTATTAGCATTAACTTTAGGAGCTTGAAAAGTTTTAAAATTTTTAAAGTTGTTTTGATTTAAGCCCTTTCCTTTTAAGTTAGAGGATTCTCTTGTAACAAATGTAGGAGATATACTCTTATTTGTTAGAGGCATATGTTTATTAAAGCCTATACCTGATTTTTCAGAGGCATATGTTTATCATAGCCTAGACCCGATCTATCTCCACATTTTCTAGATGTGGTTAGTAACTTTTCAAGTTTATGGTCTCCCTAGGCATACCTCCACGTATCTTTTGAACTCAAGAGGGAAGAAACTTCAAGTTTTAGTTTCTCATTCTTTGATCTTAATTTTTCAAGTCTAGATGTTTTGAAATTTAAGTCACATTTTGCTTTTTCAAAACAATTAGAAATATGCGACTTTTCTAAAACAGAGTTTTCAAAATCCTCTTTTAATTTTAGAAATTTCTCTTTTTAAAGTTTTAGCTTGAAAACAATCTACAACTCTCTCTATATAGGGCATTATAGGCATTGTAAAGATCATCTTCATTTTCAGGGTCACTCCTTAGATTTTCATAATCAGATGTATCGCAACTATTTGTGGAAGTGACTCTGGCTAGAGTCATTAAAGCCTCGACTTCACTGGAAGATTTAGGTTCTGAATCATCTGCCTCAGAAGAAGCTTTAAAGCAAGACGATTCATCCCATGTGGCTAACATGCCCTTTCTCTTTGGCTTGTCCCTTTTTGGACACTTATTTGCCAAATGCCCATATTCATGGCAGTTGAAGCACTGACTATCTTTTAGAGATTTCCAGTTTTTAGATATACCCTTTTTCTTCTCAGAGGGTTTTTGAAAATCAACTCTCTTTTTACTTTTAAAAATCTTATAAAACATTTTAGCTAGTAAGGCCATATCATCCTCTGGGTTTTCACAATCAGAAATATCATTACTATCTTGAGAAATACATTTGGATGATTTAAGGGCTATAGACTTACCTTCTAGAGCTTTAAAATTCAACTCGTAAGTTTGAAGTGAACCAACAAGTTCCTCCACCCTCATATTATCAGTGTCTCTAAGTTCCTAAATGGCAGTCACCTTAGAATTGAATCTCTCAAGAAGTGATCGCAGTATTTTTGCACAAACTTTTCTTTTTGGGATGCTATCTCCAAGACCCCACATAGAGTTAACTATGTCATTTAGTTTCGTATAGAAGTCCATGAATGGTTCATTTTCTTCTATATGAATTTCCTCTAACCTAGTGGTGAGGATCCGAACTTTAGACTTTTTTACTATAGTTGTTCCCTCGTGTGTCATTTCATGGATGTCCCAAGCTTGTTTTGCAGTATCATAAGATATAATCATTTTGAACTCATCAGGTGATAGTGCACAAGTGATTGCATTTAAAGCTTTGGCATTAGTGCTGCTCTCATTTTTCTAAGGTGTGGTTCATAAATAATAAGGCAATACTTGCATGGACCTGGTTCCATTACTGCCTAGAACTTCAGTTATTGGTGGTTTCCATCTATTCACTATGGTTTGCCACACATTTTCATCAATAGATCTCAAAAAGATCCTCATCCTGGATTTCCAATAAGCATAGTTGGAGCCATCAAATAGTGGTGGCCTAGTGATAGAAAAGGCTATCGAAATTTGACATATTGAAAGCTCTAGATCGATTAGCTCAGGAAATAAATCTAATGGAATGAGCTATTAGGCTCTGATACCACTTGAAAAGGGTGAGCTCTTAGTCTTAGAGGGGAGTGAATAAGACTATGCCAAATAAAAATAAAATGCGAAATATAAAAAAGGATAGCTGAAATAAAAAAAATCTCAATTGCAATAGTATTGAGAGGTTGATACAAACGTTGTTCAAAGGACAACCTTACACCAAAAACCAAGGTTTATGGTAGGACAACCTGATTTCTTGAGCTTAATAAGGATCAAAAACTCAAACCAAAGCAAGAAGCAATAGAAAGAAATCTAACTATTACAATATTCATCACATGTACATGAAAATAAATACAAGCATTCACTACATCACATACATCATTATCATCATCCAAAACAACGAGAATTATAGTGGTTCGTGTTTGTACACCAACTGTTCTTAAATAGCCACACCTACTCCACTGCCAATATCCACACCCACGGGATATTGGCTTTCACTATAAAAGAAGGTTTTCCAAGATTTACCTTAAAACCTTTACAGTTGTGTTTTTCAATTGGGCTTACACAATAAAAAACTCTACGCTGAGATTTTCTAGCTGATCTCAGTCAAACCCAAAAATGAAGATTTTTCTGGCTAAATCTCACAAACCAAAAATACAAAAATTGTAAAATGCTTATTTGAAGATTCTTCTTCGATGTAGCCAGTAGAACCACTTCTTTAAAGATGAAGATGTTCAATGTTCAATCTCATAAATGAAAGGGTTCTAGGTTCTAAATGAATTTTAAATTAAATCCAACCTTGGGCTACTTTGATTCAGTTCTTTGGATCTCAAACGGGGTAAAACAGAACTCCATTTTATCAAATAAGATTGAATAGCAAGAGATCAAGAAGTTAAAAACCAAAAAGCTATATAAAAGAATCTTAATTATCGTATAATAGCTTCACAATAGTAGGGAGTTAGTTTTTAGAGCGATGACTTGAATTAGCTTGGAATGAAGGAAAAAAAATCTGAAAAAACACCTCTATTTATAGGCAAAAAAAATGGTTCCTTCAAATGGTCCTGAGAACAACTAAATTTCAAAAATTCTAGCGTGATCGAATAAAACCAACCCTCGACTGGTCAAGTGGACTGCTCGACTGGTCGAGTGGAGCTCAAAATGGTTGTTGGAGTTTGAGTCAAGCCCTGTTCGACTACTCGAGCACCGTTCCCACGACTGGTCGAGAAGGGTGCTCGACTGGTCGTGACCTTACTAGAAGAATTCAAAATTTGAAGTTATTTCCTGGGCTGGTCGACCCTGGATTGGTTGAGCCAGAGCCTGGACTAGTCGAACATAGGCTAAGACTAGTCGAACCAAAGCCTATAATAAGTATATTAACCCATATAGAATATGCAATATGAATGACCTACTCCTAAGGTCTTTCTAGGGTCATATATACTTGAAAGTTGAACATTGAACCATGTAACTTCAGTTGCTTCCAAATGATCTTGTACTTGAAGTTCTTGAAGCATGATCTTGTACACTTGAAATTCTTGAACTTAATCTTAAACATTTGAAGTTCTTAAACTTAATCTTGAACATGTAGTGCCTTTGAGTTAACATATGGACTTGAAGTAGCACATGAACTAGGTCTTGAACTTGCACTTGAGCTAGCACTTTGACTTGACCTTAAATTTGAAGCCATACTTGAACTTGAAACAATACTCCATGACTTGAATGTAGCACATCTTCACTTGAAGGTGAACTTTCCATCACTTTACAGGTGCATCAATCAAAGTGGTTTGTCACAACTAAATTTGACAACTAAGGGTGCTAAATTTACAATACAGCACTTACACAAGGGCCTATTAACCTTGAACACTCCGGAATGCACACACGGTAGGGCGCTATATCAGAAAGTTTTTAAGTTATTCGAACTCGGGGACCAAATCATTCTAAGTTCTCAACAATCATAAAGTCAAGGGTAGTTTTATCAGCAGATATGTGATGTTATCCTTAGGTATTCCCAAGCTATGCTCTAATACTGACTTTGTCATGCCCCAACCTCAAAAATCAGGCTCACAAAATTCACCGAATCTGATCCGACAGCCTCCGTAGTACCCCATTCTCGGCTCCCAGCACCCATGTGCCAGATTCCGATCCTAGGATCCTACAAGGAGGATTTTCAGTGTGATTTTTTGTAAAGAAGTATAACTACAAGAGTACCTAAATCATAAGAACAATATCATTACCACATATCCACTAATATAAACATTAGATTACAGTACTAAAAGGGAAATACATAAATAACATAATCTCCAAAGTGATCTGCCACAAGCTCTTGCCTCAATGCTGTTGTGACCTAACGTCACCTGCATGCAACGGTCATGCATAAGCTTACTAATAAGCTCAGAGGGTGGTGCGTGTGTGTACAATACATGTGCCAAGCACACAAATATTAAAGTAAGAGGAAATACTAGCAAGTCTATGAATACTATCAACCATAACAAGGCTATGTGATGCAGGACATAGTATGTTAAATGTCATATGCTGAGGACGCAATGCAATGTGCAGATCCTGACAAGTCCAAGAATACCATCAGCCTTCTCTAGGCCATGTAATGCAAAAATATAGCAATCCAAATGCCATATACAAGGGATGCAATGCAATATGCAATGCAAAAGAAATGACAAAGATGGAGTGTGTAGTGGGGATGATAGTACGTGGTGTCGCAAGCTGGGGGGTTCATCACAAGGGACTTCTATCCAAACTGGCCCATACCTGATTTGGATAGCTGGACACAATGTGGTAAACTCCTGAACTCAAGTTAGTTGTGTACCCAACCGAAATCATGGCCACTACGAAGGTACACAAAATGATTTAGTTACGCACCACCAGCCTGAGTGGATAGTGAATGAATGAATGAATGAGTCAAATGATGAGTATGCAACTCCTACTCATTAGGTCCACATATCAGTATTATAGGTCTCTTGGATATCACCGAGGTCTAGTACACTTTACACTGGCTGCCGCCTCCCTAGCCGCACAACTCAGTGAGTGGAAAAGAACTCATTACCTGCCTGGCCAGTAGTCTGACATACCTACCCGGCTCATTGATAGCGGACCCATTTGTGAGTTAGTCAAACTTACCATAGCTTATAGCCCCCTCACTCGGGCGAATAAGGCCACACCCCCTTCACAACCGACCACAACACAGTGGGAGATGCTGCCTACTAGTATTCGACACTCGGGACCTCATGTATCCACTCGGTCTAGACGTTCGAGCATCCCCGATACCAATGGGTTTAAGGACTTTCATCCAAGGACATCGAATGTGCCCAAGTGCTAGAACCAAACATTTCTAGTATCCCATCTGGGTATCCACGATATGCCTATGGAGGCCACAGCCGTGATGTCGATAGGGCGCAAAGTGATCATGTAACACAAAATGCTAGATGTGTGAGTGATACTATCCAGTCATGCATCAACCTACGTGTACCGCGCCATCATGTGAGGAAACTCCATCTCACAAGGAGTCCCCTAAATAACTCACCCAACGGCAATGTTATGATCAAACATTCCTTACAATAGGCATACAAATGATGCGTACGAACATGTATCATTATGTAGTACTAAGCATGTTCTCAGTGTGTCCTACTAAACTAAGTGCATTAACATGATTATCAGATATAGCAGGCAATGATCGGCCTTAACCGGTATGTCACTTACAAGAGTAGGGGCTGAATGATATGCACTACTAGACATATAGAAGTCTGTATGCAATGGTCCATGTTAGATTATCATAGCCTACTCAAGGTACTAGCATATTGTACCTCCTAAGGTGAGGTCCCTTGCAAGGACAGTGGATCTAACCCACGAATCGAGATAAGCTTCAAAGGTGGATATACCAAATCTGATATATCATATTCATCCATCTACAATAAGGGATGATGATGTACTAAACAACAGATGGCCTAGATGATACACTAATGTCAGGGATAGACCTCACACTCATCTCAACAAGGAGATGGTCAGTGTGGATGATATGTATATGTCACGAGGTCCTAGTAAATGGGGTACAAATGTAAGATACATCTCTCGTGGTGATTCAAGTGGGTATACAACAAGGTGAGTTCACAAGGTGAGCTAATAGGGTGAATAATTGGGCTTTCTCAATCTCTTACCATGAATAAACTGGGCTTCCTTATGGGGCCAAATACATACACAAAGTGGGCTTGGTAAAGTTCTTACATCTAGGACTATGTGTCCTTTTAAACGGATTGGGTAGCCCACTCAATACCTAAGTGGGCCTTGGGCATGGTTACTAAACTTGGACAAAACATGTATCTAAGTGTGGCACATTTCTATGGAAGGCCTGGTAAGAACATAATGTGGGCCCCAAGGTTTGGATAATTCCTACAAGGCATGGTGAAAAGCACCATCAGTAATGGGGGCCCAACGGTTTGGGTTAGCCTAATGGGTATTACTAACATGGGTGGGGACCTAACAGTTTGGGTTAGCTCACTAGGGTAAGGGTGGAAGTGGGCTTAGCAAGGGCCCTAGGATAGTCTACAGTGGTGGACATTTAACCACCATTGTCCTATGGTACGGTATATTTTAAATCGGAATCACGATGGGACCCTCGGCCTTCTAAATATTTAGAAAACAGATGGACAGAGTGTACGCATAACACACACATCATGGTGGGCCACACACATCACAATTGGGCTTAACACATACACGGGGCACATATACATCACAATGGGCCTCATACATAGGCCACATATAGATCATAATGGGCTCATACATGGGCCGCATATACATCACAATGGGCCTCATACATGGGCCGCGTATACATCACAATGGGCCCCATACATGGGCCGCATATACATCACAATGGGACTCATGCATAGGCTGCATATACATCATAATGGGCCTCATACACGGGCCACATATACATCACAATAGGCCTCATACATGGGCGCATATACGTCACAATGGGCCTCATGTACGGGTCGTATATACATCACAATGGGCCTCATACATAGGCCACATATACATCACAATGGGCCGCACATGTAGCAAGTGGGTCTCAAGAGATTTCAACGGTGGGTCGCACATGTGCAACAAATGGCCTGACACGTGGCAGGTGGACCCCTCTGAGTGAGCAGCGTGGATACAAAATATATACATCATTTGTGCCTCAAAGACCCATGCTGGACAATGGAGATGAAATACATACATCAGGTGAGATCCCACCGTCCAGATGCTAGACGGTGTGGATGAACGACATACATCTAGTGAGTCTCACCATCCCACATGCGGATGGTGAGGAAAAAACATATATATCAAGTGGGCCCCACATGCTGGATATCACTTACACCACTATTGGTTTCCACCATCTAGTCCGTTGGACGGTGGGGATATGACACATGCATCAAGGTGGTGTCCCACCGTCCTCTAGATGGATGATGAGGATATAAAATACATAAGTCAAGGTGGTCCCTGGATGGATGGTGTGTATACAACACATACTTCACGGTGGGTTTCCACCATCCAGTCATCTAAACAGTGTGGATAGAGCACATACGTCACACGTGGTCCAAAGATGGACGGTGTGTATACAACACATACCTCTAGGTAGGGCCCACCGTTGCTGGATGATGTGGATAAAACAGGTACGTCATGGTAGATCTAACTGTCCAAATGGACGATGAGGATAGAACACATATAGCACAGTGGGTCCCACTGTCCCAGGTGGACGGTCTGCACACCACACGTGCAACAATTCCCCACCATCTTAGGCCTAGACGGTGTGGATATAACACTTACATCATGTGGGACCCAATGTAACATCTTGAAAAAATTTGTACTAAGACCTGAGTACCACCTCAAGCAAAAAACCCTAAAGACCGTATACTGTGGAAATTAGACGAAAATTAATTAAGTGATAAACTAAATTAGTGGGTGGATTAGCTTGAACCGCTAACTATGTGAACTGCAAGACCCAAAACCATTAAAATCGCTAACTCAACATTACTTGAAAACCTATGAGAAATCTCAAAACCCAGTTACTCTTGAGAGCACATGGAAACTCCGTATCAAACCCGGGCCACACATCGAAAGTCCGATGACCGTGAAACTATAGGGTTATGACCTTCTTACTAGGCTTGACAACCATCACGAGAATCGAGCCCAAATAGTATCTAGGAACGCATAACTTCAGCCTTAAGCGAAGTGTATGAGAAACACGAATATCTTTAGAAAATGAACCCAAACTTAAGTGAATTGGACTGTTTGCTTGCGGGTGAAATTGAAGGCTTCAGACCGTCAGATTCTGACCTAGATACACCCATGGGTTAAGGAAATTTCGCTGCTCATATCCTTATACTTGTGGCCCTGATCGAGTGATGACGACTGTCTATCTGATATAGTTTCGTCACAGTCGATCTGCCTATCCAATCGTGTTGAAAATCCAGTCCTGGCTTAGATCCATTGTTAGGGAACTTACTCCATGACATAGATAGGTAATGGACCACTAGATGGGCCCCATTTATCCGAAACGCACCCTTTGGCTATAACTTAAGTATACCATAACCCTGGGGCCCTTGACATCACTTTTGGGCCTATTTAAAGACCTTAAACCACCCCTCTCTCATTCCATAAGAATTTCTCTAACCTTAGGAGAGTGAAGAGAGAAAAGAGGAGAAAAGAGTGAGATAGGGAGATTGTTGCTGGGATTCATTCCCACGACTCCATACACCGTTTCGCCTCCCCACCATCGCTACACGAGCCATTCCAACTTTGATTTGGGTAAGAAATCCAAAATCTAATAATGTTTTAAGAATCTGAATAAAGGAATCGACAAAATAGCTAACCTATTTCGTGATTCAGGTAACCATTGTTCTGTAGACGGGAGCATAGGAGACGAACCAAGTTCGTACGAGCAATCTGATGAAAGGTGGGGACTATAAATGTTTGGGTTATGGTTTTCAAGGCTTTCAATGTCAAAAATGATTTATGTCTGACTTGATTGCTGCCATATGATCTTAGTTATGATGTATTCAATAAATTATACATGTGTGTGAACTATGTGAATATATAATGCATTCCATGTGTTTATTGAAATGTTTGATTGAAATTGAAATTATGATTTGTGACTACTATGAATATTAATCTAGAATATTTGTTTGTTGTATGAATGACAACTCCTTTATGAAAGGATTTGCCATAATATATGCTATAACCAAATTATATATAGTAATGTGAAATCTAAGTGTTTGATAAAATGTCTGAATAAGGAAGTGTTTGTTGAATCACTTCAAATGAGGGTGTTGAGATAGGATTCTCAACTACCTTATCCATATCTATAATTTCCTTCATGTAACATAAATTGCTACTATGTGATTCATGGTTGAAATGCGTATGTATAGAAACACGTTTTATGTGTTTGATAAAATGGTCAGATGAAAATTTTGTTTAAATTGTTTGTTAAATGTTGTTATAAATAACATATGTGAGTACTTAATGCATTTGAGTATGATTGGGACTACTACGTAGTCCAGGCAATCGGTAATGGTTCTCATTTGAGTGGCCGAACTAGTTTCGCCACATTGGATACATTCTACGAATCCAAGCCATACGGTGATTGTCGAAAGTGGTTAGGCCACGTGAAGTGCTTATGCACTCTATGCCGACTACCTCAGCATGCACTCATGCCAATCGAACTTGTCAAATAACCCGATTAGCCTATTGTGCATTTACCATGTATGAACACCATTGCTTGAATCTAAGGTACCGCTTACCAATGTAAAACCCATCTCAACCATGGTACCACGATCCGCTAAGACTCACGAGCTAGGCATGGTGGTATGGGACACCATGGTCAAGCTGTCAAACTTTACTAGGGTGACAAGCCTCCCCATAGTGACCAGTGAGCAACCCAAACTCGTGAGCAGAATACGGTAGTATGGGACACTATTCGAGCTATCAGCCTACGCCAAGGTGACGAGCCTTCCCATAGTGACCTCGAGTATAAATTAGGCCTATGCTAAGGTGACGAGCCTCTCCGTAGTGACCTCGAGTGTAAACTCGTGAACTTACCTATCCACTACTTTCATCAGGGGTGATGCCCTATAACTTGCCTATCGTATGTGATTAACTAAGATTGACGACCGTAGATGAGTCTTTTATTTGGATTAATGATATAAAGGGAGGTACCTTAACTTTTCGAATCTACTATATGAACAAGCCTAATTAAGTACTTGGCTAACACGACCATGCATCGCATTGCATATGCTTTGGCGAGGAAGTGCACGTTTAGGGAGTTTGCCATGCGCGATTGTGAGATGAAGTCACTGAGGGAGTGCAGGCGAGGGCATGCATCATTACTGCATATCATTCTGCATTAACAAGAGTAATTAGGAAGTGATTGCTGTATTACTTTATCATTACTACTTGATTGAATTGATAACATGTTAACCTTTACCTTATAGTACCACTGAGTTAATCACTCACTCCCCTCTGGGACAATGTTTTAGAACACCAACCAGACTCTGATTTAGATGCAGGTTTCGACAAGGCTTACGCGACGGAGCTAGATTTCTTAGACGAGGAGGAGGAGTTCTCCTACGTTCAGCTCTCAGGCGGGTCTGTGTAGATATAGAGCTGTGTCACCGGGATTACAAGGTTATGGATTAGTTGAATATTTACACTTTGAGATTTTGTAAATATCGAAACAATACATGTATATATTCAGCCTGGTATCATACTCATACTCTGGAGGTTGAGAAACACTTACATACTTTATATACCTATCTTAGTCTTCCGCTCGCTTAATTTAATTATCTCTGGAGTATGATATGTTGTTTTAGTGTAATCTCACTCATGTTTAATGCACTAATATGGACAACATTTAAACATCATTATCTATGTTGCATAAGTGATGCGTTGGAACTTGGGAGTTGAGCTTTGCTCGACCCCCGATTTTTGAGGCGTTACACCCACGTGGTGGCCCACCGCAGTTTGATTTAAACTGATATCTATATTTTTCCTCCATCTAGGCCTATCTAAATGGACAGGTAGCAAGGTGGGCCTCACTAGCGGACAATGTGGATACATACATCATGGTAGGATCCACCAGGGTAGGCCACGTAGCCCTAGGATCCAAGCCCATATTTGTGTTTACTCTTCGGTCCGGGCCAGTCCAAAATGGACAGCAAAGTAGGCCCTAGTCATGGCTAGGAGGTGGGCCCCGGCTCGATAGCGGTGTGGTCCCCAAAATGTACATCATGAATAAAATACTTGTATCATGGCGGGCCACAAACAGGGAAGAGAGAGAGAGACATGCGATGGAGGGCTCTACCACTATGAGCCCTCCCTTAGAGATACAATACATACATCATCTTGGGTCTCAATACATGTGGGCCCACTAATATAAATCAATGGTGGAAATCCCTTTTCCCTTAAAAATGCAAGGTCTAGATGACCTTCTCACAATGGAAAAATAAACATCATGATGGGGTCCATGGGGATTGGCCCTATCATTGGATGAACATATGAATCATGGTGGGCCATTGTAACACCCCGCTCTTTTCGGTACTTGGGTGTTACCATAAAGATCTAGGTTAGCTTGCACGTGTGTGGAGACACAAGTGACTCACCTTATGCATCACACCTAGTGGCCCACAAATCTACTCATTTAACTGACTAGTACAATCTTCATCCCTATATCTAGTCACCTGACCGTTGGGAATGAGATTCACCTATAAATTGAGCTTTCCATTAGATTGATCCTTAAGATGGGCCATCACATAATTTCAAAACTTATTTCAAGATATTAATCTCTCAGATGGTTGAACATCAGTAGCCATTCAGACATACCATACAACTGCATTAAGACTCCCTAATTGGCCATTGGATTGTAAAATCGACTGTAAGATTGTGTCTAGAATCGGATACATGGCCACGAGGACATGATTAAATCCATTGATGACTCTACTCAGAGGCAAGTCACACAAGATAATAATAATAATAATAATAATAAACAATAAATAAATACAATATCCATGTATGCACATATAAAGGTAATATAATAATAATTATTATGTAAAATCATGAGACAAATAGTCCTAATAACCTATGGAGTGGGAACCACAACAAGACTAAAAATGCATGCATATGTGGGGAAAATAATGATAATAATAAATAATAATGATAATAGTAATAATGATAATAATGATAATAATAATAATAATAATAATAATGATAATAATAATAGTAATAATAATAATAATAAATAGTAATGGTAATAATAAATAATATTTAGTGTAAGTAGTGTATCATGATACTTACTATTACAAAGGCACAACGGGTCATATATTCATAATCTAACCATTGATTTCTAGCGAAAATGGCCCCTTGGACCTTTCCAACTGTTAACGTTCAATTTTAGGGTGATCCGACCGTCGGGTTGATGTAATCAACACCTAAAGACCTTAATTCGATTAGTGTGGCCCACCTAAGCCTCCGGTCTGCCTCATCCTTGACTTAATGTCCTAATAAGACCCATATAACTCGACGAACGGCTCGGATCTGTCAAGATCTGCCCTGTAGGCACCACTTATTGGGGGTGTGTGCGCACCGTGGGAGGTGTACTCAGCGTGCACTGGGGCAAAGGACCCCGTCAACTGGCATTGACCCGCAATCCCTTTAAGAAGGAAAAAATTCTCTCCCTTTGGCTTTTAACAGAGGATGGACGGACATCCGTTTTGGTTATAAATGGCCCACCTACACTGACCATCTGGATGATCCAACCCGTCCATCTGACTGAGGCGGTGCGCTCTACCAAAACCCAACCATGGTATCAGGTTTTTCTGTACGTGTGGACACACAATTCTTGACATAAGTAGATCCTACAAACACATCTTTTCCAAAAATGGAAACTGCTCTCATGCCAATAGGGCGATCCGCCTGAGTTGCCCTTCCTCCATCCAGACCGTCCATTCTAAAGAGATCCTAGCCGTCCTAGCTAGGTCTTTAGAAAAGGAAAGTGGCTGAGAGAGGGAACTAACTGTTTCCTTCTCCATCTAAAAGCACCACCCAAAACCCTTCTAACCTTCGATTTCTCTCCTACATGAGTTCCTTGGAGCTAGCCCATACTGCCAATGGAGGACGGATTGAAGAGAAACACCGTTGTTTGGAAACCGCCATTAACAGTAGAGCTTCTTCCTCATTCGGGATGCACTAAATTGAGTTGATTCAGGTCGAATCCGGTGGTCTAGTGAGTCCGCTGGACCTGTAGCAGACGAAAGAAAAGAAGAAAGGAAAATGAAAGAAAGAAGAAAGAATCAGAGAGAGGGAAAGCGTTAGCCAGCTACGACAGCAGCTCAAACCTATCCGAATCTGGGTCGAGTTCGGGTCCTTGATGGTTGTGGAATGAGGCTCAGAAAGGGAAGAATAGAAGTAAAAAGAAAGAGAAGAGAGAAAGAAAAGACAGAAAAGAGAGGAAGAAGGAGGTGAGGGAGAGTGAGGTTGTTACCGTTTAGGCCCTGAGTCAACTCGATTCAAACTCAAACTGAGTTGGGTTGAGTCTAGGCTGAGTCCAATAGAGTCCCGGGTGGCTAGACGTCCCTGTTAGTAGGTCCTAGTAGTTGTGAAAGAAGAAAGGAAAGGGAAGTAGAGAGAGAGAGAGAGAGAGAATGAGAGGAAGTGGAAGGAGAGGGAGATCGGGTTGACGGCTGAGTTGACTCGGCTGGAACTGAGTCTAGTCTATTTGTGTTGAGTTGGTCTGTCCAGGCTTATTATAGGACATTCCAGCAAAGTAGAAAGAAGAGAGAAAGAAAAGGA
Organism: Magnolia sinica; assembly: GCF_029962835.1. Lineage (NCBI taxonomy): Eukaryota > Viridiplantae > Streptophyta > Magnoliopsida > Magnoliales > Magnoliaceae > Magnolia > Magnolia sinica. Next base: position 58,867,375 of record NC_080576.1, read on the forward strand.
GGAGAAGAGGAAAAGAAAGAGAGAAGGAGAGGTGTTGGTGGAGGTGTTAAGTCGAGCTAACTCGGGTGTCGATCTGAGTTAATTCAACTCGAACCAACTAGCTCATGGGTCGAACAGACTCGACACAAGTAAGTAAATGTTTTCCTTCTAGGCTACACTTATCTCGTTGTATTCATATCAATGTTACCATTTCTATCATTAATAGGATCGCTAATAGTAGAAATGCATAGCCATTAGTAAATGACCTATAATTATCATAGACAAGAAAATAAAATAATATCGTCATTAAATATTAGTGTATTGTTTTGTCATTCTTAAATATTATCATGATAGTAGGTCATAATATCATTTATCATTATAATGATTACTACTAACATGTTACACTAATATTTGTTACTATAAATGAAACCATCATTAATGATATTTGCATGGTATCTATCATTTGAAAATATTACCTTTAATAATACCATTTTATCTCAATTTAATACTAATTATTACCATGATGAGATAATATTAATTATACCATTAATGTTAATACTTATGCTATAGGTATGAAATTAACATGGTAACTAGTTTTACACCAACTAACATTCAAATCCTAAAATCTAACCTAGACCTAAACTCGAGGATGAAATCCTAGACCTAAGTGGTCTAAACTCTAGGTCAATACCCTAACCATGGATAGTGTGTTAGTATTAACTGACAATTACTACTTATTATCACTTCCAATGTTATTATAAATTAATTATAGAATTAGGTTTCAACTCCTAAACAAATTCTAAAACTAAACTCTAGGATGAAAACCCTAATTCTAAATTAAAACCCTAAGATAGATAACTCAAACCCTATACTGTGATCTTAAACCTAGGTAGTGTACAGAACTTGGATCTAATTGTACAAGTTCATAATTTGTGGTAGGATACAATTCTAAGGGCATAAGCACTTAGCGACACTAGAAGGCGATTCAAAGTACAAGATGATGATTTCTTCCCCGTGAGCTTTCCATTTTTCCATTAGCTTAAGTTATAGCTTTATTCTAATTTATAAATGATATATCCATTCTATAACCACATGTGTTAATTGTTGGAATTGAGTTGCTACATCACATGCTTAATGTTTATCCTGTATATTTAATTCATGCTATTGGATTACTTGTGGATTGCTTCTGGGATTTAAACTGGTACATTAGTATGAAACCCTCACTTATAAATGTACACCCATACTTGCGATGTAACTTGATTGACGGTGGTTGCAGTGGACCTTCAATCTAGTGTTTATTGAGTGGTGGTCTAGATGGATCATTGATGTGGGTCTACCATACAGGGTTGTTGTGTCTAAGTGGTTTTCAAGGATGGACTTTTATCACATGGTTTTAATACTTGCCCTATGTGGCTTATTTTGATATTTTCCCTATGTAGCTTGTTTTGATATTGGCCCTACGTGGCTTTGTTTTGGTATATTCCCTATATGGGTTTAATGTTTTATACTGTACAACCATACGATGGTAAGCCCCATATACTGTAATATGATTGGTCACTAGTCGACGAATTTCTATTAAATATCCTAAGGTCGTAGTCTCATGAGCCGAGAATGGTGGTATGGGACCTATGCCTGAGTTGTCAGCCTACCTTGTTTACAAGCCCCTGTAGTGACCTTGAGTGTAATTGAATTGGTTGATTGTAACTAGACTAATAATGGCTTGGCTAATCATGCATACATGGCATAAACCAGCATCTGTTGCTATCGTACGTGATGTACGTATTTGTCCGACTGGATGATTTTCCCAGGTTGATGATTGCATGGGTGACGAGCCCACTGTCCGCATGGATGAGCATCCCTAGGGTGATCATTGCATTCATGCATCCATGCATCTAATAAGACCTGCATCATGTATTATTTTCTATGCCTTGTTTTATAACTATGCTTACCTAATGCGACGGTGTGAAATCTTAAGGAAAATTCACACTGAGTTGGTCACTCATCCATCAATTATATAACTGTACTAGTAGCACAAATGGCCCAGATGATGTACATGTTCGGACTTGATGAGGAACAGTGTATAGGTGCCATGGATGCATGGCTGTTTTGCTAAGAGGAGTTGTGTGGTCTTGCAGCTTACATTTATATACTTCTACTATTTCTCATGTATGTATATCTTATAATTGTAAATGTTGAGACATTGGCTTATATAAATCATTATGGGTAGCTTCTTATATATCTAAATGATAATGCAACTTTCCTTTATGTTTGATTTGTCCATACTACACTAACTGCTAACTTTGAATGAATAAACTCTGATGAAAAAAAAATATATATGTGGACTTTGGCTCTTTATAGGTCAAGACTCGGGTTTTTGGGAAACAAGTCGTATACTTGGGTCCTGAAAAGTCGGGGCGTTACAGTTGGTATCAGAGCATAGTTTGGATAAACTAGGCCTTGGGAAATGACCTTATACAAACTTTAAATGTCTCAAGTTAGGATGTTTGGAATTAGATATTGAACTTATGTAAATTTCCCTTAGACTCAGGAGAATGATTGAGAATGTAGAATCCCTTAATGGTAGGGGATATTGAGAATATTGAGACCTAAAATTTTAAGCCCCTAGAAATTTGTTTGAATGATCATAGGACGTAGAAATCTGAACTTATGTCCCCTTAGAAATTTATTAGAACAACTATTTGAACTTATGTGCAATTCCCTTGTAGCTGGGAGAAATTTGAGAAACATGGAGACTTCAACTTTAGGCTCCCTTGAAATTTTTTGTTAGACCTTTGGACTTCAGCTTATGTAGAAATCCCTTAGAATAAGAAGGAAATGATGATATAGAAGCTTAAATGTAGGCTCCCTGGGAAATTGTTGGGAAAATTTTAGAACTTAGAAATGATCTTAGGTTCCCTTAAAAATTCTGGGCTTGGTCCTTCGAACTTAGAAGTGAAAACGTTGGTCCTCATGTAAATCATCAAAACTGCCATTTAAATGTAGAAACAAAACTTAAACCCCCACTCCAACTATCAGATAATTGATTAAACTTAGAAACTAAACTTAGGAATTGTGGAAGTACAAATGCCCACTATGATGTATAAAAAGGACTAAACCACAACATTTTTATACTTGACTTCTAAACAAAAAAATTCCTAGAAATTCAGAAAATGAATTTTACCAAGCTTTCATAGTTAAGAATAATGTTATCATCAAATAGATTGAACTTAGACATTCTAAGAAATTCTTTACCCATTATACCATATACTAGATTAAATTTAAGTGTTCCCTACACTTAAGAAAACTTATTAGAAGTTATAACTTGAATTCCCTGATACATATCATTAATTGCAAAATGATAATTTTCATAAATTTTAACATTTAGGGTCAACTAAATGTGAAGTTATAGAATTTTGGGTAAAATTTTAATCTTAACTAGGCATGCGGAACTAGATTCAAGACGTCAAATAAAACTTAGCAAATTTAAACTTAGGTTTCGTACAGAATTCCTGGAAGTGAAACTTCTAAGTACTGCTTATATAGACAAAGTGCACAATGAAAGCGTAAAGGGCCACCTAGACTTGTCCTTTATGAGAATACAAGATTACATGACAATCAGGGGTTCACAATAATCGGGATCACAAGTTGATGGAACCATATTTAAACGAAGTTTACATGGTTTGACTTGAATTCTAAGTCCTAGCAAATCTCAATGACTCCAATGCTCTGATGAAGTAAAGGATCGAGATTTAACAGGATTATGAATGGATACCAAAATCCTCTGTCCTACGTAGACAGATGATCGATGTATCGGGCTCAAACCTACTATGACCATCTATTCGTGTTAGCCTGAACACTGAAATTTTGAAATCTTTAAGGGGGGTAGGTTGCAATGACTCTTGTTCTAGTGGTGAGTTATGACCGCTTATACAAATAACCTTAATGCAAAAAACCAACAAATGCATACGGACACCGTAAGATAGATTATGCTAAATTTTGGGGGCGAAATTCTCTTTAAGGGGGGTAGTCTGTAACACCCCGTACTTTTCAGTACTCGGGTATTACCATAAAGATCTAGGTTAGCTCGCACATGTGTGGAGACACACGTGGCTCACCTTATGCATCACACCTAGTGGCCCACAAATCTTCTCATCTGACCAACTAGTATGATCTTCATCCCTATACCAGGTCACCTAACCGTTGGGAGTGAGATTCACCTATAAATCAAGCTTTCCATTAGATTGATCCTTAAGATGGGCCATCACGTAATTACAGAACTTATTTCAGGATATTAATCTCTTAGATGGTTGAAGATTTAGTAGCCATTCAAGACGTACCATACAACTACATTAAGACTCCTAAGATAAACTGTAGATCGATCACAACGTTTCATTGATCAATCTAACGACCGATTCCCTAATTGGCCATTGGATTGCAAAATCGACTGTAAGATTGCCTCTAGAATTGGATACATGGCCCACTAGGACGTGATTAAATCCATTGATGACTCCACTCAGAGGCAAGTCACACAAGACAATAATAATATTAATAAATAATAAATAAATGCAATATCCATGTATGCACATATAAAGGTAATATAATAATAATAATAATGTAAAATCATAAGACAAATAGTCCTAATAACCTATGGAGTGGGAACCACAGCATGACTAAAAATGCATGCATTTGTGGGGAAAATAATGATAATAATAAATAATAATGATGATAATAATAATAATGATAATAATAATAGTAATAATAATAATAATAATAATAATAGTAATGGTAATAATAAATAATATTTAGTGTAAGTAGTTTAGCATGATACTTACTGTTACAAAGGCACAACGGGTCATATATTCATAATCAAACCATTGATTTCTAGCTAAAATGTCCCCTTGGACCTTTCCAACCATTGATGTTCAATTTTAGGGTGATCCGACTATCGGGTCGACGTAATCGACACCTAAAGACCTTGATTTGATTGGTATGGCCCACCTAAGCCCCGAGTCTGCCTCATCCTTGACTTAATGTCCTAATAGGACTCATAGAACTCGACAAACGGTTCGAATCTATTAAGATCTGCCCTGTGGGCCCCACTTAATGGGGTGTGTGCACCATGGGAGGTGTAAACGGCGTGCATTGGGCCAAAGGACCCGGCAACTGGCATTGACCCGCTGGAAAGGAAAATATTCTCTCTCACTTTGGTTTTAATAGAGGACGGATGGACATCCGTTTCGATGAGAAATGGTCCACCTACACTGACCATCTGGACGATCCAAACTGTCCATCTGACTGAGGCAGTGGGCTCTCTCAAAACCAAACCGTGGTATCTGGTTTTCCTGTACTTGTGGGCACACAATTCTTGACGTAAGTAAGGCCTACAAACACACGCCAGCAGGGCGATCCACGTGAGTCGCCCCTCCTCCGTCCATACCGTTCATTCTAAAGAGATCCTAACCGTCGAAGCTAGGTCTTTAGAACAGGAAAGTGGCTGAGAGAGGGAACCAGCCGTTTCCTTCTCCATCCACAAGCACCGCCCAAAACCCTTCCAACCTTCGATTTCTCTCCTTCACGAGTTCCTTGGAGCTAGCCCAGACTGTCCATGGAGGACAGATTGAAGAGAAACACCGTCGTTTGGAAATCACCATTAACGGCGGAGCTTCTTCCTCATTCGAGTTGCACCAAATCGAGTCAATTCGAGTCGAATCTGGTGGTCCAGTGATTCCATTGGACCTGCAATAGATGAAAGAAAAGAAGAATGGAAAAAAGAAAGAAAGAAGAAAGAATCAGAGAGAGGGAGAGCGTCAGCCAACTACGGCAATAGCTCTAACCGATCCGAATCTGGGCCAAGTCCGGGTCCTTGATGGTCGCAGAATGAGGATCGGAAAGGGAAGAAGAGAAGCAGAAAGAAAGAGAAGAGAGAAAGGAAAGATAGAGAAAAGAGAGGGAGAGGGAGAGTGAGGTTGTTACCATATAGGCCTCGAGTCAACTCGGTTCAATCTCAAACTGAGTTGGGTTAAGTCCAAGCTGAGTCCAATAGAGTCCAAGGTGGTTGGACGTCTCTGTTAGTAGGTCTTAGTAGTTGTGAAAGAAGAAAGGGAAGGGAAGTAAAGAGAGAGAGAAGGAGAGGGAGATAGGGTTGGTGTCTGAGTTGACTCGACTGGAATCGAGTCCAGTCGATTTTTGTTGAGTTGGCCTGTCTAGGATCATTGTTGGACATTCCAGCAAGGTAGAAAGAAGAGAGAAAGAAAAGGAGGAGAAGAGGAAAAGAAAGAGAGAAAGAGAGGTGTTGGTGGAGGTGTTGAGCCGAGCCAACTCGAGTGTCGAACTGAGTTGATTCAACTCGACCCAACTAGCTAATGGGTCGAACCGAGTCAACACAACTAAGTAAATGTTTTCCTTCTAAGCTATACTTATCTCGTTGTATTCATATCAATGTTACCATTTCTATCATTATTAGGATCGCTAATAGTAGAAATGCATAGCCATTAGTCTATAATTATCATAGACAATAAAATAATATCATCATTAAATACTAGTGTATTGTTTTGTCGTTCTTAAATATTATCATGATAGTAGGTCATAATATCATTTATCATTATAATGATTACTACTAATGTGTTACACTAATATTAGTTACTATAAATGAAACCATCATTAATGATATTTGCATGGTATCCATCACTTGAAAATATTACCTTTAATAATACTATTTTATCTCAATTGTAATACTAATTATTACCATGATGAGCTAATATTAATTATACCATTAATGTTAATACTTATGCTATGGGTATTAAATTAACATGGCAACTAGTTTTACACCAACTAACATTCAAATCCTAAAATCTAACCTAGACCTAAACTTGAAGATGAAATCGTAGACCTGAGTGGTCTAAACTCTAGGTCAATACCCTAACCATGGATAGTGTGTTAGTAATAACTGACAATTACTACTTATTTTCACTTCTAATGTTATTATAAATTAATTATATGAATTAGGTTTCAACTCCTAAGTAAAAGCCTAAAACTAAACTTTAGGACAAAAACCCTAATTCTACATTAAAACCCTAAGATAGACAACTCAAACCCTAGGTTGTTATCTTAAACCTAGGTAGCGTGGAGAACTTGGATCTAATTGTACAAGTTCATAATTTATGTTAGGATACAATTCTAAGGGCATAAGCACCTAGCGACACTAGAAGGCGATTCAAAGTATAAGGTGATGATTTCTTCCCCTTGAGCTTTCCATTTTCCTATTAGCTTAAGTTATAGTTTTATTCTAATTTATAAATGATATATCCATTCTATAATCATATGTGTTAATTGTTGGAACTAAGTTGCTACATCAGATGCTTAATGTTTATCCTGTATATTTAATTCATGTTATTGGATTGCTTGTGGATTGCTTCTGGGATTTAAACTAGTATATTAGTGGGAAACCCTCACTTATAAATGCACACCCATACTTGAGGTGTAACTCGATTGACGGTGATTGCAATGGACCTTCGATCTAGTGGTTATTGAGTGGTAGTATAGATGATCATTGTTGTTGGCCTACCATCCAGGGTTGTTGTGTCTAAGTGGTTTTCAAGGATGGTCTTTTATTTCATGGTTTTAATACTCGCCCTATATGTCTTATTTTGATATTTGCCTTAAGTGGCTTATTTTGATATTATCCCTACGTGGCTTTATTTTAGTATTTTTTCTATATGGGTTTGATGTTTTATACTATGCAATCATGCAATGGTAAGCCCCGTATACTATAATATGATTGGCCACTAATCGACGAATTTTCATTAAACATCCTAAGGTAGTGGTCTCATGAGCTGGGGATAGTGGTATGGGACCTATGCCCGAGCTGTCGGCCTATGCTGGTGACAAGCCCCCATAGTGACCTTGAGCGTAATAAAATTGGTTGATTGTAACTAGACTAATAATGACTTGGCTAATCATGCATACATGGCACAGACCAACATCTATTGCTATCATACATGATGTACGTATTTGTCTGACTGGATGATTTTCCTAGGTCAATGATTGCATGGTTGATGAGCCCACTGTCCGCATAGATGAGCATCCCTAGGGCGATGATTGCATTCATGCATCTATACATCTAATAAGACCTGCATCATGTATTGTTTTCTATGCCTTGTTTTATAAATATGCTTACTTAATGCGGTAATGTGAAATCTTGAGGGGAATTCTCACTATGTTGACCACTTATCCATCAATTATATAACCGTACAGGTAGCATAGATGGCCCATATGATGTATATGTTCAGACTTGATGAGGAACAATACAACGGGTGTCGTGGATGCACGACTGTATTGCTAAGAGGAGTTGTGCGGTCTTGCAGCTTACATTTATATACTTCTACTATTTCTCATATGTGTATATCTTATAATTGTAAATGTTGAGACATTGGCTTGTATAAGTCATTATGGGCAGCTTCTCGAGTATCTAAATGATAATGCAACTTTCCTTTACGTTTGATTTATCCATACTATGCTAACTACTAACTCTAAATGAATAAATTCTGATGAAAAAAATATATGTGGACTTTGACTCTTTATAGGTTAACACTCAGGTTTTTAGGAAACGGGTCGTATACTTGGGTCCTGAAAAGTCAGAGCGTTACAGCCATCGGCCACACCTAGTGTCCAGAGTGAGATCCATCTGTCACCCCCCAAACTCGAAAAATGGGCTTACAAAATTTTTGATCGACGAATCCGGCGCCGACAGTCTCTGTTATACCCCATTCTTGGCTCCCGGCACTCATGTGCCAGATTCTAATCTTGGGATCCTACAAGGATGATTTTTAGTGTGATTTTTTTTTTTTTGTAATGGAGCATAACCACAAGCATAACCAAGTCACAAAACAACATCACCACATATCCACTAATGTAAACATTTAAATACAATGCTAAAAGGGAAATACCTATGTATCAAAATCAAAGCTCTAGAAGTCCGTTGCACGCTTCAAGTTCAACACTACTGCGACCTAACGCCACCTGCACGCATCTATCATGCATAAGCTTATAGAAAGCCTAGAGGGTGGTGAAAGTGTGTGTAAGGTAAGTGCCAAGTATATAATAAAGCCCATAAATCATACATCATCAGAATAAGGAGAAATACTGACAAGATCATGAATCATAAGATATCAGAGCAAGCGGAAATATACTGGTAAGTGCATGAGTGCTATTAGCCGTACTGAGGTGATGCGATGCAAGGCATGAATGCTAATGGCCATATCAAGGCTATGTAATGCAAAACATAATAAAACAATAACAAATACTGAGGATGCAATGCAATATGCAAATCCTGACGAGTCACGAATACTATCAACCTCATCTAGGCCATACATCAAACCTGCGCATATCACGCGATCAGGTGGGGATAACTCTATCTCATAAGAAGTCTTATAAGCATCTCAGCCCAATGGCATCTACTTTAATCAATCATTCATCACAACATGCATACGAATGATGGGGGTCCACAGAAGGACGGCGGATCTAGTCCAAATATCAAGATAAGCTCACTGATTTAAAATGCGTCATTATAGTTAAGGAAAGAATCCAACTTATAGCCACCACAACATCGGACGATGTAACCGATGTGAGACAAAGTTCTGCCTTCACTATGTGCACAGTAGCTTGCCAGCACAGTAGCCTGCCAATCACTGGTAGTTCGCCCAGGCTCCTCAGGCCCCACCCATATCGGTGTCCGCCCACATGTGATCACAGTTATGAAGCGTCACAATATCCCCCGCCGAGGGCAGATCCGAGTCTAAGTACAATAAGTGAGCTTCCTTACCCTCCCTATTGCACAATAAACTGGACTTTCCTATAGGCCCAATATATACACAAGGTGGCTCCAAGGTGTAGGTATCATGATGCAATGTTGTCACATACTCATAATCAGTATCGATAACCGGCACTGATAATCGGTCTCAACAATCGGCCTCGATAATTGGCCTTGTTAATCGGAATCAGACTTGATAATCGGAATCGGCCTAAAGGAAGGTCACAATGTGGACATTTAACCATCATCGCCCATCAATGTGGACATTTAACCATCACTACTCCGAAGGCACGGCCTGCCATAAACATCATTATATGAATTATGGTGGAATCACACATTGCAATGGACCTTATATACATCCCGTTAGGCCTTAACCCATGGGCCTTAAACATATCAAAGGGGCCTCATACATATTAAGCTGGCCTCAACAATGGGCCTCATACATCTCATCCAGGTGGGCGTCAACAACGAGCCTCATATATCACATCAAGCCTAATCAAATAGGCCAATATAATGGGTCGAATCGACTGGGCCAAGTCGAATGGGCGGAGTTAAATGGGCCAAGTCGAATGGGCCAAGCACAATTCATCTATTTTTAGAGATCCATATAGAATATTATATAAAACTGAACTATATCAAAAGATCAACTGGACTATATTATATTTAACCGTAGTGATAATGATTTTCCACAGTTAAATTCCAGTGGGCCCCATCATAGGGTTTATTTCCCATCCAACATATTCATAAGGTCACCAAAGACCTGGACTTAGAGGAAAAACAAATATCATATTGGTCCAAACTTGGTAGCCCAAGGGATTTAATGGTGGACGTTCAAACCCACTGTTTTCTACAATGTGGTCCACTTGATCCTAGATCTGTCTTATTTTTTAGCCTCAAGCCTTAAGACGAGCTTGCCAAAGGATTAAACGGTTTGGATGCGACACATGCATTATGGTAGGTTCCATAGGGATGGACAGTATAGATAAATCACCTACCTCATGGTGGGGTCCACATGTGTGGCCCACCAGATGGAAGGACGGTTGGATACAACATATACATCACAGCAAGGCCCACCGTCTAGATACCTAGATGGTGGAATAAACGCATATATCATGGTACGGCCCACCATCCAGCCATCTGGATGGTGCTGACCAAACATATACTTCAAGGTGCGGTCCCACGTGGGGCCCACCATAATGTTTATTTTCCACCCACTCTATTGAGAAGGTCACACAGACCCGGATGAAGAGGAAAGACAAATTTCATAATAATCCAAAGCTTCTAGAATCCAAAAGGATTTCAATGGTAGATGTTTCATCCTCACTGTTTCTTGTGACGTGGGCCACTTGAGTTCCTCATACAGCTGATTTTTGGGGTGGCCCACTACCCTAAGGGGGCCTACTAAATGCACGACATGGATGTTCAACACACATCATGGTGGGGCCCATGGCTGGGACCCACATCCCTGCCCATCAGTCCACAGTGTAGCAGGACGCTGTTGCGCGTCCTCTGGATGTCAACAACAGCACTTGTTGCTTTATTTTTTTAATTTTTCTTTTTACTATGGTTTTTCATATGTGGGGCCCGCATCAGTAGAATCCACCCCATCCACTAGCTCCTATAGCTCAAGATAAGCCAAACAAGCCCAATATTTGGCATGTTTCGGTGTGTAGAAAGATCAGAGTTAATTTTAACGGTGAAAACCACTGTTTTCTATGCTATGGCCTGCCAGATAATCAGATTGGCCTCATTTTTCAGCTCAACGCTTAAAATGCGTAGGGGAATGGGATGGATGGTGTGTATTAGATCAATGCATCAAGGTGGGGCCTGCATGAGCAGCCCACCCCAAAAGCTTAAATATATTCTTTTTTTTATTACTATTAATAGACCTCACTGTCGGTTCACATTTCACTAGACCACGTCTAGCGTTCAGGGATGCTGGTCATGTGAATGTCCATCAAGGTGGGTCCCACATGGACATGGCCCACTTGATCAATCTGATATTTTTATTTTTCCCATCTCCATTAAGGTAGGGCCCACATGGTTTGGACGACCATGGGGTCCATTTGATGGACGGTTTGGACACCACATACACTCATTAAATGGGCCACAAAATTAAGGAAGGAGAGAGAGAGAGAGAGATGTGATGATGGAGGGACCCCGACACTATGGGCCCTCCATTCCATGCATTTTAATCATACATCAAGTGGGTCCCAATACATATGAGCCCACCAAATCAAATCAACGGTGGAGATTCCTCCTCCACGAAAATGAAAGGTCTAGATGACCTCTATTCATGTAAAGAAAATAAACATATGATGGGGTCCATGGAGAATGGCCCCATTATGGAATGATTATGAGAATCAAGGTGGGCCATCAACCATATCTAGGGTTCAAAGTGAGATCCATACCATCAATTAGTAGGCCTCACTTAGCCCATCATCAAAAGAATGAAATCTAAGCCTATAGAAGCACCCACCGTTCAATCTTCTTGGTTCGATGGAACACCAAGCTCCTTCTGTCCATCTTTGATGGAAGATCTTGAGAAATGAAGGGTTAGGATGATGGATCTTATGATAGAAAGTGGGCCACACACAAAACTTTCTTCTCTTGGAAGTGCTTGGACATCCACCACTTCTTTTGCTTGGAATTTGTGAAGAGAAAGCGAGATAGATGGTAGTTGTAAGGGAGAGGTGATGGATGTGAAGTGATAGTTGTACTTAACATGTATGGGTATGTAAGAGAGGGAGAGGGAGAGAGTTGACTTTAGGGTTGCTCTTGTACTTGACATGAGGTGATTGATTGATGGGGCATGTTGAGATTCTCTTGAGATTGCAAATGCATGACATTTCTTCGAGATAAACACGTGCCCACATTTCCTGGCCAGGGTATTAGATTGGTGTGCAAGACGCGGTGTTGGAATCGCGACAACGGTGTGGTCGCAATGATACAAGTCTCAGATTAAGTTGACTCAGATCTACGTGATACAACTTAGGGTCACGCGTAAACATCGATTATAGGTCGCAAGTTGCCGAAATTCGACAGGAAGGATCGCGGGAGTCTATGAAACAGTATGGACTAGGATACGGGCCATACATATACCATCGATTAGTAGGCCCCACTTGGCCTATTATAAAAAATACAATTTAATCTTGCAAAACACCCACCTATGGTCCTCTTCTTTAGCTCCTTGGAATCCTTGGCTCCTAAGCTCACTTTTTTTATGGAGGATGATAAAGATGTAAGGGTTTGATGGCAAGATTTGGTGGTAGAAAAGTGGGCCTTGATCTTAGGTTCTTTCTCTCCTTAGAATTTCTCTCTTGGTTGCTTGGGATTTGGGTAGAGAAATGGGATGGGATGGGGTGAAGGATGGGAGAGAGGGATGGTGTTTTGTAAGAAGGATGAGATGAGAGGAATGGGTGGTGTAAGAGGAGTGACATGAGAGGCATGGGTTGTGCTGACTTTTGGGTGAGAGAGGGATGGGTGCCATGCCTTGTTGATAAGAGAGGGATGGGCTAGGTATGGGTTGTGATAGCTTGTACTTGATTGATTGATGTGATAGATTGGGTAAAGATTCTCTCAGGATTCGTAATGCGCGGTGTTCTTTAAAATATATGTTGAGGGTCAAATATTGCATATTGGACCCCATCTATTACTTGGTTTTATGAACATGATAATGCTTAATGTTCTATTTTAAGCATGTTTGTGTTGCAAGGTGAATTCAAGAGCTTGGATTGAAAAGGATGTTAAAAGCATGGATTTAACACTCAAGAATCACCAAAGCTACGATTGGATTTGATGAAACCAAGAACGAAAAATGAGCATACTGAATATCCAAGAAAATTAAGTTAAGAATGAAGAAAATCATAGTTTTGAAGTGAAATTTGGCCATCTTCGACCAGTCTTGGCCTCTGCTCGACCTGTCCTGCGTAGGCTCGACCAGTCCTGGACCTTGCTCGACCGGTCGAGGGTCGACTAGTCGAAGGTCCCTCGACTCAAACTCCAATGACCAAATTCTCAAAATTCCCGTCATCCTCGACTAGTCGAAGGAAACCCTTGACGAGTCCAGGGTTACGCAGACAACACATAAAGTGCGAAAATTTGAAGCGGTTTTTGGAATTTTCCAACTCGGTGCAAAAGTCTAAGGCCTAAAACTATAAATAGGGGTCCTTAGGGCACCCTTAGGCATCATCTAGGGTTTATGGAGTGGAGCAAAAGCATGGAGAAGCCATTGCCAAGAGTTTTTCCTCCTTTTCCTTTGCTGTTTTTATGCTTTTTTTAAGAGATTCTAGTTCAATCATGTTTATGGTTTGCTAAACCTCTTAGCTAGGGCAAAGAGGTGAAGCTTGTAATGTTATGGGATATTTTTATTTCTTTGATTCATGTTTATATTGACCTCTCTTTGATTCTAGTTTGATTATAAGGAATACTTTTAGTTTTTAATGGTTTGTTGTGACTCAAATTATAATAGATTTGCGATAGCTTTGAGTATGTTCTTTTCATGTATTGAGATTGTGAAATTAGAAAATCCTATTATTCACCATCGTCCTTTAGTCATGGTCGGATGATGGAATCCTCCTTAACTTTCACAAATCTCTCAGATTGGTTTTAGGATTGGTAAATCCTATTGTTTGCCTGTCTCCTAGGCATGGTTTTGTAATGGAATCACTTCTTGTTCTCACACCCCTCATCCACTGAGAACTAGGTCAAAGGAAGTTCAGATTTGATTTTACTGAGATATATTCCAATTGGATAGGATGGGACTCTAATTCTAATCATGACTTGAATCAAGCATAGATCTCCTTGATCTCTAGAAGTGGATCCTTGGAAACCTTAGTTTCCCACCTTTGAATTTCTTGAGTTTTTCAATAAATCTCTCACAATTACTCTCAAATATTTCAGATTTAGGTTTCCATCTTTTTCTAGTTCTTCTTCTAGTTACTTATAGAAAACACACGAGATTAGTCCTTCTAGATTCAACCTCAGTGTCACTGAGATTATTACTACATCGCGACCCTACACTTGGGGTTATGAACAAGTTTTTGGCGCTATTGCCGACGATTAACGGTTGCATTTTTCTGAGATTAGCTAGTTTTAGAAATAGGTTAAGATTAGGGTTTTTCTATTTTCTATTTTTAGATTAGGGTTTATTTTTTGTTTTTAGAAACTTTCTAATTCTAGGATTTCTTAGAAACTTACTTTCTAATTCTTGGTTTAGAACTTTCCTAAGAAGTTTTTAGAAACTTTCTATTTTCTATTTTTTAGAAACTTTCCTTTTTCATTTTTAGAAACTAGTTTACTTTCTATTTTTATTTTTAGGAACTTTCTAATTTTAGAATTTTTGTTTTTAGAAACTGACTTGTTTTATAGGATTTTAATTAGGAACTTCTAATTTGGTAACTTCTTCCCAATTCCCTCTTTCTATTTCTAGATTTCTATTTCCTTTCTCTCTTTTAGGTTTAGGTTAGAATTTAAAATTGAGGGCTGAGAGTGTTTCATGCCTAAGTGGGTCCGTGATGACACTCAACGTCTTTTGAGTGAAGGAGGATTGGTTGAGGGGTTGTCTATCCATTACAGGATTAGACACCACTCGATATCCTCAGATTTAATTGAGGTTATGGCTGCAAATCTACCAGTCAATTAACTGGGAAGACAACCTCAACCACGGGTTGAGGAAGTCCAGGATGAGAATGAGGTGCGTCATGCACCCCCGCCTCATACTTTGCGAGATTATTTACAACCGGCGGGGGTGAGCACGCCCTCATGCATGGTTTTTCTAGAAAATATGGGACACATGGATATCAAGCCAGGGGTGATCTAACTCCTTCCAAAATTTCATGGACTTGAATTTGAAAGTCCATATCTAAACTTGAAAGAGTTTGACGAGATCATAACGACTTTATATTTTCCAAATGTGTCTGAGGACACGGTCAAACTGAAACTCTTTCCCTTTTCTTTGAAAGAGAAGGATAAGATGTGGTTGCATTCACTACGTCCCTGATCTATTGGCACATGGAATGACATGATAAGGGAGTTCATAAAGAAATTTTTTCTACATCATAAAACGAACACCCTTAGAAAGTCAATCATGAACTTCGCCCAAAGGGAGGATGAAACATTCTTTCAATGTTAGGAGCGGTTCAAGGATCTTGTCAGTTCATGCCCACAACATGGTTTTGAAACGTGGCGCATTACACACTTTTTCTATGATGGTCTAACATCTTCCATACCCTAATTATTAAGACAATGTGCAATGAAAAATTTATGAATAAAAATGTCGATGATGTGTGGGACTACTTGGACAGACTTGCTGAAAATGCACAATCATGGGACACTAACCCAAAATCTAGTACCACTTCTACGCCCACTTAATCAAAAGAGGTGCGAATTATACTTTCTGAAAAAGGATAATGATATCAATGCTAAAAGTGTCTAATCTCATAAGAAAATTTTGGGCCATGGAACTAAAGAAGGATAAGGTTAAGGAAATTGTTTACGGTATTTATACTTGCAACATTCACACAACCGAAAATTGTCAAACAATACTTGCCTTTTAAGAGGGTTAAATGAGCAATCTAATGTCGTGAATAATTACCAAAGACCTTTCAATGAATCTACCTCCAATACATACAATATTAATTGAAGAAATCATCAAAACTTCAGTTAGAGGAATGGACAAACTGCTAGGTTTCTTTAACCAAATTCTAAACCAAGGGAAACCTCAAGAGGATCAGGTTCTAAAACATATTCAAGACCAATAGCAAATTAATCAGAATTTGGCATAAGCAATCCATGATATCAGATCAGTGATTGAAATGCTTGCGTCGTCTGTTCAAAGGATAGAGTCACACTTAACAATTGGAGAAAAGGGGATGCTTCCTGCTCAACATCTCCCCAATCCCAAACCGCAATATGAGATAAGTGATCCCAGCTCTTCAAATTAGATGGAGAAAGCTAAATCTATCATTACTCTTAGGAGTGGAAAGACCATTGACAAAACTATTCCGATGAGGGTTGAAAAGCCTAAGGACCCAGAAAAGGACAACGATGATAGACCTAACATTGTCCCATAAGAAAAAGAACTGAAACTTTAAGACAAGACAATTGCTCCATTTACCCAATGGTTGGTTGCACCAAATCTCTCTCTAACTCTCAGGACATTATAGAGGTGTTGAAATAAGTGAAGGTCAACATTCCTCTACTTGATGCGGCTAAATAAATACCTTCATATGCTAAATTACTGAAAGACTTGTGTATGACTAAAAGACAGTAAAATATTCAAAAGAAAATCTTTTTAACTGAAAAAGTAAGTGCCATCCTAAAGAAGATGTACCACAAAAATACAAAGATCCCGGTAGCCCAACCGTCACTTGTGTAATTGGGAATTACCGCATTGAGCATGCACTTCTTGATTTAGGAGTAAGCATAAATCTGATTCCTTACTCAGTCTACAAACAGCTAGGTTTGGGTGAATTAAAACCCACCTTAACCACATTACAATTTGCTGATAGCTCAGTTCGTGTATCGAGAGGGGTAATTGAGGATGTGTTGGTTCAGGTTGAGAAATTCTACTACCTAAAAGACTTTATCGTCCTAGATACATAACTCATTAGTAACATGAGCACTCAAATTCCCGTCATTCTTGGTCACCCATTTCTTGCCACTTCAAATGCATTCATTAATTACAAGAATGGAGTCATAAGTATGTCATTTAGAAATATAACATTGGAGTTAAACATCTTTTTCAATAAGGGTAGACAGTTAAAGGATGATACGATTTTCATGACATTAACATGATTGACTCTTACATGGATGTAATGACCCGAAAATTTTTATGCTAAGACCCGAGTACTACCTCAAATTCTTTAGAAGTTAATGTGGGTTAACTAGCGCTAATCTCCATTGCTTGTGAAATTAGCACCCATCACTTTAAATTTGATCTACAAGACTCAAAACCTGTAGAATCGTTAGCGCCATGTCACCCTGAAATCTAGGATTCAACGCTAAATCAAGTTGCTCTCGGGAGTACTTGGAAACTTTGTATCAGACCTCGACTGCGCGTCGAAAGTCCGATAGCGACGATCTTAGACAATTATGATCACCTTATTGGGCATGACCATCACCTCAAAAATTAAGACCAGATGATGTCCTGAGACGATTTGCTTGAGTCCGAAGTGAAGAGTGTGAGAAAGGTGAGAAATTAAATATGAATTTATGAAATCTGAGTCGTGTAGCTTGCGTGCCAATTTTAAGCAATCTGACCGTTGGATTCTGACCCAAATTTACCCTCGGATCAGGGAAGATGGCCCAGGCATGTCATAGTGCCGGTGGACCTGATCGAGTTTCGGTGACCGTTGAATTGAGATTGGTCCGCCATGAGTGATCTGTAAATTCGATCGAAACAAAAACTCAGTCTGACCTAGATCCATGGTCAGTGAGCTTAAGTCTGACCGCACGTGGAAAAGGACCACCAGAAGTGCTCCGTTGGACCAAAATAGACCCGATTTGGTTATAACCTAAGTATACCTTGGCCTTGAGGCTATTTTCATCAATTTTTAGGCCTATATAATGACCTTAAACCCTCACTCTCAAATTCCATACGAATTTTCTAAACCCTAGCTAAGAGAGAGAGAGGAAAAGAGAAAAAGTGAGAGAGGAGTTGGTGAATCATCTTGATATTCTTCCCTGTTATTCTGCGTCCCTAAACCATCACTTCTGAATTGTTATTCCGGTAATTCTAAGTTCATTCTTGGGTAAGTCAATCAAACCCTAACCAATTTTGGAGCTTAAAATAGTCTTTGGGTTATCTAGTCACCATTGACGAAGACTTATCGTCTAAATCAGATCTGTTGCTCACTTTCTAGTTTAAGGTGCGGACTATATTCCTATAGGTTATGGTTTTCAAGGTTTTCAATGTCGGATAATGGTTTATTATTGTTGTGGGTACAATTTCACATGCCAAATGCGATGTTTATATTGTGTTCCTGATATATATGAGCTATATTGAGATTTGTGTATTCTACGTATATGTAGAAAGTATCGTATACATATGAAATATGAACATGTGTTTGCCATGATTAATTGTCATGTATTTGTGCTAGTTGTATGTGTATCAACTCCTTGGCGAAAGGAATTGTCCAAATGTGTGTTATCACCGACATACGTCATGTATGTTGGAATATGTAGTCTAAGTGTTTATAGAAATGTCTGAATGATCAAGTGTGTAATATATTATCCTATTTATAGGCGTTGAGAAGAGATTCTCAACTATCTTATTGATGTGTATGATTTCCTACATGTAATTTACATTCTTTGTTGTTTAAATTCAGGCACTATTTATGTGTAAATCCATGTTAAGTTGATATTCATCAAATGCTCACATACTATATGATTAGAATTACTGATATATTACTGTTCTAAATTACTAGTATGAATATCTGTTATACCTGAATGTGTTTGGGACTATGAAATAGTACAGGGAATCGGTAACAAACCTTGAGTTCGTGGCCGAGGTTATTTTCGTCATGTAGGACGTGTTTGATGAACCCGAGTCGTATTAGGGTTGACGGCAGTGGTTTGGCCACACGGAGTGTTTGCGCACTCTATGTCGTTCAACTCAACGTGCGCTCGTGCTAGTCGAGCTCGTCAAGTAACCCGATTGTACCGGTAGATGTGCACCATGTATGGACGCTATTGTTTGAATCTAGGGTGCCAAACTTACCAATGAAATCCCGTGAACCATTATACCTTGATCCGCTAAGACTTTTGAGCCGGGCATGGTGGTATGGGACACCGTGGTCGAGCTGTCGGCCTACGCTAGGGTGACGAGCCTTCCTGTAGTGACCAGTGAACACACCAGACTCGTGAGCCAATTTTGGTGGTATGGGACACTATATTCGTGCTGTCAGCCTACATTAATTGGTGACGAGCCCTTTGTAGTGACCTCGAGCATACCTTGATACTGCATTGAGGCAACGAGCCTTAGGGTAGTAACTAAGGTATGATAGGCATGCATTGATTGGTGACGAGCCCTTTGCAGCAACCTAGAACCATATGATCGTATGAGATTGTGTAGGACTGACGACCCTAGAATGGATCACCATTTGGAAATTGATATGAGGAAGGTACCTTAGCTTCCCAATCCTGCTGCATGAAAAGGACTAATAACAACTTAATAATCATGTTCATGCACCGCATTGCATGTGCTTTGGCGTAGTGGGCACTGCGGGAGGTTGTCATGCGTACCGTAAGATGAAGACGCTAAGGGAGTGCAGGTGAGAGCATGCATCATTTCTACATACATCTTTGCATTAACAAAAGTAATTAGGACGTGTTTGATTGTATTGCCTTATCATTACTACTTGATTGATTTGATAACATATTAACTTTTACTGTATAGTTCCACTGAGTTGATCACTTACTCCCACATTCTGGATGGTGTTTCAACACCAACCAGACTCTGTCTTAGATGCAGATGATGATGTGACCCCCGAGGTAGAGCAGGAGTACAAGGATGACGAGGATACGTTTTCTTTTATGCAGTTCTCAGGCGGGTTCATGTGAGCCGTGTCCTGATCTACGGGGATTCTGGGTTTTCTTTTGTAATAGATGATTTCATTTTGATACTTATATTTTGAAAACAAACACTTATAATTATGACTTGGCAGAGCATACATATCACAGGGACTTACACATATACACATATATTTCTTTAAGTCTTTCGCTTACGTCTTTCACTTATCCCTGGATTATGTTTGCAGTTTGGCTTAATCTACTCCATGTTTTATGCAATCATATAGACAACATACATCCATCATTGCATATGTTGCATAAGTGATGTTTTGAAACTAGGGAGCTAAGTTATGCTCGACCCCCGAATTTCAGGGCGTTACAGTGGAAGATAAAATACTTCTGACCTTATCGTCTGACCCTCTAGAGATGTGCTTGGCCCACTTCCATATGTAGATGATGATATGATTGGGGAGACAAGTTCCATGTTTGATACTGTGCCAGTACTTGAAGTTAACCGGTGGAGGCTGTAATTCTAAGAATTGCCCCAAACTGATGTAGTGTCTCTACCGTCTAGCCTCAAGGCACCAAAGCTTGACCTAAAACCTTTGCCCTCTGAATTGAAATACGACTATTTAGGTCAAGATGAGACATACTTGGTGGTGATTTCTTCCCACCTTGAACAAGAATAAGAGAGTATGCTCATATCTACTATCATTGAGCACAGAGGAGCCCTTAGATGGTCGATTGCGGACCTCAAGGGAATTGACCCTTTGATTTGTATTCACCGCATTTATCTTAAGGATAATGCAAAGACCTCATGATAACCACAATGTAGACTAAATCCAAACATGAAAGAAGTGGTTAAGGCCAAAATTCTTAAACTATTGGATGTGGGTATCATATACCCTATATCTGATAGTCAATGGGTTAGTCCAACTCAGGTGGTTCCTAAGAAGTCTGAAATCACCATCGTAGCCAATGCCAATAATGAACTCATGCCAACTAGAGTTACTACTGGTTGGAGAAAGTGTATTGACTACAGGAAGTTAAATACCGTCATGAGGAATGACCACTTTCCTTTGCCCTTCATTGATCAAACTTTAGAAAGGCTAGCTAGTCATTCCTATTATTGTTTCCTTAATGGATATTCAGGATATAATCAGATTGAGATAGCCCTTGAAGATTAAGAAAAGACCACGTTCACATGTCCTTTTGGCACCTTTGCTTACCGAAAGATGCCATTTAGACTAAGTAATGCCCCCGCTACCTTTCAGCAATGTATAATAAGTATTTTTTCTGATATAGTGGGACAATATTTAGAGGTCTTCATGGACGATTTCTCAGTTTTTGGTCCATCCCTTAGCGAATGCCTAAATAATTTAAAAAATGTGTTGAAGCAATGTGAGGAAAGAACTTGGTATTGAATTGGGAGAACTGTCACTTCATGGTTCGTAAAGGAATTGTCCTTAAACACATCATCTCGTCCAAGGGAATTGAGGTAGATAAGGCTAAAATTGATCTTATCTTTAACCTACCTCTACCCAAGAACATACTAGATGTGCGATCCTTCTTAGGACACGCAGGGTGTTTTGACTAGAAACGAAAAGCATTCAATTCAGGGAATATCTCACTTAATATTAACAAAAGATAGAGCAAAGAGAATAATCATCAATTTTATTCATTTTAAGTTCATTACATTCTTTTGATCCCTTGATTTTGATACAGAATTTCTTAGAAAATACAAGAATGACAATATCGAATTGGCTCAAATATAAATTTCAACAGCATTCCAGCTCATATCATTCATATCTCCATTCCAGCTCATATCATTCATATCTCCAGGGGAGATGAGTTGTGCTAGCTTCCTATGCATTCTGTCCCTTATTGGCATGATAAAGGAGCGCTTGAATCCCTTTGATGCATCTGACATATCCCGAGGATCTGGAAAATTTCAACATAGCTGTTGCCTCAAAGAGTATCCATGCAACTCATGGGAGTTGCGTGGCCTCATGCAACTTTGTTGGAGTAGTGCGGTCTATGCTTTCAACGCTCTACCCCCCTTCTCCTTCTCTCTGTCTCTAGTACTTGTCAGAGGTATTGGTCTTCTGAGCATCCGATCCCTCAAATGAGGGGGTTATTTACTGGCTTTCGCACGTGTGAGCCCTCGAATCCTATGTCGTGGACCCCACTTTGCATTCTCAATCCATCCCTCTCTCAAGAGAGTTGCGCAACCCAACATGACAACGGACAAGTTGCGCGCACCCGTGCAACTCGCCTCTCGCGCAACATGGTTCCCACGTAACTCACTTGTCTTTCACTTCTATCTTCCATTTCTTTCACCAATTTTCCTCCTTGAAGCTTCTCCCCTTGACCAAATTTTATACCCTAACAGATGCCCCTTTGATCCGAAATTTGATTTCTCTAAATCAACTTGAAGGATTAACTTCTTCATGTAGAACTTGAGTTGCGTGGGGCCGTGCAACTCCTGCCCGCGCAACTCTCTAGCGACACTCCTGGCCTATAAATATCAAGCCACTTAATCATTCCTCACTTCAAATTTTCTCTCTTCCAACGAACCTCCCGTTTGTGTGTAACTATCCCGCGCAACTCTGCGGCACAACTCATTTGTACTTAGTGCTGGAAACCTTTGTTCCGAAACTCTATTGAAATATCTTAAAACGTCGTATTTATCTCAACATTCCCTCATCATGAGACATTCGGAAGCTTCATATTCAAGAAGAAGAAATCCTTCATCTTCCTCAGCACTTAAACAATTCCCTCACCACACTTGGGATTGTGTAGAAATTAATGAAAAGGTATTAGTGCTCCAACACCCTTCTACGGGCCAAATCATCACTACCCCTCTAAATTTACAATGTCACTGGTTAGTCCCGCATAACAAACCATTTACTCATCATAGTAGCCTTGTCTCTATAGACAACTGGATTAGGATAGAACCAAGGATCTTGGAAGGTCGTGTAGAAGGAAAGGACTCACGTCAAAAGACTGGCATGATACATAAGACGTGATTCCTACGTCCTTGCCATGATCCTCATTAGTCTTTCCCAAATCATTTCTTTGAAATTGCTCGCCAATATTTCTTCACTAGTCGCATCCCTTGGAGAACAAATGAATTTCTAGCCAAGGGTCTTTTGTCTCCTCAAGATTTCTATAGTACCTAGGGATGTGTTGTTGCTCGAAAACACAGTCACTTTGGAACATATTAATCTTCTTAATGCTATTATAGCCACATTAGAGTATTTTCACAGAAACCCAGCTATCTTCAGGGGCTTTCTTAATTTTTGTTCCCCAATTACCAACTCATTTCATCTTCCCCTGGGTGAGATGAGCATCACTCTATGGGATCTTCTCTGCATAGCAAGCCTCCCCATCATGGGCAACATCCTTGATATTTATATTCCTTAAAATGAGGAATTATCTCATGCCCCTACAGAAAACAATAAATCTAAGATTTTAAAGACCACTCTTGAACTCTTCGGAGAACTGGCTAACTTCTCCCCTCCTGAACACATTACTTCTCTTGAATGGCTAGCTCATTTTTCTCGTAGATTATGGTATATTTCTTTCCTCTTACCTTTTTTCTCTTCAGACCTTCATCCTTTCTCCAAAGTAACCATATTATTTTAATTTGGCAATTTTGTAGGCTATAACCATCAAGATCTCAAAAACATTCGTGAGAACATCACAAGCACCATTGAGTAAAGCCACTCTTGTGAATTAACTGTCTTCTTAGCTTATTGGCTAAGTTTAGTAATATTCCCTTACTCGGAACAAGTGGATATCACAGACCATCCTTCTTTGTAGTTACTGGTATGATGGCTGAGGGTCAGAGACATTCATTAGCTCCTATAGTTCTGTGCTCTCTAAATCGTGCTTTTAGGGATATAGTTTCTGGCCCTACAGATTCATCACTTCAATCTTTCTTGGTTTACGCTCCTTGGCATTTCTTTGTAGGCTAGTTAAGAGTATATTTCCCTTGGACTTTTGATGACTGAAGAGGGGCATATTCAAATCCCCACTAGCTTCCTCTTCAACATTATCAGTTAAGGAAGATGGTTGAAAAATCACATGGACAGATCACCCGTAAGATAGAAAATGGCGATCCTATTGATTTTTATCAATTTCCATTCACCATTCATCCAAAAGGCATAGAAGCTATTGATGACAATTCTATTTCTTATGGCAAACATTCATTCCTTACCTCCATTAGATCTAGTACTCTTCCCTTAAGAGAATGTAGCACATTCTGGCGTGAACCATATTATCTGAGTAGATTTGCTCGTCAATTTAGATTTAACCAGACTATGTCAAAAACCTGTGATGTTGTTACAAGACCTATGAGGAACTGTGGCATTGGGCCATATAATTGGGCTCTGATATGGTGGCAACTCTTGAATATTAATACGGGATCTCACTTCATACTCTCAGGCCAAGGCTACCTAGTCCATACTTCTTATCCCTGGATGCGCTAGTGGGCTCATCAGTACTATTTAGTGCGCAAATACTATCCAGCTGACTATGCCATATATATTCTTCCACCGCAGCTAAGGAGCCATTAAGAAGATCAAGGCATAGGCTATTCCAAAGAGACCAACCATGCCCCTTATCCCAGTCAGTCTTGCATAAAGATTTCTATAACAGACATTGTTTCTGAAACAAAACTTGCTGATATTCTTGAAGGATGGATAGCCTTTGGTACGCCTTTAAAGAATACCTATGAATCTTCTTCTGCAGCAAATGATGACTCTCTGCACTACTATCCTCCTCCTTCCTTGTGAATTATGGAAGATAGTATCCTTAAAGTATCAAGAAGACAAGAAATAGGAAAACATCGTCGTTTTCCTCAAAAGGACAAACATATCATTATTGAAAGTTCATCTTCTTCAGAGTAGAAAATAGCGATTGCATTGATTAAGCTCGACATGGTTGTATTCGAATAGGAAAGATAACATTTTACTTTCTCGCATTTATTTTGTCATTGCATCTTTATATGTAGTCATACGAGCATACGCATTTTCAGAATCTACATGTCAATTTAAGAATCGCAATATTTCTAAGCTTAAGCAATTCTCATAAGCATATTTAATAGACACATGCTAATTAAAGCAATAAGCTATTGTAATGGTTAGCATAGCATGACCTATATGATATTTTAGAATGAGCGGAACTAAGTTTTGGTTTCAATCAGTTGCACACACAGTTTAGGCTCGTAAGTAGTTGGAGCAATCATAGTTTAGACTCACAAGTAGTTGGAGTTAGTCTTACATGAATGGCTATTGTAACTCTCTAGAGTTCACGGGGCTTATCGTGGCCAGGGAGTTCATGAATCACGATCCATCAGAGGGTCCCAATGAAGCTACCGGGGTCCTGAACTCAATAGGATTTGCGCACAGGGTTAGCCACGATAACTCTTTAGAGTTCATGGGGTGCGCAAGGCTATTGTCGGATACCAAATCCAAGGCCGTCAGTCCATTAATGAGGGGTCATGTTACTTCTGAGACCTACCCTCACGCGTTACTATTGAAATCAAACCAAGGATCTGGGGAGTCATCTTGCTTCAGCGACTCACTTTTCCTTCATCTGCAAAGTTAGACCCATTCATGAGAAGGCACTCTCTGGCTGCCCACGTGATGCTTCCTGAAGTTATACAAATGGCATAGGTCACTGCCCACATGGGTGCGCGTGATGCTCTTTCTGGGCTTTTCAAGGCCACAGGTGACACTGCTACCCATATAGTTTTGCCATATGCCATCGTCAGATAATGATAAGCCTTATGCGCACTCGGCTTCTTATTGTCGTAATTCCCTTACTGCCACCTATAAAAGATGAATTGTCCTTGATGGAATAATAGATCGAAATTAACATACCGCATTTACTGATGATAATGAAATGAAGTTTTATGATTAAGATAGTACATCAGCCTGGTTGTGCTATTGATTTTGATAAATTTACATGGCCCAATGCTTAGTAGTAGTAGCTTTGGCAGCAACTTTGATGATAGTCATTTCGGGTCGACGATTTGCATTTAACGATATTTGTTTAGCATCTTGCCGATAACTATTACCGATATGACAACAATCATTTGCGCTTTTTATTGATTACTTGAACTTAATATGCTTTGGAGGCCCACACTTCATTAGTACTCAAATAGAAATACAATGTAAAAATAATAATATAGAGTTCTGCTTTTGTACTCTCTTGTCTGTGTAACGACCTTGGAAGTTTTTGTGCTAATCTTTCCTTAAGTAGTTGTTTTTGGGGTAATTAGCGCTATACTCGATTGCTTGTGAAATTCGCATCAGTCACTTTAAATTGTATCTGCATGGCTCTAAACTTGTAGATTAGTTAGCGCTGCGTTACTCTGAAATCTGGGATCCATCGCTAAATCCAGTTATTCTGGAGAATTTTTGGAAGATCTGGATTGGACCTGGACCGCGCGTCGAAAGTCCGATGGCGATGATCTTAGGCTGTTGCGGTCACCGAGTTGGGCTTGGTCATCACCTCGAAAATCAAGTCCATCTGATGTTCTGGGTCGATTTGATTGAGTTCGGAGTGAAGAGTGTGAGAACGGTTGGAATTTAATATGTTTTTATGAAATCTGAGTCGTGTCGCTTGCGCGATGATTTTAAGCATTCTGACCGTTGGATTCTGACCCAATTTCACCCTCTGATCAGGGAAGGTGGCCCAGGCATATCCTAGTGCTTGTGGACCTGATCGAGATTCAGTGACTGTTGATTTGAGTGTGGTCCGCCATGGCTGATTTGAAGAGCCGGTCGGTACGAAAACTCAGCCTGACCTAGATCCATGGTCAATGAGCTTAAGTCCGACCTTTCGTGGTTATAGGCCCACCAGAAGTGCTTCGTTGGATCGTAAGAGGCAGGTTTTGGTTATAACCTAGGTATACCTTGTCCCTGGGGTTATTTCCGTCAACGTTAGGCCTATTTATAGTCCTTAAACCCTAGCCCTCTTTTCCAAACGAATTTTCTCTAACCCTAGCTTGGAAAGAGAGTGGAAAAGAGAGAGAAAGTGAGAGAGATAAGTTGGTGAATCATCTTGGATTCTTCCTTGTTCTTCTTCATCCTTGAACCTTCACTTTGAATCGTTCTTCTGGCGGTTCTGAGTTCATCTTGGGGTAAGTTAATCTAACCCTAACCTGTGTTAGGGCTTAGATTAGTCTTGATGTTGTTGTATCTCATTTCTATCCTTGCTTTAGGGTATTCTATCGCCGTTGACGAAGACAACTCGTCTAAATCAGTTCGGTGTTTCTTTCCTTGCTTAAGGTGCGGACTTTAAGCGTATAGGTTATAGTTTTCAAGGCTTTCAATTCCAGTTAGTGATTTATTCTTGTTATGGATGAGATTTCACATGCCAAATGTTGTGTTTACGTTGCTTTCCTGATATGCATGCGTTATATTGAGATTTGTGTATTCTATGTGTATGTATAAAGTACCATATACGTATAAAATACGCACTTATGTTTGCCATGATTATTTGTCATGTATGTATGCTAGATGCATGTATGACAACTCCTTGGAAAAAGGGATTGTCTAAATGCATGTATTTCAACATACGTCATGTACGTTGTTCCATGTATGCTAAGTGTTTGTAGAAATGCATGAATGATCTAAAGTGTAATTTATTACACTAATTGCGAGCGTTGAGAAGTGATTCTCAACACTCCTATTGATGCTCATGATTTCCTTTATGCAAGTTACATTCCATGTTATTTAAATTCAAGCATTACTTGTGCTTACATTTATGTTAAGTTGATATTCTTCAGATGTTCATGTACCATGATTTAAGTTGTTGTTCCATTATTGTCTTACATTTAACATGAATATCTGTTGTAGTGTAAGGTGTTTGGGACTATGCATTAGTCCAGGAAATCGGTAATTCGCTTCATGGTCGTGGTTGAGATTACTTTCGCCACGTAGGACGTATTAGACGAACCCGAGCCGTATTAGAGTTGTCGGCAGTGGTTTGGCCACGCGAAGTG
Organism: Magnolia sinica; assembly: GCF_029962835.1. Classification (NCBI taxonomy): domain Eukaryota; kingdom Viridiplantae; phylum Streptophyta; class Magnoliopsida; order Magnoliales; family Magnoliaceae; genus Magnolia; species Magnolia sinica. The sequence goes on from NC_080576.1 coordinate 58,895,691, forward strand.
TTTGCGCACTCTATGTCGCTCAATTCAACGTGCGCTCGTGCTAGTCGAGTTCGTCAAGTAACCCGATTGTCCGATGTATGTTCACCATGTATGGACGCTACTGTTTGAATCTAAGGTACCGAACTTACCAGTGAAATCCTATTAACCATGGTACCTTGATCCGCTAAAACTCATGAGCCGGACATGGTGGTATGGGACACCGTGGTCGAGCTGTCGGCCTACGCTGGGGTGACGAGCCTCCCCATAGTGACCAGTGAGCAACTAAACTCGTGAGCCGATTATGGTGGTATGGGACACTATATTCGTGCTGTCGGCCTACATTGATTGGTGACGAGCCCTTTGTAGTGACCTCGAGCATACCTGGATACAGCAAAGAGGTGACGAGCTGAACTGTGGTAGTAAAGGCATGAAAGGCGTGCATTGATTGGTGACGAGCCCTTTGCTACGACCTCAACTATATGATCGTATGAGATGACTAGGATTGACGACCCTAGAATGGATCACTGTTTGGATGGTGATATGAGGAAGGTATCTTAGCTTCCCAATCCTACTGTATGAAAAAATGACTAATAACAACTTGATAATCATATCCATGCACCACATTTGCATGTGCTTTGTAGATGTGGCGCACTTTGAGGCAATGTCATGCGTAACGTAAGATGAAGACGCTGAGGGTGTACGCGTGAGGGCACGCATCATATTGCATACATCCTTGCATTAATAAGAGTACTTAGGATTTATTTAATTGTTCTGCTTTATCATTACTGTTTGATTGAACTGATAACATGTTAACCAGTGCCTTATTGTTCACTAAGTTGATCACTCACTCCCATGTACTAGGGCGGTGTTAAACACCCACCAGACTCTCTCTTAGGTTCTGATGTTGCAGATGTGGATGCGACTTCTGAGGCAGAGCGGGAAATGGATGATGATGAGGTTGTCTTCTCCTATATGCAGTTTTCAGACAGGTTATAGCGAACCTCAGTCTGATGTGCGGGGTTATGGGATTATTTTTCTGGGAACTTAAATGATGTAATTTGATACTTATAATTTTGTTAAATAGCACTTTCATACGACCTGGCTTGTATATGTACTTCAGGGATTTACACTTGTACACATATTTTTCTATAAGTCTTCCGCTTGCTTTATTCACTTATCCCTGAATCATATCTGTGTTTTGGCTTAATCTATTCCATGTTTTATGCACTAATACAGTCAACATACATCCATCATTAATTATGTTGCATAGGTGATGTTTTGGAACTCGGGAGCTGAGTTACGCTCGACCCCCGAATTTCAGGGCGTTACAGTTTGCCCCCTTTTTTATTGAGAAGAATCATGTTGTGAATCTTCTGAATCAAAATTGCATGCACATTCAGGTTTGATATATTTTTATGGAACGAGCATTCACTGGTATGCTTATGCCTTGTCCATCTTGATCCACCACCCGATAGGCCCCATTAGAGTACACTTCTGATATTACGTATGGACCATCCCATTTAGGGTCGAACTTGCCCCCTGTCTTGCGAGTGTCGACTATCGGTCTCTTCAACATCAATACCATATCACCTCTTTTAAAGGAGTGATGCTTAACTTTTCTATCAAAAGCTGCAAAGATTCTTTCTTGATATAACAGTAATCACTGCTGGGCCACTAATCACTTTCATCTAGTATATCCAACTCTGCCAGCCTGATCTTAGCATTTTCATCATCAGTAATCGACTAATGTACTGCTATTCTTAGTGATGCAACTTCCAGTTCAATGGGGACAATAACTTTAATCCCATAAACCAAAAACTATGGCGTTGCTTTCGTAATAGTACGATGAGTGGTTCGATAAGCCTATAAAGATTCTTGCAGCTTCTCATCCCAATCGAGTTTGTTTCCTACAATCGTTTTCTTTAATATTTTCACAATCGTCTTGATGAATGCTTTGGACAACCCATTAGCCGGCGGATAGTAAAGTGTCGAGAATGAATGCTGGATATCAAAATTTGGACACAATTTTTCCATTCCACTGTTCTTAAATGGGGTCCCACTATTAGTGATGATTTTCTTCTAAATACTGTAACGGTATATTATTGCATGTTGTATGAAATTCACGACATCATTCTCATTGACATTTCTTAATGCAACGGCTTCAGTCCACTTTAAGAAGTAGTCTGTGGTTGCCAAAATGTACTATTTTCCTCTAGATGATGATGGGTTTATATGACCGATAACGTCGAGTCCCCAGGCTGCAAAGGGCCAAGAGGCTACTGACTAATGTAAATCTTTAGAGGGTACATGTATGACATCACCATGTATTTGACATTCATGACATCGCTGTGCAAAATCAATTGCATCCTTGAACATTGTAGGCCAGTAATACCCCATTCGACGTACTCGATGAAACAAATTTCTACCAGCTTGATGAGCCCCGCATCCGCCGAATGTGCTTCGTGTAACATTTGATTCACCTCATTCGTATCCAAGTATCTCAACAACACCTCATTATAGGACTTTCTATAGGCCTCTTCATTACACATAATGAATTTCTTCACATTTGCTTTATTTGTAACCATTGCGCTGGATCCTCCAGCAAGATATCGTATTTGAGATAATCCACAAAAGGTTGACACCAATCATCAATTGTAATCTCAAGACATGATACAGGAAATACTTCTGCTACTTCGATATCTTCAGCAGCCGGTAAAAACCTCCTTTCTTTGATTGTTACTTAGAGTCGGCTTAGATTAGGATAAGCCAAGGCTGTAGCCAAACTAGCCAAGGCATCTGCGCTTACGTTCTCTGACCTCAATATATGCTTTATTTCAACATCCTGAAATCGCTCCAACAACTATTGCACGTGATGATAATACGAGAGGAGCTCTTGCTTCCTTATTTTAAATTCTGTCGTAAGCTAGTAATCACAAGCTTAGAATCGCTAAAAATCCATAACGCTTTTATCTTCATTTCCTGAGCTATTTCCATCCTTATAATGAGAGCTTGATATTCGACTTCATTGTTAGTGCACGTTACACCTAACATAAGGGAATATGGCAACAAGTCACCTTGTGGACTAATAAATATTACCCTAGCACCCGTCCTTAAAGTTTTAGAAGCGCCATCAAAATACATTTTCCATAAACCACGCGGTTCTGTCATCATTATTTGTTCATCTAGAAATTCATCACTGATCATTTCGTTATCTAGCACAAGGTTGGCTACCAGGAAATCTGCCACTACTTGTCCCTTTACTGCTCTTCTTGGATCATACGTGATCGCATATTTTGATAGTAAAAGCATCCACTTGGCCTACCTCCCTAATAGTATTGGCTTTGTCATTGCGAATTTCAAAGGATCTGCTCATGAAATCAAAATTATATCATGGGAGAGACAATAATGCCTTAATTTTTGTACTGCGAAGATCAAGGCTAAACACACTTTCTCAATGGGTGAATAATTGCATTCAGCTCCTATCAAAGTCCTACTAAGATAATATAATGCGATCTCTTTCCCTTGCTCATTTTTTTTGTGCCAACAAGGCCCCCAATGAATTCTCTGCTGTAGAAATATAGTGAATGAGGGGTCTACCTTTCACTGGCACTGCTAGTACTGGAGCCTATTTTAACAATTCTTTGATTGTCTCAAATGAGTTTTGCCATGACTGGTCCCACACAAATTCTACCCCTTTCTTCATTAGATGGGAAAACAGCTGACATCTTCCTACGATATTAGAGATAAAGCGACGAATATATGCCAGCTTTCCTTACAAACTTTTTAATTCCTTCAGTATTTTTGGAGGTGGCATTTCCTGAATAGCTCTGATCTTCCTCAGATCAACTTCAATTCCCTAGTGCCTGATAATAAAACCAAGGAACTTTCCTGATGAAACATCGAATGCTCATTTAGACGGATTCATCTTCAGGTGCTTCTTTCTGAGTTGCTAAAATACTGAGACCAAATGTTCATAATGTTCCTCATGGTCATTTGACCTAACCACTAAATCATCCACATAACATTCAACATGCTTATGCATCATGTCTTAAAATATATTCTGCATTGCCCTCTGATATGTTGTGCCAGCATTCTTGAGACCAGATGAAATGACCTTGTAACAATAAATTCCCAGTGACATTTTGAACGTCGTGGCTTCCTCATCCTCTCGAACCATCCTTATCTGATTATACCCAACGTAACAATCCATAAAGGACAAAATGGCATTCTTAGTCATACGATCAATTAACAACTCAATGATCGGCAGTTGGAAATCATCCGTTGGACATGTTTCATTTAAGTCTCTATAGTCGACTCATACTTTGATTTGTCTGCTCTTCTTTTTCACTAGGACAATGTTTGATATTCACTTAGGATACTTGACTTCTTTGATAAACCCAACTTTAATTAGCTTATTCACTTCTTCTTCAATCAAAGGGATTGGCGCTGGATGGAATCGTCGCTATGCCTTTTTAACCGACCTCTTATCTTTAGAAATATTTAACTAATGCATTTCAGCTCTAGATGGAATGTTAGTTCGTTTAACATCATTAACGGTAGAAAATTTACTGTGGACCCATTATCTAGAATTATTCATTTTACCTGTTTACCACTGACATGGCCCACAACCATCAGTGGTCTGTTGTGGTCCTCTCCACAAATTAGGTCATCATCAGAGAAAGAAATGACTGGCATATAATTGTTTCGCTCTTCGTGTTCCATTTCTATAAGCAATGCTCTTCTGACATTATTATCGGATAGGTCTTGAATCAGACTATGTCGAGAATCTTTGGATAATTGTAACACATCATACACACGTAGTCGAGCTATATGCCCTTCAGATGACTCACCACATTGTATGTTACCCTTTCAATCTTATCTATCCCTTTCTCTCTGATACTGTCATGACATTCCTCATATGTCTCTTTTCTTGTTACCTCAGTGTTCTGTTTGTAGGGGCTCTTTATCCTTTTCCCTGAGCATAATGTGACTACCGCGGCTTTGCCCATTCGCCTAAGAGAATCGTTGTAATCCATTTCTCTTATCCTTTTGCCTTTTTACTAGTAATTTTGCAAATGATCTGTACACTTGTTATCGATATATTACTCTTTTATCTGTCAGAGATCAACAACAGAACTTAATTAGGATTTACTTACAGATATATTCTGTCCTGGAGATGAAAGGAAGGATGTTCCCATTGAGAGTCTCCATTTTGGCACCTTATAGGTCGCCAAACAAATGATGAAACTCTCTAAGTCATTCTTAAGTCAATACTAAACAAGATAAGGTATTCCCCAGTGGAGACGCCATTTTGTTTCGACCAGAAATGAAAAGCATTCGATTCGGGGGAATATCTTACTTAATATTAACAAAAGATAGAGCAAAGAAAATAATCATCAATTTTATTCATTCAGAGTTCATTACATCCTATTGATCCCTTAATTCTGAGACAAAATTTCTTAAAAAATACAAGAATGCCAATATCGAATCGGCTAAAATATAAATTTCGGCAGCATTCCAACTATATCATTCATATCTCCAGGGGAGATGAGTTGTACGAGCTTCCTATGCATTTTGTCCCTTACTAGAATGATAAAGGAGTGCTTGGATCCCTTTGACACATCTGACATAGCCTGAGGATCTGGAAAATTTTAACATAGCAGCTGCCTTAAAGAGTAGCCCGATTGTTGAGGCAGAATATCGAGGTAGGCCGATTATCTTGGCCAATTGTCAAGGCCAATTATCGAGACCAATTTTTGAGGCAGGCCGATTATCAATGCCGTTTATGAGTATGTGACATCATAACATTAGGATACATGCCCATACGCATCATTTGTATGTTTGTTATAAGATATGGTTGATCATTGCATATGCCATAGGGCTGAGATATTTATGGGACTCCCTGATAGGCGGAGTTACCCCACATGAACGTATGCATAGATTTGATGCATGACTGGATGGTATGACTCATACATCTCATATTTGTGTGACATGACCATTATATGCCCTATTGACATCAGGGCTGTAGCCTCCACAGGTATATCGTGGATGGCCAGATGGGACATCGAAAAACTATTCTAGCATATGGGCGTCATAGATGTCCCTGGGTGAAAATCCTTAAACTTAGGTGGCCAGGAGACACTCCAATGTCTAGACCGAGTGGATTACATGAGCGCTCGAGTGCCGAATACCAGTAGGCTGCGTTTCACACTGTGTCGTGGTCAGTTGGAAGGGGGTGTGGCCTTATCCGCCCAATTCACAGTGGGAAAAAGTAGGTTGAGTTTGACCAGCTCATAAATGGGTCCACTACTGATGTGCCGGGTAGGTATTGGCTAACTACTAGCTAGGCGGATAGTGAGGTCTCTTCCACTCACCTGGTTGTGCACGATGGGGTGGCAATTTGGTTTGGAGTGCATTAGACCCCGGTGATGATCCCAGAGATGTACAATGTTGATACGTGGACTTATTGAGCACGAGTTGCATATTCATTCATTCACTATCCACTCGAGCTGGTGTACACAGTTAATTGTTATGTATCTTCGCAATAGCAAGGATTTTGGTTGGAGTGCATGACTAACCTAAGATCAGGAGTCTACCACATTGAGTCTAGCTATTCAAGTCTCTTATGATGGACCCCATAGCCTGCGATACTATGTATTATCATCCCGACTTCATACTTCAGCTTAGTCATTCCATTCACACTGCATATTGCAATACACCCGTGACATGACATTTTGGGTTATTATGTTTCTACATTTATGTGGCTTAGATGAGGTTTATGGTATTTGTGGCACGTCAAGATTTGCATATTGTATTAAATCATTGTCATCTAATATTTGGTTTATTATGTCTCCGCATTACATAGCTGATGTACATTGCTTCCTCAATATATGATATTGGTTTATTATGTTTTTACATCACATAGCCTTGGTACAGCTGATATGTAACACCCCGTACTCTTAGTACTTGGGTGTTACCCTGAAATCCTAATTTATTATACCATCCACATACACTTTAGTCAAAATCAAACTGTTGGAATGATTTTCATACATAGCTCGAGCTATTTAACCGTTGATTTTAAAGACAAACCATCACGAAACCCACCTAATCACCTGATTTACCACACACTTCATTCAGTACCCTAGTAAGACCAAATAAAATTAATCAATGGTCTGGATCTCATTCATAAACATCAAGGTGGGTCCCACTATAAGTGCGTGCACATAAGGCGCACATACGCATGCGATGCACCAAAGCCGTTAATGCGGTCAAACCGTGTTGACCCGATAAAAGCGAGAAAAAGGAAAATTTCTCTCCTCTATTTTTCTTGCCAACAAAGAATTTGAAATTGGGCCCACCATATATGATCGGATCAATGATCCGAACTGTCCATCATGCTCCAGACGTGTGGCCAATCAAAACCTTGTAAACTTCATGTGTGGGAGCATGCATGTGTGAGCATGATATTCGATGCAAATAGAGGTGTGCTCGGCGCATTTCGGAATGGAAATCCCATCCTTCCTCCATGCTGGCAATTCGTGTGGGAGTTTTCCCTCATCCAAGCCACTAATAAGGGGGATTACTAACCATTCATCCATTTCCAACAGCAAACCAACTAGCATAACCATTCCAAAAATGGAAAGATTCAGTTTTTTAGCTCTTTTTGAAATTATTTTAGGTAAACTCCATCTGAACCATTCATTGTAGGGCATCCCAGACGTTCAATACTCATACTTTTAAGGATGGGAACCCTAAGCTATGAGAGGAGAGTTGTTCTTCTCCCTTTGTGGCAGCCGCAAGAGGATATCGCCCAAATACCTTTAATGCTTAAACCCACCAAGGAAAGGGATCTGGATCTTTGAAATCCACAGTCCTGAAGCATCACAGGATCAATTCAGATTTATCCACCGGGGTAAAATGAGGAAAGGTCCATCGAACTTTAATCTTCCATTAGAGCCGCTTTCTTCTTCACTGCATCTGACGAGTCAGGGCGGATTGTGGGTTGTATATGCTCGAGTCCAGTCCCTCTTAGGCATCTCAACAAAAGGAAGAAAGGGGATCTAGAGAGAGAAGAAGAATGGGAGAAAGAGAAATGGAGCAGGGTCGTGCTACCTCTTAGTCGAGTGCTGAGGCTACCGCACCAGCTCGATTCAAGCCAGCTTGTGGATTCGCTTGGGCTCGATCAAGTTAGTCATGACCCTTCTGGTCATTACGGTAGGGGAGAAATAAGGAGGAAAGAGAAATAGAAGGAGGGGAGTGAGAAAGGAGAAGAAGAAGAGAAGAAAGAGGAGTGGTTGTTACTGGTGCACCAAGCTGGGCCAACTTAGCAACTGAGTCCGGGTCATGAACTGCTGACTCGCTGATGCGAGTTGCTGGTCGAGTTCGACCCATTCTAGATTTTGGGAAAGTCCAGGGGAAGAAAGAGAAGCAAAGAAAATAGAGAAGATGAGCTAAAGAAAGAGAGTAAGAAAGGTATGGAGATTTCAGGTCGAGTGTGGTGGTACCTCACCACCTCAAGTCGGGGCGAGTTCTAGCCGAGTCAAGCCCTACACTCCATTGAGTTGCACTGAGTTAGGGTCAGGTTTAAGCACAGATGTTGTTAGTCGACTCCGGGATGCATTGCTGGACATCTTCCAACAGAGGAATGGAGAGGAGAAGAGATAACAGAAGGAAGAAGGGGAGAAACTAGTTTGGACTTACTGAGTCAAGCCGAGTAGCTAACTCGTTTGAACCTAAATAACTAGAGCTTGGTCATGTTTTGGTTCTGGCCCAGAAAGATAGAGAAAGAGAATGGAAGTATGAGGGAAATAAGAGGAAGATGATGGAGCGTAAGAAAGAGACGAAAAGAGGAAGAAAAGCAGAAGGAAGAAGAAGAGAGAAGCTAGGAAGAAGATGTGATGGTGAGCCGACTCAACTGAGTCGACATACGTGAGTTACCTTTCAGTCTTTTCACAAATCAAATTCTTTATTAAATAGCCTTATTATTAATATCATTTAAAATTAATAGTTAGCATCGTTTTATTACTATTGCCTAAGATTATAATTGTGGTTACAAATCTATATTAGGTTGTATACTAACTAGTGTCATTATTAGTAATCTTCATCGATTATAACCGCTACTATAAATTTTCATCCGTTGTGCAACCTAGAATTTGAAATTCCTAAAATAGCTAACCTTAAACGTAGGTTGGAGATCAAAGCCTGAGGTTAGATCTTAACCGTAGATGGCGTGTGGAACTTAGATATATAAACCATCCAAGTTGGATTCGTGCTTTCAAGCATTCATGTTGCAACCACTTAATTTAAAGGTGAGGATCACCATATAAGCTTTACTACATCTCGATAATTAGCCCTATTTATTTATGTTTATTCATTTATATTATTTGATTGTTTAATATAGTGTCAAGTAGAAATGATTATACATGTAGTATCTAAATGAGTAATTATTTATAAATAGATGGTGATTGGGTTTAAATTCAAGTTATTGAACATGCTATGAATTTCAAATATTCCGATTTTACTTTAAAATGAATATTTTATATGTGTAAGTGTCATTAATATTATTCGTGGCTTACTTAGCCACATGTGATTTCTTGATAGTGTTTTTAAAGGGCCCTCAAGCTAGTAGCAAATTATGTAATGAAAAAATTGAGATTATGATGTGGATTCCCAATGTGTGGATTGATGGTGCCTTTATGGCTTTTTGAGATAACCCTTTATCGTATCCTTGAATGGACTATTTGCCTCATATGGCTTTCATTGACTATTTGCATATTGTGGCTTTTATGGATTAATTTGGCATAACCCCGTGATGGAAAGTCCCACTTGTAGAACTATAATTGGCCACTAGTTGAGCAGGTTACCCTTAAACATCCTATTTGTTAGCCCCATGAGCCAGGAATGGTGGAATGAGACACTATGCCAGAGCTGTCGACCTATGCTCGATGACAAACCCCCCATAGTGACCTTTGAGCTTTCTTAAAATGATTGTTTAAAGTTGGAATAATAAAAGCTGCGCTAATCATGCATTTTTATGGCATATATTATGCTCTTTTTTAAGTGGTTAGTTCTCCTTGGGTGTATCTTTTGTGTACTTTTTTGGGTGACTGATTCTCCTTGGGCGATCTATATTATTTGGTCTTTTCAGGGTGGTTAGTTCTCCCTGCGGGTACCTTTGTGTACTTTTTTAGGTGACTAATTATCCTTGTGCGATCTATATTATTTGGTCTTTTCTGGGTGGTTAGTTCTCCTTGGGCATAGCTTTGTATACTTTTTCGGGTGACTAGTCCTCCTTGGGCGATATATATATTATTATGGCCTTTTCCATGTAGTTAATCTACAGCGGGCGATCTACATGGCCTTTTTCAGGTAGTTAACCTACCACAAGTGGTCTGTATGATCTTTTATGGGTGACTAGTTCTCCTTGTGTGACTTTTTATCGGTTGGATGTGCATCCCTAGGTCTGTGAGCATGTGCATGCATCTATGCATTTAAATAAGATTATTCTGGGTGATTTATTTAATGAATGCGTATTTGATGAACCTTATCTGATTCCCATGATAATAATTGTATAATATTTGTTATATATTGTCTCTGATAACTATGCTTAATTATCTTGATGATATGATAAATCTTGGGGGTATACCTCACTGCGATAGCCATTGATGATATCGAATCGTACTCAGTGTGCAAGAGATGTAAATGGTGCGTATGCTAGGGTTCATGTGGAATTTGAGGAGCCAGATGATCATGTGACTCTTCATTCCTGATTTTATTTGTATTTAATTTATACTGTTATGTTTGTAAAGGTTAAGACATTGGTTTGTATAAGTTTTCAGGTAACCGCTTGAAACATTTGGATTTGCACATTTAGACTCCCTCTTATACTTGATTTCTTATATTCCACTAGTTTATTAACTCTGATAATAAAAGAAAAAAATGTACGTGAAATTTCTGATATTTTAAAGGTTAACACTCAGGTTTTTGGAAAACGAGTAGTGTACTTGGGTTCCAGGAACCGGGGTGTTACAAATGGTATCAGAGAGAGTCTAGACAAACCTTGCCTTTGGGAAAGAAACTTATACAAACCTCAAATGTCTTAAGTTAAATGATGGAGATTAGAGACTTGAAATTAGGTGAATCTTACATAGATTTAGGGGAATTTCAAGAAAGTAGAGACCTAAACTTAGGTCCCATTTGAAATTATTTAACCATTTGGATCCACGTGGAATCTCCTTAGAATCAGGAAAGTCTGAGAATGTAGATAACTAAACTTAGGTCCCTTGAAATCATTAGGATAACCATTCAAACTTGGTTGGGATTACTTAGGAATCATAGAAATTGCGAACATAAAGATGTAGAACTTTAGGCTCCGCGGGGAAGTTCAGGTTTAGTTGTTTGAACATAGAAATTAAATTTAAATTCCCATTATGAACTATTAATTGTCTAAACTCAGAAATCAAACACTAGGTCCCCTTAGAAAATTTATTAGAAGTGCCATTCGGATTTACGATAGATTCCATGGAAATTGAAACCTTAGCCTCCTTTGAAATTTTTAGGATGAGTCATTTGAACATAGGGACAAGAACCTTAAATCCCATGTAAATTGCTAGAATAGTTACTTGAATTTGGAAACTACCTAAGTACCATGGGAAAACAAATTCCAACTATGATATATCTGAGGTTAAGAAGAATATTCCTTGAACTTAACTTTTAGTGAACTTTTTAAAAATATAGGATTCAAACTTTTCCCATAATTTCCCTAAAATGAAATGGCATTGTCAAAACACTCATGAGTGAAATGAATTTAAGCATTATAAGAAATTCCCTATCCATCGTATTGTGTGTTAGATCAAATTTAAGCACTCTATAAGCTTAAGAAACTATACTAGAAATTATAATTTGAACTTCTGAGTATATCTCTCTAGTTAAGAACAATACTTCTCACAATTTCCAATACTTAGGATTGATTAAAGGTGGAATGATAGAATTTTGGGTAAATTTTCAACCTTAGACTAGTTATATGACAACTAGATTTGAGAATCCATTTGAATGTAACAATTTTGAACTCAAATTCCATGTAGAAATTTAGGGCTAGTGGCAAAAAAATAAATAAAAATAAATAAAAATTGATGTAATTCCTTAAGAATATATATGTTATAATTTCACATTTAGAATGATCAAACTACTTGTAATATTAATAGTTGTGATGCACATTATTGAATCTCGAAGGCGAGATTCTTCTTTAAGGGGGGTAGATTGTAACAACCCCAATTTTGATAATTAGCTGTATACATTTGTACACCCAAGTATATTTTAAAAAGGAAGGTAGCAAATGAGTAGAAATTCTATAAAATGGATATTCCCATTCCTATTAATAAGATGAGTATGAATTTCGAGGATGAAATTCTCTTTAAGGGGGGTAGATTGTAACACCCCGTACTCCTACTACTTGGGTGTTACCTTAAAATCCTAATTTATTATACCATCCACATACACTCTAGTCAAAATCAAACTATAGGAATGATCTTCATACATAGCTTGAGCTATCTAACCATTGATTTTAAAGACAAACCATCACACCATCACGAAACCCACCTAATCACCTGATTTATCCCACACTTCATTCAGTACCCTAGTAGGACCGGACAAAACTAATAAATGGTCTGGATCTCATTCATAAACATCAAGGTGGGTCCCATCGTAATTGCATGCACATAAGGTGCACATACACATGCGATGCGTCAAAGCCGTCAACACTGTCAAACCATGTTGACACGATGGAAACGAGAAAAAGGGGAATTTCTCTCCTCTATTTTTTTTGCCAATGGAGAATTTGAAATCGGGCCCACCATCTGTGATCGGATCAATGATCTGAACCATCCATCATGCTCCAGACGTGTGGCCAATCAAAACCCTAAAAACTTCATGTGTGGGAGCATGATATTCAGTGTAAGTAGAGGTGAGCTCGGCACATTCTAGAATGGAAATCCCATCCTTCCTCCATGCTGGCAATTCGTGAGTGAGTTTCCCCTCATCCTAACCGCTAATAAGGGGGATTACTAACCGTTCATCCATTTCCAATAGTGAGCCAGCTAGCATAACCATTCCAAAAATGGAAAGATTTAGTTTTTTAGCTCTTTTCAAAACTGTTTTAGGCAAACTCCATCTGAACCGTCCATTGTAGGGCATCTCAGACATTCATTACTCATACTTTTAAGGGCAGAAACCCTAAGCTACTAGGGGAGAGTTGTTTTTCTCCCTTTTTGGCAGTTGCAAGAGGATATCGCCCAAATACCTTCAAAGCTCGAACCCACCAAGGAAAGGGATCTGGAGCTTTGAAATCCACAGTCCTTGTCATGCCCTAAATTCGAAAAACGGGCTCACAAAATTTCCGATCGCCGAATTCGGTGCCGATAGCCTCCGTAGTGTCCCATTCTAGGATCCCAACACTCACATGCCAGATTCCAATCCTGGGATCCTACAAGGAGGATTTTCAATATGATTTTTTTTGTAATGGAGCATAACCAAGTCACCAAAACAACATCAACACATATCCACTATATCAAAAACTTTAAGTACAAAGCGGAAAGGGAAATACAAGATGATCAAAAGGCTCCAAAATAAACTGATGCACACTTTTGCCTCAGCGCTGCTGCTGTCCAACGCTACCTGCATGTAACTATCGTGCATAAACTTACAAAAGCTTAGAGGGTGGTGTAAGTGTGTGTGCAAGATAAGTGCCAAGTATATAATATCAGAGTAATGCGAAAAGATTCGATAAGTCCATGAATGCAATCAGCTATACCAAAATGATGTGGTGCCATGCATGAATGCTATCAGCCATATCAAGGCCATGCGATGTGAGGCCTATGTAGCCAAATGTTATATGCGAGATGCAAAGCAAGCATGCCAGTCCTCATCAAGTACACATATCAGTACAGTTCCTCTCTGGATATCACCGGGGTCTAGTACACCTCACACTGACTGCCTCCTCCCTAGCTGCACAATCAAGCAAGTGGAAGAGACCACACTATCTGTCTAACCAGTGGTTTGTCAATACCTACCTGGCTCGTCGATAGCGGACTCATTTACAAGCTGGTCAAACTCAGCCTAGCTTATAGCCCCCTCACTCGGGCGGATAAAGCCACACCCCCTTCCAACCAACTACGACACAGTGGGAGACGCGACCTACTGGTATTCAGCACTCGGGCGCTCATGTATCCACTCGATCTAGATGTTGGAGTATCTCCTAGTACCAAAAAGGTTCTGAGACTTTCACCCAAGGACATCCTTAGTGCCCACAATGCTAGAGGCAATATTTTCGGTATCCGATATGACCATCCATGATATGCCTTTGGATGCCACGACCCTGATGTCGCTAGGGCGTGCAGTGATCAAGTCACACATATGCGAGATGCATGAGTCACACCACACAATCATGCAACAATTCTGCGTATACCACGCGATCATGTAGGGCACTCCGTCTCATAAGGATCCCCGTAAATGTTTCAACCCAATGGCTTATGCTATGATCAAACATTCCTCATATCAAGCATACATATGATGCGGATGGGTATGAATCATGGAGCTATACTAAGCATGTTATAAAGTGATGAATTATCAACAAGTATGGGCTTATCAATGGGCCCTAAAGAGAGTTACAATGCGGACATTTAACCAACATAGTACTTACAATGTGGACGTCAAACCAACATTGTTTCCAAGGCATGGCCCGCCGTAACATATTATTACACAAACCATAGGGAATCACACATTGCAATGGACCCATATACATCTCATTAGGCCTCGACCCATAGGCCTCAGATACATCAAATGGGTTGTATCATATGGGCCTTATATAATCAAGTGGGCCACATCAATGAGCTGCACCAATGGGCTTCATGTACATTGTAATGGGCTATAACCCATGGGCCTTATAACATGGGCCTTCTATAATCAAGTGGGCCACATCAATGGGCCACACCAATGGGCCTTATAACATGGTCATTTATATTAAATGGTCCGCCCCAACTAGGCCCTATGCATATCAAATGGGCCATACACACAATAAGTGGTAATAATGAATTCCACCATTTGAAATTCCTAAGGCCCACCATAAAATATGTTTCCCATCCAACCTAACCATAAATTAACATAGTGATAGATGAAGTGGGAAACAAATATCAACTTAATGGGAAGCTACTATGGTCCTCAGAGGTTTTTGAACGGTGGGTATCATTGACCACTACTTAAAATGGTGGGGTCCACTTGAACTTAGATCTGCCTCATTCTTTAACTCATGCCATAAAATGATCTTTCAAAATGGATAGACGGTTTGGATGCAACATATGCATCATGGTGGGTCCCATCAAGATGGATGGCATAGATATAGCACATACCTTGTGCATGGGGCCCACATGGCCTGGGAGGCCAGGGGACGTCAACACAGCAGCTATTACGTTGCTTTGTGCGTGTGCCAGCCAATCTACTTGTAAGTGGGTCCCATGTGGGGCCCACCATAATGTTTATATGCCATCCAGTCCATTGATAAGGTCATATGGACCCAGATGAAGAGGGAAAACAAATTTCATCTTGATCCAAAACTTCTGTGGACCCAAAAATGGGTTTCAATGGCAGACAGTTCAACCCCACTGTTTCCCCTGATGTGGGCCATCTGAGACTTGGATTGGCCTAATTTTTGGAGGGGGCCCACTGTTGGAAGTGGCCCACCATATGAACAGGTTGGATGACAAATATACATCATGGTGGGGCCTACAGCTGGAGCCATGGGTCCTTCCTACCGTCCACCTGCCACTGGCGCAGGCGCCTTTGACAGCAGCAGCAGCAATGCTGCTGTTGGTTTTTTTTTGAAAACCTGATTTATCATGGTTTTCCATACGTGGGGCCCGCTTAAGTTGAATCCACCTCAGCCACTGGATTCCATGGCCCGATACCGTCCAAAAGAGTCTAATATCCAGTATGTTTTAGCTCAAGGTGGGTCCTATTCGATTTTTAACGGTAAAAATCAATATTTTTTAAGCTATGGCCCACCAGAAAAATTGGATTAACATCATTTTTTGGCTTAACGCCTAAAATGAGCCGTGGAAGGGAATGGATGGAGTGGATTGAATACTTACATCAAGGTGGGACCTACACAAGTGGCCCACCCAAATAGCCTTGAACCAAGGCTAATATTTATGTTTTCCTTTCAACGTCCAGCGTCCCTAGATGCTGGATAGTTTCAGCATAGTACAAACATTTGAGGTGGGCCCCACCTATGGATGTGGGCCACCAAAGAAAGGGTCGGATGGCATGGGGAATACATACATCAAAGTGGGGTCCATCCAAGTGGGCCACTCAACTACACCATCACACAAAAGGAGAAGAGAGAGAGAGAGAAGGAGAGAGAAATAGAGTGGGACGCGTGTGATGGAGGGACCCCAACAATATGGGCCCTCCCTTGAAATCGATCATACATCAAGTGGGTCCCATTACACGTAGGCCCATCAAATTGAAAATCAATGGTGGAGATCCTTTCTCCACCAAAATGAAAGGTCTAGATGACTCTATTTATGCAAGAAAATAAACATCATGATGGGGTCCATGGAGAATGACCCCATCATGGAATGATCATGAGCATCAAGGTGGGCCATCGGCCACACCTAGGGTCCAAAGTGAGATCCATACCATCAATCGGTAGGCCTCACTTGGCCCATCATCAAAACATGAAAAATATAGCCTAATGAGCACCCATCGTTGATCTTCTCAGTCCATTGGAACGCCAATCTCCTTGTGTTTCACTTTGATGGAGGGAGATGATGTTTGAATGGCTAGGATGAAAGTTAAAGGGATGGGAAAGTGGGCCACCAAAAAAATCACTTTCTCTCACATGGAAGAGCTTAGACGTGAGCTCCTTTGGTTGCTTGGAATTTATGAAGAGAAAGAGAGAGAGAGAGAGAGGGTGGTTGAAAGAGAAGTGATGGGAGATGAGTGATGGGTGAGGTGATGGATTGGTTGACTTTCGGTTTGCTTGACTTGTGGAGAAAGAAAGCATGGGTTACTTTGTACTTGACATGAGGTCATTGATGGGATTGATTTGACATGTTGTAGAGATTCTCTTGGGATTGCAAACGCGTGGCGTTTTCTTCGAAATAAACGCCGGCTCACATCTCTTAGCCAGGGTATCAGATCAGTGCGCGAGTCATGGCGTTAGAACCGCGGCAACGGTGCATTTGCAATGATACAAGTCTCGGATTAAGCTGACTCAAATCTATGGGATTCGACCTACGGTCGCGCCCAAACATCGATTATATATCACAGGTTGCCGAAATTTGACGGGAAGGAACGCGGCAGTCGACGGAACAGTACGGACTAGGATACGAGTCTTACAGTCCTGAAGCATCGCAGGATCGATTCAGAGTCATCCACTGCGGTAAAATGAGGAAAGGTCAATCAAACTTCAATCTGCCACTGGAGCCGCTTTCTTATTCACCACGTCTGCTGAGTCAGGCCGGATTGTGGGTTGTGTATGTTCGAGTCCAGTCCCTCTTGGGCGTCTCAACAAAAAGAAGAAAAGGGATCTAGAGAGAGAAGAAGAATGGGAGAAAGATAAATGGAGCAGGGCCAAGCTACATTTCAGTTGAGTGCCAAGGCTGCCTCACCGGCTCGATTCTAGCTAGCTTTTGGATTCGCTCAGGCTTGGCCAAGTTGAACCATGACCCTGCTGGTCATGACGGCAGGGGAGAAATGAGGAAGAAAGAGAAATAGAAGAAGGGGAGTGAAAAAGGGGAAGAAGAAGAGAAGAAAGAGGAGCGGTTGTTATTGGTGCACTGAGCTGGGCCAACTTATTAACTGAGTCCAGGTCATGAACTGTTGACTCACTGATGTGAGTTGCTAGTCAAGTTCGACCCATTCTAGGTTTTGAGAAAGTCTAGGGGAAGAAAGAGAAGTAGAGAAAATAGAGAAAGAGGAGCTAAAGAAAGAAAGAATGGTATGGAGATTTCGAGTCGAGTGTGGTGGTGCCGCACCACCTCAAGTCGAGGCGAGTTCTAGCGAGACAAGCCCTACACTCCATTGAGCCGTGCTGAGTTAGGGTCAGGTTTAAGTGCAGATGTTGTTGGTCGACTCGGGGATGCATTGCTGGATGTCTTCCAGCAGAGGAGTGGAGAGTAAAAGAGACAACAGAAGGAAGAAGGGGAGAAACGAGTTTGGACTCGCTTAGTCAAGCCGAGTAGCTGACTTGTTTGAACCTAAACAAGTAAAGCTTAGTCTTGTTTTGGTTCGGGCCCAGAAAGATAGAGAAAGAGAATGGAAGTGGGAAGGAAAGAAGAGGAAGATGATGGAGAGTAAGAAAGAGAGGAAAAGAGGAAGAAAAGCGAAAGAAAGAAGAAAAGAGAAGGTAGGAAGAAGATGTGATGGTGAGTCGACTCAACTGAGTCGACGTACATGAGTTACCTTTCAGTCTTTTCACAAATCAGATTTTTTATTAAATAGCCTTATTATAAATATCATTTAAAATTAATAGTTAGTGTCATTTTATTACTATTGCCTAAGATTATAATTGTGGTTACAAATCTATATTAGGTTTTATACTAACTAGTGTCATTATTAGTAATCTTCGTCAATTATAACCGATACTACAAATTCTCATCCATTGCGCAACCTAGAATTTGGAATTCCTAATAGGTTGGAGATCAAAGCTTGAGGTTAGATCTTAACCGTAGATGGCATGTGGAACTTAGATATAAACCATCCAAGTTGGATTCGTGCTTTGGAGCATTCATGTTGCAACCACTTAATTTAAAGGTGAGAATCACCCTACAAGCTTCACTACATCTTGAAAATTAACCCTATTTATTTATCTTTATTCATTTACATTATTTGATTGTTTAATATAGTGTTAAGTAGAAATGATTATACATGTAGTCTCTAAATGAGTAATTATTTATAAATAGACGGTGATTGGATTTAAATTCAAGTTATTGGAACATGCTACAGATTTCAAATATCCCGATTCTGCTTTAAAATGAATATTCTATATGTGTAAGTGTATTAATATTATTCGTGGCTTATTTGGCCACATGATAGTATTTTTGGAGGGCCCTCAAGCTAGTGGCAAATTATGTAATGAACAAATTGAGATTATGATATGGATTCCCATCATGTGGATTACTGGTGCCTTTATGGTTTTTTAAGATAATCGTTTATCGTATCCTTGAATGGACTATTTGCCTCATATCACTTTCATTGACTATTTGCCTGTCGACACCCTTAGGGAGAACCTCAATGTTAGGCTGATTTTGTTCATCTTGCCATGTGCTGGTAGGAGAGACCTTCTTGCCCGCCGATTTGTTTGTGCTGCTGATGTCAGAGTTCAAGTCATCCAAGGTATGGATTCGCTCTTCGAGTACCATGCCATTCTGGACTGTTTACGAGTACTGTCACATTCTGTTTACCCGACTTGCAATAGTTCCAGTTCATAGCTGAGCCCAGATGAAAGCTGCTATCTTGTTTGATGTCGTGTGCCGTAGAAAAGCCCGTAGCAGTGAGCGTTGATTAGCTGCTGATTGTCTGTGATTTCCCCGATGCATTCTAAGAGATTCCAGGGTTGCCACTGCACTGTCATATTGAGTTTCAGATTAATCTTATGCCTGGTACCATGCCTATCTTAAAGGCCCCTTATCATATGGCACCAATGGAGTTGAGGAAACTGTAGCAGCAGTTGGACAAGTTACATGAGCTAGGCTTCATTCATCCAAGTAGTTTTCCCTGGGCAGCGCTAGTATTATTCGTCAGGAAGAAGGATGGCTCGTTGAGGCTCTGCATGGATTACCATGGGCTCAACCGAGTCATGATCAAGAATAAGTATCCACTCCCGATGATCGATGATTTATTTGATCAGCTGTAGGGTGCACATGTCTTTTCGAGGATTGACCTGCGGTCCGGTTACCATCAAATTCTGGTCCGAGAGGAGGACATCCAGAAGATAGCTTTCAGGACACTTTATGGTCGCTTTGAGTTTCATGTCATGTCCTTTGGATTGACCAATGCTCCCGTCATTTTCATATAGTCGATGAATGAGGTTTTCCATCCTTATCTCGATCAGTTTGTTGTAGTCTTCATCGACAACATTCTGATCTATTTGAGGACCCACGAGGACCATGAGCAGCATTTAGAGATTATGTTGTAGACCCTCTACGCCCACTAGTTCTATGTAAAGCTGGAGAAGTGTGAGTTTTGGTAGGATGAGATGAAGTTCCTTAGTCACATGGTGACGAGGGAGGGTGTCGCGATGGACCCTCGAAGATAGATGCAGTTTGTTAGTGGGGTCAGCCGATGAACGCGTCTAAGATCCGTAGTTTTCTTGGTTTAGCGGGATATTATCGATGCTTTATTGAGGGATTCTCACGTATCGTAATACTACTGACCAAGTTGACCCGGAAGGGGGCAGAGTTTGTGGAGTGACGCCTATGAGCGAGCATTTATGGAACTGAATGACTGCCTCACGTCCGCTCTTATCCTCACTCTTCCCTCTGGGAGTGATGGATTTGTGATGTTTACCGATGCCTCATGTGTTGGCTTGGGTGTTGTCCTGATGTAGCATGAGAAGTCAGTGGCTTATGTGTCTCGTCAGCTCAAGGTCCATGAGCGGAACTACCCCACACATGATTTAGATCTTGCAGCAGTCGTCTTCGCACTAAAGGTATGGAGGCACTATCTTTATGAGGTCAAGTTCGAGCTCTTCTCTGACCACAAAAGCTTGAAGTGTCTCTTCTCATAGTTTGAGTTGAACATACGGCAGAGATGTTGGATGGAGCTCTGAAGGACTACGATTTTGATCTTCATTACCATCCGGGCAAGGTGAACGTGGTGGCAGATGCTCTCAGCCGTCAGCCACGAGGCATGGTGGCACATATGATGATTCAGGAGTGGAAGATGCTCGAGGATATTGCAGCATATGACTTCAAGTTTGACTTACAGTCTTCTATCATTCAGTTATCGAGCTTGTCGATTTAACCCTCTCTTGTCGCAAGGGTGATCAAGGCTCAATAGTAAGATGAGTCACTTCAAAGTTATCTAGCAAAGGCGGCATTTGAGAGCCAGTTAGATTAACAGGTTGGTTTTGATGGTGGATTTCGCTTCAGAGGCCGATTATGTATCCCAGATATCCCAAAGTTGCGTAAAGATCTTATGACCGAGGCACATCGATCGAGGTTTTGTATCTACCCTAGCTTGACGAAGATGTACTGTGATATGAGGCGACAGTATTTTTAGGTGGGGATGAAGCGCTAGATCACCAGTTTTGTGGCCGAGTGTGGCACTTGCCAACGTGTCAAAGCCGATCATCAGAGACCCCCAGATCTATTACAGCCATTAAGTGTCCCGGCATAGAATGGGGAGCACATATCCATAGATTTTATTATGGGCTTGCCGAGGACTTAGCATGGTCATAGCGCCATACAGGCTGTCATGGATCGTCTGACGAAGTAACAATTTGTGCAACCAGGTGTCACGCCCCAAACTTGGAAACCGGGCTCACAAAATTTTCAATCACCGAATTCGATGTCGAAAGCCTCCGTAGTACCCCATTCTCGGCTCCCAGCGCCCATACGCCGGATTCTGATAATGGGATCCTACAAGGAAGACTTTCAGTATGATTTTTTTTGTAAAGGAGCATAACCACAAGTGTACCCAAATCATAAGAGCAACATCATCATCACATATCTACTAATATAAATAATTGATTACAATGCTGAAATACATGAATATAATAAAATCTCCACAAAGCTTGGCCTCCATGCTCCTGCCTCAATGCTACTATAACTTAATGATACTTGAACGCAACGGTCGTGCATAAGCTTATAAGAAACTTAGAGGGTGATGAATGTGTGTGGATCGCATGTGCCAATCATATAATATCAGAGTAAGCGTAATACTGGCAATTCTATAATTCATTCAATATTAGAGTATGCGGTGCAGATCGATAATGCAATGCAGAGTCATAGTGAACCAAATATCAGATGCCGAGTATGCAATACGATGTGCAATACCTGACGAACCAAGAATCCCATCATCCTCATCTAGGCCATGCAATATAAAAGCATAGTAAGGAAATATCATATACTGAGAAAGCAATGTAAATCGACCACGTAATGCGGAGATATACTAAACCAAATGTCCTATCTAGGTTATACAGTGCAGAATCATAATAAACCCAATGTCAAATGGAAAAGAAATGATAAAGCTAAAGTATGTAATCGGGATGATAGCACGTGGTATCGCAAGTTATGGGGTTCATCACAAGGGACTTCTATCCAAACCAGTCCCATACCTTAATTTGGATAGCTAGACGCAACGTGGTAAACTCCTGATCTCAGGTTGGTCGCGTACCCAACCAAAATCATGACCATTACAAAGATACACGTAATGATCTAGTTACGCACCATCAGCCCGATTGGATAGTGAATGAATGAATGAATGAATAAGTCAAATGGTGAGTGCGTAATCCCATACTCAATACGTCCATATGTCAGTACACTCCACAATGGCTACCGCCTCCCTAGCCGCACAACCAGCAAGTGGAAAATACCTCACTATCCACCTATCCAGTAGTCTATTAATACCTACCTAGCTCATTGATAACGGACCCATTTATGAGCTGATCAAACTCAGCCTAGCTTACAACCCCCTCACTCAGGTAGATAAGGCCACACCCCCTTCTAACTGATCATGACATAGTGGGAGACGCCGCCTACTGGTATTCAGCACCCAGGCGCTCATGTATCCACTCAGTCTAGACGTTGAAATCTCCTCTGGTACCAGAGGATTCTGGGACTCTGACCCAAGGACATCCTATGTGCTCACAATGCTAGAACTAAATATTTTCAGTATCCCATTTCGCCATCCACGATGAA
Organism: Magnolia sinica; assembly: GCF_029962835.1. Lineage (NCBI taxonomy): Eukaryota > Viridiplantae > Streptophyta > Magnoliopsida > Magnoliales > Magnoliaceae > Magnolia > Magnolia sinica. The sequence continues at coordinate 58,918,586 of NC_080576.1, forward strand.
CCTGTGAAGGGCACGACCCTGATATCGCTAGGACTCCAAGTGATCATGTCACACAAATGTGAAATGCATGAGTCATACCATCCATTCATGCATCAAACCTGTGCGTACTGCACGATCATGTGGGGCAACTCTGTCTCTCAAGGAGTCCCTTAAATAACTCAACCCAATGGTAATGCTATGATTAACCATTCCTCACAGCAGGCATACAAATGATGCGTATAGACGTATCTCATGATGTGATACTAAGCATGATCTCAGTGTGTCTTACTAGGTAAAGCATACTAGCATGTGTAACGCCCTGAAATTCGGGGGTCGAGCATAACTCAGCTCCTGAGTTCCAAAACATCACTTATGCAACATATTTAATGAATGATGTATGTTGACTGTATTAGTGCATAAAACATGGAATAGATTAAGCCAAAACACAGATATGATTCAGGGATAAGTGAATAAAGAAAGCGGAAGACTTATAGGAAAATATGTGTACAAGTGTAAACCCCTGAATTACATATACAAGCCAGATCGTGTGAAAGTGTTATTTAACAAAATTATAAGTATCAATTACATCGTTTCAGTTCCCAAAAATAATCCCAGAGATCCCGCACATCAGACCGAGGCTCGCTAGAACCCGTCTGAAAACTGCATATAGGAGAAGGCAGCCTCGTCATCATCCAGCTCTCGCTCTGCCTCAGAAGTCGCATCCACATCTGCAACATCAAAGCCTAAGACAGAGTCTGGTGGGTGTTTAACACCGCCCCAGAAACGTGGGAGTGAGTGATCAACTCAGTGGAACAATAAGGCACTGGTTAACATGTTATTAGTTCAATCAAACAGTAATGATAAAGCAGAACAATTAAATAAATCCTAAGTACTCTTGTTAATGCAAGGATGTATGCAAAATGATGCGTGCCCTCATGCGTATACCCTCAGCATCTTCATCTTACGTTACGCATGACATCGCCTCAAAGTGCGCCACATCTACAAAGCACATGCAAATGCGGTGCATGAATATGATTACCAAGTTGCTATTAGTCTATTTCACACAGCAGGATTGGGAAGCTAAGATACCTTCCTCATGTCACCATCCAAACAAAGATCCATACTAGGGTCGTCAATCCTAGACATCTCATACGATCATATGTTTGAGGTCATAGCAAAGGGCTCGTCACCAATCAATGCACGCCTTTCATGCCCTTACTACCACAGTTCGGCTCGTCACCTCATTGCGGTATCCAGGTATGCTTGAGGTCACTACAAAGGGCTCGTCACCAATCAATGTAGGCCGACAGCACGAATATAGTGTCCCATACCACCATAATCGGCTCACGAGTTGAGTTGCTCACTGGTCACTACGGGGAGGCTCGTCACCCCAGCGTAGGCCAACAGCTCGACCACGGTGTCCCATACCACCATGTCCGGTTCATGAGTCTTAGCGGATCAAGTACCATAGTTAATAGGATGTCACTGGTAAGTTCGGTACCCTAGATTCAAGCAATAACGTCCATACATGGTAAACGTACATTGGACAATCGGGTTACTTGACGAACTCGACTAGCACGAGCGCACGTTGAATTGAACGACATAGAGTGCGCAAACACTCCACGTGGCCAAACCACTGCCGACAACTCTAATACGGCTCGGGTTCGTCTAATACGTCCTACGTGGCGAAAGCAATCTCAACCATGAACATAGGGTCAATTACCGATTTCCTGGACTAAGGCATAGTCCCAAACATCTTACCCTACTACAGATACTCATATGGAATGTAAAACAGTAATGGAACAGCAACTCAAATCATGGTACATACGCATCTGAAGAATATCAACTTAACATAAATGTAAGCATAGGAGATGCTTGAATTTAAATAACTTGGAATGTAACTGCATAAAGGAAATCATGCGCATCAATAGGAGTATTGAGAATCACTTCTCAACGCCCACAATTAGTGTAATAAGTTACACTTAGATCATTCATGCATTTCTACAAACACTTAGCATACAAGGGACAACATACATGACGTATGTTGAAATACATGCACTTAGACAATTCCTTTTACCAAGGAGTCGTCATACATGCATCTAGCATACATACATGACAAATAATCATGGCAAACACAAGTGCGTATTTTATACATATACGGTACTTTATAAATACACATAGAATACACAAATCTCAATATAGCACATGCATATCAGGAAAGCAACGTAAACACAACATTTGGCATGTGAAATCTCATCCATAACAAGAATAAATCACTAACTGGGATTGAAAGCCTTGAAAACCATAACCTATACACTTAAAGTCCGCACCTTAAGCAAGGAAGAACCACCGAACTGATTTAGACGAGTTGTCTTCGTCAACGGCGCTAGAATACCCTAAAACAAGGATAGAAATGAGATAAAACAACTCCAAAACTAATCTAAGCTCTAACATAGGTTAGGGTTAGGTTAACTTACCCCAAAAGAACTCAGAACCGTCAGAAGAACGATTCAAAGTGAAGGTTCAAAGATGAAGAAGAACAAGGAAGAAACTAAGATGATTCACCAACTTATCTCTCTCACTTTCTCTCTCTTTTCCACTCTCTTTCCAAGCTAGGGTTAGAGAAAATTCGTATGGAAAAGAGGGCTAGGGTTTAAGGACTATAAATAGGCCCATATTTGATGAAAATAACCCCAAGGTCAAGGTATACTTAGGTTATAACCAAAGTAAGCCTTTCTCGATCCAACGAAGCACTTCTGGTGGGCCTATAACCACGAAAGGTCGGACTTAAGCTCATTGACCATGGATCTAGGTCAAGCTGAGTTTTCATACCGACCGGCTCTTCAGATCAGCCGTGGCGGACCACACTCAATTCAACGGTCACAGAATCTCGATTAGGTCCACAAGCACTAGGATATGCCTGGGCCAACTATCCTGATTAGAGGGTGAAATTGGGTCAGAATCCAACGGTCAGATAGCTTAAAATCGTCGCGCAAGCGACACGATTCAGATTTCATAAAAAGCTTAATAAATTCCAACCGTTCTCACACTCTTTACTCCGAGCTCAAGCAAATCGACCCAGAACATTAGATGGACTTGATTTTTGAGGTGATGGTCAAGCCCAACTCAGTGACCGCAACAGCCTAAGATCATCACCATCGGACTTTCGACGCGCGGTCCAGGTCCGATCCAGATCTTCCAAAAATTCCCCAGAACAACTGGATTTAGCGATGGATCCCAGATTTTAGAGTAACATAGCGCTCACTAATCTACATGTTTAGAGCCATGCAGATACAATTTAAAGTGATTGATGCGGATTTCACAAGCAATCGAGTAAAGCGCTAATTACCCCAAAAACAACTACTTAAGGAAAGATTAGCACAAAAATTCCAAGGTCGTTACAGCATGATTATTAGATATAACAGGCAATGATCGGTCTTAACCTGTATGTCACTTATGAGAGTGGGGGCTGAACAATACGCCTACTAGACATGTAGAAGTCTATATGGAAAGATCCACGATAAACTATCTTAACCTATTCAAGGTACTAACATATCATATATCCTAAGGTGGGGTCCATAGAGGGCCGGTGGATCTAACACATACATCGAGATAGACTCTACAATATGGATATACTAAATCTGGTTCCGCATACTCTTCTGTCTACGACAAGAGGTAATGGTGTACTAAGCAACGGATGGCCTAGATGATACACTAATGTCCAAGATGGACTTCGCGCTTGTCTCAACAAAGAGACGGACGGTGTGGATGATATGTACATGTCACGAGGTCCGAGCAAATGGGGTACAAGGGTAGGATACACCTCTCGTGGTGGTTCAAATGGATATATAGTAAGCCGAGTTCACAAGGTGAGCTAACAGGGTGAACCATTAGGCTTTCTAATCATGAACAAATTGGGCTTCCTTATGGGGCTCGGTACATACACAAGGTGGGCTTGGCAAAATTTCTACATCTAGGACTACGTGTCCTTCCAAGCAGATTGGGTAGCCCACTCAACACCTAAATGGGTCTTGGGTATGGTCAGTACGCGTGGACAAAACATGATTCTAATTAGCCCACATTTCTTATGGAAGGCCTGGTGTGAACAGAAGGTGGGCTTCAAGGTTTAGGTATTTCTATTAGCATCAATGGGGGCCCAATAGTTTGGGGTAGCCCATAAAGGTGAGATGAATCACCATGGGCTTAATAATGGGCCCTAGGGAGATGTACAATGAGAACATTTAACCACCATGATCCCAAGGTGCGGTCCATTTGGGATTGGGATCGGAATGACAATGGGGGATCGAAATGACAACGGGGCCCTCGACCCTTAAAATCTGTAGAGGGAGGGAGGGATAGTGCAAATACAGTACACACATCAAGGTGGGCCTCATACATCACAATTGGGTCTCTCCTATGGGTCTCAAATACATCATAATGGCCACATCCCATGGGGCTTGAAATACATCGCAACGGGCCTCACCCCATGGGCTTCGAACACATCATAATGGGCTATATCCATAGGCCTTAAATACATCACAATGGGCCACTCACACGGGCCCAATATATGTCACAATGGGCCTCATACATGGGCCGCATATACATCATATTAGGCCGCATCACATGGGCCTATATACATCACAATGGGACTCATATACATCAAGTGGGCTGCATCAATGGGCCGCACCAATGGGCCTCATATACATCAAGTGGGTCGATCACATGGGCCTATATACATCACAATGGGACTCATATACATCAAGTGGGCCACAACAATGGGCCGCACCAATAGGCCTCATATACATTAAGTGGGTCGCATCAACGGATCGCACCAATGGGCCTCATATACATCGAGTGGGCTACAACAACGAGCCACACCAATGGGCCTCATATGCATTGAGTGGCCCTAACAACCAGCCACACTATCTACACCATTCATCTATTTTTAAGATAATTCTAAGGCATTTCCAAAAAAAAATGAATTATATCGAAAGATCATCTAGACCATACCACAACTAATAGTGGTGATAATGATTTCTGCCGTTAAAATTCCTAGGGCCCACCATAACGATTATTTTCCATTTGATCTGTTCATAAGGTCACAATGACTTGAATTAAAAACAAATTTCATATTGATCCAAAACTTTTGTACTCCCAAAGAGGGTTTCAATGGTAGGTGTTCAACCCTCCACTGTTTTGGCAGTGTGGTCTACTTGACAAATAGATCTGCCTTATTTTTAGTCTCAACCCTTAAGACGGGATCATCAATTGGATGAACGGTGTAGATTTAACACATGCCTCATGATCAGGCTATTGTCCAGGCCCCTGGATGGACAACCCGGATATAAAACACATATGTCATGGTGGTCCACGTGAAATGGTTGGATGGTATAGATGAAACACATACACCGTATGGGACCCAAAGAACTTGCTGACGCAACAACAACTGCAATTGCTAGTGTGGGGTCCACACGTGTGACCCACCTAAAAAAATGGACGGACGGTTTAAATTATCACAGTACCGCACGATTAGACCTGCAGTTGTTGCTGTCTAGATAAATGGACAGTGTGGATGAAACACATTCATCAAGGTGGGCCCGATAGAGGGATGACATCACTTCAGTGGTACCCACCGTCCCTGTAGAAACGAATGGACGGCATATATAAAACACATACATTACGGTCTAATCCCACCGTCCAGCAATCTGGACGATGGAGATAAAACACATATATCACGGTGCCACAACACCGTCCAAATGTCTGGATGGTGCAGACGCAACACAATCAAAGAGGGCCCCACCCATCCGGCATATGGATGGTGTGGATAACACATTTATCATACGTGGGACCCACAGAACTTGATGACACCACCTCAGTAGCTGTTTAACCATCCAGGGCTGTTGGACGCCCTGTACGGTCTGGATTTAATATAAATACATCATGGTGGTCCGACATGGGTGGGCCACACATTTAAAGGATGAACAGTTTGGATGGATATATAGTACATCCATCATGGGGGCCCATCAGATGGACTGCTAGATAAAACACCTATAGCACGGTGGATCCCACCATCCTTGTTGGACGGTGTGGATTGCCACACGTGTGGAGCCCCACCATCCCATCTGGATGGTGGTGGATAAACAGGTACATCAGGTGGGTTCCCACGTGGGGCCCACCATTACATATATATATGATCTCTATTATATATATATTATTATTTATTGTTTATTTATATATATATATATATATATATATATATATTATGGTGGACCCATGTGGTGGGCCACCAGTATAGATCAAGCTGAAATTTGTGTTTTCCCTCCGTCCAGACCTAGTGTCTGGACAGTCTGGATGCAACACGCACATCAAGTGAGTCCACATGGTGGCCCACTTGATTAGGATAAGGCTGGTATTTGTGCTTTCCCTATATCCAAGCCCGTTCACTGGACGGTGTGGATGATACATTACAGTTGGATTTCCACCATCCACGTGGCCTGACGGTGTGGATCTAATCCATTCATTATGGTGGGCTGCAACAGGGAGAGAGAGAGAGAGAGAGAGAGAGAGAGAGAGTCGTGTGATGGAGGGACCCCGACACTATGGGCCCTCCCTTCCATACATTATAACATACATCAAGTGGTCCCATTACATGTGGGCCCACCAATCAAAATCAATGGTGGAGATCCCTTCTCCACCAAGATGCAAGGTCTAGATGACCCTTTCTATACAAGAAAATTAAACATCATGATGGGGTCCATGGAGAATGGCCCCATCATGGGCTGGATATATGAATCATGGGGGGCTATTGGCCACACCTAAGGTCCAAAGTGAGATCTGTACCATCAATTGGTAGGCCCCACTTGGCCCATCATCAAAACATGAAATCTAGGCCTATAAAATACCCACAGTTGGATCTTTTTGGTCCCTTGGCTTTCCTTAACTCCTTGGCTTCAACTTTGATGGTGGAAGATGAGGATTGAAGGGCTAGGATGAGAGACTGGGAGGGAAGTGGGCCACACTTGGGATTCTCCTCCTTAGAAAGCTTCGACGTCCACACCTATGGGTTGCTTAGAAAATGGGTTGAGAGAGAGAGAGAGAGGTGATGGGTGGAGTGATGGATAGAGTAATGTAAGAGTTGACTTTGGGGTAGCTTGTGTAAGAGGGGTATGGGTGTTGTAAGATAGGTGACATGTGAGGTATGGGTGTGATGGATTGAGTGATGAGTTGTGTACTTGATTGATGGATATGATGGGTTGTAGAGAATCTCTTGAAATTCACAACATGTGTCGTTTCTTCAGAAAATAAGCGGGCCCACAACTCCTGGCCTATGTATCGCATCGGTGCGTAAGACGTGGCATCAGAACTACGGTGACGGTGCGGTCGCTAAGGTACAAGTCTCGGGTTGAGTTGACTCAGAATTATAGGATGTGAGTTATGGTTATGCACAAATACCGATTACAAGTCGAGGGTTCTTAGAATTCGACGGGGAGGATTGCGGGAGTCTGCGGAACGGTATGGTGTAGGATACGGGCCTTACACTTGGCCTTTGGACCAGCTTGACAGATTATTTATTATTGAGATCGCGAGATTGCACTATGTTCCATTCTTGATCATTTCCGACCAACACTCAAGGTTCACATCTCAGTTCTGGAGGAGCTTCCAAAAGGCGATGGGGTCTGCCTTACCGTTCATCACCGCGTATCATCCACAGTCCGACGGGTAGACCAAGAGGGCCAACTAGATTCTTAAAGATATGCTTCTAGCTTGGGTGATTGACTTCTTGGGTACCTGGGATGAGCATTTGGGCCTGGCTGAGTTTGCATAAAATAACAGCTATCAGGTGACTATTGGTATGACTCCCTTTGAGGCCTTGTATGGTAGACCATGTAGATCCCCCAGTTCTTGGGCTGAGGTTGGAGAGCACCATCTCCTAGGCCCTGAGCTTGTGCAGCAGATATCAGAGGTTATCGATATCATCCGACAGAGGATGCGCATAGCTCAGAGTCTACAGAAGAGTTTTACTGATCGTCGACATCGTCCCTTGGAGTTTGTAGTAGGGGACAAAGTGCATCTTAAGGTCTCACCCATGAAGGGTGTTGTTCGATTTGGAGCAAGGTAAAAGCTCGCTGCAAGATTTATTGGGCCCTTTGAGATCACTAGGAGCATTGGCCCTTTGAGATCACTAGGAGCATTGGTGCCATGGCCTATAAGCTTTCCTTACCACCTCAGTTGTCTGGCATCCATAACATTTTCCATGTTTTTATGCTATGGAAGTGTGGGTCAGACCCCATTCCTGTGATTGATTGGTAGCAACTTGAGGTCTATGAGGATGCTTCCTACATTGAGCAGCTAGTTCGCATCCTTGATGGAAGGAGTAGGTCCTTTGGACCAACATCATTCCTTTGGTGAAGTTGTAGTGGGGTCACCATAGTGCTGATAAGGCATCTTGGAGCGCTACGCTGAGATTAGAGTGTTATCCCCATCTTTTTGTAGATTGATTGTGCCATAAATCTATCTTTAATATACATGTTTATGCGATGTCATGTTTTCTCTTCCTTCTTGTTTTGTTATACGAGATAGTAAGTTTTGAGGACGAAATTTTTATTAGGAGGGAAGAGCAGTTAGGCTTGTGTCCTAGTACCATTAAGTTCCTTAGGATCCTGCAATCCTCCTGGTCGAATTTCGATGACCCGCGACCAGTAGATAGCGTTTGCAAGTAACCTCAAGTTGCATCCTTTGAACCCGAGTCGGCTCAACCCAAGACATGTCATTGCAACCGCGCCATCGCCATGGTTCCAACGCCATATCTCATACGCCAATGCGACGCTTAGATTGAGAGATCTAGCCCACACATTATCCCGGCTGTTGATCGCATGTTTTGGGACCGGAGGTATCCCGGTAGAGAAATATCTCTACAATCAATCATGATGGTGACATCACCCCTACCCCTAGCCCCCCATGCTTCTTGCATGCTAAGATTACTAGCCCCATGCCTCTTACTCATCTCTTACAAGTCATCATGACTCAAGCCATGCCTTCTTACACCCTCAAAATTACCTCCCTACATCCCTCTCTCCCTCCCATTGTATCTATCACGCCCTAAATTCAAAAATCGGGCTTACAGGAATCCCGATCGCCGAATTTAGTGCCGACAGCCTCCTTAGTACCCCATTCTCGACCCCCAACATCCATATGTCAAATTCCGATCTTGGGATCCTACAAGGAGGATTTTCAACGTACATTAATCTCACAAGAAGCATAACCACAAGTTTACCCAAATCATAAAGGCAACATCATCATCACATATCCACTAATATAAACAGTTGAGTATAGTGCTGAAAAGGAAATACATATATCAAAATCAAAGCTCCAGAAGATGGCTGCACGCTTTAAGCTTAACGTTGCTACAACCTAATGCCACCTGCATGCATCTATCATGCATAAGCATATAGAAATCTTAGAGAGTGGTGAAAGTGTGTGCATAAGGTAAGTGTCAAGCACGCAAATATCAGAGTAAGCAGAAATAGCGACAATTCCATAAGTTAAACAATATCAGAGTAAGCAGAAATACCGAAAATTCCATAAGTCCAACAATATCAGAGTAAGAAGAAATACTGATAATTCCATAAGTCAAACGATATCAGAGTAAGCGAAAATACATTGGTAAGTCCACGAATTCTATAATGTAACACCTCGGTTCCCGGAACCCGAGTACACTACTCATTTTCCAAAAACCCGAGTGTTAACCTTTAAAATATCTTAAATTTCATGTACATTTTTTTCTTTTATTATCAAAGTTAATAAACTAACAGAATATGAGAAATTAAGTATAAGAGGGAGTCCAAATGTGCAAATCCAAATGTTTCAAGCAGTTACTTGAAAACTTATACAAACCAATGTCTTAACCTTTACAAACATAACAGTCTAAATTCAATACAAATAAAATCAGGAATGGAGAGTCGTAAGATCATTTAGCTCCTCCCATTCCACATGAACACCAGTATACGTGCCATCTACGTCTCCTGCATACTGTACGGTTCGATAGCGTCAATGGCTATCGCAGTGAGGTATGCCCCCAAGATTTATCGTATCATCAAGATAATTAAGCATAGTTATCAGAGATAGTATATAACAAATATTACACAATGATTATCATGAGAATTAGATAAGGTTCATCAAATACGCATTCATTAAATAAATCACCCAGAATAATCTTGTTTAAATGCATGGATGCATGCACATGCTCACAGACCTGGGGATGCACATCCAGCTAGTAAAAAGTCACCTAAGGAGAACTAGTCACCCGGAAAAGACCATATAGACCGCCCGTGATAGGTTAACTACCTGGAAAAGGCCATGTAGACCGCCTGCAGTAGATTAACTACCTGGAAAAGGCCATAATAATATATAGATTGCCCAAAGACTAGTCACACGAAAAAGTATACAAAGGTATGCCCAAGGAGAACTAACCACTTGGAAAAGATCAAATAATATAGATCGCCCAAGGAGAATTAATCACCTGAAAAAGTACACAAAGGTATACCCAAGGAGAACTAACCACCCGAAAAGACCAAATAATATAGATCAACTAAGGAGAATTAGTTACCCCAAAAAGTACATAAAGGTACAGCCAAGGAGAACTAACCGCTCGGAAAAGACCATAATATATGCTATGAAAATGCATGATTAGCCCAGCCATTATTATTCCAACTTCAAACAATCATTTTAAGAAACCTTAAAGGTCATTATGGGGAGTTTGTCATCCAACATAGGCCGACAGCTCAGGCACGGTGTCCCATTCCACCAACCCTAGCTCATGAGGCTAACTAATAGGATGTTTAAAGGTAACCTACTCACTAGTGGCGAATTATAGTTCTACAAGTGGGACTTTCCATCGTGGGGTTATGAAAAATTAATCCATAAAAGCCAAGATTGCGAATCTTACTGAGCCACATAGAATCTATCAAGAGCTAGCTGGGGAGGTGTCTGTCCCCTCTAACATCTATGTTGCTGATGATACTGTTGTGGTAGAAATTGTTGCCTCGACTACTGTGGTCTTAGAAGCTGGTGCTGGTGCTACTGCTATTGTGAGAGCCTCGATGGTAGGAGTTGTTGCCGCTGCTGCTGTGGTGGAGGCTGTTGTGTCACTCTCGGTTGCTGCTACTGCTGAGGGCAGGGACACTCCCACCTACGTTGTCATATCTCATCACATCCAAAACAGATACTAGGGAGCTACCTCGGAGGTGTTGCTGGAGGTGCTTCTAGTGCTCGGCCAACTGTGAGAGCTGCGTGCCTCAGCTGTAATTGGTGCTACTGCTGCTGGGAGCCACCGGAGGGGGCCTTCCTCTTCCGATCTCCCCTTTGACAGCGATATGTCTGTCAACTTGCCCACTCAGCCTCAGAAACCTAGGTTCTCTGAACAACCTCCTCAAATGTCTGAAGTATATGTCCAACAACACGACCCTTGAGACCATAACGTAAGTCGTTCTCAAAACGGAGGGCCTTCCTGACAAGGCCGAGCTATATGTCGTAGAGGGGGGAGGGGTGAATAGGACTATGCCAAATAAAAATGATAACAGTGGAATTAAAAAAATAAAGGAAAGATAACACTGTAAACAATCCACAATACGAAAATTAAATACAACCTTAAAAGAACAAGTATTGAGAGATTGATACAGATGTTATTCTAAGGACAACCTTATACCAAAAACTAAAGGTTTATGGTAGGACAACCTGATTCCTAGAAAGGTTTATGTATCAAAAACTCAAACTTGATATAGAGGAAAAAATAAATAGCAAGAAAGAAATTCTAAGCTATTACAACATTCCCCACAAAGCTTGAAATGTAAAAGATTACAACATTCACATCCACAATTACATTCCACAAACTTGAATGATAAAAGATATAGAAAATAAACCACACATCCACAAAACACTAAGAATTATAGTGGTTCACCTATGTGTACACCAACTGTTAAACAACAGCTACTCCACTCCTAATATCCTGACACAGTGGATATTAGCGTTTAGTATGAAAATAGGTTTTTCCAGGTTCACCCAAAACCTTCACAATTGTGTCTTTCAAATGAGCTTACACAATTAAAAAAAACCCCACACTCTGAGTTTTCTGGATCTCCTTAGATAACCAATATAATGAGATTTTTCTGGCTCAATCTCAAAAGAAACCAAAAACAGAAGATTTATACAAATGTAAAATACCTAGATATTCTCCTTGTTGCAGCCCGGAAAAACCAAATCGGAGTAAAAGTTCAAATATAGAAGTTCAATGTCCACACTCACATATGAAAAAGTTCTAGTTTCTAAATTAATTTTAAACTAAATCAAGTTGGGATAGCTCTATTTGATTTTGATTCCAAGAAGTGGGAACTCTTCAATCCCTTTTTCAAATCAGATTGGAATGTAGAATACAAAATCAAATATACAAAGCTAATAAAAGAGAATATTAAATGAGCATAATATAGCTTAAAAAAAATAACAAACTTATCTCTTAGAGCGATGAATTGATTTAGCTTGAATTGGATATCAACTCTAAAATTCGTTGTCTATTTACAACTGAAGAAATCATGTTCACGACTGGTCCTGAGGTCTCCACGACTGGTCGTAGAACCAACATATTTTTAAAATTTGGGCGCGATAAGAGAAAGCCATTCCACGATTGGTTGTGGGACCTCCACGACTGGTCGTGACCTGTCCATGACTGGTCATGAGGAACCAAATTTAGTCACTATATTTTGAGTCGTAGCTACAAGACTGGTCGTGAATGAGTCGAGCATTGTTCACACGACTGATCAAGCAGTCTCCAGGACTGGTCGTGGCTTAACAAAAAATTCTAAAAATTTGCAACAAACTTAGGACTGGTTGTGAAATTTCTTAGACAGGTCAAGCCAGTGCTAGGACTAGTCGAACAGAGTCCAGGACTAGTCGAAGAATAGTCCATTCACTTATAAAATGAATAAATTGAATTATGTATTCAAAATGACCTACCCTAAAGTCAATCTAAGGTCTTTCATACCTTAACCATGACATATGAACATTGAACCTTCTTTTCTTTAGATGATAGATGATCTTTGAAGTTCATGAAGCTTGAGATCTTGACACATGATGAAGCTTGTACTTGAGATCTTTTGAAGCTTGAATTTGTAGTACATGAGTTGTACTTCACCTTGAGTCTTGAGTATGAACAGTTCACTTGTCTTTCGATGTCGCTTTAAAACATTGAACTTTGAAGCTTAAAAGAGTGAACAATGTGCTTGATCTTGTATATCTTGAAGTAGATCTTTGTTATTAACTTGAAGCATTGGCCTAGTACATGTAATGCATTGCCTTGAACATATATATCAATGTGCTACACAAGACACAGATTGTGGTTTTGGCACTACAAAATTTGACAATCAAAGGAGCAAGAAACTAAAGCACTTACAATCCCCCCTTTGTCAAATTTGTGACAAAACACACTCCATTAAAAATAAGAGAAGCATGCTCAATAAAGAATCATGCACCATATATACACAAGAAAGTATAATGCACCAGTTACAATAACCAGTACACATTATCATTCAAAACACCTCATTACTTACTCCCCCTGAGTAGCACACATAAAAATAAAAAAATGATACTACCCACAATCTATATCCATATCCGTAAGCAAGCATAATAAATCATTCTCCCCCTTTTTGTCACAATATGACAAATGAAGCAACTAAGATATGAAAGAGGAAAATAAACACAAGAGGAATAAGGAAGCAAAATAGTCAAGATAAGAAAGATAAAAGCAAATAATGTTCATTTATAAGAAAGAAACATGAACCAAGTCCATCCAAAGCCAGTCTCACAAACTAAAAGAAAGCAAAGTATCATAAGAGTTATTACAGGCCATATGAGAAAACACTTAATCAGATCCTGAAGAGGGAGCATGAATAGATGGATCAATTTGGTGTAAACCATTGTTAATGCACCTCAGATATTTGCGCATATGAGCATATTGAGAATCCTGGGTTACACGTATTTGAGCCACCTATTCCTCACGAGAATGCAACCACTCAATAAAATTAGAAGGCTGATAATCAGGGTTAGCCTCAGAATCTGACTCAAGCTCATTGAAGATATCATCCATATTTATATCATCAGAAGGTAAATCGCCACCTTCTTCTTCATTCACTACTTCAGCTCCACCACCACCCACATCCACTTGGCCATCAGCCAATCACAACTTCATCATATTTATATTTGAGTTATTGAAAATAAGGTGATGAATAGAAGCCTCTCCAACAGGCATAGTTACTAACATATGAGTGGCTAACACAGTCATCAGATATGCAAAAGGAATATCACCGTGTCCAGGATGGAGACAAAATTGAATGATGGAACGACAGATTAAAGAAGGAAGATAGATATTTATACCAGAGATGATGGAATGCAAAATTCGAACCATAAAAGAGGTAAGTTCGGTTTTGTTACCAGAACACGGATATAGATTTGAAATAAATATTTGATGAAGAACCTTGTATCTGGATAACAAGTACTTTAAAGCAAGCGTATTCCCATTTTGACTCCAGTGCGCATCTATGTTGCATAATACTCAAGTAAGCAAGCATTTTTTCTGATTCAGAAGGTTTTTTAACTAGAGAACTAATAGGAATACCGTCATCATTGACAGGTATGTCCATTAGGCCTGAAATTAAATGTCAATAAACATCAAATGGGCCTTCTCTAGTTGCTATTTTAAATGCTAAATTCTCTGTTGAAGAATCAGAAATACAAGTGAACATAGCTTGCATAATAGATCGGTATGCCAGCCCACCTAAATGTAGAATGTTATCACATCTTACAGATTGGAGAAGAGGAAGGAGACCAAATGGAACAATATGTTCAATATGCACAGGACGTTCAACTATCACATTGTGCAAATATAAATTCCGTACATATGAGGGATCATCTTTGGGTGACCAAAGGTGGCGCCTTATGATAGTAGTTGATTTAGATGAGGAAGCACCACGGGAAGTTTTCTTTTCACCTCTAGCATCCATTTGTAACTAAGAAATGAAGGAATCAAGAGTTTGCAAAAGATGTAGAGTGGGTTTCTTCAAAATCAGATTTTGGAGAAGAAAACCCAAAAACTTCAAGAAAATAAGAAATAAATCACTCCAAGTGTGAAAATGAAGTGATATTAACTTGAATCTACAAGATAAATGGAAATAATGGACTAACCTTGAAGAATCAAGAAGGTGGGTATGACCGGTTGAGCTTTACTCGTTAGAGAGGAAAAGAAATGAGGAAGAAATGGCTTTTTCTCCAAATTAAAAGCACCAGCACACTACACGACTGGTCGTGGGACGTCCTTGACCAGTCGTGCTACGGCTGGTTGAGTACGTCCTCGACTGGTCGTGCACAGACAAAAATATGCATTTTTCACATAATTTTAAAATTTAAATAAATAAATTAACAAATATATATACTATAATACAAAAATGCATGAATAATCAATTTAAATTGCACATACCAAGATCAAATTCCAATTTATTAAACCTACTTTTGTCAAGCGGTTTAGTGAAAATGTCAGCAAGTTGAGTCTCGATCGGAATGTATTCCAAAGGAATTATCTTTTCTTCCACTAATTCACGAATATAGTGATATCTAATGTCAATGTGCTTGGTTCGTGAATGCTAGATTAGATTTTTAGATATATTAATTGCACTAGAATTATCACAATATAAAACCATTGAATCCTGTGCAATTCCGTAATCACTGAACATTCTATTCATCCATACAAGATGAGCACATGCATTTCCAGTAGCGATGTATTCAGCCTCAATAGTTGAGAGTGATACAAAACTTTGTTTCTTACTTTGCCAAGAAACTAAACAAGTCCCAATATAGAAACAATCACCACTGGTTGATTTCCTATCATCAACATTACCAGCCCAATCAGCATCAGTGTAACCAGCTAATTGAACATTAGTATCATATGGATACCAAAGACCTAGATTAGCTGAACTTGCGACAAATCGCATAATCTGCTTAGTAATAGTTAAATGAGATTCTTTAGGATCAGATTGATATCTAGCGCAAATTCCAACGCTAAAAGCAATATCAGGTCTACTTGCAGTTAAGTAAAGTAAACTTTTAATCATACTACGATATAATTTAGGAACCACATTTTTACCTGTAGAGTCTTTTGAGAGTCTTAATGTTGCACTCATAAGAGTATCAAAATTTTTTCCATTCTTAAATCTGAACTTTTTGACTAAGTTCATAACATATTTGGTTTGAGAAATAAAGATACCATCAGGTTGTTGTTTAACTTGCAACCCTAAGAAATAATTCAATTCCCCAACCATACTCATTTCGAACTTAGATTTCATAAGATCTGCAAACTCAACAGTCATGTTAGTGTAGGTAGATCCATAAATAATATCATCAACATAAATCTGCACTATTAAGATATGATCGTTATGTTTCTTAACAAACAGAGTTTTATTAACACTTCCCATTTGAAAATTATAACTTAGTAGAAACTTAGTCAATTTTTCATACCATGCCCTGGGAGCTTATTTCAAACCATAGAGAGCCTTTTTTAAGCAATAGACATGATCAGTATTCTTAGGCTCTTCAAAATCCCTTGGTTGTTCAAAATACACTTCTTCATGTAAATCGCTGTTTAAAAAAGCACTCTTTACATCCATTTGATAAATTTTAAATTTTTTAAAGCAAGCAATGGATATAAATAGTCTGATTGATTCAAGATAAGCTACTGGGGTAAAGGTTTCATCATAATCAATGCCTTTAATTTGAGTATACCTTTGTACAACCAATCTACCCTTGTTTCGAATTATATTCCCATGTTCATCAGACTTATTTTTGAAAACCCACTTAGGTCCAATAATATGTTTATCTTTAGGTCTAGGAAATAAGTACCAAACATCATTTCTAACAAATTGATTAAGCTCTTCTTACATTGCAACTATCCAGTTTTCGTCAGTAAGAGCTTCTTTTACGTTTGCCGGTTTGATTTGAGATGTAAAGCACATGTAATTACATATATCTTCTAGTTGTCAATGAGTGCGCACACTAGTGTGAGGGTTTTCAAGAATCTGAGTGGTTGGATGATCTTTAACAGTCCTTAGTTCAGAGTTATTTTGACTTGATGAAGTATCTGATTTGTCAATTAAAAGAACTTCATCATTATCTGAACTTGAGGCAGGTGTATTCAAGTGATCGTCAATGACCACATTGATGGACTCTTGAATAACACTGGCCCTCTTATTCAGTACTCAATACGTTCAACTATTTAAAGCATATCCTAAAAAGATCCCTTCATCACTTTTGGTTCAAACTTACCCAGATTTTCATGGTCACGTAAAATATAGCACTTGCTTCCAAAAACTCAAAAGTATTTGACAATATACTTCTTATCAAACCACATTTCATAAGCCGTCTTATTATTTGACTTACTTGAATAAACCCGATTGATTATATAGCATGCAGTATTTACGGCTTCAGCCCAAAGATTTTTAGGGAGCTTCATACTATTCAACATTACATTTGCTCTATCTTGAAGCACTTTATTTTTTCTTTCAACAATTCCATTTTATTGTAGTGTTTTGGGCGCAAAGAATTCATGTGATATTCCCTAATCGCAATAGAGTTTCTTAAAACTACTATTCTCAAATTCTGATCCATGATCACTACAGATCTTACAGACTTGAGAACCTTTTTCCGTTTAGATCCGTTTGAGAACTCTTTTTACTTCATCAAGGGTTTCTGATTTATCCCTTAAGAAGGCTACCTAAGTGAATCTGGTAAAATCAACCACGATTACCAGTATATATATTTTGCCACCTTAACTCTCCGTCCTATTTGGTCCTATAAGATCCATGTGGAGAAGTTTGAGCGGTTTAGATGTGGAATTGGGGTCCACCTTTTTATGAGCACTCCAAGTTTGTTTGCCAATCTAGCATTCACTAGATATTTTGTCTACTTTCTGTAATTTAGGTAGACCTCTTATCAGTTCTCTTTTGCTCAATCTATATAAATTGTGGTAGTGTACATGTCCAAGGCATTTATGCCATAATTCAGTCCATCGGTATGGACTATGTAACACGATTGATTAGATGAGCTAGAATTACTTACAATATAGCAGTTTTTAGAAGTTCTACGACCAATTAATATTACTGAACGCTTTTTGTTTAAAATTTCATAACCTTGATTAGAAAATTTTACGTTATGATTTTTATCGCATATTTGAGAAATGCTTAACAAGTTGTGTTTTAATCCTTCAATGTATAAAACATTCTCAAATAAAGGGAGGTTGGAGAGTTGAACTGTACATTGGCCAATAATCCTGCAGTTGCTACCGTCACAAAATGTGACTAAACCATCAATCATGTCTTTAAGAGTGGTGAATAGACCGTTGTCACTAGTCATGTGTCTGGAGCATCCACTGTCTAGGTACCACTTTGAATGGCTTGAAGCTTTGAAAGTAGTGTGGGCAACCAAGCTAGTAACCTTAGGAACCCATTTCATAACTATTTTGGGTTTAAGAGTATAGTTGGTCTTCTTGTATTTGTAGTTGTTGTAAGAATGACCTGCTGAGTTAGATTTTAAGAGATCCTTAAGTAAATCAATATTTTTTCTGCTAAAGTGTTTCGATTCTGATTTTTATAGTTGATATGGTTACTTCTAGGTTTTAAAGTTTGAAAAGACTTAGTATTTTTAAAATGATTTTGATTCAAGCTTTTACCTTTTGAGTTTGAAGACTCCCCTCTTAGAAATTTAGGAGGAGTATTCTTGTGTTTAGGAGGAATACTTTTGTCGTAGCACAATCTGGATCGGTCGCCACATTTTCTTGATCTAGAAAAAT
Source organism: Magnolia sinica (assembly GCF_029962835.1). Classification (NCBI taxonomy): domain Eukaryota; kingdom Viridiplantae; phylum Streptophyta; class Magnoliopsida; order Magnoliales; family Magnoliaceae; genus Magnolia; species Magnolia sinica. The sequence continues at coordinate 58,937,445 of NC_080576.1, forward strand.
GCTTTTCTAACTTTGGATCACCTTGGGCATACCTCCATGTATCCTTTAAATTCAAAAGTGAAGAGACTTCAAGTTTAAGTTTTTTCATTTTCATATTTTAGATTTTCAATCATGAAGGTTTTGAAATCTAAATCACATTTTGATTTTTCAAAACAATTTGAAATGTGGGATTTTTCTAAAATAAGAGAATCAAAATTTTCTTTAAGTTTTGAAAACTTTTCCTTTTGAAGTTTTAGTTTAACAGCAAATTTACAACTTTCCTTGTATAGGGCATTGCAAGCATCTTGAAGATCTTCTTCATTTTCATGATCACTATTCAGATTTTCTTCACTAGTTGAATCATCGTGATCTGAAAAAGTGAACTTAGATAGAGTCATAAGGGCTTTGACTTCATTACCCGACTCGGTTTTAGAATCTTTTGATCCAGAAGAGGCTTAAGAGTCAGAGGATTCATCCCAAGTAGCCAACATTCCTTTCTTTTTAAGTTTGTCCTTTGTAGGACACTTGTTTGCTAAATGCCCATATTCATGGCAGTTGAAACATGGACTGTCTTTTAATGATTTCCAAGTTTTAGATTTAGATCTTTTCTTATCATTTGATTTTTGAAAATCAACCCTCTTTTTTTTTATTTTTGAAAATTTTATAAAACTTTTTAGCTAAAAGGGCCATATCATCTTCAGAATTTTCTCAATCAAAATTACTACAAATTTCTTGAGAAAAACATTTAGAAATTTAAGGGCAATTGATTTACCTTTAGGAGCTTTAAAATTCAAATTATAGGTTTGTAAAGACCCAACTAATTCTTCTACCCTTATATTGTCCGTATCACGAAGTTCTTGAATCGCGGTTACCTTTGAATTGAACCGTTCAGGTAGTGAGCGTAGTATCTTTGCACAGACTTTACTTTCTGAGATTTTATCACCGAGACCCCACATAGAGTTAACAATGTCATTTAATCTTGTATAGAAGTCCATGAACATTTCATTTTCTTCCATACGTATTTCCTCAAATTTGGTTGTGAGGATTTGGACTTTAGATTTCTTAACAATTATTGTTCCCTCGTGTGTCATTTCTAAAATATCACAGGCTTGCTTTGTAGTATCATAGGATATAATTCTTTTAAATTCATCCAGTGATAGTGCATAAGTTATGGCGTTTAAAGCCTTTGCATTGGCATTACTCTCATTTTCTTGAAGAGTAGTCCAAGAGAAATAAGGTGTAATTCTCATAGATTTGGATCCATCGATACCGGTTACTTTAGTGGTAGGAGGGGTCCATTCAGTCACTGTGGCTTGCCACGTGCTCTCATCCATGGATTTTAGAAAAATCCTCATTTTAGCTTTCCAATAGGCATAGTTGGAGCCATCAAATGGTGGAGGCTTAGTGACTGAAAGACTATCAAAATTTGACATCTTAAATAGCTCAGATCGATTAGCTCAGGAAATAAATCTAAATAGAATAATTAAAAACGAGCTATTAGGCTCTGATACCACTTGAAAAGCCCTAGCTATACGTCCTAGAGGGGGGCACGGGGGGAGAGGAGGTGAATAGGACTATACCAAATAAAAATGATAACAGCGGAATTAAACAAATAAAGTAAAGATAGCACTGTACACAACCCACAATACAGAAGTTAAATACAACCTCAAAAGAACAAGTATTAAGAGATTTATACAGATGTTATCCTAAGGACAACCTTACACCAAAAACCAAAGGTTTATGGTAGGATAACCTGATTCCTAGAAAGGTCTATGTATCAAAAACTCAAACTTGATACAGAGGAATAAATAAATAAATAGCAAGAAAGAAATTCTAAGTTATTACAACATTCCCCACAAAGCTTGAAATGTAAAAGATTACAACATTCACATCCACAAATACATTCCACAAACTTGAATGATCAAAGATATAGAAAATAAACCACACATCCATAAAATGCAAAGAATTATAGTGGTTTGCCTGTGTGTACACCAACTATTAAACAACAGCCACACAGCTACTCCACTCATAATATCCTCACATAGTGGATATTAGCATTCACTATGAAAATAGGTTTTTCCAGGTTCACCCAAAACCTTCACAATTGTGTCTTTCAAATGGGCTTACACAATTAAAAAACCCCATACTCTAAGTTTTCTGGATCTCCTCAGATAACAGATATAATGAAATTTTTTTGGCTTAATCTCAAAAGAAACCAAAAACAGAAGATTTACACAAATGTAAAGTACCTCGATATTCTCTTTGTTGCATCCCGAAAGAACCAAATCGGAGGAGAAGTTCAATGTCCATACTCACATATGAAATGGTTCTAGTTTCTAAATTGATTTCAAATTAAATCAAGTTGGGCTAGCTCTATTTGATTTTAATTCCAAGAAGTGGGAATCTTCAATCCCTCTTTTAGATTGGAATGCAGAATACCAAATCAAATATACAAAGCTAATAAAAGAGAATATTAAATAAGCACGATATTGCTTAAAAAAATGACTAACTTATCTCTCAGAGTGATGAATTGATTTAGCTTGAATTGGATATCAAACTCTGAAATTCGTCGTCTATTTACAGCTGAACAAATCACGTTCATGACTGGTCCTGAGGTCTCCACGACTGGTCGTAGAACCAACAAAATTTTGAAATTTGGGCGCGATAAGAGAAAGTCGTTCCACGACTGGTCGTAGGCCATCCACGACTGATCGTGGGACCTCCACGACTAGTCGTGACCTATCCACGACTGGTCGTGAGGAACCAGATTTAATCACTAGAGTTGGAGTCGTAGCTGCAGGACTGGTCGTGAACGAGTCAAGCACTGTTCACACGACCGGTCGAGCATTCTCCAGGACTATTCGTGGCTTAACAAAAAATTCTAAAAATTTCCAACAAAATTAGGACTGGTCGTGAAATTTCTTTGATAGGTCGAGCCAGTGCTAGGACTAGTCGAACAGAATCCAGGACTAGTCGAAGAATAGTCCATTCACTTATAAAATGAATCAATTGAATTATGTATTCAAAATGACCTACCCTAAGGTCAATCCAAGGTCTTTCATACCTTAACCATGACATATGAACATTGAACCTTTTTTTCTTCAGATGATAGATGATCTTTGAAGTTCATGAAGCTTGAGATCTCGACACATGATGAAGCTTGTACTTGAGATCTTTTGAAGCTTGAATTTGTAGTACATGAGTTGTACTTCACCTTGAGTCTTGAGTATGAACAGTTCACTTGTCTTTCGATGTCACTTTAAAACATTGAACTTTGAAGCTTAAAGCAGTGAACAATGTACTTGATCTTGCATATCTTGAAGTAGATCTTTATTCTTGACCTGAAGCATTGACCTTATACATGTAATGCATTGCCTTAAACATATATATCAATGTGCTACGCAAGACACAGATTATGGTTTTGGCACTATAAATTTAACAATCAAAGGAGCAAGAAACCAAAACACTTATACTTCCGCCCCTTATCATCAACTAAGTACGTTGCGAACGTCGATAGCATGACAAAGCTGGTCTCGTACTCAGCTATGGTCATATCCCCCTACACCATAGTCTCGAACTCCAGCATACGCTGATGTTGAATGTGATCGGGGAAGAACTTCCGTTCAAACCGGTCAATGAAATCCTCCCATGTCCAAACAAAGTAAGGTCCTGCAGCCCGAGCAACTAAGGCCCACCAATGCTCAGCCAATGGGACCCGCTGCTAGGTTGTACATCGCCTGGTCTCAAACATCTTCTCCACCTGGAAGCGCCATCTCTCGGCCACAATCGGATCAGGCTCTCCCTATAATCACAGGGGATCGAGACAAAGAAAATCTTGAAATAGGGCACTCTTGCTCTGCCTGCTCTATGGTCTCAGTGGGGCGCCTGCCCTGCCCATGGAGGGTGGCTATCACAACCTGAAGCATCTGCTGCAACTGATCCGTACTAACTGACACGGTAGGGGTGGCACTAGTCTCGGACGAGGGTGTAGGGTCTATATGAATCTCGAGCTCGGGAACAGGAGGCTCAGGTGAGAGAACGGGAAACGCAGGTGGTGGAGTGAGAGACACTTGGGTCGCTCGGGCACCTCACCTAGGTGGCATGTCCTTCAAAAAAGAACAAAGACACCTATTAGCCTTGAGAACCCTCAAAGGCTAAGACGTTAGGGAACAAAACTAGAAGGTTACACACATGAGACCTAATTGTCCTAAGATCATAGTAGATATGTGATGTTGTTCTCAGTTATTCCTAAGTTATGCTCTGATACGAACTTCTGTCACGCCCCAAACTCAAAAACCAGGCTCATAAAATTCCCGATCTCTGAATCTAGTGCCGACAGCCTCTGTAGTACCCCATTCTCTCTTCTGGCACCCATATACCAACCCATCTAAGCGCACAACTGGGTAAGTGGAAGAGACCTCACTATCTGCCTGCCAATATTAGCCCGGCTCATAGATAGCGGACCCATTTCTTAAGTTTGTCAAATTCAGCCTAACGTTGCCCCGTCCCTCGGGTAGGTAAGGCCACACCCCCTTCCAACCGACCATGACATAGTGGGAGACAACCTACTAGTATATAGCCCTGATGCACTCATGTATCCACTCGGTCTCGATGTTGGAACATCCTCTTGGTACCATAAGGGTTCTGAGACGTTCACCCAAGGACATCCATAACGCCCCGATACTAGTAACAAATATTTTTGGTATCCAATCCTACAATCCACGCTATACCTATGGAGGCCATAGCCTTGATATCGCTAGGGCATACAGTGATCTCATCACACAAATGTAAGATGCATGGGTCATACTATTCAATCATGAATCAAACCTGCACGTACCGCGCGCTTATGTGGGGCAACTCCATTTATCAGGGAGTCTCATAAACAATCTGCCCATCAGCACATGTTAGGATTAATCACTCCTCATATCAAGCATACATATGATGCACATGGGCATGAATCATGAAGTTATATTAAGCATGTTATACAATGATGATGTACTCTCCTCATAACAAGGATGGGCTTAGATGGCCTACTCATATCAAGTATGGGCCTAAGAACAAGGGATGGGCTTCCTCACCTACTCAATCCCATTGTAAACTGGGCTTCCTAAGGGGCCAGATAAGCACAAGATGGGCTCTATGACCTTGGACAATTCTACAAGGCATTATAGAAGCATAATCGATAGTAGGGGGCCAACGATTTGGGTTAGCCCACTAAATTGAGATGGGTCATACTAATAATAGTGGGGGCCCAACAATTTGGGTTAGCCCACTAAGAGGAGATGATAATGGGCCTAATCAATGGGCCCTAGGGAGGATTAGAATGTGGACATTTAACCATCATTGGTCCCAAGGCATGGCCCATTTAGAACCTATTCTATAATGGGGGCCCATAGTCCTTATTCTAACTAAGGGATGGATGTGCATCATTAACATTATCACATACATCATGGTGGAATCACAGGTCATAATTGGGCCTCATCACATCTGTAAGGCCCATACCTAAGTCCGCAACGTTCCGTACGCTTACGCAGTCCTCCCGGTCGAATTCCGACGACCCTCGACCTGAAATTGGTACTTGCACATAATTCTAAGTTATAGCTCATGGATATAAGTCAGCTCGACTTGAAACTTGTATCCTAGCGATCGGACCGTCGCTGCAGTTTCAACTCCGTGACTAGCGCATCGATCCGATACCCAGGCCAGGAGATGTGGGCCCGTGTTCATTTCGAGAAAAATGCCGCGCGTTGTGAATTCCAAGAGAATCTCTACCTAATGTCACATCAATCCATTAATGAATCAATCAACCAAGTACAAGCAACCCAACCCATCCCTCTCTTACACCACCTTACCCAAAGACAACTCTCTCTCTCTCTCTCTCCACCCATTCCTCTCTCATCCAAAATTTAACCAAGCTCATCCCTCTTCTTACACACCCATCCCTCTTTCCTTACATCACTCCTCTCCCTCTCATTTCTCTCTCATTCCAAGCAACTTCTAAGAGAGCACCCAATGTCCAAGCTTCCCAAGCAACCCAAGTGTGGCCCACTTCTCTACCACCCAATCTCTCATCCCCACCATCAAAACTTCAGCATCCTCTATTAAGATCGAAGCTAAGGAGCTTAGGAGTCCAAGGAGCTAAAGAAGAAGGCCGATAGGTGGGTTATCTACCGTTGATTCCCATTTAAGGACTCACTTACGTTGGGACCCATTTTGATGTATGTGTGTGATTAAAGAGGGGCCCATTGTGGCGGGGTCCCTCTGTTACACCGTCTCTCTCTCTCTCTCTCTCTCTCTCTCTCTCTCTCTTCTTTTAGGCGGTGATGATGATGTGAGTGGCCCATATGTGGTGTATGTATTATATCCATACCGTCCACTTTAGGGTGTATGGACCCCACAATGATGAATGGATTAGATCCACACTTCCATCAACGGGCCACGTGTATATGGGGCCACCTTGGTGTTTGTGGCTGGTGGGCCACGTGTACATGGACCCCATGTTGATGACATACATGGGATGTTATGAACTGTGTAAAGAGAAAGCACAGTAGTCATTTGAAAAAAAAAAAAGAAGAGAAAAGAAGAAAAAAGAATATATATCATATATATACTAATATATATATATATATATATGTATATTATAATATATGTGATATTATATATATAAATATATATATATATATATATGTGATGGTGGGCCCCACGTGGGAACCCACCTTTACATCCTTTAAATGAGGGTTGTCCATTGCTTGATGGCCAGCAGCGCTGGATGCTATATTGGCAGTGGTAATATAATATATATATATATATATTATATTATAATTGAGATATATATATAGGTATGTGGTGGGCCCCATGTAGGACCCACCTGCTGGACAGACTGGTTAGGATCCCCACACCAGCTAGATAGCTGTGTATTGACGTCATCAAATTCCATGGGACCCACCTCAATAGCATGTGTTTCATCAGCACCGTCCATGTAGACAGTGCCATGTATGACCCCATAGTGATGCATGTTTTGTATTTCACACCGTCTAGTGGTCTAGACGGTGGGGACCACCATGATATATGTGTTTTATATCTAGGATGTCCATGCCTGGATGATCCTGTGGGACCCATGCATGTGGTATATATTAAATCCATACTGTTCAGCCATTGTACACGCTTGTTTTTGGCATTTTAAAGAGAATGAGTTAGATCTAAATCTCAGGTGGGACCCACCCTATATGTGTGGAGGGTAGGGTCCACCTTGATGTATGTATTCTACATCACACTGTCTAGTGGCTAGACATTTCACCACCATGATGCAGTGCTATATCTGCAACGTTCGTGCAATGGCCCTCTATGATGCAATGCTTCATTTGCACCATTTATCTGTGGACCCCACTAGATGTATGGGTTGTATCTGCACACCATCCACCCATTTAGAAAGTTCATCTTTATCAATGGACCACACCATAGAAAGTAGTGTTGAGTGAACGTCCACCACTGAAACCCTTTTTGGAGTCATGGAAGTTTGTATCAATATGAAATTTATTTTTTCTCTTAATCCAGGTCTTTGTGACCTTATGATCAGGTTGGATGGAAAATAAAATGGTGGGCCCTGCGAATTTAAACGATGAAAATCATTATCTTCACTGTTATATGTGGTATGGTCCAGTTGATCTTTCGATATGATTTATTTATGGTAATGCCCTAAAATTATCTCTAAAAATAGAAGAATATTATATATGATGCAGCCCATATAATGCCGCCCATTTGATGTATATTGGCCCATTGGTGCGGCCCATATGCTGGGACCCGTTTGATGTATATTGGCCTATTGGTGTGGCCCATATGCTGCTAACTATTTGATGTAAATTGGCCCATTGGTGCGGCCCATATGATGTATGTAATGATGTTTATGGCAGCCATGCCTTAGGAGCAATAATGGTTTGACATCCACATTGTAAGAGCAATGATGGTTAAATGTCCGCATTGTAACTCACCCTAGGGCCCATTATTAGGCCCATACTTGTAGTGTGTAGGTCATCTAGGCCCTTCTTCATTATGAATAGAGTCCATCACTATATAACATGTTTTGTATAGCTCCATGATTCATGCTCATACGCATCATATGTATGCTTGATATGGGAGTGACTGATCATAGCATCTGCCTTTGGGCAGATTGTTTATGGGCTCCCTGATAGGCGAAGTTGTCCCACATGAGCACATGGTACGCACATGATAACTACATGACTAATAGTGTAATTCATGCACTTCACATTTGTATGACATGATTACTTTACGCCCTAGTGACATCAGGGTTGTGGTCTCTGTAAGTGCTATAGTTTATAGCCCCTTTTTGTTGTCAAATTTGTGGTGCCAAAGACATTGTTAAGAAGCTTTCAAGTTCAAGTCAAGATCTCAAGAAGTTTTCAGGTTCAACCTCGAGATCTTAAGAAGCTTTCAAGTTTGAGCTTCATCAAGACTTCAAGCTTCATTACTTTCAAATGTCACTCGTCTCTAAGTTTCAATATCCTTACTTCACTATTGAGGTATGACTGACCTTAGGTTGACCTTTAGAGTAGGCCATTTAGGATACATAATTCATATGTTCTATATAAGTGAGTTTAGTTGGTTCTAAGACTAGTCCTGAACTTTGTTCAACTAGTCCTAGCACTACTTTAACCTGTCTAAGAATTTCCTAGATCAGTCATAAGTTTGTTGCAAAATTTTTTAAATTTTTTTAAGGTTTCGACTAGTCTTAGGGACTATTCGACTAGTCATATAAACAGTGTCGACTGTTGCTTTGACCAGTCGTATTCCTATGACTCAAAGTACATTGTTGAAATTCGGCTAGCTTCGACTAATCGTGAGAAACTTACGACCAGTCGAAGGAGACCTACGACTAGTCGTAGACTACCTACGACCAGTCGTGAAACTGTCAGATCTTATCGTGCCTGAATTTTCAAATATTTGTTGGTTCTACGACCAGTCGTAGAGATCTTTAGACCAGTCGAAGACATGATTTGCTCACCTATAAATAGAGCACGAATCCCAGAATAAAATATGAAATTCAAGGTAATTTAATTTGGCCTTCTGAGAGATAAGTTTGTGCTCCATTTAAGCTAAGTGTGCGTGTTTAATATTTTCTTTCTTTAGCTTTTCAAATTGATTTTGTTTCTTGCATTCCAATCTGATCTGAAAAAGAGGAAGTTTCATTTTTCCTTTTTCTGGAATCAAAATCAGCTAGCCCCATTTGGTTTGATTTAAAATATATTAGAATCTAGAACCATTATAAAGTGAGTATTGGACATCGAACTTTGACATTCAAATCTCTACTCCGACTTGGTTCTTCTGAGCTGCTACAACAAAGGAGAAATTTAGGTATTTTACGTTTAAGTAATTTACTGTCATTTGGTTTTCTTTTAGGATTTGCCAGAAAAATCTCATTGTATTGGTTATCTGAGGAGAGCTAAGAAAACTCAGAAGAGAGGTTTTTTTTAATTGTGTAAGCCCACAGAGAAAGACACAATTGTGAAGGTTTTAGGTGAACCTAGAAAACCTATCTTTGATAGTGAACGCTGATATCCCCTGTATGAGGATATTAGAAGTGGAGTAGCTGTGTGGCTGCTTATTAACAGTTGGTGTACACATAGGCGAACCACTATAATCCCTTATGTTTTGTGGTTGTGTGATTTATATTTCATATCTTTAATTATTCATTTGTGGGATGTATATGTGGATGTGAATGTTGTAATCATTTTATTTCAAGCTCAGCAGGGAATATTGTAATAAGTTTATATTTATATTTCTGCAATTTATTCCTTACTATATCTTTATCAGTTTGAGCTTCAATTTATCTATTTATTCTGGTAAGGTTGCCCTGCCATTTTTATGGTGCATGGTTGTCCTTATAACAATCAATATTTTGAGATTGCATTCTGTATTGTGTATTGATTTATTTATTTGGCTATCTCTCTTTCTTTATTTCCGCTGTACTTATTTTAAATTTGTCATAGTCCTATTCACCCCCCCTCTAGGACATATAGCTTGGCCATTTCAAGTGGTATCAAAGCCTAATAGCTCTCTTTCTTTTTTAGATTTAATTCCTGAGCTAATGATCTAAGCTTTATATAAGATGTCAAATTTTGATAGCCTTTCAGTCACTAGGCCTCCACCCATTGATGGCTCCAACTATGCCTATTGGAAAGCCAGGATGAGGATCTTCCTCAAAGCAATGGATGAGAGTGTGTGGCAAGCCACAGTGACTGAATGGAACCCACCAACCACTGAATTAACTGGTATAGATGGTTCAAAATCAATGAGAGTAACTCCTTATTTCTCTTGAACCACCCTTCAGAAAAATGAGGTAGTGCCAATGCAAAAGCACTAAATGCAATCACTTGTGCACTATCACCAGATGAGTTCAAACGAATCATATCCTATGATACTGCAAAGCAAGCTTGGGATATATTAGAAATGACACACAAGGGTACTACAGTTGTCAAAAAATCCAAAGTCCAACTCCTCACAACCAAATTTGAAGAACTTCATATGGATGAAAATGAAATGTTTATGGACTTTTACACAAGATTAAATGACATTGTAAACTCAATGTGGGGCCTTGGCGATAAAATCCCAGAAAGTAAAGTGTGTGCAAAGATACTACGCTCACTTCCTGAACGGTTCAACTCTAAGGTAACTACGATCCAAGAACTTTGTGATACAGACAATATGAGGGTAGAAGAACTAGTTGGTTCTTTACAAACCTATGAGTTAAACTTTAAGCTCCTAAAAGTAAATCTATCGCTCTTAAATCTTATAAATGTATTTCTCAAGAAAACTCTGATTCTGAAGATGATATGGGTCTTTTAGCAAAAACGTTTTACAAGATTTTCAAGAGTAAAAAGAGGGTTGATTTTGAAAAATCAAATGATAAGAAAAGATCAAAACCTAAATCTAAAACTTGGAAGTCTTTGAAAGATAGTCAATATTATAACTGCCAAGAATATGGGCATTTAGCAAACAAATGTTCTAAAAAGGATGAACCAAAAAGGAAGGGTATGTTGGCTACTTGGGATGAATCGTCTGATTCTGAAGCTTCTTCTGAATCAGAAGATTCTGAAATCAAGTCGGGCAGTGAAGTTAAAGCCCTTATGACTCTAGCCAAATTCACTTTTTCAGATCATGATGATTCAACTAGCGAAGAAAATCTGAATAGTGATTATGAAAATGAAGATGATCTTCAAGACGCTTACATTGCCTTATACAAGGAAAGTTGTAAATTTGCTGTCAAACTTAAACTTCAAAAAGAAAAGTTTTTTAAACTCAAAGAATGTTTTGAATCTCTTATTTTAGAAAACTCCCAAATTTCATATTGTTTTAAAAAATCAAAATGCAATTTAGAATTCAAAACCTCCCTGAATGAAAATCAGAAATCTAAAAATGAGAAACTTAAAAATGAAGTATCTTCTCTTCTGAGTTTAAAAGATACATGGAGGTATGCCCAAGGAGATCCAAAGTTAGAAAAACTTTTATCCAGATCTAGAAAATGTGGCGATAGATCTGGTTTGGGCTGTGATAAAAATGTTCCTCCTAAACAAAAGTATACTCCTAAGTTTGTGAAAGGAGAGTCCTCTAACTCAAAAGGGAAAAATATTAGTCAAGGTTTTTCTAAAAATACAAAATCTTTTCAAAAACCTAAAAGCAGCTATGTTAACTTTAAAATTTAAAACAGAAACCCACTAGCTGAAAAGATAATTGATTTACTCAAGGAGCTCTTAAAATCTAACTCAGTAGGTCATCCTTATAACATTAGGCAGAAGAAGACCAACTATATTCCCAAACCCAAAATAGTTCTGAAATGGGTTCCTAAGGTTGCCTGCTTGGTTGCCCACACCGCTGTCAAAGCTACAAGCCATTCAAAGCGGTACCTAGATAGTGGATGCTCTAAGCATATGACAGGCAACAAGGCTTTATTCACCGATCTTAAAGATATCACTGATGGGTCAGTTACTTTTGGTGATGGAAGCAATTGCAAGATAATTGGCCAAGGTACGGTTCAACTCTATAACCTTCCTTTGTTTAAAAATGTTTTGTATGTTGAAGAACTGAGACATAATCTTCTAAGCATATCTTAAATTTGTGATAATAACCATAGTGTACGGTTTTCTAATCAAAGCTGTGAGATTCTAAACAACAAGGGTTCAGTAATATTAATTGGACGTAGAATGTCTCAAAACTGCTATATTGTTAGCGAATCCAGCTCATCTAATCAATCATGTTACATGGTCCATACAAACGAGACTGATTTGTGGCACAAACGTCTTGGACATGTACACTACCGAAATCTATATAGATTGAGCAAACGGGAACTTATAAGAGGTCTACCCAAACTACAAAAATTGGATAAAATATGTGGTGAATGCCAGATTGGCAAATAAATGAGGAACTCATACAAAAAGGTGAATTCTGATACCACATCAAGACCACTGGAGCTTCTCCATATGGATCTTGTAGGACCTAGAAGGACGGAAAGTCGAGGTGGCAAAAGATATATCTTGGTAATAGTAGATGACTTTACCAGATATACATGGGTTGTCTTCTTAAGGGACAAATCAGAAACCCTTGAAGAAGTGAAAAAGGTTCTCAAAAGGATTCAAACTGAAAAAGGGTCTCAAGTCAGTAAGATTTGTAGTGATCATGGATCTGAATTTGAGAATAGCGGTTTTGAGAAGTTCTGTAGCAACCAGGGAATGTTACATGAATTCTCAGTGCCTAAAACTCCACAACAAGATGGTATAGTTGAAAGGAAAAATAGAGTGCTTCAAGAAATGGCTAATGTCATGAAGCTCTCTAAGAATCTTTGGGCTGAAGCAGTCAATATAGCTTGCTATATCATTAACCAGGTTTACACTAGTAAATGTAATAATAAAACGGGTTACGAAATGTGGTTCGACAAAAAGCCTATTGTCAAATACTTTCGAGTTTTTGGTAGCAAGTGTTATATTTTATGAGATCGTGAAAATCTGGAAAAGTTTGATACGAAGAGTGATGAAGGGATCTTTTTAGGATACTCTTTAAACAGTCAAGCTTATAGGGTTCTAAACAAAAGGACCGGTGTGATTCAAGAGTCTAACAATATAGTCATTGATGATCACTTAAACACACCAGTCTCAAGTTCAGATAATGATGAAGTTCTAGTAATTGATAAATCTGATACTTCATCTAATCAGACTGATTCTGAACTGAGGACTGTTAAAGATCATCCAACCACACAGATTCTTGGAAACCCTCTCATTGGTGTTCGTACCCATAGACAACTTGAGGATATATATAATTACGTATGTTTTACATCCCAGATAGACCATCTAACGTAAAAGAAGCTCTTACTGATGAAAACTGGATTGTTGCGATGCAAGAAGAACTTAACCAATTTGTGAGAAATGATGTTTGGTATCTCGTACCTAGACTTAAAGATAAACACATCATTGGAACCAAATGAATTTTCAAAAATAAGTCTGACGAGCTTAGCAATATAATTAGAAACAAGGTTAGGCTAGTGGTACAAGGTTACACTCAAATTGAAGGTATTGAATATGATGAAACCTTCGCACCATTAGCACGTCTTAAATCAATTAGACTCTTTATATCCATTGCATGTTTTAGAAAGTTTTAGATTTACCAAATGGATGTGAAAAGTGCATTTTTAAATGGCGATCTGCATGAGGAAGTCTATGTTGAACAACCGATAGGTTTTGAAGACCCTAAAAATGTTGATCATGTGTATCACCTTAAAAAGAAACTTTACGTTTTAAAATAAGCTCCTAGGGCATGGTACGAGAAACTAACAAAGTTTCTATTAAGCCATAATTTTCAAATGGGATGTGTTGATAAGACTCTGTTTATTTAAAAAACATAATGATCACATTTTAATAGTACAGATTTATGTTAAGGATATCATTTATGGATCTACCTGTACTGACATGACTATTGAGTTTGCAGATTTGATGAAATCTCAGTTTGAAATGAGCATGGTTGGGGAATTGAATTATTTCCTTGGGTTGCAAGTAAAACAAAAACCTGATGGAATGTTTATTTCTCAATCTAAATATGCTATGAATTTGATTAAGAAATTTGGATTTGAGAATGGTAAGAATTTTGATACTCCTATGAGTACAACTTTGAAACTCTTAAAAGATTCTACTGGTAAAAATGTGGATCCGAAATTATATCGGATTATGATTGGTAGTTTATTGTATTTAACTGCTAGTAGACCCGATATCACTCTAAGTGTTAGTATTTGCACTAGATATCAGTCTGATCCTAACGAGTCACACTTGATTGATGTCAAGCAGATTATGCGATATGTCACAAGTACTGTTAATCTCGATCTCTGGTATCCACATGAGATTAGTGTTCAATTAGCTGGGTACTCGGATGCTGACTGGGCTGGTAATCTTGATGATAGAAAATCAACCAGTGGTGGTTGCTTTTATATTGGAAACTGTTTAGTTTCTTAGTTTAGTAAGAAACAAAGTTCTATATCACTTTCAACAACTAAAGTTGAATATATCATAGGTGGTAATGCATGTACACAGCTTGTTTGGATGAAATGTATGCTAAGTGATTATGGAATTAAACGGGATTCTATGTTATTATATTGTGATAATTCCAGTGCCATAAATATTTCAAAAAATCCAATTCAGCATTCTCATACTAAGCACATTGACATTAGATTTCATTATATTCGAGAATTAGTAGAAGAAAAGGTTATATCTTTGGAATACATCCCTATCGAGAATCAACGTGCTGACATTTTCACTAAACTGCTTGACAAAAGAAGGTTTAATAAAATAAAATTTGATATTGGCATGTGCATTTTTAAATGAGTATTTATGCTTATTTGTATCATATTATATATAATTGCTTGATTAGATTTCAATTTTTGTATATAATACTGGAAATCATATTTTTAGCCGATACTCAACCAGTCGTGAATATACACGACCAGTCGTGTTACGACCGGTTGTGTACATTCACAACCAGTCGTGAATTGCGTGAATCACTTAAAATTGGAGAAAATGCTTCATCTTCTTTATTTCCTCTTCACTCTCCAATGAGCCGACGCATGACTAGTCGAACTCTTCCTTCAAAATCTTCAAGGTTAGTGTTCCATTTGTTTTTTCTTGTCGATTTGTGTCTAGATTGATTCTATTTTACTCTTGAAGTTATCTACTTCAAATTTCGTTGAGATTTGGGGTATTTCTTTTGTAAAATCTGATTTGAGAAAACCCTCTTCTCAATCTTTTGCACCTCTTTATTTTCTTGAAATCCTTGTTATAAATGGCATCTAGAGGGAGAAAGACAACATCTCATGGTCCATCTTCTTCCTCCAGATTAACCCCTATCACTAAGCGTCATCTTCGAGCTCCCGAGGATGATCCTCTTATGTTTGGGACATTAGATTGCGTTACGTTATTGTTGAACATCCTGTTGATACTAATCATGTTGCTCCTTTTGATATCCTTCATATGCTCCAAGCTGTATGTTGGGATGAATTATTGCATTAGGGTGGGTCAGCATACCGGTCCATTGCCCAGTCCATGTTCACATGTATAAGTGATTTTTCATTGGAAAATTTATCTTTTAAGATAGCCACAAGAGAAGGACCATTTGATGTTGATCATCATTTGATTTCAGCTCTTATGAAAATTCCTATGAATGATGAGGGCAATCCTATCCATAACTTATCTGAAAAACCCTCAGTAACTGAAAAACGTATGCATACCAAAGATTTATGCAATTTGGATGTTTAATGTATACATAAAGGGAATGCACTTCCCTCAAAGTGTCTATTACCCAAATACAAAGTTCTTCACAAAATCTGTCTCTAACTTATATCCTTGATCGGGTAATAAATCTGAATTAACTTCCTTCATAGTTCGTGTTATTCATGTTGTTGCCGGCGATGCTCATATTTGTCTACCATCCTTGATTTGTCACTCCATTATTCAGTTTCGACTCCATCCACGTCACAGTGACATTCCTTTTGGTTATTTGATGACTGTGTTGGCTACGCATATGTTAGTCGATATGCCAGTTGGAGAGGCCCTTATCCATCATCTGATATTTAACAATTCTAATATTAATAAGATGAAGCTTGATTTCCTTCCTGGTCAAGGTGCTGGTGTTGGTAATGCTGAAGCTGAACATGAAGAAGAAGCTAGTGATCATCCTCCTAATGATATTAACATGGATGATATTTTTGACGAACTTGAATTTGATTCTGCAACAGATCCAGATTATGAGCCTTCTGAGTTTGATGCACATCTGCGTGCATTAGAAGATAAGGTTGAGAATATGAATGTTAAGATGGAAAACATGTCTGTTGCCCATGATTTACAATTCAAGTATATGCACAAATATCTTAGGCACTTGAACAAGGGCATGCATCAACTTGAACCTTCCATTCCTTCTCCTTCATCTGGTTCAGATTAGTTCTTTTTAAGTTTACTATTCTATTATAACTTTATTACTCTTGTGCTAGCTTAACTGGTTTTGAGATTGTAGCTATCTTTGACTTAGCTCAGTTTATGAATTATGTGGGTCGTTTGTGCTGGTTACTCATATCTTGTCTTGTTACCTCTCATATATCTCTATACTTATTTCTCCTCAACCATTTATTCTGTGCTTCATTTGTCCGATTGTGACAAAAAGGGGGAGAATGGATATGGATGTGTATAATGATTATGTTATGAGGAGGGAGTAGCATTGCATTTTTGATGTATGTTACTCAGGGGGAGTATGTGCAGAAGTGGACTATATGTTATGTTGAATATTGATTTACAGGTTTTTAGGATCATGTTAGTATGTCGGTTGATAACAATTGGTGCATGGTTCTTTAATCAGATATTCTGCGTTATGTAACATATCTTGAAAGTGTGTTTTGTTACTAATTTGACAAAGGGGGAGATTGTAAGTGCTATAGTTTATAGCCCCTTTTTGATGTCAAATTTGTGGTGTCAAAGACACTGTTAAGAAGCTTTCAAGTTCAAGTCAAGATCTCAAGAAGCTTTCAAGTTCAACCTCAAGATCTCAAGAAGCTTTCAAGTTTGAGCTTTATCAAGACTTCAAGCTTCATTACTTTCAAAGGTCACTCGTCTTTAAGTTTCAATGTCCTTACTTCACTATTCATGTATGACTGACCTTAGGTTGACCCTTAGAGTAGGCCATTTAGGATACATAATTCATATATTTTATATAAGTGAGTTTAGTCAATTCTAAGACTAGTCCCAGACTTTGTTCAACTAGTCCTAGCACTGCTTCAACCTATCTAAGAATTTCCTGGATCAGTCGTAAGTTTGTTGCAAAATTCAAAAATTTTCTGTTAGGCTTCGACTAGTCTTAGGGACTGTTCGACTAGTCGTATGAATAGTGTCGACTATTTCTTCAACTAGTCGTAGTCCTACAACTCAAAGTACAATGTTGAAATTTGGCTAGCTTCGATTAGTTGTGAGAAACCTACAACCAGTTGAAGGAGACCTACGACCAGTCGTAGACTACCTACGACCAGTCATGAAACCGCCAGATCTTATCGTGCCCGAATTTTCAAATATCTGTTGGTTCTACGACCAGTCGCAGAGATCTTTAAACCAGTCGAAGACGTGATTTTCTTACCTATAAATAGATCACGAATCTCAAAATAAAATATGAAATTCAAGCTAATTTAATTCGGCCTTCTGAGAGATAAGTCTGTGCTTCATTTAAGCTAAGTGTGTGTGTTGAATATTCTCTTTCTTTATCTTTTCAAATTGAATTTGTTTCTTGCATTCCAATTTAATCTGAAAAAGAGGAAGTTTCATTTTTCCTTTTTCTGGAATCAAAATCAGCTAGCCTCATTTGGTTTCATTTAAAATCTATTAGAACCTAGAACCATTATAAAGTGAGTATTGGACATTGAACTTTGACATTCAAATCTCTACTCCGACTTGGTTCTTCTGAGCTGCTACAACAAAGGAGAAATTCAGGTATTTTACGTTTAAGTAATTTACTGTCATTTGGTTTTCTTTTAGGATTTGCCAGAAAAATCTCATTGTATTGGTTACCTGAGGAGAGCCAGGAAAACTCAGAAGAGGGGCTTTTTTTTAATTGTGTAAGCCCACAGAGAAAGACACAATTGTGAAGGTTTTGGGTGAACTTAGAAAACCTATCTTTGATAGTGAACGCTGATATCCCCTGTGTGAGGATATTAAGAGTGGAGTAGCTGTGTGGATGTTTATTAACCGTTGGTGTACACACAGGCGAACCACTATAATCCCTTGTGTTTTGTGGTTGTGTGATTTATATTTCATATCTTTAATTATTCATTTGTGGGATGTATATGTGGATGTGAATGTTGTAATCATTTTATTTCAAGCTCAGTGGGGAATGTTGTAATAAGTTTAGATTTATATTTTTACAATTTATTCCTTTTTTTCTCTTTATCAGTTTGAGCTTCAATTTATCTATTTGTTCTAGCAAGGTTGCCCTGCCATTTTTTGGTGCATGAATGTCCTTAGAACAATCAATATTTTGAAATTACATTTCGCATTGTGTATTGATTTATTTATTTGGCTATCTCTCTTTCTTTATTTCCGCTATATTTATTTTAAATTTGGCATAGTCCTATTCACACCCCCCTCTAGGACATCACTTGGCCATTTCAGTCTCCACAGTCACATCGTGGATGACAGGATAGGATATCAGAAATACTGTTACTAGCATTGGGGCGCCATAGATATCCCTGGGTGAAAATCCCAAAACCTGATGGTACCAGAGGATGACTCCAACGTTAAGACCGAGTGAATATATGAGCGCTTGAGGACCGTATACCAGTAGGCCGTGTCTCACACTTTGTTATGGTCGATTGGAAAGGGGTGTGACCATACCCGGCTGAGTGAGGGGGTAATATCTAGGTTGAGTTTGACTAGCTTGAGGAATGGGTCCGCTATTGACGAACCGGGCCCAATATTGGCAGGCGGATAGTGAGGTCTCTTCACTTACCCAATTGTGCACTCGGATAGGGGCGGCAACTGGCGTAGAGTGTACTAGACCCCGTTAATTGTCCAACGTGAGAACTGTGCTGATATTTGATGCTCTAGTGATGAGTTTCATTGATATGTGGATTAAGATAAGGATTGGTGTGCTTGAGTTGCATCTTGCATCACATGGCCTTGGTATGGCCGACATCATTCACTCCTTACATCGCATGGTCTTGATATGGCTGAGAGCATCATCCCATGCATCGTATAGCCTTTGTATGGTTGATGACATTCATGGACTTACCAATATTTTTACATTCCTCTGATATTATAAACTTGCATTTCTACCATATGCACACACTTTCACCACCCTCTAAGCTTTATATAAGCTTATGCTTGACCGTTTCATGCACATGATGCTAGGCAGTAACTGTTCAGAGCAGGGGTGTACTATAGAGCTTCTAGAGTTTTGGCTTTATTATCACTGTATTTTCCTTTTTATGCATTGGACTCAAAGTTTTTAATCATAGTGGATTTGTGATGATGTTATTGGTTGTTGTTTGTGGGTTATGCTTATGGTTATGCTTACTGTGAATCAATTTCATGTTGAAAATCATCCTTGTAAGATCCCAGGATCGGAACCTAGTGTATGGGTGCCAGGAGCCTAGAATGGGGTACTACGGAGTCTATCGATGCCGGATTCGGTGATCGAGAATTTTGTGAGCTCGGTTTTCGAGTTTGGGGCGTGACAACATAGGCCTCATATGCACTATAATGGGCCTCACTCAAAGGCCTCATATACATCACAATGGGCCTCACACAAGGGCCTCATATACATCACCATGGGCCTCACATAAGGGCCTCACATACACCACATTGGGCCTCATATACATTACCATGGACCTCATCACATGAGCCTCACATACATTACATTGGGCTTCATGAAACAACCCATGATCTAGGCATAATGGGAGGATGGTGTGTGTAACACATACATCATAGTGGGCCTTATGAGGCAACCCATGATTCAGTAAAAATGGATGGGCAGTGTGTATAACATATACATCAAAGTGGGCCTCACAGGTCAGCCATCAAGGTGGGCCTCATCAGTGTGCTTACAACACACACATCAAGGTGGCCCTTATGCATCATAAAATGGGCCTCAACATAATGGGTTTGCTAGGTGTTACAAGGCACGACCCACTGATGGACGGCCTGGATAAAATATACATCACAGTGGGTCCCATTGGATGTGGGCCATCCAAAAAAATGGGCCAGCTGTTGGGGCCCCCCCACAAACATCATAGTGGGGCCAGAAGGTTTTAATGGTGGGAGTTTAATCAGTGTTGTCCAGCAGCGTTCAGATTACTGCTGGATGGTATGAATGAAACACATACTTCACATGGGCCCCACAGCCGCTGGACGAGGTGGGTGCATCACATACATCACGTGGGGTCCCACCATCCTTCTTACCTAGATGGTGTGGATATAATACATATACATCATGGTGTGTATCACCGCCCAGCTGCTAGACGGTGGATACAACACATATCTCATGGATGGCCTACATACATCAATGAGACCCATCGTCCCTACTGGACAGTGTGGGTACAACACATACATCATGAGGGTCCCACCGTCCAAGGTCTGGACGATGGACTGTACATACCTCACAGCAGGCCCCACGTCCAGGGACTAGACAACCTGAATAAAACACTTACATTGGTTGGGTCCATGTGGTGGCTTGTAATCATAAGGGTGTAATTATAAGGGAGGTAATCATAAGGGTGTAAGAAGTCATGGCTTAAGTCATGTTGACTTGTAAGAGATGAGTAAGAGGCATGGGGCTAGCAATTATAGCTTGTAAGAAGCATCGGGGGCTAGAGGTAGGGGTGATGTCATCATCATGATTGATTATAGAGATATTTCTCTACCTGGACACCTCGGGTCCCGCAACATGCGATCAACGGCCGGGATAATGTGAGGGCCGGATCTCTCAATCTAAGCATCGCATCGACACACAGGACACAGCTTGTAACCATGGTGATGGTGCGGTCGCAATGGCATAGGTCTCGGGTTCATAGGATGCAAGCTGAGGTCTCTCATAAATGCTATCTATAGGTCGCGGGTCGCTGGAATTCAACCGGGAGGATCAAAGGATCTTAAGGAACGTAATGATACTAGGACACAAGCCTGACAGGTTAGAGATTAAATCAATTTTTACCTTGTCTACCTCAATTGCATTAGACAATATAATGTGTTTAAGGACTATTCCCTTCCGAATCATAAAATGACACTTCTCCCAATTTAGCACAAGGTTCTTTTATTCGCATCTCTTCT
Organism: Magnolia sinica; assembly: GCF_029962835.1. Classification (NCBI taxonomy): domain Eukaryota; kingdom Viridiplantae; phylum Streptophyta; class Magnoliopsida; order Magnoliales; family Magnoliaceae; genus Magnolia; species Magnolia sinica. The sequence continues at coordinate 58,958,771 of NC_080576.1, forward strand.
GCACTAACTTAAGATGTTCAATACACTCTCTGAAGGAAGAACCGAAGAAAGTGAAGTCATTCATGAAAGCCTCTAAATGCCCCACCATGTCAAAAAAATGCTCAACATACATCCCTGATACGTGGCAGGAGCGTTACATACTCCGAATGGCATCCTTCGGTAAGAAAAAGTGCCAAAGGGGCATGTAAATGTTCTCTTCTCTTAATCTTCAAGGGTTATCTCTATCTGATTGCAGATCGAATAACCGTCGAGAAATTAGTAATAAGAATGACCAGCTAGCTTTTGTAAAATCTAGTCAACAAAATTCAAAGGGAAATGGTCTTTCCTAGTGACGATATTCAACTTTCTGTAGTCAATGCACATTATCCAACTATCGTAACTCTGGTTGTCACGAGTTCATTATCCACATTGGCTACGATGGTGATCCCATATTTGTTGGGAACTACTTGAGTTGGACTTACCCATTGGCTATTGAATATAAGGTATATAATAACCACATCCAACATAAGCACCCTGGTTTTAACCACTTTTTTCATATTTGGATTTAAACGACGTTATGGTTGTTTAAAAGTATTCATATTATCCTTAAGGTGAATGTGATGAGTACAAATTAAAGGATCAATTCCCTTGAGGCCTACGATCGTCCACCCAAGGACTCTTTTCTGTTCCTTGAGAGTAGAAATGAGCATACTCTCATTTTCTTCATCTAAGTGAGAAGAAATCATCATTGGATATGTTTCATCTTGACCCAAGTAAGTGTATTTAAGATCAGTAGGTAATGATTTCATATCGAGCTTCTATGCCTTGATACAAATGTTAGAGGCTTTGTCTCGGTTTGGGATGAACTTTCAAATCGTGGCCTCCACCGATTAATTTCAAGTATTGGCCTCTCATCAAGCATCTCATCATCTACATCAGGGGAGTGGGCCAAGAACATCTATAAAGTGTAAGAGTATAGAGTCAAAAGCATTCTATCTTCCATGAACGATTCAATTATGTTTACTTCATGGACTAATCAAAAGTCTCAAGTTGTTTGTGTCACGCCCCAAACTCGAAAACTGGGCTTACAGAATTCTCGATCGCCGAATACGGTGCAGACAACCTCTGTAGTGCCCCATACTCTGCTCCTAGCAACCTTATGCCAGATTTCGATCATGGGATCCTACAAGGAGGATTTTCAATATAAATTTTTTCATTGTAATGGAGCATAACCACAAGCATAACCAAATCACAAAACAACATCACCATATATCCATTATATCAAAAACTTTGAGTACAATGTGGAAAGGAAAATACAAATATAGATACCAGAACTCCAAAAGCTCAGCTACACACTCCTGCCTCAGTGCTGATGTGATCCAATGTCACCTGCACGTAACGGTCATGCATAAGCTTACGAAAAGCTTAGAGGGTGGTGTAAGTGTGTGCGTAAGGCAAGTGCCAAGTATACAATATTAGAGTAATGCAGAAATATGCTAGTAAGTCTACAAATACTATCAACTGTACCATGGCTATGTGATGCAAGGCATGAATGCTATCGGCCATACCAAGGTCATGCGATGCGAGGCCTACTTAGCCAAATGTCATATGCAAGATACAACACAAGCATGCCAGTCTTCATCAAGTACATATATCAATACAGTTCCCCTCTAGGATATCACTAGGATCTAGTACACTCTACAATTGTAAGGATCGTATCCTAAACTATACCATTCAATAGGCTTCAGTGGTCCTCCCGGTTGAATTCTAGTAACCCGCGACCTGTAATCAGCATTTGCATATGACCCTAAGTCACAATCCAAAGATCTGAGTTGACTTAACTCGAAACTTGTATCCTGGCAACGGCACTGTTGTCATGGTTCTAACACTACGTCTCACGCGCCAATACGATACCCAGGCCAGGAGTTGTGGGCCTGCGTTGCAAATTTTGAGAGAATCTCTACAACCCATCACATCAATCAATAAATCATAAGTCAAGTACACAACCCATCCCTCTCTTACCAACAAGGTATGACTCCCATCTCTCTCCCATTCCCAAAGTCATCTCTCTCTCTCTCTCTCTCTCTCTCTCTCTCCACCCATCCCTTTCTTACAACATCCATTCGTCCCATCCCATCTCTCTTATAACACCCTCTCCTCTCATTTTCTACACCAAATCCCAAGCCTTCATGAGAGGAAAAAATCCTAAGGAGAGAAAGCTAGTGTGTGGCCCATTTCCTACCCCACCATCTCACCATCCAACCCTTCAAACTTCATCATCCACCGTCAAAGGTTGAGCATAGGTGTTAAGGAAGTTAAGGGACCAAGAAGAAGGCTAATTAGTGGGTGATCTAGGACTTCCATTATGAATTTATATGATTTGAGGGCCCACTTGTGGTGGGCCCCGTTTGTTGTATACGTTGTAAGAAAGGGAGGGCCCATAGTAGTGGGGTCCCTCCCCTCCATCATGTTCTTCCTCTCTCTTTCTCTCTCCCTCTCCCTCTCTCTCTCTTTCATTTTATGGTGGTGATGTGGCTATGTGGTCTACCCGGATGGATCCCACCATGATGAATGTACCTTATCCATGCCGTTTGCCGAGTGGGTCCACCTGGCTGTCTGTTTGGACAGGCCCAGATGAAGGCAAAAATACAAATATCAGCTTGATCTTACAAGCTGGTGGGTCCCGCACGTGTGGACCCACCTTAATGTATGTGGTATTCCCACACCGTCCATCCAGATGGTGGGACACAATAGCACTTAGCTGTTATGATGCAGAAAGTTCTGTGGGTACCCTGAATCCAGTCGTTCATATGCTGGGACTAGCAGCTGCATCTACTGTTGAGTGATGTTAGTAAATGCAGTGGCCCACTGCATCGGTGTTGTATCTGCACCATCCGTGCATGAGTAGCGCATCATGATCCACACCGTCCATTGCTTGGACTGGTGGCCACTTCAATACATATGTATTTTATCCAGCCGTCCATCTATCTAGACACTTGGCATTTTCAATATATACATAATATTATATATATATGTATATATATATATATCTAGTGGGCCCACGTCGGACCCACGTTTAATGCTTGTATTCTATAATAAGCATCGTCCATCTAGACGGTGCCATGTGAGGCCATTTGTATGTGGTGCATTCGCACCGTCCACTGCTTGGGATGGTGGGAATCCCACATGATGTATGAGTCTTATCCACACCGTCCAGGTAGCTGGATGGTGGGACCCACCACTGATGTATATATTATATTCACACCGTCTATCGAGTGGCCACCTTGATCTATGTGTTACATCCAAACCGTCCATCCAAATGGTGAGCTCATCTTAAGGCTTATGACTAAAAATGAGGCAGATCCGTGTATCAGGTGGACCACAGTGCAGAAAATAGTGGAGGATTGAACATCTATCATTGAAACCCATTTGGGTCAAGAAGTTTTAGATCAATATGGAATTTGTTTTCCCTCTTAATCCAAGTCTTTATGACCTTATGATCAGATTGGATAGAGAACAAACTTTATGGTGGGCCCTGTGATTTGTTTAACAGTGAAAATCATTATCTCCACTGTTATTTATGGTATGATCCAGATGATTTTCCGTGATGATTCATTTGGGTAATGCTCTAAAATAACCTCTTAAAATAGATGAATGGTGTAAATGGTGCGGCCCATGTGATGTGGCCCACTTGATGTATATGAGGCCCATTGGTGCGGCACATTGATGCGGCCCACCTTGATGTATTTTGTGGCCCTTTCAAGAGGCCCACTTTGATATATTTTTGGCCCATCTATGAGGCCCACTTTGATGTATTTTTTAGCCCATTTGAGAGGCCCATTTTGATATATTTCTGGCTCACCTGTGAGGCCCACTTTGTTGTACTTTGTGGCCCATCCATTAAGGCCCACCTTGATGCAATTGCTGCCCACTGTGATGTATTTGGGGCCATGTAATGCGGCCCATTTGATGTATATGAGGCCCATATGATGAGGCCCAATGTGATGCATATGTGACCCATGAGTGAGGCCCATGGCGATGTACATTAGACCCTTGTGCGAGGCCATGGGCCCATTATACGTTTGACATTACATGGGGTCACTCCTTGGGAGAAATGATGGTTAAATATTCACATTAATGGGCAATGATGGTTAAATGTCCATATTGTGACCTTCCCTTAAGCCCTTTGTTAGGCCGATTATCGATGTTGATTACCGATGTCGGTTATCGATATCGATTATAAGTATGTGACAATATAGCATCATACATGCCCCTACACATCATCTGCATGCTTGTGATAAGATCAGGTTGACCATTGCATATGCCTTCTAGCAAGTTGTTTATGGGACTCCCTAATAGGCAGTGTTGTCCCTCATGAGTGCACGGTACCTATAGGATTGATGCATGACTAGATTGTATGACTTATGTATCTTGTATTGTGTGATATGGTTATTATACTCCCTAGCGACATCAGGGTCATGGCGTCCAAAGGTATATCGTGGAGAGCCGGATTGGATACCAAAAATATTGTTACTAGCATCAGGGTGTCATAGATGTCAGCGGGTGAAAATCCTTAAACCTGATGGTACCAGAGGATGACTCCAATGTCAAGACCGAGTGGATACATGAATGCACAAGGGTCGTATACCAGCAGGTCATGTCTCCCATTGTGTCATGTTCGGTTAGAAAGGGGTGTGACCTTACTCACCTAAGTGAGGGGGCAATATCTAGGTTGAGTTTGACCAACTTGAGGATTGGGTCCATAATCGACGAACTGGGCCCGATATTGGCAGGCGGATAATGAGGTCTCTTCCACTTACCCAGTTGTGCTCTCGGATAGGGGCAACAAGCAGGCATAGAGTGTACTAGACCCCAATGATTATCAAGAGTGAGTACTATACTGATATTTGATGCTCTAGTGATGAACCGCATTGATATGTGGATTCGGATCAGGATTGGTGTTTCGAACAAGAAACAAAGGTATTCGATTTTGGGGAAATTATCTTATTGAAATATAATAGAGAAAGTATACTAAGAACAATCATTATTTTATTAATACTGAGTTCATTTGCATCCTTTAATATCCCTTGATTCTAAGATAGATCATTGAAAATACATGAATTGAAATTAATAGAGTTTGAATGTTGAATCTTGAATTTGACAACATTTTGACATCCACTTCAGTCATCTCCTTAAGAGGAATGTTATGCTGATTTGATCATTCCTTTTGAGTTTGTTCCTTGTGTAAAAAGAGAGCTTGGAACGACGAAGATTGAACTGGATGATTTCGGCAGCACTTTAGCCCTTTTCATCACTAGCCATATCATGGCCTAGTTGTGTGACTCGCGCAACAAGTTTGTTGATTGCGCAGTCTGCACAACCGATAACTGCTTCCCCTTCTCACCTTCAGTCTTCCTTTAGAGCTCTAATCCTCTCTAAAATTCTTCTCTCCCAAATGAGAGGGGGAGTGGGGTATTTATAGGCCTCCACATGTACGAAGCCTTGATTTTTATGCCATGTGGCCCACTTTGCATCAGATCTGATCGTCCATAATAATTTATATCAGATCTTGGTTACGTGACCTGCGCAACAGGGAAGTTAGTTGTGCGACCAGTGTAATGGAGGAAATACCTTGTGCGGCCAGTAAAATGAATCAGGTTATTTGAGCGGTCCGCGCAACCAACTACTGGTTACGTGACCCACACAACTACTATCAGGGTGCTTGATTTTCTTCTTTCTTCCTCATTCTTCCAACTCCCTTCTGATCTTCTACCCTTTCAATCATTCTTCATTATTTTAATGCTCCAACAGATGCCCCCTTGATCATTTCTTTGTTTATTGGAATCAAAGGATTAGAATCAACCTTCAAATTTCTAGACTTCCTGAAGCTGTTGCACGACCCACGCAATAGACGCCCGGTACCACACTCGGCCCTGTTCTCTATAAATAGTCGGTCCTAGTTAATTCTCTTACTTCCACTTTTACAGCGAAGCTCTTGCGATTTTTTTTCTTCTTGCGCAGACAGACTTGATTACGGGAGCCGCACAACCGACACTTCATTCGTGTAAAGTAAAATGCATTGCACGAACCTGTGTAATGAACACTTCATTCGCGCAAGGTAAAACACATTACGCAAACTTACGCAACACTCTTAACTTGCGCGACCCGCGCAATGGACTTCAATTGCGTGATCCGCGCAATCGACCCTTAGTCATTTCCAGACTTAACAATTTTTCTTTAATTTTACTCACTTTCCTGTACTAACTTTTTTTCTACTCCATTCTTTTCAGGACTTAACCTCTCTCATCATGGCTCACACAAAGAGAACTTTCATTGTCATCGACCCTCCTACCGCTCATCCCTTGCATCAAGAATTACCAAACCCATCACCTTCTCAAGCTGGAGAATCTCCCTCACCTCCTGTTCAACCTTCACGTAAGAATTTTAAGTCAACCGCTACGTGCCCCGTCTATATTATGGAGCCATTACTCCCCACCTTTGACTTCACCGAACGAATCATGATGTTATCATCTCCTATCTATAGAGCCATTGCAACGGGCGATCTCGAAAGACCTCCCAAACATGGCTGCAAATATGAATGGGAACAATGGATGAAATCCACAGCACACCACCAAACCATCAGCTAGAAACCTCCCACTGGGGACGATACTCCACCTCCTTCCCGACCGAAGAAAACCCATCATAATAAAGCCCAAGAATTTTAGGACAAAATCAAGGAGCATAATCGGAAGAAACTCCATAACTCGTGGGATTCAATTCGTGCGATTGAAGGTGTCATAAAATTTGAAAATCCTTATAAGCGAGGCATCATAATGATTCCAATCAGCCTTCATCGTCATCAGTCCATGCTGAACTATGAGCCTAGCAATCACCTAGATGGAGAAAGGCTAACTTACACAAAATCTTAGTCATTCAGAGAACCAAGATTACTGGAAGGCAATCTGTAGCCGACGAAACCGAGACAACAAATCGGTGATATCCATTCCATGATCTTTCTCATCCCGTCTTATGATCCACACAGCCTATACCCGACACGCTTTTACGAGACACTTTGGTAGTGTTTCAGCGATCGTCGCCTTATCTGGAGTCTGGAAGTGTTCAAAACAAGGGGTCTCTTGATTCCCCGCATATATTACTCTGAATGGACCGCGACAATTCTTATGAAGCATGGGTGGCATTTTTCCAAGATTGATATCTACACCACGATCAAAGTAACATCACGTCCTTTTTACAAGGAATCCTCTATTCTGAAGGCTTTTCTCAACTATTGATGCCCTTCTACCAATTCTTTCCACCTTCCCAAAGGTGAAATGAGCATTACGCTCTGGGATATCCATAGGATCACCAGTCTGTCGATAACTGAAAAATTCTTTAATGAATTTGCCCCCACCAATGATGATTTAGCCTTTATCTCTTCACTTGACCGTAACGCCTCTATCTCGGAAACAACCACTAAACTCTTTAAGGAGATGTCCAAGTTTTTGAATATCCACAAGATTCACCCTATACAATGGTTAGCCCATTTCAGTAGAGCTACTCGGTAATTTTCCTTCTTCTCAAATTAACACTTTTATTGGGCCCTAATACATAATCTCGATTTCATTTTCTTCTCCTTTTTCTTCTAGGTTTAATGGTAACCGCTTACGAGAGCTGGAACGTCTTCGTCGAGGCATGAAAGATCATGCTGAGTACTCTATTTATTGGGAACTTGCAGCATTTATTACTTACTGGCTGAGCACAGTGGTTTTTCCCAGCTCTAAGTCAGCAGATGCCATTTACCCTTCATTATTTGTAGTGGCCGGCGCCATGGCTAAAGGAATCAAATATTCCCTTGTCCCTCCTACTCTATGCTCAATTTACAGAGGTTTCGGAGAGATCGCTTCTCACATAAAAAGTCCCTCCGTCAGCTCTGCTTCTACCTATATGCCATGATATTACTTCCTTGGCTGGCTTGACGTTTATTTCTCTTGGACTTTTGAAGTGCTAGAGAAAGCTTACATCCATCCTTCTCATATTCCTTTCTGGTTTTTCCAAAAGAGAGTCATGGCGAAGAGGTCCTATGATTGGGCGAATGATGCCATCTCCTCCAACGCCAAGATTAATTACTTTCATTTCTGTCTGTCTGGTTATATAATGAACGTAGACAAGGCGGACACAGAATCACTCACTACAGGAGAAAGGGGATTCTTTTTATTGATTAGATCGTGCAGTCTCCTGTTGAGGGAGGGAACAAAATTTTGGAGAGAACCATACTATCCTAGCAATTTTGCTCGTCAATTTGGCTTCGATCAGGCAGTTCTCGAAGATTGCGGGCATGTAACTCGAGGAATGGAGAGTTATGGCACTGACCCATTTAATTGGGCGATGGTTTGGAAACAACTGTTAGGCCGAGCTAATTCTTCTTTCATCATCCCGGGCTGCAATCATATTCCTTTGGCTTCATATAACCATATGAGATGGTGGGTTCACTAGTCTTATCTGGTAAGGAAAGGTCTATCAGTAGCTAAGCCCATCTGGCTTCACCACCCAGGCTTAGGGGTCACACCATTAAAGAGGGAGTAGGCTTTATAGCGGAGACCAGTCATCCTCCTTTTGCTGGTCATCATTGTGTCAAAATATCTGTAGATGAACCTATCCGTGAGAAGAAGCCTGACAATACCCTTGAAGGGTGGATAGCTTACGGTGTCATTCGTGAATTTGAGAAAGTTCCTCTCCACCGTTCAAGAAGAGAAGAAGCCACGGAAGTTATTTCCCCCATGCCAAAGGATGATACTAATCTTGAAGACTAGCCAACCTTCTCTACCCATCTTCAACATCAATCGACCTCTTCTCCTACCCCCAAGACTGTCCATCCTAGTCCTTCTTCGTCCATGACATGATCTCGAATGCATGCCCAAGCTTCTCCCCAAGAAGGGACCGTTGCTTCTGCTTCTTCGGTCTTATCCAGTGTAAACCCTCAACTGGAAAGTAACTAGTCTCTTCTTTCTAAAGGGAAATAGGTTGTTATTGAAGAATCTAGTGAAGGACATTCAGAAAGTGAAGGTTCAACTTCTTTGTTTGGAAATATTGTTTCTGATGAACATGAGGTGGAAGAAGATAATTAAGACGATGACTATGAAGAGGGGGAAGTTGATATTAGCGACAAAGAAGATATCATTGCGGAAGATGTTCTTACTGATGAAGCACATATCCTTCTGACCTCCAAGGCTGTTCATGCAAAGACTTCACCTATAGTAGGGGAAGAAGAGGACGAACCCTTAAACTATGGGGAATATAGTTATTCGCCATGTAGGATAATCTCACTGTATATACTTTTTTACTTACTCACTTTCATTCCTTTCTCCTTTCTTCTCTTATGTATTTTATTTTAGGTGATCATGTTGCTAATATGGAAGCAGATAGCACTTCTCCCATAAGTTTACCTCCTGTCGTACCAACAGCTTCACCGAGATTCTCTTTGCCTCCACGGGCAGTGGCACATGAAATTACTTTTTCGGTGGAATCAACTGATTTGCCAACTCCCACCACCATTGATTCGAGGGCTGAAGCTAAGGCTCCATCTTTTGTTGAGATGGTGGAACCCAATCCCCCTCTTGTTAAAGAGACACAACTTCTCACTATCCTGGTACCAGTAGAAGGTATATCCTTTTCTTCATTCACACTTTTTATATCATCTACATTTATATTTTTGTTATAACTCTATATTTCTTATTTCTTAATACGGAATTTACCTTAAATTGGCATGACAAGTTCTGGTTCTATTAGGACTTCATCAAATGTGTTATCCCTCGGAAAGATTTCTGCATATAAGTTGGTGTTGATAAAAAATTCCATATTAGCTATTGTTGAGATTTTCAAAGATTCTAATTAGCGGTCAGATCTGGTTGTTGCTTTAGATGTTTTGGATAGTGCTGCACGGATGAATATAGTCAATGTTTCTTCAGTGAGCGATGCTCTCTTAAGATTCCATAATTCAATAATTGTTCTATCATCAACTGAAACTATGATTGTCCTGCATAAAATTTTAGAGTATAGGAAACAGCTTGCATACTCTAAGGAGAAAATTTCTCAGATTGCTCCCATTGTCTCTCATCACAACCAGGAACAACTATCTTTGCGAGAGCAACTGAAGACTTTTACTAATAACAAGACGACTATTCAGAATCGTATCACTCTTTTAAACTAAGAGATTAATCAATTGGAGAAGCAAGGTCTGGAGGAAGATCTGAATATTGAAAGAGTGTAGGAAAAGATGCAATGTAGCCTTTATTCCGTAGATCCTGAAAAATTTGAGTTTGCTAAGAACGAAGAACTAATTGCCTCCTTGGAAGAAAAGCTAGCTGGTATCCTAGATCCTACCATAATTATTTCAAATGCCAGACTGGAACATGCGGCTGCTCAAGTTAATCTTTAAGAAAATTTACAATAATACTTAGTAGCATTAGGCATAACAGGAGAACTAGGAGATGTAAAGCTTTGATATTTTCTCTTTTATCACTACAAGTACTCTTGGAATTTGCTAGTTATATAAGTATTTCATGATATTCTCAATAATGGTGTTCTTATTTTATTTATACGATGTTTTGATTGATGTGTTATGCCTCTTCTTTCTTCTTTCCCTTTCTTTAAAAAAAAATAATAAATATTCTCTTATGACTTGTTAGTAAGGGATTTCCTATATGATTCCTGTCTTAATTGGTGGTACTAAGTTTTAGTTTAGTCAGATAATCACACACAATTTACCCTCTTGAGTAGTGGAGCCACACAATTTTTTAGACTCTTGAGTAATAGAGTCGGGTCTCACGTGATGGTCTCTGTAACTCTTAGGAGTTCACTGACTTCTCATAGCCTTATGAATTTATAAACCGTGATCTATCAGAGGGGCCAGCCGTGAACTCGGTTGGATTAATGCATAGGGTTGGCCGCAGTAACTCTCTAGAGTTCATGGGGCTGCAAGGCGACCTTTGGGGTACCAAATCTAGGGTCGTCAGTCCATCAGTGAGTAGGTTTAAGCCCTTTCTTTTGATTTAGTATTGAAATCAAGACAAAGATCTGGGGGGCCTTATGCATGGTTGGCCTATCTATGGACATGTCCAAAGAGCTCACACTACAGCCCACACTTTTTTCATCTGCAATGTCGGACCCATTCATGGGAGGGCATTTTCATCCATTCCCCATGATACTATCGGAAAGCTATACAGATGGCATTGGTCTTACGCGTGACTGCCCGTTGAGGACTTTTTGGCCTTTTAAGGCTTTTAGTAGCTAGCCATGTCCGCTGCCCACATGGGTATGTAAATGATGGCCTTCACGGTCTTTTTAGGGCCACTGGCTTCTCACTGCTGCCCTAATGGTGAAAATGATAAGTCTTATGCATAACTGGCCATTTTTTAGGGCTTTGCTAGGTTACTTTAAAAGATAATAGTAGGTGACCATCGTTGTCGCTAGAATGTTAGATATCTCTGACTGAGATTGACACGTCACCTCTTCTGCTAATATCTTCAATGATATTCATATGTGTTGTACACAATATATCAGCTTGGTGACGATACCAATTTCAATAAAATTTTGTAGAGCTCACTTGATGATAACAATGGTCACTTTCCTTTTGTAACAATTGTTGGTACATAGGCTTGATGTGCTCACAAATTTCTTCTTTATTCATTCATCTGATAGTACATAGTCGTGGTCTTGTTTATTCTTGCCCCCTTTTGATACATAATCATTATTCTGATAATATTTTGAATCACAATCAATGTTATCTTTAGGGACAATATCTTTTGATAAAGAGAGAGTTGACCGGTATACTGATACCTTGTCCATCTTGATCTATGACTCCGTATGCTCCATTGGAGTATACTTCTTTTATTATGTACGGCCCGTCCCATTTGGACTTGAATTTCCCCCCCCCCCCCCGCCCCCGTTCTGTGGGTGACCACTATCGGTCTTTTCAACATCAGTACCATATTCCCTTTTTTGAAAGAGCGATATTTGAATCATTTATCAAAGGCCATCAATATCCTCGCCTGATATGACTGCAACCACTACTGAGTTGCCAGGCATTTCTCATTGAGCAAATCCAATTCTTTGAGCCTTATCTTTGCATTTTCATCATCTATAATTGACTGATGTGTTGCCACTCTGAGCGACGCTACTTGTCTTTCAATTGGGATCACTGCTTCTACAACATAAACCAGTGAATATGGTGTTGCTTTTGTTGTTGTCTGATAGGTAGTTCTATATGCCCACAATGCTTCTTGTAACCTTTCGTCCTAATCACGCTTATTTCATGTCACTGTTTTCTTCAATATTTTGACTATCGTTTTATTAAATACCTCTGTTAATCCATTGGCCAGTGGATAGTAAGGTGTTGAAAATGAATGATGAATGCTGAATTTCTGAAATAGCTTTTCCATGCCCTTGTTTTTAAAAGGAGTGCTATTGTCTGTGACAATTTTCTCTGGGATACCATGGCGGTATATGATTGCGTGTCGGATGAATTTAACCACATCTTTCTCCTTGACACTGCGTAATGCCACTGCTTCTGTCCACTTGGAGAAATAATCAGTCGCTGCCAAAATATACTATTTTCCTTTGGACGAAGGTGGATTTATAGGACCACTAATGTCAAGTCCCTAGGCGGAGAAAGGCCAAGAGGTGACCGACTGATGCAGGTCTTCTCGAGGAATATGTATAATATCTCCATGAATTTGGCATTCATGACATTACTTCTTATAATCTATCGCATCTTTGAACATGGGAGGCCAATAATACCCCATACGATGTATCCAATGAAATAAATTTTGGCCAGCTTGATGTGCCCCACATTCTCCAAAGTGCGCCTCTCGCAACATCTAGCCTACTTCTTGTTCATTTAGGCAGCGTAACAACATTCCATTGTAGGATTTTATGTATAGTACTTTGCTACATATGATGAATTTATTTGACCTTTGCTTGATTTGTTGTCTTAGCGCTGGCTCTTCTGGCAAGATATCATATTTGAGATGATCTATGAAAGGCTGACGCCAATCATCTGTTGTTACCTCCAAACACGATATAGGAAGTGCTTCAACATTTTCATCAATGATCTCTAAAGATGGTAAAAATTTCCTTTCTTTTATAGTCACCTGGAGAGGACTTCGATTTGGGCAGGACAGAGTTGCTGCAAAGCTGGCCAAAGCATTTGCTTTTGCATTTTCGGACCGCGATATATACTTGATTTCGACATGACAGAACTGCTCTAATAATTGTTATGCTTTCCGGTAGTATGGTAAGCAATAAAAGGGAAACCACTTATTTTGGACATATCTAAATTCGAGATTCATTTACCTGTGCTAACAAAGCTCCTAAAGAATTCTCAACTGCAAATATGTCCAAAATAAGTGGTTTCCCTTTTACTGGAGATGTCAATACCAGCGGCTATTTCGGTAATTCCATTATTGAATCGAACGCATTCTGACAAGCTTAGTACCATACAAACTCTATGCCTTTCTTCATCAAATGAGAATATGACTGACATCTCCCTGCCAGATTTGAAATGAAACAGCGAATGTACGTCAGCTTTCCTTGCAAACTTTTCAATTCTTTTAATGTCTTTGGTGGCGGCATATTTTGAATGGCTTTAAATTTTCCTGGATCGATCTCAATGCCTCTATGTCGAATAACAAAACCGAGGAATTTACCTGAAGACATCCCAAATGTGCATTTGGCTGGTTTCATCTTCAGCTGTTTCTTTCAAAGTCGAAGGAAAACCAATGCCAAATGTTCGCGATGCTCCTGATGATCTCCTGACCTGACCACTAAGTCATTAACATAACACTCAACATGTTTGTGCATCATGTCTTAGAAGATATTCTACATTGCCCTCTGATATGTTGCCCTAACATCTTTGAGACCAAATTGCATAACTTCATAGTAATAAATTCCTAGCGAAGTTCGAAAAGTTATTGCTTCTTCATCTTCAGGTGCCATTCTAATTTGATTTTAACCTGTGTAGCCATCCATGAAGGACATGATAGTATACTAAGTCATTTTGTCAATTAGCAATTCAGTTATCGTGAGAGGAAAATCATCTTTCGGACAGACTTCATTCAGATCCCTGAAGTCAACCCACACCCTGACTTGTCCGTTTTTCATTTTCACTCGGACAATGTTCGATATCCATTTGGGATACTTGACTCCCTGATAAACCCAACTTTTATCAACTTGTTCACCTATTCTTCTATCAGGGGAACCAAGTTTGGATGAAATTGCCTTTGCGCCTGTTTAACCAGCCTTTTCTCATTAGAAATATTTAATCAGTACATTGCTATTGAAGGCTCCAAACCTGATATCTCTACATATGTCAAAGCGAAGACATCTCTATTTTCTTTGAGAAGTTGAACATATTTCTCAGCTTCCTGTTCAGAAGGACCAGCACTTACGAATGTGTTCCTCGACTCTTCCTCTATACCCAAGTTTACTTCTCACAAACTGTCTATCGTTAGCCGCCCCCTGTCTTCCATTTGCTTTGAAGTCATTTCAGGGTGCTCGAATATTTTAGGATCTTCTTCTGATAACTACTCAATTGTAACCATCTTCACCAATGATTCTGCCCCCAATCCTTGAAATTTTCCTCACTTTTCCTGACCAACCCCAATAGGAATCTAAATTCTTTTCCCACGATTCAGGCCGGTGGGTTATTCATAATTAAAACTCATGTTTCTCATGATTTTCTTGCTTGTCGGGCTATATTTTTTAAGATCTTGCGGTGTCATCTTACCATAATACACATTATTCTTGGCCTCTTCCCCCATCTTCGCTTTTGCTAGGGCGTAAAATTCTATTGGCTCCGTGTATTTTACGCTGGCCCTAACCTGGAATCTTCTCGGAACAGCTGAAAATGGCTTATTTCTTTCAGCATATGGCAATGGCACTGTATAATTGGACTATAAAATTTTCAACTGTTTAGGTGATAACAGAGTTAGTGGTGGCTGTCCTAGTTGTCTCAAATGTTTCAGCATGAAATAAAATTTCTTCTTTGTTTCTGCAGTTCTGGATCAATTTTCTTTTGTTGTTTCTTCTTTCATCACCCTGACTTGAATGTCCTTTAGAACTTTTTTTTTCATCATTCTTCT
The DNA here is from genome assembly GCF_029962835.1 of Magnolia sinica. NCBI lineage: Eukaryota > Viridiplantae > Streptophyta > Magnoliopsida > Magnoliales > Magnoliaceae > Magnolia > Magnolia sinica. The sequence continues at coordinate 58,973,887 of NC_080576.1, forward strand.
TTCCTCTTTAGCGAACCCCTTATAATAATTGATGTCTCCAAAGAAGGCCTCAGCTTTTGTATAGGGATTCGCATTAGCCATTACTTTATATTGTATTCCATCTTTCCAGTATTTGAAGCATTAGTATAGAGTAAATGGTACAATGTTGTACTGATGTATCCATGGCCTTCCTAGGAGAAGATTGTATGTTGTTAATGCATTTATAATGTGGCACACGACATCAGTAGTTAGCTCCCCTATCTCCAACGTCACTATAATCTTATCGAGTGTATGTTGTCCATCTTGATTGAAGCCCTGTATCATCATTCCACTAGGGTGTAAATCGAAACGACGATAACCCAGTTTACTCAACATTAAGAGGGGTAAGAGGTTCATTGCTGACCCATTATCAAGTATGATCCGTCTAACCTTCTTTCCATAGATATGGCCTTCTATCATTAGCGGCATGTTATGCCTTGTGTCGCAGATCAAATCATCATCAGAGAAGGAAACGACTGGCAGGTAGTCTTCTTGTTCTTTGTACTCTTTGTGTTCCATCTCTACCAGCAAGGTTTCTCTGACATCATGATTGGACAACACTTGAACCAAACTCTGGCAAAATTCTTCTAACAACTTAAGTGCATCATAGACGCTTAATCGGGCCAGTATGCCCTTCAAATGACTCACCACATTATAGGTCACTTTTGTTATCTCAACCTTCTCTTCTTTCTTATCATCATCATTTTATCTTTCAAGAACTTCTCTTCTTATGATTCCTATTTTCTGCTTCATAGGGCTTATTATCTTCTTTCTTGATCGTAGCATAATCACCGCTACCTTTTTTATCATCTTACAGTCCTCTTTTTCTTTTTTTTTTCTTGGGCCTTTTCCCGGATTGAGAACATATTCACTATTACTATTGCATCCCTTTCTTTTTCTTTTCCAATCACTATTTCTCCTCTGTCTATCATCCGTTGTATTATACATTTTAACATATAACAATTCCTCGTTGGATGTCCCACCAGACAATGATAGCGGTAAAAATCTCTCTCTCTTGTTCTTATCACGTCTTCAGGGTGCTTGGGTTCTAGTAATTTTATTATACCAGATTTTAGCAATTGGTTCATCATAGGGACAACATCTTCCCTATTAAACACGAACCCTTCGTGAGAATTGAGCATTTTGGGCCTTTTTCCACTATATCTGTTTCTTAACTGGTTCAATTCTTCTTTTTGTTCTGACCGTTTATCTCTCAAATCCCTTGCTTCTTTACTTCTTTTTTCATGATCGACGATATTTGCGGCCATCCCGCTAGGTACTCTCCTGGTTGTCTCATAGTGAAATGCTGACATCTTCCAAGTCATCAGCTCTAAAGCATGAGCTTTGGTGGTTAAGTCATGAAAAGTTCTGATATCGGCACTAGTGAGTCCGAATGCGATTCCCATTCCATAGAGTTCAGACACATCTTGACCTGTTCCTTTTCTTCCGACAACTGCCTGTAAGAGGCTCCTAATGTCTTCCATCTATCTATAAACTTCTCTACCAGTTCCCTCTCTCTCTCTGCCGTACGGAAGCCAATTCCGTAATACTGACATCACGCTCCGAAGAGAAGAAGTTTGACATGAAGGCATCCTGCATTTGTTCCCAACTACGTATCAACCCTAGGGCTAGGCTGGAATACCATCAGAATGCTTTGTTTGTCAGAGATGATCCAAGTAATCACAAGTAATGCTGTGGTATTGTAGAAAAATTCCCCATGCTAGTAATAAAGTGCATTAAGTGCTCTTCCGGTGACCCTTCTCCATTAGACTTCTGAAAATCTGGATGCTTGAAGTTGACTGGGAATGGGATGTCTTCTACCTCTCTTAAATATGTCATTCGGTATCTGAAACGGCCAATATTCTCATGCTCTCGCTCTACTCTGATAGCTTCTTCGATGACTTGTCTCACCTTATCTTATGTCATGGTTCTTACTACTAGGACAGACCCCAATGATCCTGCTCCCGGTGGCTGAAAGCCTTCGGGTTAGTTTCCTTGCCCATTCATTGTAACCATCATCAGGGGAGCCACTATTTGGGCTACATTGTGTGCTAGAGTCGCTAAAGCTTCTCTGAGATTTTTGCATTCTTCTATTAGTGCTCTCTGTGCTTCTGCCATTTCATTCATACGGTCCTCTGTAGTTGGCATATTTTCCTAATTTGTACCGGCCATATGTACTATAGCTTCTCCACTCTTTGACGAAGTCGTAGTTGGAGTGGGGTGGGAATACGTCGATGTAATAGGACTTATGAAGAGAGGGGAAGAGGGAGTTTCATTCGAATTCTCTATACTTCTATTGCCATTGATTGATTGGGGTGATACCATCATCGGTGAATTTGCTAGTAATGTCTTACCCTTTTGCTCTTTCGTCCATCTGACTCTTGGGGCAACCAGAGCTGGGAAATTGCGCGACGTTAGCTGCGGAACTGTTCCCCTGGGATATATCGTAGGGGGGGCGAGTTCAGGATTTCTCCTAGCAGCATTACGTGTTGTTGGTCCGCTAACTCTTGGCGAAGGTGGATTCATTATGTGGCTTCTTATGTTTCATGCTCTCGCCTTGTGAGACATTACAATAGTCTAGTCCTTATCACTTTCTAGTGCTTGAGGCGAAGTAGATACAACTCCAGCTATTGCTCGGGTTGAGTTGTTCTTACTTGTAAGAAGTTAAGCCTTGTGTTCCGAAGGTTGGTTCGGCGCATATTCTACCATGAATCCAGTCGCAGTGAAATAGAAGTTCACTTTTCTTGTAGAAATTGCCATTGGTTATAATTTCCAGTTTAATTCCTTCAAATATAAGACATAATTAAATTATAGTTAGTAATTAAAGAATTAAATAATCTATCTTAGAGATGAAGGGGAGGATGATCCTGCCGAGAGTTGCCATTTTGGCATCAAAAAATGCTGAACTGCAATAAAAGTTATATAATACTATCAATGTTAATATCAAATAAGATAGTCCCAAGTGGAGTCGCCATTTTATTTCGAACAAGAAATAAGGGTATTCGATTTAGGGGAAATTATCTTATTCAAATATAACAGAGAAAGTACACTAAGAACAATCATTATTTTATTAATACTGAGTTCATTTACATCCTTTAATATCCCTTGATTCTAAGATAGATCATTGAAAATACATGAATTGAAATTAACAGAGTTCGAATGTCGAATCTTGAATTCGAAAACATTTCGACATCCGCTTCAATCATCTCCTTAGGAGGAATGTTATGCTAATTTGATCATTTGATTTTCCCCTTTTGAGCTTGTTCCTTGTGCAAAAGGAGAGCTTGGACCAATGAAGATTGAACTAGATGATTTTAATAGCACTTTGGCCTTTTTCATCACTAGCCATATCATGGCCTAGTTACGCCACCTGCACAACAAGTTTGTTGATTACATGGTCCATGCAACTAATTTGTTGGTTGTGTGGCCCGCGCAACCGATAACTACTTCCCCTTCTCACCTTCGGTCTTCCTTGAGAGCTTTGCTCCTCTCCAAAATTCTTCTCTCTCCTAAATGAGAGGGGGAGTGGGGTATTTATAGGCCTCCACATGTGCGAACCCTTGATTTTTATGCCATGGGGCCCACTTGCATCATATTTGACCATCCAAAATAATTTATATTTGATCTTGTTTATGCAACCCACGTAATGAGGAAGTCAGTTACGTGACCAGTGTAATGGAGGAAATACCTTGCGCGGCCGGTAAAATGAATTAGGTTGTTTGTGCGGTCCATGCAACTAACTACTAGTTGTGCGACCGCGCAGCTACTAACAGGGTGCTTGATTTTCTTCTTTCTTTCTCACTCTTCCAACTCTCTTCTGATCTTCTGCCCTTTCAATCATTCTTCATTAATTTTATGCTCCAACAATTGGTATGCTTGAGTTACATCTCGCTTGGATTGCCTTGATATGGCCGACATCATTCATGCCTTGTAACACATGGTTTTGGTATGGCCGATAACATTCATGTCTTGCACCACATAACCTTATTATGGCTGATTGCATTCATAGACTTACCAGTATATTCTGCATTACTCTGACATTGTATTCTGAGTATGCTTATATTGCGCACACACCTTCACCACCCTCTAAGCTTTCTCTAAGCTTTTACATGATTAATGCATGCAGGTGATGCTAGACCGTAACTGAGCAGGAGCAGGAGCGTGCCGTAGAGCTTTTAGAGCTTTTGATAATTGATATTGTATTTCCCTTTATCCGCATTGTACCTTAAAGCTTTTGATTATAGTGGATTTTGTGATGGTGTCTTAATTATTGTTCGTGGGTTATGCTTATGGTTATGCTTATTACGAATCAAATTGATGCTAAAAATCCTCCCTATAGGATCCTAGGATTGAAACCTAGTATATGGATGCCGGGAGCCGAGAATGGGGTACTGTGGAGGCTATCGGGAATTTTGTGAGCCCAGTTTCTGAGTTTGGGGAGTGACAGCAATGACTGCTACCACCCTAGCCGCACAGCCTAGTGAGTGGAAGATACAATACTATCCGCTTGACCAGTAGTTTGCCGATACCTACCCAGCTCATCGATAGCGGACCCATTCACGAGCTGATCAAACTCAGCCTATCTTACTACCCCATCACTCAGGAGGATAAGGCCACACCCCCTTCTAACCCACCACGACACAGTAGGAGACATGGCCTACTGGTATTTGACACTTGTGCACACATGTATCCACTTGGTCTAGATATTTGAGCATCTCCTAATACCAAAAAGGTTCTGGGACTTTCACCTAAGAACATCGTATGTGCCTATAGTGCGAGAGCTAATATTTCTAGTATCCAATCCGGCTATCCACAATATGCCTATGGAGGCCATGGCCCTGATGTCATCAGGGTGTAAAGTAATCATGTCACTCAAATACGCGATGTTTGATCATAACATACAGTCATGCATCAGTCATGCGCATACTGTGCAATCATGTGGGGCACTCTATCTCATAAGGAGTCCTGTAAATGTCTCAACCCAACGGCGTATGTTATGATCAAACACTCCTAATAACAGGCATACAAATGATGTGTATGGGCATGTATCATGATGTTATACTAAGTATATTCTCAGTGTGTCCTACTAAACTAAGTACACTAGCATGATTATCAGATATAACAGGCGATGATTGGCCTTAATCGGTATGTTACTTACAAAGATAGGGGCAGAACGATACGCCCATATAGGAGTCCACATGGAATGGTCCATGTTAGACTATCATAACTTACATCAATGTACTAGCATATCATGTATCCCAAGGCAGGGTCCACTGCAAGGATGGTGGAAAGTATCATCATCAATGGGGGCCCAACGATTTGGGTTAGCCCACTAGGTTAAAGGGTGGACACGGGCTTAATAATGGGTCTTAGGAAAGCTTACAACGGTGGATATTTGACCACCATTGATTTAAGGTGCGGTCCATCTGGGATCGGAATCGGAATCATAGGGGGGCCCTCGACCCTCCAAATATCTAGGAAATGGATGGACAGTGTATGTCCATTACTCATACATGATGGGCCTGCATAAGGCGGTGGGGCCCATCGCCTAAAAATGGATAAACTGTGTGCATATAACACATACATCATAGTGGGCCTCACACATGGGCCTAATATACATCACAATGGGCCTCTCACACGGGCCTAATATACATCACAATCGGCCTCACCATCTGGGCCTCATATACATCAAGTGGGCCGCATCACATGGGCCTCATATACATTAAGTGGGACCCAGCATCCTAGCTGGACTATCAACACCATTCACCTATTTTTAAAGATCATTCTAGAGCATTTCCCAAAAATGAATCATATAGGAAGTTCATCTGAACCATACCACAAATAGCAGTGGGGATAATGATCGAAAGATCATCTGGATCACACCATAAACAACAGTGGAGATAATGATTTCCACTGTTTACAAATCACGGGGCCCACCTTAACATTTATTTTCCAGTCAATCTAATCATACGGTCACAAAGACCTGAATTAAGTGGAAAAACTAATTTCATATTGATCCAGAACTTCTAACCCCAAATAGGTTCAATGGTAGACATTCAATCCCACTGATTTTTGCAGTGTGGTCCATCTGATAGATGGATCTTTCTTATTTATAGCCTCAAGCCTTAGGACGAGCTTACCATCCGGATGGATAGTTTGGATGTAACATATACATCAGATGGTCCATTGTCCAGATGGAGGGACGGTGTGGATGAGATCCATACATCAGTGGGTCCCACAGAACTTGCTGACGCCATCTACAACAGTTGTATAGCTGATGTGAGATACACCAACCAATCTACTTCCCATGGCAGGTCGGTCCCACATAGGGCCCACCATAATATATATTATAATATTATATATTTTATTTATATAATTATTTATTATTATTATTATTAGAAACATGCTAGCGTCCAGCGTCCTGGATGGACAACCTCGATGCAAAGCATATACAACAAAGGTGGGTCTCACCTGAAATTTAGATCTATCTCATTCTCTTTGTATTGCGATAAAACGATCCCTACTGGTGGTTGGACAGTATAGATGAAACACATACAACGTTGTGGTTTCTATAGAACTTATTGATATTAGTCTAGCAGGCATTGGCTGCTGGCCCACCATATGGACAGTTTGGATATACACAGACCTCATGATCAGGGCCCACCTGCTCACGTCAGGTACAACAACTATATATATCTGATATGAGGTACTCCAGCCCATCCGCCCCCACATCAGGTGGCTCCAACGTGTAAATCGTGTGGGCCCCACGTGGTGTACCCCACCTAATATTTGCATCTACCTCATCTAAATGGTGTGGAATACAACAGATTCCTCATTTCAGAACCACAAAATCTGCTAACGTTAACACATCAGCTAGTGTGCTACTCGTCCACAGATGGATGGTTTGGATAATCATAAATGCATCAACAAGTGGGCCACACATCAAAAGAGAGAGAGAGAGAGTGGTGAGATGGAGGGACCCCGACACTATTGGCCCTCCCTTCCATGCATTACAACATACATCAAGTGGGTCCCATTACATGTGGGCCCACCAATCAAAATCAACGGTGGAGATCCCATCTCCACCAAAATGCAAGGTCTAGATGACCTTTTCATACTAGGAAATAAACATTATGATGGGGTCCATGGAGAATGGCCCCATCATGGAATGATCATTTGAATCATGGTGGGCCATTGGCCACATCTAGGGTCCAAAGTGAGATCCATAACATCAATCAGTAGGCCCCACTTGGCCCATCATCAAAAAATAAATCTAAGCCTATGAGAAAACACCCACTGTTGGATGTTCTTGGTCAGATGGAATGCCAAACTCCTTGGCTCTCCCTTTGATGGAAGATGATGAGGATTGAAGGGCTAGGATGAGGGATCTTGGGGTAGGAAGTGGGCCACACACTTAGCTTATTTTCTCTCCTTAGGATTCTTCTCTCATGGTTGCTTGGGAAATGGTAGAGAATGGAGTGAAATGAGAGAGGAGTGGGGTTGTGTAAGAAGGATGGGATGAGAGGAATGGGTGGTGTAAGAGAAGGATGGGTGTGTGTAAGAGAGAGCTAACTTATGGGGGTGAGGTGGCATGGGGTATGGGTTACTTGTCTTTGTTGGTAAGAAAGAGATGTGAGAAGCATGGGTTGAGTACTTGACTAGTACTTGATTGATTGATGCGATGGGATGTAGAGATTCTCTTAGAATTCATAACGCGCTACGTTTCTTCGAAAATATGTGGGCCCACAACTCTTGGCCTACGTATCTCATCGGTGCGCAAGATGCGGTGTTGGAACCGCAGCAACGGTGTAGTCACGATGGTATAAATTTTGAGTCGAGCTGACTTAGATTTACGGGATGTGACTCAGAGTTGCACGCAAATGTCGATTACAAGTTGCGGGTTGTCAGAATTCGACAGGGAGGATTGCTGGAGTCTACGGAGTGGTAAAGACTAGGATATGGGCCTTACAGTTTGCACATGTTAAAGATATTCAATTCTAGTGTCATGTTCTCAAAGGTTAATTTCATAATTCCTTCCTAGAATTGATAATGGCGTTTGATGTTGCTAAGAACAGTCAGCCAAGGATGACAGGAATTTAAGTACCCACATCAATGATGGGCTGAGTATTTAAAACACTAGATAATAGAATTTATGTACTTGGACTAGCATGTCCTTAATCATTCCACTCGGTATATGAACCGAATGATTAGCAAGTTAAAGTGTGGTCCTGGTGGGTTTTAATTCACCAAGGCCAAGCTATTTGTAAAACTGAGTACGGAATCAGATTTACACTTGCTTCTAAGTCAAGTAGTGCATGCTTAATTCGATGGTCTGCAATCACACAAGAGATGGTCAAGTTATCGGGAACTTTGTACTTTTGTGGCACATCTTGCTTGAGGATGACACTCACTTTCTCAATCAAATTTTTTTCTTTTGGATGTTTTGTCATCTTTTGGCCATGCAAAGATCCTTCAGAAAGTTGGCATATGAGGGTATTTGTTTAATGGCATCCAACAGAGACATATTGATTTTCTCCTGTTTAAGCACCTCTAAGATATCCTAAGTGTTAGGTAAAGGTTTTGATGAAATCAACCGTTAAGGGAATGGAGCAATCGTCTTATGTTGTATTTTCATTTCTTTCTCATGTGAAGCATCACTGAGCCCATCATTCCTCTTAGATTCTTCTAAGTCCTTAGGCTTCTTAGCCCTATTTATAACATGGTTTTATAAATATGATTGTGTTTAATCGATCTATTTATGCAAGTTTTGCCTTGCAAGGTGATTTCAAGATCTTAATGTGAAAAGGATGCTAAAAGCATGAAATTTGATGGTCAATAATTAACAAAGCAAGGATGGATCTTTGAAGGTCAAGATTGAAGATTTAAAGAGCCCAAGATCTAAGAAAACCTATTGAAGAATGAAGACAATCAGAATTGCAATGAACAAAATTCAGTTCCTGCTGAATTTAACAATTCAATAACATCGAACACACTTCGATGCCATCAAAGTAAGTGTTCAATGCTATCGAAGGAAGCTCGATCACATCAAAATTTTAGAGGAAAATTAAATTTGGTTGCTAGATAATTAGGAGCAATTATCGATTTCATCGAATACCCTTCGATTGCATCGAAGAACCATTCTATGCCATCCAACTTAACTAGACTCGCTGGATAGTTCTAGGTGATTTACGATAACATTGAAGACTCCTTCGATGACATCAAAGCTAGTTCGATGACATTGAAGGTCGGGTGATGATATTGAAGACCTATGGTGCGTAGTTTTCGAATCGAATCCAACTAGGCTTCACACCTTCGATGACATCGAAGTCCCATCAAAGGTGCACAAAGTGCATAAAATTGAGGCTATTTACAAAGTCATCTGTACAAACCCTATATAGAGGAGTTGAGTAAGGGGCATAACAACTTCCAAGGAGTTCTTTCTTCTTCTCTAGTTAGTTTTTCATATCTTTCTTAAGAGTTTTTAGCTCAATCATGTCTTTGGTTAGCTAATCACTTAGCTAGAGCTAAGAGATGAAAGTGTTCACAACCTAAGTATAGGGTCGCAATGTAGTAATAATCTCGGTGAGACTGAGGTTGAATCCACAGGGACTTACCTTGTACATATTCTAAATTAATTAGAATTAGAACTAGAATCTAAAATGTGAAAATTTAGAGAGAAATTATTGTGAATTAAATTTATCAAAGTAATGAAAACTAGAACACCAAGGATCCACTTTTAGTTATTATGATGTTAGTTTACTTGATTTAACAATAACTCAACTGGAATCAAATTCTTATTCTATCCACTCGGATGATGGAGCAATTAAAACATAATGTGGTGTTGAACTTTATTAGATTAGTTCACACATGAAGCACCAATACTATGATCAAAGGGAATTCATGCATCAACCATGCCCATAGATGATGGTGGATCATGAATTTTACAGATCACATGATTGCAAAATAAGATAAGAAAATATTAAAAGCTTCTCGAGCATCTACTATAATTTCAGTCATAATAAATTATAAAAAACTGAAATATTCCTTCATATAAACCAATAATCAATGGAAGTTCAACATAAACATGAATCAAAGTAAAATAATCATCAAAATAAACTACAAGCCTCACATCTTAGCTCTAGCTAAGATATTAGTCAATCAAATACATGATTACGCTAAAACTCTTAACAAAAAAATATGAAAAACTAACTAGAGAAGAAGAAAGAATTATTGGAAGAAGCAACACCCTTGGCACTACTCCTTTAACCCTAATTCGTGCTTAGAATCCCTTGGAGAACCCCCAATGTATAGGATTTGTTCATCCGATTTTAAAAAATGCCTCAAATTTATGCACTTTGTGTACCTTCGATGGAACTTCGATGTCATCTAAGGTTTGAGTCTAAGATGAATTCGAATTGGAAACTGCGCGCCTTTTCGTAATGCGTAGCTTTGATGTCATTGCCTGACCTTCGATGTCATTGCCCGACCTTCGATGTCATTAAACAGGATGTGATGGCCTTGAAAGAGTTTTTGTTGTCATCATAAATCGTCCAGAATTGACAAGCGAGTTGAACTCAAAATCCTAAATTTCTTTATGTCATCTAACTAGCTTCGATGACATCGAACCTTGTCTTTCAATGGAATTGAAGGGTCTTCGATGGATTCGAGAATTGCACCCAATAGACCAGCAACCAAACTTGAGTTTTTCTAAAAATTTTGATGTGATTGAGCCTCCTTCGATGGCATCGATCACTTACTTTGATGACATCGAAGTGTGTTTCATGTCATAAACATGTCAAGTCAGCAACTTATGAATTCTATACTTTCCAAACTCGATTTTCTTCCTTCTTAACTTAGTTTTCTTAGATCTTATACTCTTGAAATCTTCAATATTGGTCACAAAAGATCCATCCTTGCCTTGGTAATTATTAAGCATTAATTTCCACACTTTTAGCATTCTTTTCACCTTAAGCTCTTGAAATCACCTTGCAAGACAAAAATGCATAAATATATCAATTAAGTGCTATCATGTTCATAAAACCAAGGTATAAATAAGGGAAATATATATAATATTTAACACTCAATATGAAGCTTACAATTATTTTGATGTCTTTCTTTCTTTGATTCACATTCATGCTCTTCATGTTGAATAATTTATGGTTTATGGTTTGAATTTAAGTATTTTTGGTTATTACTTTGATCTATTGTAGGCTCCGGGCATGGTGGATGGTTAGGAACTCCATGAATGCTTCCTTTTCTATTTTTTGATTGTTTGATCTGTTGAAATCTTTGATCTACCATTGACTACAAGCATGGTAGATGCTTTGAACTCTCTACAATCAATTCAATAATATGGTTATACGAGGAACCGATGATATGAATGGTTAGAATATGTTTTGGAACCGTTTATGATGTTTTAACCGCTCTTACATCCAACTGGATAGATTAGGACTTCCATTCTAGTTAAAGGATTGATTGAATTAAGTAAGGTAACATCATAATAGATACACATGGATCCTTAGTGCTCCACATCTCTCCATTACAGTTTTAAGTTTAGTTGTTAGTTCTAATTCTTAAATAGTTTAGAAATTTACACATATTTAGTCTCTGTGGGTACAAACTCGATCTCATCGAGATTATTACTACATCGCAACCCTACACTTGTGTTAAAAGTGAACAAGTTTTTGGCATTATTGCCTAAGACTACGCTGCACTATATTTTTCTGCATTATTCAAGTTTTAAAATTCGTTAGGATTACGAGTAACTTTTTTCCTGTTTTCTTAAATTCTCTGATTTTTTTTTTAAAATACTAACTTAGTCTTTTTTTTCAGTTTTGTAGCATCTAACTTAGCAAGGTCTCTTTAGTGATATCCTTTCAACTTTTTCTCTTTTAGAATTCCTAGTTTATGAATTTCAATTTCTAGGATTAGTCTAGAACTTTGAGGTTGTGAGTGTTCATGACCAAGTGGGTTCGTGACAACACTCTTTATCTCTTGAGAAAAGAGGACTAGTCGAACGGTTGCCTATCCATCACTATATTAGACACCACTTAAGATCCTCTAAGTTAAGTGAAGTAATAGCTGCAAATCAACCTGAGCATCCAGCTGAGGAAATTCAAAATGAGAATGAGGTGCATCAAGCTCTGCCACCTCGAACTTTATGAGACTATTTACAACCAGTGACGGTGAGTACACCTTCCTGTATTGTATTTCTACTTAATGCAGGAAACGTGGATTTCAAACTGGGAGTGATACATCTCATTCCTAAATTTCATGGACTAGACTCAAAAGTCCATACTTATGTTGAGTGTCAAATATTGCATATTTTCTCCCATTTATATCTTGGTTTTATGAAAATGATAATGCTTAATGATATATTTTATACATGTTTGTGTTGCAAGGTGAATCTAAAAGTTTGGATTGAAAAGAATGTTAATAGCATGGATTTAATGCTCAACAATCACCAAGGCAAAGAATGGTTCTTTGGAGACCCAACATTGAAGATTTCAAGACACAAGGATTCAAGAAAACCAAGTTAAGAAGAAAGGAAGTGCAAAAATTAGTGCAGAAATTCCCAGAATCTAAGCTTTGATGTCATCTAAGATCAAAAACTTGTTCACAACCCCAATTGTAGGTTAATGATGTAGTAATAATCTCGCTGAGACTGAGGTTAAATCCACAGGGACTAATCTTATGCATATTCTAAAAATAACTGGGAGCAGAACTAGAAGAAGATCTAATTAGAAATCTGGAATAAAAGGAATAACTGTAAATATTGTTTAAACTATCAATTTGAAATAGGAACTAGGGTGCCGAGGATCCACTTATAGCAATTGAGATTCTACCTTACTTGATTCAGGAATCCCAACTGGAATTAGAGTCCTATCCTATTTAGTTGGACAAAGAGATAGTCAAATTTCTAAACTTCTCATTGATTTAGCCTCAGAGGAGGAGAATTGTGAAGATTTGGAAGGGATTCCATCACCCAACTATACCCAGGAGATAATGGCGAGCAACAGGATTTACCAATCCCACAATCTTAAATGAGAAAAGAAGATGCTCAAAGCTATCACAGATCTACTGTAATTTGAGTCACAATAAACCATTAAAAACTAAAAGTATTCCTTAAAATCAACTAGAAATCAAAGAGGTTGAACAAGAACAAGAATCAAAACAAGAAAAACATCTAAAAAATGCTACAAGCTTCACCTCTTAGCCCTAGTTAAGAGGTCTAGCCAACCATAGACATGATTGGATCAAGAATCCTCAAAGAAATCATTAAAAACTAAGAAAGAAAGGAAGAAGAATTCTTAAGAGATGACTTCACCCTTTTGATATGTTTCTCCAAACCATAGATATCCCTAAAAATCCTTAAGAAACCCATATTTATAGCCTTTTCTGCCTAGATTTGCAAAACCGCCTCAAATTTACATAGTCCGCGTAACTCTGCGTAACTCCCTCGATGTAATTGAAGGTAACTTAAATCCGGAAGTCATGCCTTTGCACACTGCATAACTTTTCGTGTCATCAAACCTGCCTTCAATGTCATCGAACTACCTTCAATTAATCGAGTGAGTGTCCAAAGTATTCCAGCAAGTTTCTCTAAAAATCTACAAAAGTCGAACTATCTTCGATGTCATCGAGAACTGCATCCAATTTGTCTAGTTAGCAAACTTGATTTTTTATAATTCTTCGATGTCATCAAAGACTACCTTCGATGTCATCTAAGACTAGTTTTGATGTTATTTAAGCTCAAATTCTGTGAATTTTTGCACTAATTTCTGCACTTCCTTCTCCACTTGGTTTTCTTGAATTTTGTGGTATTGAAATCTTCAATCTTGAGTATCTAAAGATCCATTCTTTGCCTTGGTGATTCTTAAGCATTAAATCTATGCTTTTAACATTCTTTTCAATCCAAATGCTTAGATTCACCTTGCAACACAAACATGTATAAACTATACAATTATGCATTATCATGTTCAATAAACCAAAATTTAAATGGGAGAAAATATGCAATATTTGACACTCAATATACCCCCAACCAACATTTTGATAGGCCCGAGCAAAACATGCATGACATAGTCTTCAATTCTCAATGTTAAAATCACTTCCAGAAAACAATCTTTTGTGTAAACAAGTATGAATGAGTATAATCCAAAGAGGTGCGAGTAAGAATTTGAAAACCTAGAGCCGAATCAAACGAGCAATCAATCAAATAGGTTTTTCATCAATCACTTAAGAGCATAAGTTCATATATCAAGTTTTCCCAATGTGCATACTGAACTCCAACTTACTTTCCATAAAAACATTATCATTTCATAATGTTAGCCATGCTCATCAGTTCAAGATTGATTGAATAATCAAGTGTTGATTCCGAACTTATCCCCTTTTCCTTCTTTTTCAAGTTTTTGATTTTATTCGATGGTCGCTTTTTATTTATTCATTATTTTTAGTTTTTTTATCTTTATTCTTTTTACACTTTTCATTCTTTTCATCATACATGACCTTTTTGTTGATCTCACTATTTTCTCAACTGGTTCTTTTCATCTTTTAAGGTGGATAAAATTCTCTAGACTTAATTCTCAATATCTATTAATGATTCACATACAAACAATCAAAAATTCTAGCATTATTCACAAAAAGCAAATTGAATGTGGCCTGTGATTTAGATTAACATGATATTCAAACTTCCTCCTAATCAATTAAATCAATGAACTTAAGTGATAAGTTACTTAGTTGATCAAACTCCAACAATTCAAAAATTCAATCTCCATCTTGTCATTGCGCTCAAGGCATTCTTAAGTGCACAAACTATTGCTTTTCAAAAAAGGTTTTTACTTAAAAAATTGAAAATTTTCAATAATTTATGCTCAAAGACTAAGAAAACACTGATTAGTTTACCTAATCCACACCCCCAACCTAAAATCTACATTGTCCTCAATGTAAAAGATACAAGCATTTAATACACGTGAGGTAACGATAAAGAAAGGAGTAGTGATGGAAAGATAGTACGTGAAGAAGGAAGATTTGAACCTTTTCCAAGGAACTCAACATGAAGATGGGGCAACACAAAGACTAAACAAACGGAAAGCAAACTATCATAATCCTATATTCTATGAAAGTAATAAACCTAATTAGGAAAGCAATGGAAAGCTACTCAGTCATGTAACAAGGTTCCTCCTCCGGCTAGTATCTTGATAATTTCCTCAGTAAGTTTCTCAACAAGATCATCTAAAAGCCCTTTTTGCAATAGGCTTGGATGCCTGGAGTATGAATTTTTGGAGAAATTTATGGACCTCAGCAAAAAATCATTGCTGAATTGCCTAAGGTATCCAAAGTATATATGATTCACTTGTGACAGACAAATTTTCAAAGTTAGTATACAGTGGTGAATCAGAGACTATAAGTAGATGAAATTTTAAAAAATTCTCGGTAGGTGGTTAAGTCTCAGCACATTCCGAAGTTTTAGACTTTAATTCAATTTTCAGCTCATCCTCCTTTGATGGTAAACATTTAGGATCTATGAAAGGAGGTTTTTCAAAATAAGAGTTCCCTCGGTCGGTAACAACTACCGAGGTATTGTCTCGCATGGTATTCACTATTTCTTTTACGATATTATCATTAAGATCTTCAAGTGTGCCAGGCAATCTTCTAGAGAGTTGAGAGATTCAGTTAAGAGGAGATCGTTTTCCACATTGAGGTCTTTGATGATATGCCCAATGACTCCTTTATTGTCTTTGAAACTAGATGAAAGCATACTATCTTGCTCTTCGTCTCGATGAGAGTAAATCGCCACTGAATATATCTTGCCTTGCCCTACATGATAGATTGAGGATCATTAGGCTAAGATTTGATGTGAAGACTCTGTTCATTGATACTAACCAGTGGAGCTTTGTATCATCAAGGATTAATTACTCAAATGGTGGCCTCAACTGCGTAGTTTCAAATTCTAGAGTCCTATCAAGTAAGTCATCCATCTCCCTAATCACATCATAATCTAAATCCATGGAGTGGTCTAAGGAAGCCTCAGAAGAGTTGGAAGGGTTAGTTGAAAGGTGCTCATCCTCCACATGTAAATCAAAAGTGCCGGATGGGTGGAGTATATCATTATGGTCGACAACTTCCTGTACCTCATGATAATTTACCTAGACCATAATTGAAATTGATCCTAAGGAATTTTGGGTTATAAACTCATGATTGTCCTCCAACTCCTCATTATTGTCTAATTCTGTATAGTTCACAAATGAGTTGAGATCACTTTCCTCACACTATGTTTGTATATTGGGTCGAGACTCAAATAAACTAGCCTCTTCCTCATTGAGGTCAAGTGTGTCATGTGGAGTATCGTTATATTTGAAAGATACTATGTCTCTTGATCTTTTCTTTGGACAGTTATCAAGATTAACTCTTCTGGAAATTGAACCTTATACCCATCAACATAATCCAACTCCTCATTCTCAATTTCAGTACTTTCCACAAGTGAGTTAGGATCACTTTCTTCTCGTTGTGTTTCTGGATTGGGTTGATGTTGGGAAAAACTAGCACCTTCCACATCATTGATGTATGATTCGACTCTTTGAATGAAGGATTCAATCGTTTCTAATGATTTTCTAATGTCTACGAATAATTGTGTGATGAATTGGTTGAATTGTTCTTGAGCTTCTATGTGAAGAAGAAAATTCTGAAGTGAATCCTCTTGGATCGTTTCTGGTTGGATCTCGAAGGTAAGGGATCTAAGTGGATAATTACTATAATCTCTTGTTGGTTCATCTCTCCAATGTTGATGTTTTCACTGATCGTAGTCATACAGGTCAAATGTGGGAGAGTTTGATGGTAGTTGGTACACATTATCACCCCAATAATCACATACTATTCTCTTAATCAGTGGGGCGAAATTATTCTCTCACATATACGTACAGACTTCTTAATCGGTAGAGCATTATATTCCGGTCGATTCTCAATCATGGTTTTAGAAAAATTTTGAGACATAGGTTGTTTTCTAACATAATCATCTGTCTAATTATTTAAAAAAAAAATCTACAGCAATATGGAAAGTAAGTAGAGGGAAGAAGTTACCAGAAGAGTAGAACTAGAATTCAAAATCCTACAAAATCAAAACAACCAGACTATGTTAGCAATGTTAGAAGAAGAAAGAGAAGAGAAATAAAATATAAATCCTAAAAGCGCTAGATTAAAAAAGTCAAGAAAACTCAATCCTAACCTAAATTAATCCTAATCTTAACCTAATCTAATACTAATTAATCTCAGTAAAACATAGCCGTAGTCCCCGACAACGGCGCCAAAAACTTGTTCACAACCCCAAGTGTAGGGTCATGAAGTAATAATAATCTTGATGAGACCGAGGTCGAATCCACGTGGACTAATCTTGTGCATATTCTGAAAATAACTAGGAGTAGAACTAGAAGAAGATCTAATTAGAAATTTGGAATAAAAGGAATAATTGTAAATATTATTTAAACTATCAATTAAAGATAGGAACTAGGGTGGTAAAGATCCACTTGTAGTAATTGAGATGCCGTGTTGCTTGATTCAGGAATCCCAACTGGAATTAAAGTCATATCCTATTGTAAGACCTGTATCCTAGACTATACCGTTCGAATTTTAGCAACCCGCAATCTATTATCTGCATTTGCGCATGATCTTGAGTCGTGTCCAGTATATCAGAGTCGGCTCGACCCGAAACTTACACCCCTACAACCACGCCATCGCCATCGTTCCGACGTTGTGTCTCATGCACCGAGGTGATACCCGGGCCAGGAGACGTGGCCTGCATTCAGTTTAAGGAAAAAAGCCATGTATTTGCAAACCCAAGAGAATGTCCCATCAATCACATCAATCAAGTACACATCAATCACTTCACATATCAAGTACAAGCAACCCTAAGTCAACTCTTTCTCTCTTCACCCATACCTAGTCAAGTACACCCATCACTCCATCACTCACTCACACCCATCTCCCTCTCTCTCTTACATCCCATCCTCTCTCTCTCTCTCATTTTAAACTCATTCTCTAAGCAACCATGAGAGGTGGACGTCCAAGCTCTCCATGAGAAAGAGCTAGGTGTGGCCCACCTTCCTACCATCCAATCCCACCCTTTAAAATCAATCTCAATTGTTAAAGTCCATCTATTAGAGCTCTAGCATGCTTTGCTAGAGGAAGGAGGAGAAGATCATAGGTGGGTGATTTTATTTGTTATTTTTTATGATTTTAGGGCCCACATATGGTGGGACCCATCTTAATGTATGGATTGTATAGGGAGGGCCCATAGTGGCGGGGTTCCTCCCCTTCTCACCGTCTCTGTCTCCCTCTCTCTCTCTATCTCTCTTTTTCTTTATCAATGGCCCAACTTGATTTGGTGTGGGACAACCCACCCTTCTGTGGATGCCACCATGATGTATGTCTTCCATCCACACTGTCCAATGCTTGGGACAATGCTGGACATGAAAAGGTCGAGCTATATGTCCTAGAGGAGGTGGGGGGGGGGGGGGGTGAATAGGACTATGTCAAATTAAAATAATAATAGCGGAGTAAAAACAATTAAAGGAAAGATAGAACTATAAACAATCCACAATACGGAAATGAAAAGCAACCTCAAAATTCTAGTATTGAGAAGGTTGATACAAATGTTGTTGTAAGGACAACCTTACACCATAAAAACCAACGGTTTATTGCAAGACAACCTTACTAGAATAATTTGTGTATCAAAAACTCAAACTGAAGAGGAATAAAAAGGAAATATCAAGAAAGAAAATCTAAGCTATTACAACATTTCCCACAATGCTAAAATGTAAAGATTACAACATTCACCTACACAAATACATCCCACAATCTTGAATGATAAAAGATATAGAAAATAAACCACACATCCACAAAACACAGAATTATAGTGGTTTTTCTGTGTGTACACTAACTGTTAAACAACTGCCATACAACTACTCAACTCCTAATATCCTCACACAGTGGATATTAATGTTCACTATGAAAATAGGTTTTTCTA
Organism: Magnolia sinica; assembly: GCF_029962835.1. Classification (NCBI taxonomy): domain Eukaryota; kingdom Viridiplantae; phylum Streptophyta; class Magnoliopsida; order Magnoliales; family Magnoliaceae; genus Magnolia; species Magnolia sinica. The sequence goes on from NC_080576.1 coordinate 58,992,923, forward strand.
AGTTCACCTAAAACCCTCACAATTGTGTCTTTCAAGTGGGCTTACACAATTCAAAAAACCCCACACTCTGAGTTTTCTGGATCTCCTCAGATAACCAAAAGAATGAAATTTTTCTGGCTCAATCTCAAAAGAAACCAAAACAAAGGAAATTACAATAATGTAAAATACCTGGATATTCTCTTTTTGTTGTAGCCCATAAGACCTAAGTCAGAGTAGAAGTTTAAATATAGAAGTTCAATGTCTACACTCACTTATGAAATGGTTCTAGGTTCTAAATTGATTTTAAATTAAATCAAGTTGGGCTAGCTCTATTTGATTTTAATTCCAATAAGTGGGAATACTTCAATCCCCCTTTCGAATCAGATTGGAATGCAGAATACAAAATCAAATATAAAAAGCTAATAATGGAGAATATTAAATATGCACAATATAGCTTAAGAAGATTAAAAACTTATCTCTCAGAGTGATGTCTTGATTATACTTGAATTGAATGAAATACTCTGAAAATTGTGCTCTATTTATAGGTGAAGAAATCATGTTCACGACTGGTCCTGTGAACACCACGACTGGTCATAGGACCAATGGATATTTAAAATTTTGAGTGCGATAAGATAAAGTCGTTCCACGACTGGTCGTAGGCTCTTCAAGACTGGTCATGGGACCTCCATAACTAGTCGTGTGGAACTAAAAACAATTGCTAGAATTTGAGTCGTAGCTGTAGGACTAGTCGTGAACGAGTCTAGGACTGTTCACATGAGAGCAATCTCCAGGACTGGTCGTGGCTTAAAAAAATTGAAAATTTTCAACAAATTTAGGACTAGTCGTGGAATTTCTTGGACAGGTCAAGCCAGTGCTAGGACTAGTCGAACAGAGTCCAGGACTAGTCAAAGAACAGTCCAATCACTTATAAAATGAATCAATTGAATTATGTATTCAAAATGACCTACCCTAAGGTCAATCTAAGGTCTTTTATACCTTAACCATGACATATGAACATTGAACCTTCTTTTCTTCAGATGATAGATGATCTTTGAAGTTCACGAAGCTGGAGATCTCGACACGTGTGAAGCTTGTCGTTAAGATCTTTTGAAGCTTGAATTTGTAGTACATGAGTTGTACTTCACCTTGAGTCTTGAGTATGAACAATTGACTTGTCTTTCGATGTCGCTTTAAAACATTGAACTTTGAAGCTTAAAGGAGTGAACAATGTACTTGATCTTGCATTTCATGAAGTAGATCTTTGTTCTTGACTTGAAGCATTGTCCTTGTACGTGTGATGTATTGCCTTGAACAAATATATCAATGTGCTACACATGACAGAGATTGTGGTTTTAACACTACAGAATTTGACAATCAAAGGAGGAAGAAACCATAGCACTAACAATCTCCCCCTTTGTCAAATTTGTGACAAAACACACTCCATTATAAATAAGAAAACATTACATGCTCAATAAATAATCATGCACCATATATACACAAGAAAGTATAATGCACCAGTTACAATAACCAGAACACACTTATCATGAAATAATCAAAACACCTTCTTACTTACTCCCCTGAGTAGCACATATCAAAAATATCAAAAATAAAAATAAATGCTACTACCCACAATCCATATCCATATCCATAAGTAAGCATAACAAAATATTCTCCCCCTTTTTATCACAATATGACAAAGGAAGCAACTAAGATATGGAAGAGAAAAATAAACAAAAGAGGAATAAGGGAGAAAATTAGGCTAGATATAAGAAAATAATGTTCACATATAAGTAACTAACATGAACCAAGTTCATCCAAAGTCAGCCACACAAACTGAAAGACAACAAAATATCATAAGAGTTATTACAAGCCATATGAGAAAACACTTAATCAGATCTAGAAGAAGGAGCAGAAATAGATGGATCAATTTGGTGTAAACCCTTATTAATGCGCCTCATATATTTGCTCATATAAGCAAATTAATAATCCTAGGTTACACGAATCTTAACCACCTGTTCCTCAAGAGTATGCAACCTCTCAGCAAAATCAAAAAGCTGATAGTCAGGGTCAGCCTCAGAATCTGATTCAATCTCATTAAAGATATCATCCATGTTTATATCATCTGGAGGTAAATCGCCTTCTTCTTCATTGACTGCTTCAGCTCCACCACCACCCACATCCACCTGGCCATTAGCCAACCTGAAATTCATCTTGTTTATATTGGAGTTGTTGAAAATAAGGCGATGAATAGGAGCCTCTCCAACAGACATAACTACTAACATATGAGTGGCTAACACAATCATAAGACATGTAAAGGGGATATCATTGTGTCCAGGATGGATACGAAATTATATGATGGAATGACAGATTAAAGAAGGAAGACAAACATTTGTACCAGAGATGATGGAATACAAAATCTGAACTATAAAAGAGATGAGTTTAGTTTTGTTACTAAAACAAGGATACAAATTTGAAATAAATATCGTATGAAGGACCCTGTATCTGGGTAACAAGTACTTTAAAGTGAGTGCATTCCCATTTTGACTCCATTGCGCATTTATGTTGCATAATGCTCTAGTAAGTACACATTTTTGGGATTCAGATGGTTTATCAACTAGAGAGCTAATTGGAATACCTTCATCATTGACAAGTATGTCCATTAAGCTAAAAATCAAATGTCGGTTAACTTCAAATGGACCTTCTCTAGTAGCTATAACAAAAGTTAAATTCTTAGTTGAAAAATTAGAAATACATGTAAACATAGCCTGCACAATAGACCGGTATACCGGCCCACCCCAATGTAGAATGTTAACCCATCCTACAGATTGGAGAAGAGGAAGGAGATCAAAAGGAGCAATATGTTAAAGATAAACAAGTCGTTCAATAATAACATTGCACAATCGTAAATCCTGCACATATGAGGGATCATCTTCGGGTGACCGAAGGTGGCACCTTGTTATTGGTGTTGATCTGGATGTTGAAGGACAACGAGTGTTTTTCTTTCTACCTCTATTTTCCATTCGTAATTAAAAAATCAAAGAAGCAAGAAGTTGCAAAAGAAATAGAGTGGCATTTCTCTAGATCAAATTTTAGAGAAAAAAACCCCAAAAACTTCAAAGAAACAAGAAATAAATCACTCAAAGTAAGAAAATGAAGTGATATGCACTTAAATCTACAAGAAAAATGGAGTTAACAAACTAACCTTGAAGATCTAAGAAGGTGGGTATGACCGGTCAAGCTTAGACACATTGGAGAGGAAATCTAAATGAGGAAGAAAAGTGATTTTCCCCCAAATTAAAGCACTAGCACGCTACACGACTGGTCGTGGACGTTCTCGACTGGTCATGCCATGATTGTCGAGTACATCCTTGACTAGTCATGCGCAGCCAAAAATATGCATTATTCACATAAATTTAAAATTTAAACAATTAATTTAACAAACATACACACTATGATACATACATGCATAAATAATTAATTCAAATTGCACATACCAAGATCAAATTTTAATTTATTAAACTTGCTTTTGTCGAGTGGTTTAGTGAAAATGTCGGCAAGTTGAATCTCGGTCGGAATTATTCCAAAGAAATTGTCTTTTCTTCCACTAATTCATGAATGCAATGATATCTAATGTTAATATGCTTAGTTCGTGAATGCTAGATTAGATTTTTAGATATATTAATTGCATTGGAATTATCACAGTATAAAACCATAGAGACTTGTGCAATTCCATAATCGCTTAACATTCTTTTCATCCATACAAGCCGAGTGCATGCATTACCTGCAACAATGTATTCAGCCTCAACGGTAGAGAGTGATACGGAACTTTGTTTCTTACTCTGCCAAGAAACTAAGCAGTTCCCAACATAGAAACAACCACCATTGGTTGATTTCCTATCATCAACATTACAAGCCTAATCAGCATCAGTGTACCCATCTAACTGAACATTAGTATCATGTGGATACCAAAGACCCAGATTAGCAGAACTTGCGACATATCTCATAATACGCTTAACAGTAGTTAAATGTGACTCTTTAGGGTCAGATTGATATCTAGTGCAAATTCCTAAGCTAAATGCAATATCAGGTTAACTTGCAGTTAAATAAAGTAGACTATCAATCATACTACGATTAATTTATGATCCACACTTTTACCTATAGAGTCCTATGAGAGTCTTAATGTAGTACTCATAGGAGTATCAAAATTTTTCCTATTCTCAAATCTGAACTTTTTAACCAAGTTTAGAGCATATTTGGTTTGAAAAATAAAGATACTATGAGGTTACTGTTTAACTTGTAACCCTAAGAAATAATTCAATTCCCCAACGATGCCTATTTCGAACTTAGATTTCATAAGATCTGCAAACTTAACAGTCAAGTTAGTACAGGTAGATCCATAAATAATATCATCAATATAAATCTGCACTATTAAGATATGATCATTATGTTTCTTAACAAACAGAGTCTTATCAACACTTCCCAGTAGAAAATTATGACTTAGTAGAAACTTAGTCAACTTTTCGTACCGTGCCCTAGGAGCTTGTTTCAACCCATATAGAGCCTCTTTTAGGTGATAGACATGATCAACATTCTTAGGGTCTTCAAAACCCGTTGGTTGTTCAACATACACTTCTTCATGCAGATCACAATTTAAGAAAACACTCTTTACATCCATTTGAAATATTTTGATCTTTCTAAAACATGCAATAGATATAAATAGTCTGATTAATTCAAGATGAGATATTGGGGCAAAGGTTTCATCATAATTGATTCCTTCAATTTGAGTGTACCCTTATACAACCAGTCTAACCTTGTTTCTAATTATATTACCAAGTTCATCAGACTTATTTTTAAAAATCCACTTAGTTTCGATAATATGTTTATCTTTAGGTCTAGGAACTAGGTACCAAACATCATTTCTAACAAATTGATTAAGCTCTTCGTGTATTGCAACTATCCAGTTTTCATCAGTAAGAGCTTCTTTTACGTTAGCCGGTTCGATCTAAGAACTAAAGCATATATAATTACATATATCTTTTAGTTGTCTATGAGTGCGCACACCAGTGAGAGGGTTTCCAAGAATCTAAGTGGTTAGATGATCTTTAACAGTCCTCAGTTCAGAGTTATTTTGACTTGATGAAGTATCTGGTTTGTCAATTAGAAGAACTTCATCATTATTTAAACTTGAGACAGGTGTATTCAAGTGATCGTCAATGACCACATTGATGGACTCTTGAATTACACCACTCCTCTTATATAGTACACGATATGCTTGACTGTTCAAAGTATATCCTAAGAAGATCCCTTCATCACTTTTGGTGTCAAACTTACCCAGATTTTCACGGTCATGTAAAATATAGCACTTACTACCAAAAACTTGAAAGTATTTGACAGTAGGCTTCTTATCAAACCACATTTCATAAGCTGTTTTATTATTTGACTTACATGTATAAACCCGGTTGATTATATAGCAAGTAGTATTTACAGCTTCAGCCCAAATATTTTTAGGGAGCTTCATACTATTCAACATTACATTTGCCATTTCTTGAAGCACTCTATTTTTTCTTTCAACAATTTCATTTTGTTGTGGTGTTTTGGAAGGAGTGAATTCATGTGATATTCCTTGATTGCTATAGAATTTCTCAAAATTTTTATTCTCAAATTATGATCCATGATCACTACGGATCTTACTGAGTTGAGAACCTTTTTCCGTTTGGATCCGTTTGAGAATCCTTTTTACTTCATCAAGGGTTTCTGATTTATCCCTTAAGAAGGCTACCCAGGTGAATCTGGTAAAATCATGCACAATTATCAATATGTATTTTTTGCCACCTTGACTCTCCATCCCGGTTGGTCCTATAAGATCCATGTGGAGAAGTTCGAGATGTTTGGATGTGGTATTGGAGTCCACTTTTTTGTGAGTACTCCTAGTTTGCTTGCCAATCTAGCATTCACCACATATTTTGTCTACTTTCTATAATTTAGGTAGAACTCTTATCAGTTCTCTTTTGCTCAATCTATACAACTTGCAGTAGTGTACATGTCCAAGGCGTTTATACCATAATTCGGTCTCATTGGTATGGACCATGTAACACGATAAATTAGATGAGCTAGAGTCACTTATAATATAGCAGTTTTCAGAAGTTTTGCGACCAGTTAATATTATAGAACCGTTTTTGTTAATATTGCACACCCTAGGTTAGAAAATTTTACGCTATGATTTTTATCGCATATTAATAAGTTATGTTTTAAACCTTCTACATATAAGACAATCTCAAATAAAGTGAGGTTAGAAAGTTGAACCATACCGTGGCTAATAATCTTGTAGTTGCTACCATCACCAAATATGACTGAACCATCAGTCATGTCTTTAAGAGTGGTGAACAAACCTTTGTCTCCAGTCATGTGCCTGGAGCATCCACTGTCTAGGTACCACTTTGAATGGTTTGATGCTTTGAAAGTTGTGTGAGCAACCAAACAAGTAACTTTAGGAACCCATTTCATAACTATTTTGGGTTTAGGAGTATAGTTAGTCTTCTTATGATTGTAGTTATTATAAGAATGACCTACTAAGTTAGATTTTAAGAGCTCCTTAAGTAAATCAACTATTTTTTTAGCTGAAGGGTTTTGGTTCTGATTTTTATAGTTAATATGATTGCTTTTAGGTTTAAAAGATTGAAAAGTTTTAGTATTTTTAGAAAAAAATTGATTTGAACTATTCCCTTTTGAGTTTGAAGACTCTCCTTTCACAAACTTAAGAGAAGTATTCTTCTGTTTAGGAGGAATATTTCTATCATAGGCCAAACTAGATCGGTCGCCACATTTTCTTGATCCAGACAAAAACTTTTCTAACTTTGGATCACCTTAGGCATACCTCCATGTATCCTTTAAACTCAAAAGTGAAGAGACTTCAAGTTTAAGTTTTTCATTTTCAGATTTTAGATTTTCAATAAGGGATGTTTTGAAATCTAAATCAAATTTAGATTTTTTAAAACAATCTGAAATGTGGGATTTTTCTAAAACAAGAGCATCAAAATTTTCTTTAAGTTTCAAAAACTCTTCTTTCTGAAGTTTTAATTTAATAGCAATTTTACAACTTTCCTTGTAAAGGGCAATATAAGCATCTTGAAGATCATCTTCATTTTCATGATCACTATTCAGATTTTCTACACTAGTTGAATCATCATTATTTTAAAAAGTGAACTTGGCTAGAGTCATAAGGGCTTTAACTTCACTGCCCAACTCAGTTTCAGAATCTTCTGATTCAGAAGAGGCTTCAGAGTCAGAGGATTCATCCCAAGTAGCCAACATTCCATTCTTTTTAGGTTTGTCCTTTTTAGGAAACTTGTTTGCTAAAAGCCAATATTCATGGCAGTTATAACACTGACTGTCTTTTAAATATCTTTGAGTTTTAGATTTAGATCTTTTCTTATCACTAGATTTTTAAAAATCAACTTTCTTTTTTTACTTTTGAAAATTTTGTAAAACTTTTTAGCTAAAAGAGCCATATCATCTGTGAAATTTTCTAAATCAGAATTACTACTGTTTTTTTGAGAAACATTTTTAGAAGATTTAAGGGCAATATATTTACCTTTAGGAGTTTTAAAAGTTAACTCATAAGTCTGTAAAGAGCCAACTAATTCTTCTACCCTCATATTATCTGTATCATGAAGTTCCTGGATCGCAGTTACCTTAGAATTGAACCGTTCAGGAAGTGAGCGTAGTATCTTTGCACAGACTTTACTTTTCAAGATTTTAACACCGAGACCCCACATAGAGTTAACAATGTCATTTAATCTAGTATAAAAGTCCATGAATGTTTCACTTTCTTCCATACGTATTTCCTTAAATTTGGTTGTGTGGATTTGGACTTTATATTTCTTAATGATTGTTGTTCCCTTGTGTGTCATTTCCAAAATATCTCAAGCTTGCTTTGTAGTATCATAGGATATAATTCTTTTGAATTCATCTGGTGATAGTACGCAAGTGATTGCATTTAGTGCTTTTGCATTGGCAATACCCTCACTTTTTTGAAGTGTGGTCCAAGTAAAATAAGGTGTGACTTTCATAGATTTGGATCCATCGATACCAGTTACTTCAGTGGTAGGAGGGGTCCATTCAGTCACCGTGGCTTACCACACACTCTCATCCATGTATTTTAGAAAAATCCTCATTCTGGCTTTCCAATAGGCATAATTGGAGCCATCAAATGGTGAAGGCATAGTGACTGAAGGACTATCAAAATTTGACATCTTAAATAGCTCAGATCGATTAGCTCAAGAAATAAATCCAAATAGAATAATTAAAAATGAGCTATCAGGCTCTAATACCACTTTAAAAGGCCGAGCTATATGTCCTAGAGGAGGGGAGGGGGGGGGGGGGGGGTGAAAAGGACTATGCCAAAATAAAATAATAATAGTGGAATAAAACCAATTAAAGGAAAGATAACACTATAAACAATCCATAATACGAAAATGAAAAGCAACATCAAAATTCTAGTATTGAGAGGTTGATACAAATGTTGTTCTAAGGACAACCTTACACCATAAAAACTAAGGGTTTATGGCAGGACAACCTTACTAGAATGATTTGTGTATCAAAAACTCAAACTGAAGAGGAATAAAAAGGAACAAGAAAGGAAATCTAAGTTATTACAACATTCCACACAATGCTAAAATATAAAGATTACAATATTCACATCCACAAATACATCCCACAATCTTGAATGATAAAACATATAGAAAATAAACCACACATCCACAAAACACAAAGAATTATAGTGCTTTGCCTATATGTACACCAACTGTTAAACAATAGCCACACAGCTACTCCACCTCACACAGTGGATATTAGCGTTCACTATGAAAATAGGTTTTTCCAGGTTCACCTAAAACCCTCACAATTGTGTCTTTCAAGTGGGCTTACATAGTTCAAAAAACCCCACACTGAGTTTTCTGGATTTCCTCAGATAACCAAAAGAATGAGATTTTTCTAGCTCAATCTCAAAAGAAACCAAAACAAAGGAAATTACAATAATGTAAAATACCTGGATATTCACCTTTAGCTGCAGCTCGTAAGAACCAAGTTAGAGTAGAAGTTCAAATGTAGAAGTTCAATGTCCACACTCACTTATGAAATGGTTCTAGGTTCTAAATTGATTTTAAATTAAATCAAGTTGGGCTAGCTGTAACGACCTTGGAAATTTTTGTGCTAATCGTTCCTTAAGTAGTTGTTTTTGGGGTAATTAGCGCTATACTCGATTGCTTGTGAAATTCGCATCAATCACTTTAAATTGTATCTGCATGGCTCAAAACTTGTAGATTAGTTAGCGCTACGTTACTCTGAAATCTGGGATCCACCGCTAAATTCAGTTGTTCTGGAGAATTTTTGGAAGATCTGGATCGGACCTGGACCGCGCGTCGGAAGTCCGATGGTGATGATCTTAGGCTATTGCGGTCACCATGTTGGGCTTGACCATCACCTCGAAAATCAAGTCTATCTAATGTTCTGGGTCGATTTGATTGAGTTCAGAGTGAAGAGTGTGAGAACGGTTGGAATTTAATAAGATTTTATGAAATCTGAGTCGTGTCGCTTGCGCGACGATTTTAAGCATTCTGACCATTGGATTCTGACCTAATTTCACCCTCTGATCAGGGAAGGTGGCCCAGGCATATCCTAGTGCTTGTGGACTTGATCGAGTTTTCGTGACCGTTGATTTGAGTGTGGTCCGCCACGGCTGATCTGAAGAGCCGGTCGGTACAAAAACTCAGCCTGACTTAGATCCATGGTCAATGAGCTTAAGTCCGACCTTTCGTGGTTATAGGCCCACCAGAAGTGCTTCGTTGGATCGTAAGAGGCAGGTTTTGGTTATAACCTAGGTATACCTTGTCCCTGAGGTTATTTCCGTCAAAGTTAGGCCTATTTATAGTCCTTAAACCCTAGCCCTCTTTTCCATACGAATTTTCTCTAACCCTAGCTTGGAAAGAGAGTGGAAAAGAGAGAGAAAGTGAGAGAGATAAGTTGGTGAATCATCTTGGATTCTTCCTTGTTCTTCTTCATCTTTGAACCTTCACTTTGAATCGTTATTCTGACGGTTCTGAGTTCATTTTGGGGTAAGTTAATCTAACCCTAATCTGTGTTAGAGCTTAGGTTAGTCTTGGTGTTGTTGTATCTCATTTCTATCCTTGTTTTAGGGTATTCTATCGCCGTTGACGAAGACAACTCGTCTAAATCAGTTCGGTGTTTCTTTCCTTGCTTAAGGTGCGAACTTTAAGTGTATAGGTTATGGTTTTCAAGGCTTTCAATGCCAGTTAGTGATTTATTCTTGTTATGGATGAGATTTCACATGCCAAATGTTGAATTTACGTTGCTTTCCTGATATGCATGCGTTATATTGAGATTTGTGTATTTTATGTGTATGTATAAAGTACCGTATACGTATAAAATATGCACTTGTGTTTGCCATGATTATTTGTCATGTATGCATGCTAGATGTATGTATGATAACTCCTTGGAAAGAGGGATTGTCTAAATGCATGTAGTTCAACATACGTCATGTATGTTGTTCCATGTATGCTAAGTGTTTGTAGAAATGCATGAATGATCTAAAGTGTAACTTATTACACTAATTGCGGGCGTTGAGAAGTGATTCTCAACACTCCCTTTGATGTGCATGATTTCCTTTATGCTAGTTACATTCCATGTTATTCAAATTCAAGCATTCCATATGCTTACATTTATGTTAAGTTGATATTCTTCAGATGCGCATGTACCATGATTTAAGTTGTTGTTCCATTACTGTTTTACATTTAACATGAATATCTGTTGTAGTGTAAGGTGTTTGGGACTATGCATTAGTCCAGGAAATCGGTAATTCGCTTCATGGTCGTAGTTGAGATTACTTTCGCCACGTAGGACGTATTAGACGAACCCGAGTCGTATTAGAGTTGTCGGCAGTGGTTTGGCCACACGGAGTGTTTGTGCACTCTATGTCGCTCAATTCAATGTGTGCTCGTGCTAGTCGAGTTCGTCAAGTAACCCGATTGTCCGATGTATGTTCACCATGTATGGACGCTACTGTTTGAATCTAGGGTACCGAACTTACCAGCGAAATCCTATTAACTATGGTACTTGATCCGCTAAGACTCATGAGCCGGACATGGTGGTATGGGACACCGTGGTCGAGCTGTCGGCCTACGCTGGGGTGACGAGCCTCCCCGTAGTGACCAGTGAGCAACTAAACTCGTGAGCCGATTATGGTGGTATGGGACACTATATTCATGCTGTCGGCCTACATTGATTGGTGACGAGCCCTTTGTAGTGACCTCGAGCATACCTGGATACCGCAAGGAGGTGACGAGCCGAACTGTGGTAGTAAAGGCATGAAAGGCGTGTATTGATTGGTGACGAGCCCTTTGCTACGACCTCAACTATATGATCGTATGAGATGACTAGGATTGACGACCCTAGAATGGATCACTGTTTGGATGGTGATATGAGGAAGGTATCTTAGCTTCCCAATCCTGCTGTGTGAAATGGACTAATAACAACTTGGTAATCATATCCATGCACCGCATTTGCATGTGCTTTGTAAATGTGGCGCACTTTGAGGCGACGTCATGCGTAACGTAAGATGAAGACGCTGAGGGTGTACGCGTGAGGGCACGCATCATATTGCATACATCCTTGCATTAACAAGAGTACTTAGGATTTATTTAATTGTCCTGCTTTATCATTACTGTTTGATTGAACTGATAACATGTTAACCAGTGCCTTATTGTTCCATTGAGTTGATCACTCACTCCCACGTTCTGGGGCGGTGTTAAACACCCACCAGACTCTGTCTTAGGTTCTGATGTTGCAGATGTGGATGCGACTTCTGAGGCAGAGCGGGAGATGGATGATGATGAGGCTGCCTTCTCTTATATGCAGTTTTCAGACGGGTTCTAGCGAGCCTTGTGCTGATGCGCGGGATTATGGGATTATTTTTGGGAACTTAAATGATGTAACTTAATACTTATAATTTTGTTAGGTAACACTTTCATGCGACGTGGCTTGTATATGTACTTCAGGGATTTACACTTGTACACATATTTTTCTATAAGTCTTCCGCTTGCTTTATTCACTTGTCCCTGAATCATATCTGTGTTTTGGCTTAATCTATTCCATGTTTTATGCACTAATATAGTCAACATACATCCATCATTAAATATGTTGCATAAGTGATGTTTTGGAACTCGGGAGCTGAGTTATGCTCGACCCCCGAATTTCAGGGTGTTACACTAGCTCTATTTGATTTTGATTCCAAGAAGTGGGAATACTTCAATCCCTCTTTCAAATCAAATTGGAATGCAGAATACAAAATCAAATATAAAACGCTAATAACTGAGAATATTAAATATGCACAATATAGCTTAAGAAGATTACAAACTTATCTCTCAAAGTGATATCTTGATTATACTTGAATTGAATGAAATAATCTAAAAATCGATCCTTGGATGGTGGTGTGGAACCCCCACATTAATGTATGTGTCCCATCTTAGCCATGTGGAGCTAGGCCATGATGCATGGTCCCATCCTCACCATCCATATGTGCAGGACAGTGGGATCCGATCCATGGTGCATGTGTCTTATGCACACTGTCCATGTGGGACCCTCTCAGATGTATGTATCATGTATCCATGTTGTTCATCTGGACAGGGTGTGTGAAGCCCACCTGGATGTAGTGTTGTATCCACACTATCCAGCTATCTAGATGGTGGGTACCCACCATGATTTATTTATTTCATCCACACCATCCAGATTGTGCTGGATGGTGCTGGACAGTGTTTAGACAGTGCGTTCCAATGTTTGGATGGTGCTAATTTACATAGACAATGTTTGGATGGTGCTAATTTACATAGACAATGTTTAGATGGTGTTGATTTACATGGGAAATGTTTGGACAGTGCTGATTTACATGGACTATGTTTGGATAGTGTTGATTTACATGGACTATGTTTAGACAGTGCTGATCATCATTAGTGAGTCGTGCACCCCATGAAATGATAGTGTACAGTGATACAAATGTTACACCTACAACTATTAAAATGATTTTGGTGTGGTCCAAGCCCACTTGAGGCCCATTAGTGTGGCCCATCATGATGTATATTTGAGGCCCATGTGATAGGGCCCACTGCCTTATTTTTAAGGCCTAAGAATAGGGCCCACCTGCTTGAATCTGAGGCCTATGGGCAAGGCTCATTATGATATATTTGTGGCCTATAGGCAAGGCCCATTGTGATATATATTAGGCCCATGATATGTTGCCCATTTGATGCATACAAGACCCATGTGTAGGGCTCACATGTTATGTATTTGAGGCCCATGAGCAGGGCCCACCTGTTGAGTATAAGAGGTCCATTGGTGGGCCCATTAATTGGCCCACTTGTTGTATTTGAGGCCCATGGGTTACGGCCCATCGTGATGTGTATTAGGCACTTGAGAGAGACCCATGGTGATGTATATTGGGCCATTGTGTGAGGCCTTGAGCCCACTACACATTTGGTCCTATGTGGGCCACTCATTGGGAGCAGTGATGGTTAAATGTCCACAATGATGGGCGATGATAGTTAGATGTCCACATTGTGACCTTCCCTTAGGCCTCGTTCGTCCGATTATCGAGGGTGATTATATAGGCCGATTCCCATTGTCGAGGCCGAGTATCAAGGCCGATTTTGATTGTCGAGGCTGATTGTATAGGCCGATTCTGATTTTCAAGGCCGAGTATCGAGGCTGATTGCATAGACTTATACTAATTGTTGAGGCCGAGTATCGAGGCCGATTCTGATTGTCGAGGCCGATTGTATAGGCCAATTTTGATTATCAAGGCCGAGTATCGAGGTCGATTTCGATTGTCGATGCCGATTGTATAGGCCGATTCTGATTGTCGAGGCCGAGTATCGAGGTCGATTTTGATTATTGTGGCCGAGTATTTAGGCCGATTCTGATTTGTCGAGGTCGATTGCATAAGACGATTCTGATTGTCGAGGCTAAGTATCGAGGCTGATTTCGATTGTCGAGGCCAAGTATCGAGGCTTATTCTAATTTGTTGAGACCAATTGTATAGGTCGATTCCGATTGTCGAGACTGAGTATCGAGGCTGATTCCGATTATCGAGGGTGAGTATAAAGGGCGATTTCGATTGTCGAGGCCTAGTATCTAGGCCTATTCCGATTTGTCGAGGCCGATTGTATAGGCCGATTCTGATTGTCGAGGCCAAGTATCGAGGCCGATTCTGATTGTCGAGGCCGAGTATCTAAGCTAATTCTGATTTGTCAAGGCCGATTATATAGGTTGATTCCAATTATCGAGGCAGAGTATCGAGGCCGATTCTAATTTGTCGAGGCCGATTTCGATTGTCGAGGCCGAGTATCGAGGCCGATTCTGATTGTTGAGGCCGAGTATCTAGGTCGATTCTGATTTGTTGAGGCTAATTGTATAGGCTGATTCAATTGTCGAGGTCAATTCTGATTGTCGAGGCCGATTATATAAATCGATTCCGATTGTTGAGGCCAAGTATCGAGGCCGATTCTGATTGTCGAGGCCAATTGTAAAGGCTTATTTCAATTATTGAGGCCGAGTATCGAGGCCAATTCTGATTTATCGAGGCCGATTGTATAGGCTGATTCCGATTGTCGAGGCTGAGTATCGAGGCCAATTCTGATTTGTCGAGGCTAATTGTATAAGTCGATTCCGATTGTTAAAGCCAAGTATCAAGGCTGATTGTATAGGCTGATTTCGATTGTCGAGGCCGAGTATCACTGATTATATAGGCCGATTTCGATTGCCGAGGCCAAGTATCGAGGCCGATTCCTATTGTCGAGGCTGATTCCGAGTGTCGATTCCGATTGTCGAGGCTGATTTTGATTTCCAAGGCTGATTGTCGAGACCTATGTGATGTGTATGTAGCCCGTGTTTAAGGCCTAATGCGATGAATATGAGGTCTATATGATGAGGCCCATTGTGATGCATTTGAGGGCCAGGCGATGGAGTTCATTATGATGTATATTAGGCCCATGTGAGAGGCCCATCGTGATGTGTATTAAGCTCTTGAGTAAGGCCCATGGTGTTGTATATTAGGTCCTTATGTGAGGCCATGGGTCAATTATATGTTATGCTCTATGTGGGCCATTCCTTGGGGGCAATGTTAGTTAAATGTCCACATTGTCGAGGCTGATTGTTGATGCCGGTTATGGATACCAATTATGAGTATGTGACAGCATAACATCATGTACATGCCCATACACTTCATCTAGATGTTTATTGTGAGATGTGATTGACCCTTGCATATGTCATAGTACAAATGGTTTATGAGACTCCCTGATAGGTGGAGTTATCCCACATAAGCACATAGTATGCACAGGATTGATGCATGATTAGACTACATGACTCATGCATCTTGCATTGTGTGATTTTGATTACTGTATGCCCTAGCGACATCAAGGCTGTGACCTCCACAGGTATGTCGTGGAGGGCCAGATTAGACACCAAAAATGTTTGGTTTAAGCATCTAGGCACTTTGGATGTCCATGGGTAAAATTCTCTAAACCTCCGAGGCCAGGAGATGCCCCAACATCTAGATTGAGTGGATACATGAACACCCGAGTGCCAAATACCAGTAAGTCGTGTCTCCCACCGTGTCGTGGTTGGTTGGGAAGGGGTGTGGCCTTATCCGCCCGAGTAAGGGGGCCATAAGCTAAGCTAAGTTTGACTAGCTCCCAAATGGATCTGCTATTGACGAGCCGGGTAGGCATTGGTATACTACTGACAGGCAGGTAGTGAGGTCTTTTCCTCTCGCTGGGCTATGCGGCCGGCCAGGGTAGTAGCCTGCTTGAAGTGTACTAGACCCCATTGATGATCTCAAAGATGCATGGTGCTGATATGTGGACTTATTGAGTAGGAGTTGCATACTCATTCATTCATTCACTATTCACTTGGGCAAGTGGTGCACAACTATTTATTACGTGTACCTTCACAACGGCCAGGATTTCGGTTAGGGCGCGCGACTAACTTAAGATCAGGAATTTACCACATTGAGTCTGACTATCCAAATTTAGGTATGAGACTGATTTGGATAGAAGTCCCTTGTGGTGGACCCCATAGCCTGCGATATTACATACTATCATCCCAAATTCACTCTAGTTTATTCATTTCATTTGCACTGCATATTGCATTGCATCCTCAACATTTAACATTTTGGGTGACCATTTTTCTGCATTGATATGGCCATTAGCATTCATGCCTTGCATCGCATAGCTTTGGTACGGCTGATGGCACATGTGGACTTATCAGTATATTTTCACTTACTCTGATATTGTATGATTCATGATCTTGTCAGCATTTTTACCTATTTTGATATGGTATAATTTATGGCATTATATTGCATACTCGACACTTATCTTGCAGACACACTTTCACTACCTACTAAGCTTTCTATAAGCTTATGCATGATAGATACGTGCAGGTGGCGTTAGGTTGATGCAGCGTCGAGCATGGAGTGTGCAGCGGTCTTCTAGAGCTTTGACTTCGATATATGTATTTCTCTTTCAGCATTGTACTCTAATGTTTATATTAGTGGATATGTGATGATGCTGTTGCCTTTGTGATTTGGATATACTTGTGGTTATGCTTATTACGAGTTAAATGTACATTATAAAATCTTCCTTGTATGATCCCAAGATCAAAAATCTGGCGTATGGACGCTGGGTGCCGAGAATGGGGTACTACGAGGCTGTCGACATCGGATTTGGCGATCGAAAATTTTGTGAGCCTGGTTTCTGAGTTTGGGGCGTGACACCTATCCAGTTGGAAAAAGAGATAGCTAAATCTCTGAACTTCTCATTAATCTAGACTCAAAGGAGGAGAATTGTGAAAATTTGGAAGGGATTCCATCACCCAACCATGCTTAGGAGACAATGACAAACAACAAAATTTACCAATCTCACAATCTCAAATAAGAAAAGAAGATACTCAAAACTATCATAGAGCTACTATAATTTGAGTCACAATAAAACATTAAAAAATGAAAGTATTCCTTAAAATCAACTAGAAATCAACGAGGTTCAATAAGAATAAGAATCAAAATAAGAAAAACAACCCAAAACGTTACAAGCTTCACCTCTTAGCCCTAGCTAAGAGGTGTAGCCAACCATAAACATGATTGGATCAAGAATCCTCAATGAAATCATTAAAAACTATGAAAGAAAGGAAGAAGAACTCTTGAGAGACGGCTCCACCCTTTTGGTTTACTTCTCCAAACCCTAGATATACTTCTCCAAACCCTAGATATCCCTAGAAGTCTTTAGGAAACCCATATTTATTCTTTTTCTGCCTAGATTCTCAAAATCGCCTCAAATTTACGCACTCCACGTAACTCTGCATAACTCCTTCGATGTCATCGAACATCCTTCGATGTCATCAACTGTAACTTGAATCCGAAAGTCATGCCTTTTCATACTACGTAACACCTTTTGCACCGCGTAACTTTTCATGTCATCGAACCTGCCTTCGATGTCATCAAACTGCATTCGATGTCATCGAACTACCTTCGATAAATTAAGATTATGTCTAGAGTGTTCCAGCGAGTTGCTAAAAACATCTGCAAAAGTTCAATGTCATCGAACTGTCTTCGACGTCGTCAAGGGCTGCATTCAATTTGTCCAACAACCAAACTTGATTTTCTATAATTCTTCGATGTCATCGAATTGCTTTTGATGTCTAAAGACTAGCTTTGATGTCATCTAAGACTGGCTTCGATGTCATCTAAGCTCAGATTCTATGAATTTTTGCACTAATTTCTATATTAATTTTTGCACTTCCTTCCTTCTCCACTTAGTTTTCTTGAATCTTGGGGTCTTAAAATCTTCAATCTTGGGTCTCCAAAGATCCATTCTTTGCCTTGGTGATTCTTGAGCATCAAATTTATGCTTTTAACATTGCTTTCAATCCAAACTCTTAGATTCACCTTGCAACACAAACATGTATAAAATATACTATTAACCACTATCATGTTCATAAAACCAAGATATAAATGAGGGAAAATATATAATATTTGACACTTAACAACTTGCATATAAAATAATTTGATGAGATAGTCGCCACATTACACTTTCCAAACGTGTTTGAAGACACAGTAAAGCTGAAGTTATTTCCCTTATCATTGTAGGAGAAGGTTAAGTCGTGGCTACACTCCTTAAAGTTGTAATCTATCGATGCATGGGCTGAGATGACACAAGAATTTCTTAAAAATTTCTTCCCATTTCATAAACCAAACACTTTAAGGAGGGCAGTCATGAATTTTGCCCAAAAAGAGAAAGAAACCTTCCACTACTAGGAGAGGTTCAAGGACCTCATGCAATTGTGTCCACATCATGGCTACAAAATATGGCGAGTAATAATCTTTTTCTATAATGGACTGACTTCGTCCATGTGCTAGTTTGTAGAGATGATGTGTAATCGTGAATTCATGAATAAGGAGGCCGATGATGTGTGGGATTATCTTGAGCTACTCACAGAAAACGTACATTCATGACACACCTCCCCATGGCCCACCACTTCTAACCCAACTCAATCAAGAGAGAAGGGAGGGATTTATGTCTTAAGAGAAGAAGATGATATGAGTACAAGGGTGGCCAATCTCACAAGGAAAGTCGAGGCCATGGAACTTAACAAGGTTTAAGCAGTCAAAACCGATGAGGTTGTGGAAGTCACTTATAGCATTTGTGTCAGCAACATACACTTAACACAGGATTATCCTACAATTCCTTTGTTTCAAGAGTTGTTGAATGGGTAATCAAATGTCATGAATAATTACTAATGCCCATTCAGTAGACCCACTTCAAATACATACAACCCAGTTGGAGGAACCATCTAAACTTCAGTTGGAGGAATGGAAAAACAGCTAAATCTCAAGAAGCCCTTACTCAACTTCTTAATCAAAGGAGGCCTCAAGAGAATATAGTTCAAAAATTCATGCTAAACTAAGAGCTATTCAACCAGAGTATGGTATAAGCATTCTAGGATTTGAAGACAACTATGAGAATGTTTACATCATCTATTCAAAGGATTGAGTCACACTTAACAATTGGGGAGAAAGGGACTTTTCTAGCCCAACCTCTACGCAATCCGAAGACGCAATGTGAAATAAGTGACACAAGCTCTTCAAATCAAATGGAGCAACTTAAGTCTATCACCACTCTTAAAAGTGAGAAAATAATTGACGAAACTATTTTTGTGAGGGCTGAAAAGCCTAAGGACTTAGAGGAAGTTAAGATTGATAGACCTAGTATTACTCCACAAGAGAAGGAATAAAAAAAAGCATATAAGTTGGTTGTGCCATTTCCCCAGCGGTTGATTATGCCACTTCCCCAGCAGTTGATTGCGCTAAAACCTCTATTTAATTCCCAAGATATTTTGGAGGTTCTAAAATAGGTGAAGTCAACATTCCTCTCTTAGATGCCATTAAACAAATACCATTGCATGCCAAGTTCTTGAAAGACCTTTGCATGGCTAAAAGACGGTAAAGTATGTAAAAGAAAATACTTTTAATTGAAAAAGTGAGTGCCATCCTAAAGCAAGATGTGCCACAAAAACACAAAGATCCGGGTAGCCTAATTATCTCTTGTGTAATTGGGGACCACCGAATTGAGCACACACTTCTTGATTTGGAGGAGAGGGTGAATATGATTCCCTACTTAGTCAACAAACAGTTTGGCCTTAGTGAATTAAAACCCACCAAAGAAACACTTCAATTAGTTGATCGATCGGTTCGTATAATGAGAGGAATGATCGAGGATGTGCTTGTCCAAGTTTACAAATTCCACTACCCAGTAGATTTTATCATTTTAGATACACAACCCATCATAGACATGAGCACTCAAATTCCAGTCATCTTAGTCATCCATTCCTAGCCACATCAAACGCAATCATCAATTATAAGAATGAAATTATGAAATTGACTTTTGGGAACATGACATTAGAGCTTAACATCTTTAATATGTGAAAGCAACTCGAGTAAGTTGACGATGCCCATGAAATCAACCTGATAGACTCATTCGTGGAAGATAGAGCTCTCCTAACTCTATACTCTGATGCTCTAGAGACATGCCTGGCCCAATCCCCTTATTTGGATGATGACATGATTAGAGAGATGACCGCCTTACTCAATGCAACACTAGTACTTGACGTTGACCAGTCGAGACCACAACTTGAACAATTGCCCATTAACAAGATAAAGCCTCTACCATCAAACATCAAGGCACCAAAGATTGACCTAAAACCATTGTCGGTTGATCTTAAATATTCTTACTTAGATCAAGATGAGACATATCTAGTGTTAATTTCTGCCCACCTGGATGAAAAACAAGAGTATGCTCTTAGATACTCTGAGAGAACACAAAGGAGCCCTTAGATGGACCATCGCAGACCTCAAGGGAATAAATCCTTTGATTTGCACTCACCACATTCACCTTGAGAATGATGCAAAAACATCTAGACAACCACAATGCCGATTAAATCCAAACATGATAAAGGTGGTTAAAGCTGAGGTGCTTAAGCTATTGGATGTGGGTATCACATACCGAATATTCGATAGCCAATGTGTGAGACTAACTTAAGTGGTTCCCAAGAAGTTCGGGATCACCATCGTAGCCAATGTCGAGAATGAACTCATGCCAACTAGAGTCACAACTAGTTGGAGAATGTGCATTGACTACTATAAGTGCTAAGCACACTCTTGTTTGTCAAATTTCGATGAGACAAAACAACTTATGAGATGGAAAGTTCACCTTCAAGTGAATCTTCAAGTGAATTAAGATGGAAAGTTCACCTTCAAAAAGAAGATGGAAAGTTCACCTTCAAGTACAAGTCATGAAGCTAGAAAGTTCAAGATGAAAAAGAGTTCAAGTTTTACTCTTCTATTAGAAGATCAAGCTTCACCTTCAACTACATTTCAAGTATAAAATCAACTATGGAAGATTCAAGCTTTACACTTCAATGTCTAGTCTTCTCAGTTGTAATAGACCCTAGAAGGACCTTAGACTTAGGTGCTTTCAAAAGACAAACTTATATGGGTTTTTATACTTTGGTTAGGTTTAGGTTCGATTAGTTTAGACCTTGGTTCGACTAGTCTAAGCTGTGGCTGGACCAATCTAAGATAATATTCAATTAGTCCAAGTTTGAAATGTAAAAAATGGATATTTCTGGTGATTTCTTGACCAGTCGAGCAGACTGCTCGACCAGTCAAGGGTTGCTCAACTCAAAGTCTAGCAACTAAATTTTGGCACCCTCGACCAGTTGAAGAACAGTTTTATCCAATCGTGCGCAAAATTTGAAATTTTATGAGATCTTAAACAAGTCGAAGGGGACCTTAGATGAGTCGAAGAAACAACATTTTTAATTATAAATAAAGGCCCTCTCTCATTCTGAAAATACCTATTCAAGTTAATTCACTAAGAGAGAGAAGTCCCCACTATCTTTAAGCTATTACATAGTATTTTAATATTTTATTTATATAGCTTTCTATTTTAATTCCTTAATCTCATTTTTATGAATCTTATTTTAAATGAGAGTAATCACTCTTCTTTTGAGATCTGAGGAATTTAAACAAGTAGCCTTTGGTTTGAATTAATTTAAAATCAATATAGAACCCAGAACCCTTATTCGTGTTACTGGACATTGAGCATTCTACTTCAAGTGAAGCGGTTCAATAGGCTACATTAAAAACATCTTCAAAGAGAAGTTAAGTACAATTACATTCTTTATATTTTGGTTTCTTTGAGATAGTCAGAAAATCTCATGCATTGGTTTTGACTAAGGTAGTCAGAAAATCTTAGTGTGGGGTTTTTGTTTGTGATAGCCCTTTAAAATCACAATTGTATAAGGTTTTAAGGTGAACCTATGAAAACCTTGTTTTTAGTGAACTCCAATATCACTTGGGTTATGATTATTAGGAGTGGAGTAGGTGTGGTTGTTTGAGAACAATTGATGTACACACCGAAACCACTACAACTCCTAGTGTTGTGGTGAATGTTTAATTTTTTTTGTATTTGTGGTGAATGGTTGTAACTCTTTATTTCTACACTTATGGATGGTTGTAATAGATAGGTTTATTATCTCTTACTTGGTTTGAAGTCTTGATCCTTACGCATTCGTAAAATCAGGTTGTCCAACCTAAAACCTTGTTTTTGGTGTAAGATTGTCCTACGAACTAAGTTTGATTCAATTTTTCAATACTAGTGGTATTGGGATTTATGATTTGTTTTGATTTATTTATTATTTCAGTTCTTTAAGTTTTTATTTAACATAGTCTTATTCCAACCACCCCCCCCCCCCCCCCCCCAGGGACTGTTAAGCTCACCTTTTTTAAGTGGTATCCGAGCTAAGTTGCTCATATTTGTGGATTAAGTTCATTGAGTTCAAAGATCTAGAGCTTTCATTATGTAAAATTTCAATAGCTTGTCTATTACCAGCCCACCACCTTTTGATGGCTCAAACTATGTATACTGGAAAGCCAAAATGAGGATTTTTCTAAAATCCTTAAATGAAAGCGTGTGGCAAGCCACTGTAACCAAATGAAAACCACCTATGTCTGAAGTTCTAGGCAGTGATGTAACTAAATCTTTAAAAGAAACTTCATTCTATTTATGGACTACTCCTCAAAAAAGCGAAAGCAGTGCAAATGCTAAGGCCTTAAATTCCATTACTTATGCTTTATCACCTGATAAATTCAAAAGAATCATTTCATGTGATACATCTAAACAAGCTTGGGATATTCTTGAAATGACACATGAAGGAACTACTATAGTCAAGAAATCTAAAGTTTAAATCCTCACTACAAAATTTGAGGAAATTCGTATGAAGAAAATGAAACTTTCATGGACTTCTATATCAAATTAAATGATATAGTAAATTCCTTGTGGGGTCTAGGAGATGGAATCCTAAAAAGTAAGGTCTATGCTAAAATACTGTGATATCTTCTAGAGAAATTTAATTCCAAAGTAACTGCCATTTAGGAATAAAGAGACACTAATCAAATGAAGGTTGAGGAGTTAGTTGGTTCTCTCCAAACATATGAGTTAAATTTTAAAGCTCCTAAAGGTAAGTCCATTGCTCTTAAATCATCCAAAATTATTTCGAAAGATAATTGTGTTAATTCTGATATTAAAGATACAGAAGATGATATAACTTTACTTGCTAAAAAATTTTACAGAATTTTTAAAAATAAGAAAAAAAATCTGATTTTCAAAAACCTTCTAACAAAAGAAAATGAAATTCTTGGAAATCTATAAAACAAAGTCAATGTTTAAATTGCCACGAATACAGGCATTTGGCGAATAAATATCTTAAAAGAGATATATCAAAAATAAAGGGCATGATAACTGCTTGGGATGAATCATCCGACTCTGAAAGTTCTTCTGAGTCAGATGAATTAGAACAAAAATATTTAAATGAAGTAAAAGCCCTGACGACTATAGCTAGAGTCACCTGCTTAGATGGCTGCAATTTATCTGATTATGATAATATCAAGAGTGACCCTAAAAATGAGAATGATGATGATCTTCAAGACACCTACAATGCCTTATACAGAGAAAGTTGTAAAATTTCTGTCAAACTGAAAATTCAAAGGGAAAAATATATTAAACTAAAAGAAGAACTTGAAAATAATATTTTAGAAAAATCTCATCTTTCTGATTGTTTTGAAAAAACAAAACCTGATTTAATTTTCAAAACCTCAGAGTTAAAAAAAACTCAGAATTGAAAATGAGAATCTAAAACTCGAAGTTTCTTCTCTTTTGAATTCTAAGGGTAGTTGGAGATATGCTAATGGAGACCCTAAGCTAGAAAAGTTATTAACCGCATCCAAAAAATGTGGTGATAAATTGGGTTTGGGCTATATCAAAGACAATTCACTAAAAACAAAAGTGCAACTCCTATATTTGTAAAAGGAGAATCCTCAAAGTCTAAAGGTAAGAACTTGAGAAATTTTGGTCGAAATGATTTTAAAAATCCAAAACCTTTTCAAGTTTCTAAGGTTAATTCTAATGCTATCATCCATAGAAATCAAAGATTTAATAAACCCCCTTTGGCTGAAAAAATAGTGGACTTACTCAAAGAGTTTCTTAAATCTAACTCAAATGAATTTGGAGTTAATAGACATTGGAATAATTCCAACTCGTAAAAATGGAGAAAATCCAATGAAATTCCTAGGCCTATAACCATATTAAAATGGGTTCCAAAGGTTACATGTCTAGTTGCCCACACATCCTTCAAAGCCACTAGCCATTCAAAATGGTACCTGGACAGTGGATGCTCAAGACATATGATAGGTGACAAAGAAATATTCACCTACTTCAAAGAAGCAAACAATGGTTCAATTACTTTTGGTGATGGAAGCAACTACAAAATTATAGGCCAAGGTACTGTTCAACTCTCTAAACTCCCTCCCTTTGACAATGTACTGTATGTTAAAGGTCTAAAACATAATCTCCTAAGTATATCTCAAATCTGTAATAACAAACATAGCGTGAAATTTACAAATCAAGGATGTAAGATATCAAATGAAAAGGGAAGTGTGATATTAAATGGTCATGGAACTTCTGAGAATTGTTATATTATTAATGACTCATACTCTACTAATTTCTCATGTTATATGGTCTAAACAAATGAAATACGACTATGACATAAACATCTTGGACATGTCATTTTTAGAGATCTTTATAGCTTGAGCAAGAGAGATCAGATTCATGGTCTACCCAAATTTTTAAAAAAAAGGTAGAAAAGATTTGTGGCACATATCAGATTGGCAAACAAATCAGGAGTAGTCACAAAAAAGTGAACTCCTTAGCCACATCCAAACCTCTTGAACTTCCCCATATGAACTTGGTAGGACTAACAAGTGTAAGTGATATGGTCTCATGCTCCTTTGGTTGTCAAATTCTGTTGTGCCAAAACCTCTATATGTGTCTTGTATAGTTTATTGTTATATGAATGTTCAAGACACTGCATCAATGCTTTAAGTCAAGTACGGTGATCTACATCAAGAAATGCAAGGTCATGTACTTGGTCCTCTTCTGTAAGCTTCAATACTCAAAACTACATCGATAAGAAGAGTGCTTGTTCAAGTCTAAAGAAGATGTTCAACTCAAAATGAAGTACAACCTAAGAAGATAAATTCAAGCTTTAGAAGATCTCAAGATCAAGCTACATCAAGTAAAGATCTCAAGCTTCATAAGGTTCAAAGCTCAACCATCTTCTAATTGAATGAAGTTTTAATGTTCATACTTCATGTCCTAGGTATGATAGACCTTAGTTTGACCTTAGAGTAGGCCATTTTGTATACATAATTCAAATTGATTCTTTTTATATAATTTTGGTCTGTTCTAAGACTAGTCCTGGACCTTATTCGAGTAATCCTAGCACTAGTTCGACCAGTTTAAGAAATTCCACTACCAGTCCTAAGTTGTTACAATTTTTCAGAATTTTTTGGTTATGCTATGACCTGTCTTGAGACCGGGTCGACCGGTCTTGTGAACAGTGCACGACTCGTCCTACGACTAGTCCTGGTTCTACGACTTAAACTACAACAACTAATCTTGGTTTCCTACGACCAGTCCTAGGTCTGCTACGACCAGTCGTGGATGGTCTAAGACCAATCGTGGACATCCTAAGACTAGTCGTAGAATGGTTTCTTCAGATAGCACTCAAAATTTCAAAATGTCATTGGTTCTATGACTAGTCAAAGTGTTTTCAAGACTAGTCATAAACAAGGTTTTTGCATCTATAAATAGAGCATGAATTTTAGAGATTAATAACTCAATTCAAGAAAATTCAAGGCTTCACTCTAAGATAAGTTTGTGTTCATTTTAAGCTACTTTGTGCATATTTAATATTCTCCTTTTGTTAGCTTATGCATTGGATTTTGTTTCTACATTCCAATTTGATTTGAAAGAAGAATTTTTGTATTTTGTCTTCTTGGAATCAAAATCAAATAAAGCTAAGCCCAACTGGTTTAATTTAAAATCAAGTAGAACTTAGAATCATTTTAAAGTGAGTATTGGACATTGAACTTCTATAATCGAACTTCTACTCCGATTGGTTCTTTTGGGCTGCTTCAAAGAAAAGGAGAAATCCATGTATTTTACATTATCATAATTTACAGTCTTTTTGGTTTCTTTTGGGATTCGCCAGAAAAATCTCATTGTACTGGTTATCTGAGGAAAGCTAGAAAACTTAGAAAGAGGTGTTTTTGAATTGTGTAAGCCCATTTAAAAGACACAATTATGAAGGTTTTAAGTGAACCTGTGAAACGTATTTTGATAGTGAACGCTGATATCCCATGTGTGAGGATATTAGGAGCGGAGTAGCGGTGTGGCTATTGTTTAACAGTTGGTGTACACACAGGCGAACCATTATAATTTCTTGTGTTGTGTGATTTGAATGTTTGTTTAATTTTTATATCTTTTATAATTCAGATTTGGGAGATGTATGTGTGGATGTGAATGTTGTAATATTTACATTTCAAGGATTATGGGAATGTTGTAATAGTTTAGAATTTATTTCTTGCTATTTCTTTTATTTCCTTTTCAGTTTGAGTTTTTGATACAAAGAACGTTCTAGAAATAAGGTTGTCCTACCATAAACCGTTGGTTTTTATGGTGTAAGGTTGTCCATAGAACAACCTTTATATCAACGTCTCAATACTTGATCATTAAGGTTGCTTTTTTATTTCAGCATTGTGAATTGATTTTCTTTATTTAGCTATCATACTCTTTTACTCCGCTGCTATTATTTTAACTTGGCATCCCCCCCCCCCCCCCCTTCTAGTACATATAGTTAGGCCATTTCAAGTGGTATCAAAGCCTAATAGCTTATTTTTAATTCTTTATTCTTTGTTTCATTTCCTAAGCTAACGATCTAAGCTATATATAAGATGTCAAATTTTGATAGTCTTTCAGTCACTAGGCCTCCACCATTTGATGGCTCTAACTATGCATATTGGAAAGCCAGGATGAGGATTTTCTTCAAATTAATGGATGAGAGTATGTGGCTAGCCACAGTGACTGAATGGATCCCACCTACCACTAAAGTGACTGGTATCGATGGTTCAAAATCGATGAGAGTAACACCATATTTTTCATGGACCACTATTTAGAAAAATGAGAGTAGTGCTAATGTAAAAGCATTAAATGCAATCACTTGCGCACTATCACCGGATGAGTTCAAAATAATTGTATCCTGTGATACTCCAAAGCAAGCTTGGGATATTTTAGAAATGACACACGAGGATACATCAATTGTCAAGAAATCTAAAGTCCAACTCCTCACAACCAAATTTGAGGAAATTTATATGAAAGAAAATGAAATGTTTATGGACTTTTATACAAGATTTGTAAACTCTATGTGGGGTCTTGGCGATAAAATCCCATAAAGTAAACTATGTGCAAAGATACTATGCTCTCTTCCTGAACGGTTCAACTCTAAGGTAACCGCGATCCAGGAACTTCATGATACGGACAATATGAGGGTAGAAGAACTAGTTGGTTCTTTACAAAACTATGAGTTAAACTTTAAAACTCCTAAAGGTAAATCTATCGCTCTTAAATCTTCTAAATATATTTCTCAAGAAAATTTTGATTTAGAAGATTCTGAAGACGATATGGCTCTTTTAGAGAAAAAGTTTTATAAGATTTTCAAAAGTAAGAAGAGGGTTGATTTTCAAAAATCAAATGCTAAGAAAAGATCTAAACCTAAATCTAAAACTTAGAAATCTTTGAAAGATAGTCAATGTTACAACTGGCAAGAATATGGGCATTTAGCAAACAAATGTCCTAAAAAGGATAAATCTAAAAAGAAAGGAATGTTGGCTGCTTGGGATGAATCTTCTGACACTGAAGCCTCTTCTGAATCAGAAGATTCTAAAACTGAGTTGGGCAATGAAGTTAAAGCCCTTATGACTCTAGCCAAGTTCACTTTTTCAGATCATGATGATTCAACTAGTGAAGAAAATCTAAATAGTGATCATGAAAATGAAGAAGATCTATAAGATGCTTATAATGCCCTATACAAGGAAAGTTGTAAAATTGCTGTAAAACTAAAACTTCAAAAAGAAAAGTTTTTAAAACTTAAAGAAAATTTTGAGTCTCTTGTTTTAGAAAAATCCTATATTTCAGATTATTTTGAAAAGACTAAAAGTGATTTAGAATTTAAAACCTCCTTGATTGAAAAACTTAAATTTGAAAATGATAAACTTAAGCTTAAAAACTCTTCTCTTTCGAGTTTAAAGGATACATGGTGGTATGCCCAAGGAGATCCAAAGTTTGAAAAACTTCTATCTGGATTTAGAAAATGTGGCGACGGATCCTGGTTGGTCTATGATAAGAATATACCTTCTAAACAGAAGAATACTCCTCCTAAGTTTGTGAAAGGAGAAACCTCTAACTCAAAAGGGAAAAATATTAATCAAAGTTTCTCTAAAAATGCTAAAACTTTTCAAACACCTAAAAGCAATTATGTCAACTATAAAACTCAAAACCAAAACCTTTAGCTAAAAAATAGTTGATTTGCTTAAGGAGCTCTTAAAATCTAACTCAGTAAGTCATTCTTACAACAACTGACAGAAAAAGACCAACTATACTCCTAAACCCATAATAGTTATGAAATGGGTTCCTAAGGTTACTTGCTTGGTTGCCCACACTGGTTTCAAAGCTACAAGCCATTCAAAGTGGTACCTTGATAGTGGGTGCTGCAGGCATATGATAGGAGGTAAGGCTTTATTCACTAGTCTTAAAGATATGACTGATGGGTCAGTTACATTTGGTGATGGTAGCAACTGCAAGATTATTGGCCAAGGTACGGTTCAACTCTATAACCTCCCCTTATTTAGGAATGTTTTATATGTTGAGGGGCTAAAACACAACCTGCTAAGGATATCTCAAATATGTGATAACAATTATAGCATGAAATTTTCTAATAAAGGTTGTGAAATCTTAAATAAAAAGGGTTCTATAATATTAACTGGTCACAGGACTTCTGAAAACTGCTATATTAAAAGTGATGGTAGCTCATCTAATCAATCGTGCTACATAGTCCATACTGATGAAACAGAATTATGGCATAAACGCCTTGGACATGTACACTACCATAATTTATACAGATTGAGCAAGAGACAATTAATAAGAGGTCTACCTAAATTACAAAAAGTAGAAAAAAATATGTGGTGAATTTCAGTATGGCAAGCAAATAAGGAGCTCTCACAAAAAGGTGAACTCTAATGCTACATCTAAATCACTCAAGCTTCTCCATATGGACCTTATAGGACCTACTAGGACGGAGAGTCGAGGTGGCAAAAAATACATACTAGTAATCGTGAATGATTTTACCAGATTCACTCGGGTAGCCTTTTTAAGGGATAAATCAGAAACCCTTGATGAAGTAAAAAAGGATTCTCAAACGGATCCAAAATGAAAAAGGTTCTCAAGTTTGTAAGATCCGTAGTGATCATGGATCTGAGTTCGAGAATAGCAGTTTTGAGAAATTCTGTAGTGATCAGGGAATATCACAATAATTCTCTACACCCAAAACACCACAACAAAATGGAATTGTATAGAGGAAAAATAGAGTGCTTCAAGAAATGGAAAATGTAATGTTGAATAGTATGAAGCTCCCTAGAAATCTTTGGGTTGAAGTTGTAAATATTGCGTGCTATATTATCAACCGAGTTTATACATGTAAATCTAATAATAAAACTGCTTATGAACTTTGGTTTGATAAGAAGCCTACTATCAAATATTTTTGAGTTTTTGGCAACAAGTGCTATTATTTGCGTGACCATGACAATCTGAGAAAGTTTGACACAAAAAGTGATGATGAGATTTTTTTAGGATATTCTTTAAACAGTCGTGCATATCGTGTTCTGAACAACAGGACCACTATGATTCAAGAGTTAATAAATGTGGTCATTGATGATCACTTGAATACACCTGCCCCTAGTTCAGATAATGATGAAGTTCTTTTGATTGACAAACCATATACTTCATCAACTCAAAATAATTCGAAATTAAGGACTGTCAAAGATCATCCAACCACTTAAATTCTTAGAAACCCTCTCACTAGTGTGCGCACTTGTAGATAATTAGAAGACATATGTAACTACGTGTGTTTTACATCCCAGATTGAACCAGTAAATGTAAAAGAAGCTCTTTCTAACGAAAACTGGATAGTAGCTATGCAGGAAGAACTTAATCAGTTTATTCGAAATGATGTCTAATACCTTATTCCTAGACCTATAGATAAACATATTATTGGAAGAAAGTGGATTTTCAAAAATAAGTCTGATGAACTTGGGAATATTATTTGAAACAAGGCAAGACTGGTTGTACAAGGGTACACTCAAATAGAAGGGATTGATTATGATGAAACCTTTACCCCAGTTGCTCGCCTTGAATCAATCAGACTTTTTATATACATTGCATGCTTTAGAAAGTTTAAAATTTATCAAATGGATGTAAAGAGTGCCTTTTTGAATGGCAATTTACATGAAGAAGTATATGTTGAACAACCTACAGGGTTTGAAGACCCTAAGTTTACTAATCATGTATACCATCTTAAAAAAGCTCTATATGGCCTAAAATAAGCTCCCAGGGCATGGTACAAAAAATTGACTAAGTTTTTACTAAGTCATAATTTTCAAATGGGTAGTGTCGATAAGACACTCTTTATTAAGAAACATAACGATGATATCTTAATGGTTCAAGTCTATATTGATGATATTATTTATGGATCAACATGTACTAACATGACCGTTGAGTTTACAGATTTAATGAAATCTAAGTTCGAAATGAGCATGGTTGGGGAATTAAATTATTTCCCAGGGTTGCAAGTAAAACAACAACCTGATGGTATTTTTATTTCTCAAACCAAGTATGCTTTAAACTTGATTAAAAAGTTCAGATTTGAGAATGGTAAGAATTTTGATACTCCTATGAGTACAACTCTAAGACTCTAAAAGGACTCTACAGGTAAAGATGTGGATCCTAAATTGTATAGAAGTATGATTGGTAGTTTACTTTATTTAACTACTAGTAGACCTGATATTGCTTTAAGTATTGGTATTTGCATTAGATATCAGTCTAACCCTAAAGAGTCACATCTAATTGCGGTTAAGTGGATTATTCGATATGTCGCAAGTTTTGTAAATTTGGGTCTTTAGTATCCAAACATGATTAAAATATAACATTAAACATTATCATGTTCATAAAACCAAGTAATGGATGGGGTCCAATATGCAATATTTGACCCTCAACACAATCCCCAACCAGCATTTTGCTAGTCCCGAGCAAAGTATGCAAAAAAGAACCTTAATGCACAATGTTCAAACCTTTTTCAGAAAATGATCTTTTATATAATCAAGTATGAATGAGTAGACTCAGGATGAGAAATTGAGATTTTGAAAACCTAGAGTTAAATGGCATAAGCAATTAATCAAATAAGTCTTTTATCCCTTAGGTCAGAGCGTAGTTCGCATATCAAGTTTTTCAAAGTGCTTAATGAAAATACTATCTTTTTATAATGTTAGCCATGCTCATCACTTCAAGATTGGTTGAAAACCTAAGTACTGATTGCGAACTTATCCTCTTTCCCTTCTTTTTTCAGATTTTTATTTTATATTGACGGTCATTTGTATTTATTCCTCTTCTTTAGACATTACATCTTTTCAAGGACAGTTTTCATTCCCTTAAAAAATGTTGTCATTTTTCATTCTTTAGGACCTCTTTGTCGATCTCCTTTTTTTTTTTACCAGGTCTTTTTCTTCTTTTAAGGTGGATAAAATTCTCTAGACTCAGTTCTCAATATCTTTCAATGATCACCATACTAATAATCAAAAAAATCTAACACTATTTATTGAAAACAATTTGAATAACATAATATTCAAACTTCCTCATAATGCATTGAATGTAAGAACCAAAAGTGATAGGTTACTTAGTTGCTCTAACTCCAACAATTCAAAACTCGATTTCTATTTTATTGTCATACTCAAAACAGTCTTAAATACACAACTTATCACTTTCTAAACAGATAAATATTGAAAAGTTTTCAAAAATTTTGCTCAAAACTGAGAAAATACTGAATAGTTTACCTAATCTCCCATCCCCAACCTAAAATCTACACTGTCCTCAATGTAAAAGAAAGAAGCAAGATTTGCAAAAGAGATAATATAATTGAAAGAGAAGTGATGGAAAGATAGTATCTGATGAAGAGATTTTGAGGCTTTTTCCAAAGGATCTCAGCATGAAGGTGGATTAGCACAAGAGTTAACAACAAAAAACAAACTTTCCTAAAATGGCGGAAGCAAACTATCCTAGAACGGCAGAAGCAAACTATCCTAGAATTGCAGAAAGTAATAAATCTAACTACACCTCTGTCAGACTAGGAGATCAATCCTAATAAATGGGATCATTCAGAGATATAGACATGTCCTCTGAATCAAATTTCTCAACAAATGGCTTTAATCAATGTCCATTCACTTTAAAATCATTGTCATTATTTGGATTTCGAATCTCGATAGCCCCATAAGGATAGACATTGGTAACAGTGAAAGGGTCGGTCCAACGAGATCAGAGTTTTCCCAAGAAGAGATGTAACCGAGAATTCTGACCTAGTGTGAATGATTTTCGAAGAATGCATTGGTCATGAAACACCTTCATCTTGTCCTTGTAAATTCTTGAGTTCTCGTACGCATCATTCCAGACTTCTTCGAGTTCATTCAATTGAAGTTTGCATTGCGAGCCAGCGTTATACAAATTGAAATTCAATTTTTTAATCGCCCAGTAGGCTCTATGTTCCAACTCCACAGGCAAGTGGCAAGCCTTCCCATAAACAAGTCTAAAGGGAGACTTTCCAATAGGGGTTTTAAATGTAGTACGGTAAGCCCACAAGGCATTGGTCAATTGAATTGACCAATCCTTTCGGTCAGGGTTAACCATCTTTCCCAAGATGTGTTTAACTTTCCTATTGAAAATCTCAGCTTGCCCACTAGTTTCTTGGTGATATGGAGTGCTCACCTTATGGGAGATGCCACATTTCTTCATTATGACCTATTATAGAAATGTGAGCCCATCACTAATGATGGGTTGAGCCATTCCGAAATTGTAACATCTCAAAAAAATCCATACAAAGGCCCGAGTACCACCTCAGCCAGAAATGCCTATGGACCGGATCCAGTCATAATTAAGATAAAAATTTAATTAAGTACAAAACTAAATAAGCGGTGGACTTAGCTCAAACCACCTTGTACACAAATGGCAAGACCCAAAATCATCAAAATTGCTAACTCAACACTACTTAAAAACCTAGGAGAAATCCCACAAGCCTGTCGCTCTCAAGAATACATTAAAACTCCGTATCGGACTTGGACCGCAGGTCAAAAATCCGATGACCGCGAAACTATAGGATTATGTCCATCTTACTGGGCTTGACAACCATCGCGAGAATCGAGCCCAGATAGTATATCCATAAATGCACAACTTGAGCCTTAAGTAAAGTGTGTGAGAAACGCGATTATCTTTAGAAAATGTATTGAAACTAAAGTAAATTGGGTCATTCACTTATGAGTGAAATTGAGGATTTCGGACAATCAATTTCTGACAAACTTCACCCAGGGGAAAAGAAAATTTTCCTGCTCATATCCATATACTTGTGGCCCTGATTGAGTAAGCATGACTGTTGATCTAACGTGGGTCTTACACAGCTAATCGGCCTATCCAATCGCACCGAAATCACATCCTTACATAGATCCATTGTCAATGAACTTACTCTGTGACGTAGGTGAGTAATGGGCCATCCTACGATCCCAGTTTGTCAATGTCATCTAATGGTTTATGTCTGACTTGATTGTTATCATATCGTCTTAGACACATCGATTTCAATGTATTATACACGTATGAACTATGTTGAACAAATATGCATCCTATGTGTTTGTTGAAATGTTTGAATGAACATATAATTATGATTTGTGCTTACCATGACTATTAATTTGGGATTCATGTTTGTCGTATGCATGATGATCCCTTTGTGTAAGGAATTGCCACAATATATGTCGTAACTAATCTAGTCTATGTATTTGGTGAACTGTAACTTAAGTGTTTGATAAAATGCCTGAATGAGAAATTGTTGATGATTTATATTTATTAAGTGTATTAAGATAGGATTCTCAATTACCTTAAAAATATTTATAGTTTCTCTCATGTAATCATATTTACCGATACACAATTTATGGATAAATTGCAAGTGCTTGGTGACATGTTCAATGTGTTTGATAAAATGTTTAAATGAGGGATTTATTTGGATTGTTTGTTAAATGCTGATATGATTATCACATGTGTCTATATATTACATCTGAGTAAGATTGGGGCTACAACGTGGCCCAAGCAATCGATAACAATCCTTATTCAGGTGGCTGAATTAGTCTTTCCACATTGGGTAACTCGACGAATCTGTGTCGCACGGCAATTGTCGACAATGGTTGGGCCACAAGGGCTGCTTATGCACTCCATGTTAATTAAGTCAACATGTGCTCGTACCAAATGAACTTACCAAACAAATGATTAGCCTATTGTGTGTTTACTATGTATGGACATCACTGCTTGAATCTAGGGTACCACTTACCAATGCAAAAGCCTATTTAAACCATGGTACTACGATCTGCTAAGACTCATGAGCCGAGCATGGTGGTATGAGATACTATGGTCAAGCTGTCAACCTACGCTAAGGTGACGAACCTCCCCGTAGTAACCAGTGAGCAACCCAGACTCGTGAGCCAGGCATGGTGGTATGTGACATCGTGTTTGAGTTGTCGGCCTATGCTGAGGTGACGAACCTCCCCTTAGTGACCGCGAGTATAAACTTTTGAATTTTCCTATCCACTGCTTTTCATTAGGAGTGATGCCCCACAACTTGCCTATCGTATGTGGTTAACTAGGATTAACGACCCTAAATGGATCTTTGTTTGGGTTAATGATATAAAGGGAGATACCTTAACTTCTCAAATTTGTTGTATGAATAAGCTTAATTAAGTACTTAGCTAACACGACCAAGCACCGCATTGCATGTGCTTTGGTGAGGAAATTGCACTTTAGGGAGTTTTTCATGCGTGAAATTGGTTATCGGAGTCACTTGTGAGGGAGCTTTGTGCAAGGGCATGCATCATTACTGCACACTATTCCTGCATTAAGAAGAGTAGCTAGGAAGTGATTGTTGTATTGTGTTATCATTACTGCTTGATTGACTTGATAACATGTTAACCTTTGCTTTATAGCACTACTAAGTTGATCACTCACTCCCACCCTAGGACGGTATTTTAAAACACCAACTAGACTCTGTTGTAGATGCAGGTGATGACGAAGTCTATGCAGCTAGGTTGGACTTCATAGATGAGAAGGAGGAATTCTCCTATGTTCAGCTAGCAGGCGGGTCTACATAGACCTTGTTCTGATTTGACAGGATTACAGGGACACATGGATTAGTTGGATACTTACATTTTGATATTTTGTATATTTTGAAATAAACCTTGTATATATTAAACCCTGTTACATCATCATACTCTGGAGGTTATGAACCGCTTACTTATTTTAATATATATGTTTTAATCTTTTGCTTGCTTAATTAAATTATATATGGAGTATGATATGCTATTTTGGTATAATCTCACTCATGTTTGACTCATTAACATGGACAAAATCTGAACATCATTATCCATGTTGCATAAGTGATGTGCTGGATCTCGAGAGTAGAGCATTGCTCGACCCTTGAAATTCGGGGTGTTACAGAACTAGGAAAGGATGTTCTTTTTTAAAAACTTAATGACCGTTTAATGGTCATTATTCTGGCATAGAATTGCTTCTACCCATTTAATGACATAGTATACTGCTAGTGAAATATATAAATTCCCAAAGGATTGAGGGTCCCATGAAATCAATGCCCTAGCAATCAAATGCTTTTATGATGAGAATGGGGTTTAAAGGCATCATATTTCGACGAGACAATGCTCCTAATTTCTTACAACACTGACAAGCTTTGCAAAACTCATGAGTGTACTTGAACATAGTGGGCCAGTAAAAGCTACACTGCAAAATCTTGGCCGTGGCCTTTTTAGCAGAAAAGTGACCACCACAGGCCTGAGAGTGACAGAAGGAGATGACACTTTGGTGTTCATTATTTGGCACACATATCCTTAAGATTTGGTCTAGGCAATATTTAAACAAATACGGATCATCCCAGAAGAACTTACGAACCTCGACGAAGAATTTTTTTCTTATCTTACGTAGTCCAATGTGTCGGTGTGAAACCTGTGGCAAGATAATTCGCAATATCAGTAAACCAAGGTGAATGGGAGACTTTAAACAATTATTTGTCAGGGAACATGTCATTTATATGTGCCATCTCAAGGGAATCAAAGAGATCAAGGTGGGAAAGATAGTCAGCCAGTACGTTCTCTACTCTCTTTTTATCTTTTATTTCCAAATCAAATTCTTGGAGTAGGAGGATTCATCTTATCAGGCAGGGCTTAGCATCATTCTTAAAAAGAAGATACTTGAGTGATGCATGATCTGTGTAATTGATAATCTTGGATTTGATCCAGTAGGACCTAAATTTATCCAAAGCGAACACTATCACTAAGAGTTCCTTTTCCGTAGTAAAGTAGTTCCCTTAGGTAGGATTTAGAGTTCTACTTGCATAATGAATAATGTAGGGCTTCTTTTCTTTTCTCTGGGCTAAAACTGCCTTAAGAGCATAGTCAGATGCGTCGCACATAAGTTCAGAAGGAAGGCTCCAATCGAGTGGCTACATGATAGGTGTAGTGGTTAACATGCCCTTGAGCTTACTAAAAGATTTCTGATATTGCTTAGTCCACTCGTATGGTGCATCCGTTTGAAGTAAATTACATAGAGGATGAGAGAGATGACTAAAGTCCTTTATGAATCTCTTATAAAATCTGGTGTGTCCTAGGAAGGATCTCACGTCTCGTATGTTCTTGGGTGGAGGTAGGGTAGAGATAAGATCAATTTTAGCCTTATCTACCTCGATTCCTTTGGACGAATGTCCAAGGACAATTCCCTTACGAACCATTAAATGACACTTCTCCCAATTCAGTACCAAATTCTTTTCCTCGCATCGCTTCAGTAAAATTTTCAAATTTTCCAAACATTTGTTGAAGGATGGACCAAAGATCAAGAAGTCATCCATGAAGACCTCTAAATATTGCCCTACCATGTTAGAAAAAAAATACTCAACATGTATCGTTGAAAAGTGGTGGGGGCATTATATAACCCTAATGACATCCTTTGGTAAGTAAAGGTGTCAAAAGGACATGTGAATGCTATCTTTTTGTAATCTTCAAGGGCTATCTTAATCTGATTATAACCCGAATATCCATTAAGGAAGCAGTAATAGGAATGACCAGTTAGCCTTTCCAAAATTTGATCGATGAATGGAAAATGAAAGTAGTCATCCTCGTGACGGTATTCAATTTCCTGTAGTCAATACACATTCTCCAACCAGTAGTAATTCTAGTTGGCACGAGTTCATTATCGGCATTGGCTATGATGGTGATTCCGGACTTCTTGGGAAGCACCTGAGGTCGACTCACCCATTGGCTATTAGATATTGGGTATATGATACCTACATCCAATAGCTTAAGAACATCGGCCTTAAACACTTCCTTCATGTTTGGATTTAATCTACATTGTGGTTGTCATGAGGTCTTCGCATTGTCCTCAAGATGAATACGGTGAGTATAAATCAAAGTGTCAATTCTCTTGAGGTCCGCAATCGACCATCCAAGGGCTCCCTTATGCTCAATGAGAGTAGAGAAGAGCATACTCTCCTGTTCTGACTCAAGGTGGGAAGAAATCACAATCAGGTATGTCTCATCTTAACCTAAATAGACATATTTCAAATCAGAGGGCAAAGGTTTTAGGTGAAGATTCGGTGCCTTGAGGTTAGACGGTAGAGGCACTACATCAGTTTGGGGCAAATCTTCGAATTGTGGCCTCCACCGGTTAACTTCAAGTACCAGCATGGTATCCATCATGGTCTCCATCTTCCTAATCATATCATCATCTAAATCATGGGAGTGGGCTAGGCACATCTCTAGAGGGGTCAGAGGATAAGGTTAGAAGTGCTCTATCTTTCACGAAAGAATCAATCAGGTTAATATCATGGGGATCGTCTTCATCCTCTGACTATTTGCCTATGTTGAAAAAAATATTCAACTCCAATGTCATATTCCTGAAAGACATACTCATGACTTCATTCCTACAATTAATGATCGCGTTTAATGTAGCGAGGAATGGGCGACGAAGAATGACAATAATTTGAGTGCTCATGTCCACAATGGGTTGAGTATCTAGGATGATAAAATCTATCGGATAGTAGAATCTGTCAACCTGGACCAACACATCCTCAATTATCCCTCTCGGTACACGAACTGAGTGATCGAGATGTTGTAATGTGGTCTGGGTGGGTTTTAATTCACTTAGACCCAGTTGATCGTAAACCAAGTATGGGATCAGATTTACGCTCGCTCCTGAGTCAAGAAGTGCGTGCTCAATCTGATAGTTCCCAATTACACAAGTGATGGTTGGGCTACAGGGATCTTTGTACTTTTGTGGCACATCTTACTTTAGGAAGGCACTCACTTTTTTCTGTCAGAGAAATTTTCTTTTTGATACTTTGCCGCTTCCTAGTCGTACATAAGTCTTTTAGAAATTTGACATATGAAGGTATTTTTTTTACAACGTCAAGTAGAGGAATATTGACCTTCACTTGTTTCAACACCTCTAGAATGTCTTGAGAGTTAGAAAGAGGTTTTGGTGCAACCAACCATTAGGGGAATGATGTAATCGGCTTGCCTCGAAGTTCCGGTTCTAATTCTTGTTAGGAATAGAGCAATGCTAGGTCTATCATCATTATCCTCTTTCGAGTCCTTGGGCTTTTCAACCCTAACTAGAATAGTTATGTTAATGGTCTTCCCACTCCTACGAGTGGTGATAAATTTAGCTTGCGCCATCTGATTTGAAGAGCTTGGGTTGCTAACTTCATATTGTGATTTCGGATTGGGGAGAGGTTGAGCAGGAAGCATACCCTTTCCCCCAATTGTTAAGTGTGACTCTATCCTTTGAGTAGATGAAGCAAGCATTCCTAATGCTGATCTGATATCGTGGAATGCTTGTCCCAAATTCTGATTTAGTAGCTCTTGGTCTTGAATATGTTTTAGAACCAGATCCTCTTAAGGTTTCCCTTGGTTTGGAATTTGATTAAAATAACCTTGAGGGGTAGCAGTTGGTCCATTCCTCCAAATGAAGTTGGGGTGATTTCTCCAACTAGAATTGTATGTATTGGAGGTAAGTCCATTGAAAGGTCTTTGATAATTATTCATGGTATTAGATTGCTCATTCAGTACCTCTTGAAAGGTAGGTATTGTTGGACAATTTTCAGTTGTGTGAACATTGTAAGCACAACTACCACAAACAATTTCCTTAACCTTATCTTTCTTTAGTTCTATGGCCTCGAATTTCCTTATGAGATTAGACACTTTAGCATTAATATCATCATCCTCTTTCAAAAGGTATAATCCACCCCTTTCCTTTGATTGAGTGAGTCTAGAAGTTGTGCTTAATTTTGGATAAGTGTCCCATGATTGTGCATTTTCAGCAAGTCTGTCCAAGTAGTCCTGCACATCATCGACATTTTTATTCATGAATTCCCCATTTCATATTGTCTCAACCAATTGGTGTATGGAAGATGTCTGTTCATCATAGAAAAGGTGTGTAATGTGCCACATTTTAAAACCAAATTGTGGCCATGAACTAACAAGATCCTTGAACTACTCCCAACATTGGAAGAATGTTTAATCCTCCTTTTGGGCAAAGTTCATGATTAACTTTTTAAGGGTGTTCGTTTTATGATGTGGAAAAAATTTCTTTATGAACTCCCTTATCATGTCATTCCATGTACCAATAGATCTGGAACATAGTGAATGCAACCACGTCTTAGCCTTTTCTTTCAAAGAAAGGGGAAAGAGTTTTAGTCTGACTGTGTCCTCAGGCACATTTAGAAAATATAAAGTGGTTATAGTCTCATCAAACTCTTTCAAGTGCAGATATGGACTTTTAGATTCAAGTCCATGCAATTTTGGAAGGAGTTGGACTACTCCTGGCTTAATATCCATGTGTCCCATATTTTCTGGAAAAACCATGCATGAGAGCATGCTCTCCCCCGCCAGTTGTAAATATTCTCACAAAGTACGAGGAGGGGGTGCTTGATGCACCTCATTCTCATGATCGACTTCCTTAACCCTAGGTTGTGGTTTTCTTCCCGGTTGATTAACCAGTTGATTTGCAGCCATCACTTCAATTAACTCTAAAGATCTCAGGTGGTGTCTAATCCTGTGATGGATAGATAACCCCTCAACCAATCCTCCTTTACTCAAAAGACGTTGAGTGTTGTCACAGACCCACTTCAGCATGAAACACTCTTAACCCTCAATTTTAGATTCTAACCTAAACTTAAAAGAGACAAAGGAAATAGAAATCTAGAAATAGAAAAAGAGAATAAATTGGAAAGAAGCTACTAAATTAGAAGTTCCTAATTCAAATCATGCAAAACAAAACAAAACAAGTCAGTTTCTATAAAAAATAAAAAATCCTAGAATTAAAAAGTTTCTAAAAACAGAAAACAACCATAATCTTAACCTAATTTTAAAACTACCTAATCTCAGAAAAATGAAACCGTTAATCCCTGGCAATGGCGCTAAAAACTTGTTGACAACCTCAAGTGTAGGGTCGTGATGTAGTAATAATCTTGGCGAGACCGAGGTCGAATCCACAGAAATTAATCTTGTGAGTATTCTGAAAGTAACTAGAAGAAGAACTAGAAAATATGAAAACCTAAATCTGGATGATCGAGAGTAATTGTGAGAGATTTAATGAAAATCTTAAGAAATTCAAAGGTGGGAAACTAGGGTTTCCAAGGATCCACTTATAGAGATCAGGGAGATCTATGCTTGATTCAAGTCACATGATTGGAATCGGAGTCCCATCCTATCCAATTGGAAGATATCCTAGTAAAATCAGATTTGAACTTCCTTTGACCTAGTTCTCAAAGGATGAGAGGTGTGAGAACTGGAAGTGATTCCGTCATAAAACCAAGTGCAGGAGACAAGGCAAACAACAGGATTTACCAATCCCAAAACCAATCTGAGAGATTTGTGAAAGTTAGGGAGGATTCCATCATCTGACCACGCCTAAGAGACGATGGTGAACAACAAGATTTCCTAAATTCACAATATTAATACATGAAAAGAACATACTCAAATCTATCGCAGATCCATTGTAATTTGACTCACAACAAACCATTAAAAACTGAAAGTATTCCTTATAATCAAACTAGAATCAAAGAGAGTTCAATATAAACATGAATCAAAGTAATAGAAACATCACATCACGCTACAAGCTTCACCTCTTAGCACTAACTAAGAGGTTTAGCCAACCATAGACATGATTAAAGTAGAATCTCTTAAGAAAAGCATCAAAACAACTAAGGAAAAGGAAGAAAAAACACTTGGCGACGGCTTCTCCACACCTTTTCTCCACTCCCCAAACCCTATATAATGCCTAGGGATGCCGTAGGGACCCTTATTTATAGTTTTAGGTCTTAAACTTTCACACTGAGTGGAAATTTCTAGAAACTATCTCAAACTTATGCACTCCGCACAAGTTTTGCGTAACCCTCGACTGGTCGTGGGCCATCCTCTACCTGTCATGGGACGTCCTTGACCCATCGAGGGTCTCCTTCGACTGGTCGAGCAAGATGAAGATTTAGAAGTTTTACTCACTAGATTTCGAGTCGAGACACCTTTGATTAGTCAAGCAGAGTCCAAGACGGGTCTTGTGTAGCCAGGACTAGTCGAGAATAATCGAATTTCAGTTCAAAACTCTGATGCTCTTCATTCTTGACTTAGTTTCCTTAGATCTTCAGTATGTGGAATCTTCATTCTTAGTTTTATCAGATCCACTCTTCACTTTGGTGATTCTTAAGCATTAATTCCATGCTTTCAACATCCTTTTCAATCCAAGCTCTTAAATTTACCATGCAACATAAACATGATTAAAATAGAACATTAATCATTATCATGTTCATAAAACCAAATAATAGATGGGGTCCAATATTCAATATTTGACCCTCAACAAACTACTAGTAGCCCAGATATTGCTTTTAGCATAATTTGTGCTAGATATCAGTTTAATCCTAAAGAATTGAAAAAGCCTAGCTATATGTCCTAGAGGGGGGGGGGGGGGGGGTGAATAGGACTATGCCAAATTTAAAATAACAATAGCGGAATAAAACAATAAGATAGCCAAGAATAGGAAAGATAATAATTTATAATACATAATGTAAAGCAATCACAAAATCTAGTTGTTATAAGGATAACCATTCACCATAAAAACCAAGGGTTTATAACAGGACAACCTTACTAGAACAATTTGAGAATTAAAAGTTAA
This sequence comes from Magnolia sinica, assembly GCF_029962835.1. Taxonomy (NCBI): domain Eukaryota; kingdom Viridiplantae; phylum Streptophyta; class Magnoliopsida; order Magnoliales; family Magnoliaceae; genus Magnolia; species Magnolia sinica. Next base: position 59,035,498 of record NC_080576.1, read on the forward strand.
AACTGTAAAGGAACAGAAAGGAAATAGCAATAATTGAAATCTAAACTATTACAACATTCCCCACAGTACTTGAAATGTAAATATTACAACATTCACATCCACACATACATCCCGCAATTTTGAATGATAAATGATATAGAAATTAAGCAAATATTCAAACCACAATACACAAAGAATTATAGTGGTTCGCCTGTGTGTTCACCAACTATTAAACAATAGCCACACAGATTGCTACTCCACTCTTAATATCCTCACACAGGGGATATCAGCGTTCACTATGAAAATAGGTTTCACAGGTTCACCTAAACCTTCACAATTGTGTCTTTCAATGGGCTTACACAATTCGAAAACCCCACTTCTAAGTTTTCCTGGCTCTCCTCAGATAACCAATAGATTGAGGTTTTTTTGGCTTAATCTCAAACAAAAACCAAAAAGAAGGAAATTTACAATGCAGTAAAATACTTGGATTTCTCCTTTTGTAGTAGCCTGGAAGAACCAATCGGAGTAGAAGTTTGAATGTGGAAGTTTAATGTCCAATACTCACTTTGAAATGGTTCTAAGTTTGAATTAATTTTAAATTAAATCCAATTAGGCCTAGCTCTATTTGATTTTGATTCCAAGAAGTGGAATATCCCAATTCCTCTTTCAAATTAGATTGGAATACAAAAACAAAATCAAATAAGAAAAAGCTAACAAAAGAGAATATTAAATATGCACAATTAGCTTAAGAATGAACACAGGCTTATCTCAGAGTGATGCCTTGATTTACTTGAATTGCATTGTAAAACTCTGAAATTCGTGTTCTATTTATAGTTGCAGAAATCGCATCTATAACTGGTCTTGAGGACACTACGACTGGTCGTAGATCGAATAGATTTTTAAAATTTTACGCGCGATCGGATAAAACCATTTCATGACTGGTCGTAAGGTGTCCACGACCAGTCGTGAGCCCTCCACGACTGGTCGTGAGCATCCTACGACTGGTCATGAGGCACCTGATTTGATCACTGTAGTTTGAGTCGAAGGTGCACGACTGGTCCTAGAACTAGTCAACACTGTTCCTACGACCGGTCGAGCAGTCTCCAGGACTGGTCATAGCTCAACCAAAAAATTTTGAAAAATTGCAACAACTTAGTACTGGTCAAGGAATTTCTTAGACTGGTCAAGCTAGAGCTAGGACTAGTCGAATAGAGTTTACGACTAGTCTTAGAATAGACCAAACATCTATAAAATGATTCAATTTGAATTATGTATACAAAATTACCTACCCTAAGGTCAATCTAAGGTCAATCATACCTAAAAAGTGAGGTATAAACATTGAGACTTCATTTCTTCAGATGATAGTTGACCTTTGAAGACTGTGAAGCTTGAGATCTTCTAGAGTTTAAATTACACATCATCTTGCATTGTACACTAACTTGAGTCTTTGAACAAGTTGTACACTAACTTGAGTCTTTGAAAAAGATCACTTCTTGTGTTGTACACTAACTTGAGTCTTTGAACAAGATCACTTCTTTCGTTGTAGCTTGTACTTACATTTCTTGAAATGGTTTAAAGTAGTTATTCATTCTTGACTTGGAGCAAAGTGCTTAGAGAGGTGATGTAATGTCTTGAATATATATACCTATGATCTACATAAGACATGGATTGAGGTTTTGGCACCACAATATTTGACAACCAAAGGAGCAAGAAACTATAGCACTTACAAACTCCCCCTTTATCAAATTTGTGAGAAAACACACTCTAATAGAAAATAAGAGAAGCACGAATCATGCACCAGTCATATATAAGAGAACTAGTAACAGCCTAGGTAAAGAATCATGCACTAGTTGTCATTAACTAGCACAAATTCTTCCTTACTTATTTACTCCCTTGAGTAGCACACACATATATATCGTAAAAATTAATGCTACTTCCCCAACATCACAATCCATATATCCATTCCAATCAATCCAGATTGCCTGAAATCTTCTCCCCCTTTTTGTCATAATATGACAAAGAGGAAAAAAAAATATTTGGAAAAGAAGGATTGCCAAGAGAGTAATAAAGGAAATAACTAGGCAAGATAAGAAAGCAATTTAAAAGTGCACATATCAATAACTAGTTCAAATTCGACAAACATAGGTCAGTCAACCAAACTGAAGAAAAAATAAAGTTCACACACCAACAAAGGTAAAATAATATTAGAGTTAATACAGACCAAAGGATAAAACACTTAATCAGATCCAGATGAAGGAGCAGGTATCGTAGGATCAAGTTGATGAAGGCCCTTGTTTAAGTGCCTAAGATACTTGCGCATATATTTAAATCGTAAATGATGGGCCACATTCATATTCTCTACCTCTCCTCTAGAGCACGAAGACGAGCATCAAAATTAAATGGCTCATAATCAGGATCATTAGCAGAATCTGATTTAATTTCATCAAAAATATCATCCATATTAATATCATCAGGAAGATCGCCAGCTTCATCTTCATTCCCCGCTTCAGCTCCTCCAACATCAACATCCACTTGGCCAGGAGCCAATTCCAACTTCATCTTGTTAATATTCGATTTATTAAAAATAAGATGATGAATAGGAGCCTCTCCAACCGGCATAGCAACTAACATATGATTAGCTAACACAGTCATAAGATAGGCAAATGGAATATCACTATGACTTGGATGGAGATGAAATTGAATGATGGAATGACATATCAATGAAGGAAGACAAACTTTAGTACCAGAGATAAAAGAATGCAAAACCCGAACCATAAATGAAGTGGATTCAATTTTGTTACCTGAACGAGGATACATATTAGAAATAAAGATTCTATGGAGAACTCTGTATCTTGGTAACAAATACTTTGAGGGGAGCGCATTCCCTTTATAAGTCCATTGCACATTCATATTACATAGATCTCTAGTGAGCATGCATTTTTCTGATTATGAGGGCTTTTCAGTTAAAGTATGAATAGGAATACCCTCATCGTTGACAGGTATGTCCATAAGACCCGAAATCAGATGGCGGTCTACTTCAAATGGACCTTCTCTAGCATCAATTTTAAATGATAAATTCTCAGTCGAAAAATTAGAGATACATGCAAATATAGACTGTGCAATAGATTGGTATGCAGGCCCACCCCAATGTAAGATGTTAGCCCACCTTATAACTTGAAGAAGTGGGAGAATACCAAAAGGAGTAATGTGGTTAAGATCAACAAGTCGCTCAACAATGACATTGCACAAACGCAAATCCCACACATATGAGGGATCATCTTCTGGTGACCAAAGATGACGCTGAGTGATAGGGGTTGATCATGAAGAAGATGGACCATGGGAAGTTTTCTTTTTCCTTCTAGCATCCATTTGCAATAGAATAATCAAAGAAACAAGTAACTTCAAAAGATATGAAGTGGGATTTTGATAGATTAGATTTTTCAAGATAAAATCCTAAAATTGCAATGAATGACAAAATAAATTACTCCAAGAGTGACAATGAAGTAACATTTACTACAATTTATAAGAAAAATGCAAATGACGCACTAACCTTGAAGATCTAGGAAGGTGGGTACGACCGGTTGGGCGTTGGCTCGATGAAGAGGAAATAGGAAATGAGGAAGATGAAGTTTTTCCCAAAATTTAAAAGGGTTAGCGTGCTACACAACTGGTCGTGGGTCATCCTCGACCAGTCGTGCCATGACTGGTCAAGCACGTCCACGACTGGTCTTGTACCATAAAAAAATATGCATTTTTCATAAAAATTTAAAATTTAAATCAATAAATTATCAAATATATATACACTATGATACAAATATACATGAATAATTAATTTAGAATGCACATACCAAGATCAAATTTCAATTTATTAAACCTGCTTTTGTCAAGCGGTTTAGTGAAAATATCAGCAAGTTGAGTCTCGGTAGAAATGTATTCCAAAGAAATCAGCATTTCTTCCACTAATTCACGAATGTAATGATACCTAATGTCAATGTGCTAGGTACGTGAATGCTGAATTGGATTTTTTTGAAATATTTATAGGACTGAAATTATCACAATATAATATCATTTATTCCTGTTGTCACGCCCCAAAATCCGGCACCTGGGTATATTCGACCCCGATTCTGTACCCGCAGGCATGACTTATGTTTTGTATGTTTACATTTCATATTCCACACATATATTGACAAAATAACTTCATTCATAAAATATAACAATCCAAAATTTTAATAATTAAACATTTATTTAAAGAAAAATGTCTATGTTTCGACTATTCAAGATTATCATCAAACACATGTCATCGTAATGTTGTCATACTAAATGTTCATTACACTTATTTAGAAAATGGTAAAGAAATAAAAATAAATAAAAGAAAATCTCTTTAAGATCCTCCATGTGATCCCGATCCTAAAATTTTAAAATCCCAATAGGGTAAGCTGCGAAGCCTAGTGATTAATCTCAACACATGTTTCAAAATAATCTCATGTAATATGAATAAAAATGTATAAAAATACAATAGATATTTGGGCAAAACAACAAATGAGGAGATTTAATAAATAAAATGTTTCAATGTAAATTCAAAGAAAACTGGATGAATGAAATTAAAATATGTTATACTCCATAATAACATGTACAGTTTAATCTTTTTAACACCAGGGCTAGTGTACACCGGTTGACCAATACCCGCGCCAATACAACACCTAGCTTGGCAATGGAAACCTCTTGCATGATATGCTCACCCATCCAAAGGGCACTTGGTGAGGTACCCATTTGTACGTTAGCTAGTCAAACTACTACCCTACCGAACCTGGCAGTGGGAACCTTTTGCAATCCTGACATGCTCACCCACTCAAAGGATACAGTAGAAGTTCCAAAAGGTACCAGTTGGGTTTTTGGGACTTTCAACCCAAGGGTCTTGATTGCCCCACCTATTTACGCTTTAGGGATTTTCAACCTAGAGGACTTGATCGCCTCACCTATTTTCTGGTGTTTCATAACTATTTTAATGATACATGATTTTAATATTGCATAAATCAAATATTTCTAAATATCTTCAATGACCACTATTCTCCGGTCAATCCATAATACTTGATGTACATGATTTAATAAACTAAAAACAAAATTTTCAATCAATGTAAATTGTATGTAGATAATTAAAATTTTACATAAAAAATAAAATAAACATTCAACGTAATCTATTAGATCATGGTTAAAATACAATGAAAAAAATAAACATGTAACGTGATTTATTAAATCTTGATTAAAAAGATAAGCATGCAACATGATTTATACGATTTAAGATCTATATAAAAAATATATATAAACTTAAGATTTTGCAATAACTTTTAACAAAACAAAATCTAAATGCAAATAAATGAATTTTTTTTTAAAGATAGGATTAACAATAAGACTATAAAACTTCAATGAAATTATATTAAAGCAATAACAACAAAAATAATAATTTAAACAACATTATAAGAAGCGGGGTAAGTAATTACGTCAAATTAAAAAGTACATCCAAGATGGCAATTTTGTATTATAAGTACAATTGAATTAACAAATAAAATGAATCAAATTAAATTATATAGAGTTTTCATAAATATCAAGTGAGAGAAAAACTCACTTTTTCTTAAAAAAGTATTTTCTTTTTCTTTTCTTTTCTTCCTGTCTCTTCCTTTTTCTCTCCCCTCTTTTCTTTCTTCCTTTTTCTCCCTTCTTTCTCTCCCTCTTTCCAACGTAAATGAATAACAACTTTCCTTCTCTCTCTCTCTCTCTCTCTCTCTCTCTCTCTCTCTCTCTCTCTCTCTCTCTCTCTCTCTTCTCTCTGCTCACTTTTCTCACGTCACACCATACTCCACCCTCACATTACAATTTCTTTTCTATCTCTCATACCTCCCTTTTATACCCTCTTCATTCCCTCGCTTTTCTCACGTCACACCACACTCCACCCTCACATTACAATTTCTTTTTTATCTCTCATACCTCCCTTTTATACCCTATTCAGTCCCATATTTAACACGTGTAAGAGAGAGTGGCTCTTACTACTCTCTTACCGTTTCTCTTTCTTCTTCTTTATTGGTCTGTTTAAAACATGTGTTGCACGTTCTCTGGTTTGCACCCACCACATGTTGTACGTTTCACATGTGCTATGTGTGTCACGTGTATGGACATCAGGTGCATGTGATGTATGTGGTACATGTGTCCCACACGAATGTGCATGAATGAAATTGTTATACACGGTGTCCAGTATTAAGCTATGGTTGTGATGATGTAGATTGATGGATGGATCAATAGATGGACAGATGGATGGATGGATGGATAAATGTATGGTTGGATTCATTAGTTAGTAAATAGTTGGATTGGATATGTCCAAATCAATGGTTGAGATTGAACTAATTGATCTTATAGATCGACGATCATATCAGACTAATTGGGTACATCAATCAATGGTTAAAATTGGAGGGTCAAGATTTATTTGGGTTATTACACCTGTGCAATTCCATAATCACTTAACATACGTTTCATCCAAACAAGTTGAGTACATGCATTTCCAGCTACAATGTATTTAGCCTCAGTAGTAGAGAGTGATATAGAGCTTTGCTTCTTGCTAAACCAAGAAACCAAACAATTTCCAATATAGAAACAATCGCCACTAGTTGATTTCCTGTCATCAATATTACTAGCCCAATCAGCATCTGAGTACCCAGCCAGTTGAACACTAGTATCATATGGATACCAGAGACCCAATTTAGCAGTACTTGCGACATATCACATAATCCTCTTAACAGCTGTTAAATGTGACTCTTTAGGATCAGACTGATATCTAGTGCAAATACCAACACTTAAAGCAATATCAGGTCTACTAGCAGTTAAATAAAGTAAACTACCAGTCATACTACGGAATAATTTAAAATCCACATTTTTACCTATAAAGTCCTTTAAGAGTCTTAAAGTTGTACTCATAGAAGTATCAAAATTCTTACCGTTCTCAAATCTGAACTTTTTGATTAAGTTCAGAGCATATTTGGTTTAAGAAATAAAAATGCCATCAGATTATTGTTTCACTTGTAATCCTAGGTAATAATTCAATTCCCCAACAATGCTCATTTCAAACTTAGATTTCATTAAATCTACAAACTCAACAGTCATGTTAGAACAGGTAGATCCATAAATAATATCATCAATGTAGATCTGCACTATTAAGATGTGATCATTAAGTTTCTTAACAAAGAGAGTCTTATCTACACTTCCCATTTGAAAATCATAACTTAGTAAAAACTTAGTCAATTTCTCGTACCATGCCCTGGGAGCTTGTTTTAAACCCTAGAGAGCCTTTTTAAGGCGATAGACATGATCGGTGTTCTTAGGGTCTTCAAAATCCATTGGTTGTTCAACATATACTTCTTCATGCAGATCACCATTTAAGAAGGCACTCTTCACATCCATTTGATAATTTTTAAATTTTCTAAAGTAAGCAATGGATATAAATAGTCTGATTGACTCAAGACGAGCTACTGGGGCAAAGGTTTCATCATAATCAATACCCTCAATTTGAGTGTACCCTTTTACAACTAGTCTAGCCATGTTTCGAATTGTATTACCAAGTTCGTCAGACTTAATTTTAAAAATCCACATAGTTCCTATAATATGTTTATCTTTAGGTCTAGGAACAAGATACCAAACATCATTTCTCATAAATTGGTTAAGCTTTTCTTGCATCGCAACAATCCAGTTTTCGTCAGTAAGAGCTTCTTTTACGTTTGTCGGTTCAATCTAGGATGTAAAACATAAGTAATTACATATATCTTCTACTTGTCTACGAGTGCATACACCAGTGAGAGGGTTTCTAAGAATCTGAGTGGTTGGATGATCTTTAGCAGTCCTCAGTTCAGAGTCAGTTTGATCTGATGAAGTATTTGATCTGTCAAATAAAAGAATTTCATCATTTTCTGAACTTAAGGCAGGTGTATTCAAGTGATCGTCTATGTCCACATTAATAGATTCTTGAATAATACCGGTCCTTTTGTTCAGTACACAATATGCGCAACTATTTAAAGAATATCCTAAAAAGATCCCTTCATCACTTTTAGTGTCAAACTTTCCCAGATTTTCACGGTCACGTAAAATATAGCACTTGTTGTCAAAAACTCGAAAGTATTTGACAATAGGCTTCTTATTGAACCACAGTTCATAAGCAGATTCATTATTTGACTTACTTGTATAAACTTGGTTGATAGTATAGCATGTAGTATTTATGACTTCAGCCCAAAGATTTTTAGGGAGCTTTATACTATTTAACATTACATTAGCCATTTCTTAAAGCACTCTATTTTTTCTTTCAACAATTCCATTTTGTTGTGGAGTTTTAGGTGCAGAGAAATCATGTAATATCCCCTAATCGCTACAAAATTTCTCAAAACTGCTTGTAATGACCCTGAAAATTTTATGCTAATCTTTCCTTAGTAGTTGTTTTTGGGGTAATTAGCGCTATACTCGATTGCTTGTAAAATTTGCATCAATCACTTTAAATTGTATCTGCATGATTCAAAACCTGTAGATTAATTAGCGCTAGGTTACTCTGAAATTTGGGATCCATCGCTAAATCTAGTTGTTCTGGGGAATTTTTGGAAGTTCTGGATCGAACCTGGACCGCGCGTCGAAAGTCTGATAGCGATGATCTTAGGCTGTTGCGGTCACCATGTTAGGCTTGACCATCACTTCAAAAATCAAGTCCAAGTGATGTTCTGGGTCGATTTGTTTGAGTTCGGAGTGAAGAGTGTGAGAACGGTTGGAATTTATTAAGCTTTTATGAAATCTGAGTCGTGTCGCTTGCGCGACGATTTTAAGCAATCTGACCATATGATTCTGACCCAATTTCACCCTCTGATCAGGGAAGGTGGCCCAGGCATGTCCTTGTGCTTGGGGACCTGATCGAGTTTCTGTGACCGTTGAATTGAGTGTGGTCCGCCACGGCTGATCTGAAGATCTGGTTGGTAGGAAAACTCTGCTTGACCTAGATCCATAGTCAAAGAGCTTAAGTCCGACCTTTCATGGTAATAGGCCCACCAGAAGTGCTTCTTTGGATAGAGAGAGGCTGGTTTTGGTCATACCCTAAGTATACCTTGGCCCTGGGGTTATTTTCATCAATATTAAGCCTATTTATAGTCCTTAAACCCTAGCTCTCTTTTTCATACGAATTTCCTAACCCTAGCTTGGGAAGAGAAAAGGAAAAGAGAGAGAAAGTGAGAGAGAAGTTGGTGAATCATCTTGGATTCTTTCCGGTTCTTCTTCATCCCTGAACCTTCACTTTGAATCGTTATTCTGACGATTCTGAGTTCATCTTTGGGTAAGTTAACCTAACCCTAATCTGTGTTAGAGCTTAGAATAGTCTTGGTGTTGTTGTATCTCATTTCTATTCTTGCTTTAGGGTATTCTATCGCCGTTGACGAAGACAACTCGTCTGAAATCAGTTCGGTGTTCTTTTCTGGCTTAAGGTGCGGAATTTAAGTGCATAGGTTATGGTTTTCAAGGCTTTCAATGCCAGTTAATGGTTTATTCTTGCTATGGATGAGATTTCACATACCAAATGTTATGTTTACTTTGTTTTCCTGATATGCATGTGTTATATTCAGATTTGTGTATTCTAGGTGTATGTATAAAGTACCGTATGTGTATAAAATATGAACCTGTGATTGCCATGATTATTTGTCGTGTACTTATGTTAATGGTATGTGCGACAACTCCTTGGCAAAAGGAATTGTCCAAATGTGTGTATTTCAACATACGTTATGTATATTGTATTATGTATTCTAAGTGTTTGTAGAAATGCCTGAATGATCTAATGTGTGATATTTTAACCTAGTATGGGCGTTGAGAAGCAATTCCCATCTCTCCTACTAGTGTGTATGATTTCCTTCATGCAAGTTACATTCATTGTTGTTTAATTTCAAGTCTTGCTTATACTTACATTCATGTTAAGTTGATATTCTTTAAGTACTCATATGCTACATGGTTGAAGTTGTTGTTCTATTACTATTCTAAATTGTAGGTATGAATATCTATTGTAGTGTAATGTGTTTGGGACTATGGATTAGTCCAAGAAATCGGTAATTGACCTTAAGTTCGTGGCTGAGGTTGCTTTCGCCACGTAAGATGTATTAGACGAATCCGAGTCGTATTAGAGTTGTCGGCAGTGGTTTAGCCACGCGGAGTGTTTGCGCACTCTATGTCGTTCAACCCAACGTGCGCTCGTGCTAGTCAAGTTCGTCAAGTAACCCGATTGTCCGATGAATGTTCACCATGTATGGACGCTACTGTTTGAATCTAGGGTACCGAACTTACCAATGAAATCCTATTAACCATGGTATCTTGATCCGCTAAGACTCATGAGCTGAATATGGTGGTATGGGACACCGTGGTCGAGCTGTCGGCCTACGCTGGGGTGACAAGCCTCCCCGTAGTGAACAGTGAGCAACTAAACTTGTGAGCCGATTATGGTGGTATGGGACACTATATTCACGCTGTCAGCCTACATTGATTGGTGACGAGCCCTTTGTAGTGACCTCGAGCATACCCGGATACCGCATTGAGGTGACGAGCCTTGTTGTGGTAGTGACGGTATGATAGGCGTGCATTGATTGGTGACGAGCCCTTTGCAACAACCTCAAACCATATGATCGTATGAGATATTTAGGACTGACGACCCTAGAATGGATCACTATTTGGATGGTGATATGAGGAAGGTATCTTAGCTTCCCAATCCTACTTTATGAAAAGGGACTAATAACAACTTGATAATCATATTCATGCACCGCATTTGCATGCGCTTTGTAGACGTGGCGCACTTTGAGGTGGTGTCATGCGTAACGTAAGATGAAGACGCTGAGGGTGTACGCGTGAGGGCACGCATCATTCTGCATACATCCTTGCATTAACAAGAGTACTTAGGACATGTTTAATTATTCTGCTTTATCATTACTGCTTGATTGAACTGATAACATGTTAACCTGTGCTTTATTATTCCACTGAGTTGATCACTCACTCCCACGTTCTGGGGCGGTGTTAAACATCCTCCAGACTCTGTCTTAGGTGCTGATGTTGCAGATGTTGATGTAACTTCTGAGGCAGAGCGGGAGATGGATGATGATGAGGCTGCTTTCTCTTATATGCAGTTCTCAGATGGGTTCTAGCGAGCCTTGTTCTGATGCGCGGGATTCTGGGATTATATTTTTGGGAATTAAATGATGTAATTTAATACTTATAATTTTGATAGTAACACTTTCATTACGACCTGGTATGTATATGTACTTCAGGGATTTGCACTTGTACACATATATTTCTATAAGTCTTCCGCTTGCTTTCTTCACTTATCCCTGAATTATATCTGTGTTTTGGCTTAATCTATTCTATGTTTTATGCACTAATATAGACAACATACATCCATCATCAAATATGTTGCATAAGTGATGTTTTGGAACTCGGGAGCTGAGTTATGCTCGACCCCTGAATTTCAGGGCGTTATAAGTTGGTATTAGAGCATGATCTGGATTGAACCGGACCTGGGTTATGGTCACACACCGCACGCTGTCGCCACTTTAGTGTATTTGGGTGCGGGTCTATTGTAGATTGTGTGTTTGTGTTTCGTAGCTTCTATCGGCGAAAGTTTCCTGAAAACGATCGCCGAGATCGAGTCTGTGCTCTCTCCTGATCACACACAGCGATCTGAAACCTTTCCTAGACCATCTATTAATGAGTTTAGATGGTCTATCTTCCCATCTTAACCCTTAAATCTTCAAGAAATCTTTATTTGAATCAGATTTCTGCCCGAATGGCCCGATAAGCGTTGATTCATGCAAGGGGCAAATCGGGGCATTTCCAGTGGGGCCTAGGGGGGACCCACATCATTTTGAGCATGGGGGACCAGGAGGGCCTTGCCCAAATGGCAAGGCATCGCCGGACAGTCTAGAGACCGGCGATACCATCGCCAGCTCGGCGAGGCCTCGCCGATCAGCGGGCCGGCGCGGGCGGATGCATATTTGGCCTTGTGTGGCCCACCCCTCCATGGTTCGGTGGTTTAAACCCTTCCTTCACCCTACTTCCTTCATAACTCACCCTCCTAAGCTCTCTTTTCTTTCAAGTTTCTCTCCAAACTTCTCCAAATCCTTTCCAAATCTCTTTCTTCTTCCATTTTCGTGCAAACCCCATCACCCCATCTCAAAACCCTCACCCCCATTGTTGTTTATCCTTTCTTTTCTTCTCATTTGGGCTCTTAAATCCATCTTTGGGATCTCAAGAGTGTGAAAACTTTCCATCCTTTCTATTTCTCTCTTTCTCTCATCTCTCATGGCCCTCTTTGAGTTTATCACGGCCATCTTTTTTATTTCTTCCCTTCTTTCCTTGATGGGGAAGAAGAGAGCGCCCGTGGATGAAGCCGGGCCTAGCCGCCCAACCCGTGCACAGAGGCCGAGAGGTGCCGCCGTGAGCACGTCCGCCACTTGTGAATTCTAGACTAAGTGGGACCTTGATCCTCGAGCTCCCATTGGCAGAACCATGTTGGCGGAGCTATCGCATGGAGTCTATGAAGGCCGTAGAGTCCTTTTTGAGGCTCATGTTGATCCGCAGCTGTATGGCGGGTTTTTACTGTTGGAGCTCCTGGAAAGGGCTGGTTGGTGTCCCTTATTCGAGGGCGAGTATCGCACGAATACAAGTACTGTTCGAGCTTTTTATGCCAATATTCGTGATCCTTCGTTGGAGCCTCTGCAGTTCAAGATTCCTTGTGGTAGTGGTCGGGAAGCTACAGTCAACGTCGCTTTGATATCCTAACTCCTGAATGTGCCACTTGGTGAGGTGCATGCCAGGGAGAAGAATGTGAACAGTATGCGCGAGACGGATCGTCGCACCCGATCCTTGTGTGGTTGTCTGGTCGAATGGCAGCCGAATAGGAGTCTTTTGGCTACCAACATGATGGATGACTTCCGTTTGCTTCACCACATGTGTACGTTTAATGTATACCCCAAGTGGAGCAATCGCAGCGAGTGTACGCGCCTGATGGTGGATTTCCTGTATCAGGTGAGGCAAGAAGCGAAGTTGTGTGTGCCGATGTACATCCTGTGCCAGATTATTCTCATCGCTCGTTCGACTAGGAGGACCGAATCGCTTCCTTTTGGCCGCCTCATTTGCAAGCTTGCTCATGAGTTTGGCTATAGGCTTGGAGCAGAGAAGCTGGTTCCTGTTCGTCATATTAGCCTGATGACCCTTAAGCAGATGGAGATTGGTTCTAGTCGACATACCTCAGAGAGTGAGGATGAGTCAGAGAGCAATGATGAAGAGAGTTATGCTGAAGGTGGTGCTGAGATTGAGGAAGAAACAGAGCAGGACGAGAAAGAAGATGAGGCACAGGATACGAGTGATAGCTCTCCTCCTGTGGCACCAGAGCGGAGCACAGAGCAGACTACCAGAGATGCCCGTATTGCTCGGCTTGAAGAAGGGCAGGCTATTTTACGCTAAGATATTGTTGATCTTCGAGGCCTTATTAAGCATAAGTTTAAGAAGGTGACTCGAACTCTGAAGTCTATCCTGTGTTGCTTGCAGGATAAGGGTGCCCCGCCTCCATCTCCTGATACCGACAAGTAGCTGTCATTGTAGTCGTCCTTTGCTTTGTTTGTTATTTTCTTTCTGTGTGTAGCCGTTGTTGGCTTTGTAGTTGGAGTTGTTGTAGTTGTTTATTGTTGCTTGAAGTGTTAGATGTTGTAGTTCACATGCTTTCCTAGTCGTGATTCATGTAATGCTGCACTACTTGTATTGCGACAATTTTGTTTAATGGAATGCATGTTGTTTATCTTTGGAGTTGTGCTGTGAATGCTGTGTGGATGGATTATGTGGACGTAGAATCTGACAGGTTGCATCCTCTGTTGAATGTAGGGATGCCTCTTAAGGGTTCAAAGACTTCAGCCTGTCTCTCCTTGGTTGAGTCGCTTTCTAAGGTTCCTCCGTTGAGCGATAGCCAGACGGATCCATAGGCGGGCCCGTCTCATGCCGGTGTTGGGCCGACACCTATAGCTCCTCCAGTCACGCCCTCGGTTCCTGAGCTGAGCCGTGCACCTTCGTCTGCTCCGCCTACTGATAGGTTTGAGCAGATGATGTTGTTGATACAGCAGCAGCACCACCAGCAGCAGCAGGAGTTCCTCTCTTCCATGGCTGGCATCTTTGCTCAGTCAGTGGGGGCGACTCCACCTGTTTCACCTATGCCTCCATCTGGGAGCACCAGTGCGAGCGGAAATTTTGAGCGATTTCAGCGCTTATGACCTCCTACATTTGCGGGTTCTCATAGACCCAAGGAGGCCGAGTATTGGATCAACCGCATCTCTAAGATGCTGAGACCGTTGCATTGTTCAGAGGTTGAGCAGGTTGAGCTTGCCTCCTTTATATTTGAGAAGGAGGCCAGTCTATGGTGGGATAGTGTTCTTCGCACTGTCGAGGAAGGTTTTGAGTAGTTGTGGTAGGTGTTTGAGGTACTCTTCCACGAGAAGTATTTTTCGGTTACATACCGACATGAGAAGGAGAGTGAGTTCCTTCACCTCCACTAGGGAGGGTTATCGGTGACGGAGTATGAGAACTAGTTCACTGAGCTGGGTTGGTATGTGCCTTTGATTCTGGGCGATCAGCCGATGAGGATGCGGTGTTTTTCTGAGGGATTGAGACCTGAGATCCGATCGAAGATTTGCTATGCTAGCATTCTTCTTATGCGGAGCTGGTGAGCATGTCCTTGCGAGAGGACGGGGACAGGTCGTCCTGCATGCGAGCACCGATGGCTCCTAGGCCGCGACCGTACTTTCAGGGTGCCCCTTTTCTCGGCAAGAGGCCGCGAGCAGATTCTCCTCCTAGGCGTTCAACGCCTCCTGCTCAGCAGATGAGAGCTGATCTTCGCTATTCGTATTGTGGGAAGACGGGGCATTTGGACCGTTTTTACTTCTCTCGTATGTGGGCCAGTGGTTTTACTCCACCGTAAAGGATTAGCCGTCCGGTGCCTCAGGTTATTTCTCCTCCACCTCTTCGTTCAGCGCCAGCTCATCCATCCTTCAGACCTGCAGTTCTTAGCTTCAGGCCACCTCAGCCGCCCATGGTTCCTCCGTTAAATCGTCAGCAACAGGCTTGAGTTCATGCGCTCTCAGCTGAAGGGCCTATGTCTGACTTGGTGCCGAGATCCTTCGAGGTGACAGCGCACATTGAAAGTATTCTCACTTCTATGTTAGTGGATACAGGGTCCACTACTTCTCTTATATCATATGCGGTAGTTAGGCGTTTGGGTTTGAGATCTGTTCCTATGCAAGGAGTGACGCTTACTACCGCTACCGGGATTTCCTCTGCTTTGGGCAAGCGTTGTATGGATTGTTTGGTCGATCTTGGAAGTGGATCGATCCGTGTTGATTTCTTTGTCACACCGTTTTATCATTACGATGTTATTATGGGTATGGATTGGCTCACAAGGATGCGAGCTGAGATTGATTGCGAAGCAAGGTCGGTGACCATCCATGGACCTGAGGGCGAGACAGTTACTTTCCCAGTTCAGGTCAGTTACCCTCTTCGTATTGATTTTTATTCTTCTATATTGGAGAGTATGTCTGAATCAGCGTTGGTTAGCACGCCGGTAGTTCGGGAGTTTGAAGATGTGTTTGAGTTGATTCCTAGATTACCTCCTCAGCGTGAGATTGATTTTGCTATCGACCTCATGCCTGGTGTGGCGCCCATTTCATTACCCACCTACCGTATGCCTCCGAGTGAAATGGAGGAGTTGAGGAAGCAGATAGATGGTTTGCTGAATTTGAGTTTTATTTAGCCTAGTGTGTCTCCTTGGGGAGCACCTGTTTTGTTTGTGAAGAAGAAGGATGGTTCCTTGCGATTGTGTATTGATTATCGCAGGCTGAATTTGATAACTGTGAAGAATAAGTACCCTTTGCCCAGGATTGATGATCTGTTTGATCAATTGAAGGGGGCACGGTACTTTTCAAAGGTTGATCTGTAGTCTGGGTATCATCAGTTATGCCCCAAGGATGGGGACGTGCAGAAGACTGCTTTCAGGACTAGCTTCAGTCACTATGAGTTCCTTGTGATGTCGTTCGGTCTTACGAACGCACCGGTCGTGTTCATGGATCTAATGAACAGGGTGTTTCGGCCATTCCTGTTCCGATTCGTCAATGTCTTTATCGATGACATCTTGATATATTTAGCAAGCCGGGAAGAGCACAAGGAACACTTAAGAGCGGTTTTGGATACTCTTAGGAAGAATCAGCTTTTCACGTAGTTCAAGAAGTGTGATTTCTGGAAAGAGGAAGTCAAGTTCCTGGGACATGTGGTGTCCAAGGAAGGGATAGCTGTCGATCTTGCCAAGGTAGCTGCAGTGCAGGACTGGAAGCAGCCTGGTTCAGTTACTGAGGTAAGGAGTTTTCTGGGTCTTGTAGGCTATTATCGACACTTTATTTAGGACTTCTCGAAGATTGCCAGACCGTTGTCGCAGCTGACACGGAAGGATTTGAAGTTTGCTTGGAATGAGAAGGCGGAGTTAGCTTTTCAGGAGCTGAAGGACAAGTTAACGTCCGCCCCTGTGCTAGTATTGCCAGAGCAAGGGGTTAAGTATATTATATATACTGATGCCTCTCGCATTGGTCTGGGTTGTATCCTTATGCAGAAGGACAGGGTGATTGCTTATGCTTCGCTCAGTTGAGGAAACACGAAGAGAATTACCCTACGCACGACCTGGAGTTAACAGTTGTCATTTTCACATTAAAGCTTTCGAGACATTACCTCTATGGTGAAGAGTTCGAGCTCTTTTGTGACCACAAGAGCCTTAAGTATATTTTCACGCAGCGTGATTTGAATATGAGGCAGCGCCGATGGATGGAAACATTGAATGACTTTAAGTTCGATGTTTCTTACCATCCGGGCAAGGCGAACCTTGTGGCAGATGCGTTGAGTCGCAAGGAGGCTATTGAGTTTGCGGCTCCGCTAATGATAGCAGAATGGGATATGTTGGAGTTCGTGCGAGATTTTGAGCAGAAGCTTACGATGGTTGAGCCGTATGAGGTTATCGCACACATTCGTGTACAGCCCCTTATCGACGAGAAGATCGTTGCAGCTCAGGCAGATGATAAGCTTTTAGTGAAGATGAGGAAGCGGGTTGGTACAAATGAGAACTCCAACTGGAGTGTTAGTTCTGATGGGGGCCTACGTTTTCGTGGCCGGTTATGTGTTCCTGACATCCCTGACTTGAGACGGGAGGTTCTCGAGTTAGCCCATAGTTCTAAACTTGCAATGCATCCAGGTAGCACGAAGATGTATCAGGATATGAGGAGATCATATTGGTGGGACAATATGAAGGTCCAGATTGCTGAGTTTGTTTCTCGTTGTCTCACGTGCCAACAGGTCAAGGCAGAGCATCGCTAACCTCCTGGATTGCTGCAGCCCATGCCCATAGCAGAATGGAAGTGGGACTTCATCTCTATGGATTTTATTTCTGAGTTGTCGAGAACGAGGAAGGGATATGACTCTATTTGGGTGATCGTCAATCGATTAACGAAGTCAGTGCATTTCTTACCGATCAGAGTCACAAACTCTGCAGACGAGTTGGCTAGGCTGTATATCAAGGAGATAGTACGTCTGCATGGAGTTCCCCTGGAGATTGTGTCTGATAGAGACACGCGTTTCACATCTATCTTCTGGACTCGTATTCAGGAAGCAATGGGTGTGAAACTAAAGTTTAGCACCGCATTTCATCCGCAAACAGATGGGCAGACGGAGCGCGTGAATCAGGTCCTGGAAGACATGCTGCGAGCTTGTGTTTTAGATTTCAAGGACAGTTGGGATGATTGTCTTCAGTATGCAAAGTTCGTGTATAATAATAGTTTCCAGGCGAGTATCGACATGGCTCCCTATGAGGCGTTGTATGGTCGCCCGTGCAGAGCACCACATTGCTGGGCAGAAATTGGCGAGCGTAGTTTGCTTGGCCCGAAGTTGGTGCAGGTGACTTCAGAGAAAGTTGACATCATTTGACGTCGACTTCTAACAGCCCAGAGTAGGCAGAAGAGTTATGCTGATACGAGGCGTCGACCGCTTGAGTTTGAGGTTGGAGACCATGTATTTCTGAAGGTCTCTCCTATAAAGGGAGTTCTGCGGTTCGGTAAGAAGGGGAAGCTGACGCCGAGATTTATTGGTCCATTTCAAGTTCTGGATCGAGTGGGAGCGGTAGCATACCGCCTTGCTTTGCCCAGTGCATAACGTATTTCATGTTTCTATGCTGAAGAAGTACGTTCCTGATCCTTCGTATATTATCAGTTGGGAGCAAGTGCAGTTGAGTGAGGATGCCACTTATGTACTGCGACCGTCGCGTATTCTTGACAGGAAGGAGCAGGTACTGCGTAGCAAGGTTATCCCTCTTGTGAAGGTGCTATGGATGCATCATAGTGTTGAAGAGGCTACTTGGAAATCTGAAGCTGAGGTTAGGAAGAGCTACCTTCAGATCCTTGAAGAATATTAGAAGGTATGAATTTCGAGGACAAAATTTTCTTTAAGGGGGGTAGATTGTAATGACCCTGAAAATTTTGTGCTAATCTTTCCTTAGTAGTTGTTTTTGGGGTAATTAGAGTTATACTCGATTGCTTGTAAAATTTGCATCAATCACTTTAAATTGTATCTGCATGACTCAAAACCTGTAGATTAATTAGCGCTAGGTTACTCTGAAATCTAGGATCCATCACTAAATCCAGATGTTCTGGGGAATTTTTGGAAGTTCTGGATCGGACCTGGACCGTGCGTCGAAAGTCCGATAACGATGATCTTAGGTGTTGCGGTCACCATGTTGGTCTTGACCATCACCTCAAAAATCAAGTCCAGGTGATATTCTGGGTCGATTTGTTTGAGTTCGGAGTGAAGAGTGTGAGAACGGTTGGAATTTATTAAGCTTTTATGAAATCTGAGTCGTGTCGCTTGCGCGATGATTTTAAGCAATCTGACCGTTGGATTCTGACCGAATTTCACCCTCTGATTAGGGAAGGTGGCCCAGGCATGTCCTTGTGCTTGTGGACCTGATCGAGTTTCTGTGACAGTTGAATTGAGTGTGGTCCGCCACGGCTGATCTGAAGATCTAGTTGGTACGAAAACTCTGCTTGACCTAGATCCATGGTCAAAGAGCTTAAGTCCGACCTTTTGTGGTAATAGGCCCACTAAAAGTGCTTCGTTTGATCGAGAGATGCTGGTTTTGGTTATACCCTAAGTATACCTTGGCCCTGGGGTTATTTTCATCAATATTAGGCCAATTTATAGTCCTTAAACCCTAGCTCTCTTTTCCAAACGAATTTCCTAACCCTAGCTTGGAAAGAGAAAAGGAAAAGAGAGAGAAAGTGAGAGAGAAGTTGGTGAATCATCTTGGATTCTTTCCGGTTCTTCTTCATCCCTGAACCTTCACTTTGAATCATTATTCTGACGATTCTGAATTCATCTTTGGGTAAGTTAACCTAACCCTAATCTGTGTTAGAGCTTAGAATAGTCTTGGTGTTGTTGTATCTCATTTCTATTCTTGCTTTAGGGTATTCTATCGCCGTTGACGAAGACAACTCGTCTGAAATCAATTCAGTATTCTTTTCTGGCTTAAGGTGCGGACTTTAAGTGCATAGGTTATGGTTTTCAAGGCTTTCAATGCCAGTTAATGGTTTATTCTTGCTATGGATGAGATTTCACATGCCAAATGTTACGTTTACTTTGTGTTCCTGATATGCATGTGTTATATTGAGATTTGTGTATTCTAGGTGTATGTATAAAGTACCGTATGCGTATAAAATATGAACCTATGATTGCCATGATTATTTGTCGTGTACTTATGTTAATGGTATGTGCGACAACTCCTTGGCGAAAGGAATTGTCCAAATGTGTGTATTTCAACATACGTTATGTATGTTGTATTATGTATTCTAAGTGTTTGTAGAAATGCCTGAATGATCTAATGTGTGATATTTCAACCTAGTATGGGCGTTGAGAAGCGATTCCCAACTCTCCTACTAGTGTGTATGATTTCCTTCATGCAATTTACATTCCTTGTTGTTTAATTTCAAGTCTTGCTTATACTTACATTCATGTTAAGTTGATATTCTTTAAGTACTCATATGCTACATGGTTGAAGTTGTTGTTCTATTACTATTCTAAATTGTAGGTATGAATATCTGTTGTAGTGTAATGTGTTTGGGACTATGCATTAGTCCAGGAAATCGGTAATTGACCTTAAGTTCGTGGCTAAGGTTGCTTTCGCCACGTAAGACGTATTAGACGAATCCAAGTCGTATTAGAGTTGTCGGCAGTGGTTTGGCCACGCGGAGTGTTTGCGCACTCTATGTCGTTCAACCCAACGTGCGCTCATGCTAGTCGAGTTTGTCAAGTAACCCGATTGTTCGATGAATGTTCACCATGTATGGATGCTACTGTTTGAATCTAGGGTACCAAACTTACCAATGAAATCCTATTAACCATGGTACCTTGATCCGCTAAGACTCATGAGCCGGACATGGTGGTATGGGACACCGTGGTCGAGCTGTCGGCCTACGCTGGGGTGACAAGCCTCCCCGTAGTGACCAGTGAGCAACTAAACTCGTGAGCCGATTATGGTGGTATGAGACACTATATTCGCGCTGTCGACCTACATTGATTGGTGACGAGCCCTTTGTAGTGACCTCGAGCATACCTGGATACCGCATTGAGGTGACGAGCCTTGTTCTGGTAGCGACGGTATGATAGGCGTGCATTGATTGGTGACGAGCCCTTTGCAACGACCTCAAACCGTATGATCGTATGAGATATTTAGGATTGATGACTCTAGAATGGATCACTGTTTGGATGGTGATATGAGGAAGGTATCTTAGCTTCCCAATCCTGCTGTATGAAAAGGGACTAATAACAACTTGGTAATCATATTCATGCACCGCATTTGCATGTGCTTTGTAAACGTGGCGCACTTTGAGGTGGTGTCATGCGTAACGTAAGATGAAGACGCTGAGGGTGTACGCGTGAGGGCACGCATCATTCTGCATACATCCTTGCATTAACAAGAGTACTTAGGACATGTTTAATTATTCTGCTTTATCATTACTGCTTGATTGAACTGATAACATGTTAACCTGTGCTTTATTATTCTACTGAGTTGATCACTCACTCCCACGTTCTGGGGCGGTGTTAAACACCCACCAAACTCTGTCTTCCGTGCTGATGTTGCAGATGTTGATGCGACTTCTGAGGCAGAGCGGGAGATGGATGATGATGAGGCTGCTTTCTCTTATATGCAGTTTTCAGATGGGTTCTAGCAAGCCTTGTTCTGATGCGTGGGATTCTGGAATTATATTTTTGGGAATTAAATGATGTAATTTAATACTTGTAATTTTGATAATAACACTTTCTTTATGACCTGGTATGTATATGTACTTCAGGGATTTGCACTTGTACACATATATTTCTATAAGTCTTCCGCTTGCTTTCTTTACTTATCCCTGAATTATATCTGTGTTTTGGCTTAATCTATTCCATGTTTTATGCACTAACACAGACAACATACATCCATCATCAAATATGTTGCATAAGTGATGTTTTGGAACTACGTGTGCTTTACATCTTAGATGGAACCGGCTAATGTTAAAGAAGTTCTTACTGATGAAAACTAGATTGTTGCAATGCAAGAAGAGCTCAATCAGTTTGGATCCGTTTTGTAATCCTTTTTACTTCATCAAGGGTTTCTGATTTATCCCTTAGGAAGGGTACCCAAGTGAATCTGGTAAAATCATCCATGATTACCAATATGTATTTTTTGCCACTTCGACTCTCCATCCTAGTTGGTCCTACAAGATCCATGTGGAGAAGTTCGATAGATTTAGATGTGGCATTAGAATCCACCTTTTTGTGAGCACTCCTAGTTTGTTTACCAATTAGGCATTCGCCACATATTTTGTCTACTTTTTACAATTTAGGTAGACCTCTTATTAGTTATCTTTTGCTCAATCTATAGAGATTGCAGTAGTGTACATGTCCAAGGCGTTAATGCCATAACTCGGTCTCATCGGTATGGGTCATGTAACATAGTTGATTAAATGAGCTAGAATCACTTACGATGTAGCAGTTTTCAGAAGTTTCACGACCAGTTAATATTACTGAACCATTTTTGTTTAAAATTTCACACCCTAGGTTAGAAAATTTAACAGTATGATTTTTATCATATGTTTGAGAAATTCTTAACAAGTTATGTTTTAACGCTTCAACGTACAAAACATTCTCAAATAAAGGGAGGTTAGAAAGTTGAACCATACCTTGGCCAATAATCCTGCAGTTGTTGCCATCACTGAATGTGACTGAACCATCAGCCATGTCTTTGAGATCTGTAAATAGACCTTTATTACCAGTCATATGCCTTGAACATCCACTGTCTAAGTACCACTTTGAATGGCTTGAAGCTTTGAAAGCCATGTGAACAACCAAGCAAGTAACCTTAGGAACCCATTTCATAACTGTTTTGGGTTTAGGAGTATAGTTGGTCTTTTTGTATTTATAATTGTTGTAGGAATGACCCACTGAGTTAGATTTTAAGAGATCCTTAAGCAAATCAACTATCTTTTCAGCCAAAGGGTTTTGATTTTGATTTTTATAGTTGATATAATTACTTTTAGGTTTGAAAGATTGAAAAGTTTTAATATTTTTAGAAAACTTTTGATTTGAACTATTTCCTTTTGAGTTTGAAGATTCTCTTTTCACAAACTTAGGAAAAGTATTCTTCTGTTTAGGAAGAACACTTTTATCATAGCAATAACCAAATCGATCGCCACATTTTCTTGATCCAAACAAAAGTTTTTTTTAACTTTGGATCACCTTGGGCATATCTCCATGTATCCTTTAAACTCAAAAGAGAAGAGACTTTAAGTTCAAGTTTTTCATTTTTAGATTTTAGGTTTTCAATCAGGGAAGTTTTGCACGATAAATAACATTTTGATTTTTCAAAACAATCTGAAATATAAGATTTTTCTAAAACAAGTGATTCAAAATTTTCTTTAAGTTTTAAAAACTTTTCTTTTTGAAGTTTTAGTTTTACGACAATTTTACAACTTTTCTTGTATAGGGCATTGTAAGCATCTTGAAGATCTTCTTCATTTTCACAATCACTGTTCAGATTTTCTTCACTTGTTAAATCATCGTTATCTTTAAAAGTGAATTTGGTTAGAGTCATAAGCACTTTAACTTCACTGCCTAACTCGGTTTCAGAATCAAAGGATTCATCCCAAGTAACCAACATACTCTTCTTTTTACGTTTGTCCTTTTTAGGACACTTGTTTGCTAAATGCCCATATTCTTAGCAGTTGTAACATTGACTATCTTTTAAAGATTTTCAAGTTCTGGTTTTAGATCTTTTCTTATCATTTGATTTTTGAAAGTCAACCTCTTTTTACTTTTGAAAATCTTGTAAAACTTTTTCGCTAAAAGAGCCATATCATCTTCAGAATTTTCTTGAGAAATACATTTAGAAGATGTAAGAGCTTTAGGAGCTTTAAAGTTTAACTCATAGGTTTGTAAAGAACCAACTAGTTCTTCTACCCTCATATTGTCCATATCACGAAGTTTCTGGATCGTGGTTACCTTAGAATTGAACGATTTAGGAAGTGAGCATAGTATTTTTGCACACACTTTACTTTCTAGGATTTTATCACCAAGACCCCACATAAAGTTTACAATGTCATTTAATCTTGTATAAAAGTCCATAAACATTTCATTTTCTTCCATATCAATTTCTTAAAATTTGGTTGTGAGGAGTTGGACTTTAGATTTCTTGACAATTGAAGTACCCTCGTGTGTCATTTCTAAAATATCCCAAGCTTCCTTTGTATTATCACAGGATATAATTCTTTTGAATTCATCCGGTGATAGTGCACAAGTGATTGCATTTAGTGCTTTTGCATTGGCACTACTCTCACTTTTCTGAATTGTGGTCCAAGTGAAATATGGTGAAACTTTTATTGATTTTGAACAATCGATACCAGTTACTTTAGTGGTAGAGGGGTTCCATTCAGTCACTGTGGCTTGCCACATGCTCTCATCCATAGATTTAAAGAAAATCCTCATCCTGGCTTTCCAATAAGCATAATTGGGGCCATCAAATGGTGGAAGCCTAGTGACTGAAAGGCTATCAAAATTTGACATCTTATTAATAGCTTAGATCGACTAGCTCAAGAAATAAATCCAAATATAAAGAATTAGAACGAGCTATTAGGCTCTGATACCACTTGAAAAAGGCCTAGCTATATGTCCTAGAGGGGGAATAGGACTATACCAAATTAAAAATAATAATAGCGGAATAAAATAATAAGATACCCAAGAACAGGAAAAATAATAATCACAATACATAATGTAAAGCAATCACAAAATCTAGTTGTTAAAAGGACAACCTTTCACCATAAAAACCAAGGGTTTATAGAAGGACAACCTTACTAGAACAATTAGAGAAGTAAAAGCTAAAACTGTAAAGGAACATAAAGGAAATAGCAAGAATTGAAATCTAAACTATTACAACATTCCCATAGTGCTTGAAATGTAAATATTACAACATTCACATCCATACATACATCCCACAATTTTAAATGATAAATGATATAGAAATTAAGAAAACATTCAAACCACAATACACAAAGAATTATAGTGGTTCGCCTGTGTGTTCACCAACTGTAAACAATAACCACATAGATTGCTACTCCACTCCTAATATCCTCACACAGGGGATATCAGTGTTCACTGTGAAAATAGGTTTCACAGGTTCACCTAAAACCTTCACAATTGTGTCTTTCAATGGGCTTACACACTTCAAAAACCCCACTTCTGAGTTTTCCTGGCTATCCTCAGATAACCAATAGATTGAGATTTTTTTGGCTTAATCTCAAACAAAAACCAAAATGAAGGAAATTTACAATGCAGTAAAATACCTGGATTTCTCCTTTTGTAGCAGCCCGGAGGAACCAATTGGAGTAGAAGTTCGAATGCGGAAGTTCAATGTCCAATACTCACTTTAAAATGGTTCTAAGTTCTAATTGATTTTAAATTAATTCCAATTAGGGCTAGCTC
Source organism: Magnolia sinica (assembly GCF_029962835.1). Lineage (NCBI taxonomy): Eukaryota > Viridiplantae > Streptophyta > Magnoliopsida > Magnoliales > Magnoliaceae > Magnolia > Magnolia sinica. The sequence goes on from NC_080576.1 coordinate 59,060,602, forward strand.
TATTTGATTTTAATTTCAAGAAGTGGAATATCCCAATTCCTCTTTCAAATTAGATTGGAATGCAGAAACAAAATCAAATAAGAGAAAGCTAACAAAAGAGAATATTAAATATGCACAATTAGCTTAAGAATGAACACAGACTTATCTCAAAGTGATGCCTTAATTTAACTTGAATTGCATTGTAAAACTCTGAAATTTGTGTTTATTTATGGTTGCAGAAATCCCATCTACGACTGGTCTTGAGGACACTATGACCGGTTGTACACCGAACAGATTTTTGAAATTTTACGCACGATCGGATAAAACCATTTCACGACTGGTTGTAGGGTGTCCATGACTGGTCGTGAGCCCTCCACAATTGGTCGGGAGCATCCTACGACTGGTCGTGAGGCACCTGATTTGATCGCTGTAGTTTGAGTCGAAGGTGCACGACTAGTCCTAGAACGAGTCGACACTGTTCCTACGACCGGTTGAGCGGTCTCCAGGACTGGTCGTAGCTCAACCAAAAAATTCTAAAAAATTATGACAACTTAGGACTGGTCTAGGAATTTATTGGACTGGTCGAGTCAGAGCTAGGACTAGTCGAACAGAGTTCAACAATAGTCTTAGAACAAACCAAACATCTATAAAATGATTCAATTTGAATTATGTATACAAAATACCTTAAGGTCAATCTAAGGTCAATCATACCTTGAAAGTGAGGTATGAACATTGAGACTTCATTTCTTCAGATGATAGTTGGCCTTTGAAGATTGTGAAGCTTTAGATCTTTCTACTTGATGAAACCTTGAGCTTGAGATCTTCTAGAGCTTGAATTACATTTCATCTTGCGTTGTACACTAACTTGAGTCTTTGAACAAGATCACTAAGTCATGAAATGCTTGTAAAGTATTCTGATTGAATAGCTCTTGATTTTACATATGTTTTTTAAACGAATCCTCTTGGGGTATTCTCTGAACGAGAAATAGAGGAAGAATCCCTTAAGGATTTGTTGTTTGACATTCCTCCAACTGAGGATGGGGTGGTTGTGTCAACTAGAATTATATGTGTTTGAGATGGGACCACTGAATGGACTTTGATAATTGTTCATGGCATTCGATTACTCATGTAACAACTCTTTGAATGTAGGAATTGTGGGAAAATGAAGTGACATGGGGGGGCAATGTTCATCCCATTATTTCCATTTCTCATGAGAGTTAATCAGATTAGGTTACATATGGTCTAGAATGTAAAAAGACTAGTAATTGAAAGATAATGTTTGGTTTGATTTGGTTAGTATGATACAAATCTTCCTCCACTATTTATAGTGTTGAGACTCAGATATTGCATATTTCACCCTTCAATTACATTAGTTTTCCTACCATTCAATTGATAATTTGATTTAATTATATACATTTTTATCTGCAATGTGATTCGGAAGATTATGATAAATATGCGTTTAAAAGGATAGATTTAGAACTCAAAAGAAGATAATGAAGAATTGAATATTTAGAAGTGATTAATAAAGAATTCAAATGCCAAAGATCCAAGGAAACCAAGTGAAGAATGAAGAAAATCGAAGATTTGAAGTGAAGAAAAGGAATACTAAAAATTGTCTTGAAAAAAAGATATTCTGAAATTCCAGGGCCAGAAAAACATAGCTAAAATAATTCCAAAATAAACTTCGATTCCATCAAAGTGCCATCGAAGGTGCAATCGAAGCTAGTTCGATGTAATAAAAAATTTCAGGATTTTTCAAGCCAAACTCGCTAAAGGTTGTTCAATGCATCGAAGGCGTTACGCGGAGTTTACGCGGAGTGCGTAAATTTGAGGTAGTTTGTGGATTTTCCAACTTGGTGCGAAAGTTGGAGTTCCATAACTATATATAGGAATATCTAGGATGCTCCAAAGCATCTTCTAAGGTTTAAAAAAGGAGAGAAAGCCTAAGTGAAACACCGACACCGTTCTTCTACTTCCATTTCTTCACTGGTTCTAATGGATCTTTTTGTTTTTCTTGTAGGATGTTAGTCTTTTTAGGCTAATCTCTTAGCTAAGGCTAATGGATGAAACTTATAGTTTATTTTGATGTTTATCTTGCTTTGATTCAAGTTTATGTTGAAATACATTGATTTCTAGTTTAATTTGAGGAATATTTCTAGTTTTCTATAATTTATTGTGACTTTAATTACAATAAATTCCATAGAGCCTTTTGATATCTTCCTAATCTATCTGGAGTTGTGGAGATTGGTAAATCCTATTATTCACCATTGTCTCCTAGGCATGGTAAGATGATGGAATCCATTCCAATCAATGTAATGGATCTTCATGTGTGAACTAATCCAACGAAAGTTCAGATTTTGTTTTAACCACACCATCATCCAATTTGATAGGATAGGACTTCAATTCCAATCAAGTTATCATTGAATCAAGTATATTAATATTAAGATTGTTATAGGTGGATTCTTGTATCCTTAATTTTTTATCTTCATTATTCAAAACTCTTTTTATCTCGCTGGATTGAAAATCCAAACAAACCAAGTTAGACTTACATTAGTTTTAAACCATGTTCCCCATTCCCTGTGGATTTGACCTCATTCTCATTAAGTTATTTGTAACGACCTTGGAATTTTTGTGCTAATCTTTCCTTAAGTAGTTGTTTTGGGGTAATTAGCGCTCTACTCGATTGCTTGTGAAATTCGCATCAATCACTTTAAATTGTATCTGCATGGCTCTAAACGTGTAGATTAGTGAGCGCCACGTTACTCTGAAATCTGGGATCCATCGCTAAATCCAGTTGTTCTGGGGAATTTTTGGAAGATCTGGATCGGACCTAGACCGCGTCGAAAGTCCAATAGCGATGATCTTAGGCTGTTGCGGTCACCGAGTTGGGCTTGACTATCACCTCGAAAATCAAGTCCATGTGATGTTCTGGGTCGATTTGATTGAGCTCGGAGTGAAGAGTGTGAGAACGGTTGGAATTTATTTAGCTTTTATGAAATCTGAGTCGTGTCGCTTGCGCGACGATTTTAAGCATTCTGACCGTTGGATTTTGACCCAATTTCACCCTCTGATCAGGATAGTTGGCCCAGGCATATTCTAGTGCTTGTGGACCTGATCGAGATTCCGTGATCGTTGAATTGTGTGTGGTCCGCCATGGCTGATCTGAAGAGCTGGTCGGTACGAAAACTCAGCCTGACCTAGATCTATGGTCAGTGAGCTTAAGTCCAACCTTTCGTGGTTATAGGCCCACCAGAAGTGCTTCGTTGGATCGAGAAAGGCATGCTTTGGTTATAACCCAAGTATACCTTGTCCTTGGGGTTATTTTCATCAAGAATAGGCCTATTTATAGTCCTTAAACCCTAGCTCTCTTTTCCATACGAATTTTCTCTAACCCTAGCTTGGAAAGAGAGTGGAAAAGAGAGAGAAAGTGAGAGAGATAAGTTGGTGAATCATCTTGGTTTCTTCCTTGTTCTTCTTCATCTTTGAACCTTCACTTTGAATCGTTCTTCTGACGGTTCTGAGTTCCTTTTGGGGTAAGTTAACCTAACCCTAACCTGTGTCAGAGCTTAGATTAGTTTTGGAGTTGTTGTATCTCATTTCTATCCTTGTTTTAGGGTATTCTAGCGCCGTTGACGAAGACAACTCGTCTAAATCAGTTCGGTGGTTCTTTCTTTGCTTAAGGTGCGGACTTTAAGTGTATAGGTTATGGTTTTCAAAGCTTTCAATCCCAGTTAGTGATTTATTCTTGTTATGGATGAGATTTCATATGCCAAATGTTGCGTTTACATTGCTTTCCTGATATGCATGTGCTATATTGAGATTTGTGTATTCTATGTGTATTTATAAAGTACCGTATATGTATAAAATATGCACTTATGTTTGTCATGATTATTAGTCATGTATGTATGCTAGATGCATGTATGACGACTCCTTGGTAAAAGGAATTGTCTAAGTGCCTGTATTTCAACATACGTCATGTACGTTGTTCCATGTATGTTAAGTGTTTGTAGAAATGCATGAATGATCTAAAGTGTAATTTATTACACTAATTGTAGGCGTTGAGAGGTGATTCTCAATACTCCTATTGATGTGCATGATTTCCTTTATGCAGTTACATTCCAAGTCATTTAAATTCAAGCATCTTCTATGCTTACATTTATGTTAAGTTGATATTCTTCAGATGCGTATGTACCATGATTTGAGTTGCTGTTCCATTACTGTTTTACATTCCATATGAATATTTGTAGTAGTGTAAGATGTTTGGGACTATGCCTTAGTCCAGGAGATCGGTAATTGACCCTATATTCGTGGTTGAGATTATTTTCGCCACGTAGGACGTATTAGACGAACTCGAGCCGTATTAGAGTTGGCGGTAGTGGTTTGGCCACGCGGAGTGTTTGCGCACTCTATGTCGTTCAATTCAACATGCGCTCGTGCTAGTCGAGTTCGTCAAGTAACCCGATTGTCCGATGTATGTTCACCATGTATGGACGCTACTGCTTGAATCTAGGGTGCCGAACTTCCCAGTGAAATCCTATTAACTATGGTACTTGATCCGCTAAGACTCATGAGCCGGACATGGTGGTATGGGACACCGTGGTCGAGCTGTCGGCCTACGCTGGGGTGACGAGCCTCCCCATAGTGACCAATGAGCAACTAAACTCGTGAGCCGATTATGGTGGTATGGGACACTATATTCATGCTGTCGGCCTACATTGATTGGTGACGAGCCCTCTGTAGTGACCTCGAGCATACCTGGATACCGCAAGGAGGTGATGAGCCAAATTGTGGTAGTAAAGGCATGAAAGGCGTGCATTGATTGGTGACAAGCCCTTTGCTACGACCTTAAACATATGATCGTATGAGATGTCTAGGATTGACGACCCTAGCATGGATCACCGTTTGGATGGTGACATGAGGAAGGTATCTTAGCTTCCCAATCCTGCCGTGTGAAATGGACTAATAACAACTTGGTAATCATATCCATGCACCGCATTTGCATGTGCTTTGTAGATGTGGCGCACTTTGAGGCGATGTCATGCGTAACGTAAGATGAAGACGCTGAGGGTGTACGCGTGAGGGCACACATCATATTGCATTCATCCTTACATTAACAAGAGTACTTAGGATTTATTTAATTGTCCTGCTTTATCATTACTGTTTGATTGAACTGATAACATGTTAACCAGTGCCTTATTATTCCACTGAGTTGATCACTCACTCCCACGTTTCTGGGGCGGTGTTAAACAGCCACCAAACTCTGTCTTAGGTTTTGATGTTGCAGATGTGGATGCGACGTCTGAGGCAGAGCGGGAGCTGGATGACGACGAGGCTGCGTTCTCCTATATGCAGTTTTCAGACGGGTTCTAGCGAGCCTTGGTCTGATGCGCGGGATCTCTGGGATTTATTTTGGGAACTTAAATGATGTAATTTGATACTTATAATTTTGTTAAATAACACTTTCATACGATCTGGCTTGTATATGTACTTCAGGGATTTACACTTGTACACATTTTACTATAAGTCTTCCGCTTGCTTTATTCACTTATCCCTGAATCATATCTGCGTTTTGGCTTAATCTATTCCATGTTTTATGCACTAATACAGTCAACATACATCCTTCATTAAATATGTTACATAAGTGATGTTTTGGAACTCGGGAGCTGAGTTATGCTCGACCCCCGAATTTCAGGACGTTACAAGTTAGTATCAGAGCATGATCTGGATTAAACCGGACCTGGGTTATGGTCACACACTGCACGTTATCGTCACTTTAGTGTATTTGGGTGCAGGTCTATTATCGCTTTTGTGTTTGTGCTCCGTAGTTCCTATCGGCGAAAGTTTCCTGAAAACCCTCGCCGAGATCGAGTCTGTACTCCTACCTGATCACACACAGCGACCCGAAACCTTTCCTAGACCCTCTATTAATGAGTTTAGACGGTCTATCATCCCTTTTTCACCTTTAAACCTTCCAGAAATCGTTATTTGAACCAGATTTCTGTCAGAATGACCCGATAGGCGTCAAACTACGCAAGGGGCCAATCGGGGCATTTTCTATGGGACCCAGGGGGGGACCACGTGTTTTGGACCAAGGGGTACCAGGATGGCCTCGCCAAAACGGCGAGGCATCGCCGATATGTCCAGAGACCGGTGATGCCATTGCCGGTTCGACGAGGGATCGCCGGTCAGCGGGCTTGGCGGGCCGGGCCGACGCGGGCCGATCGTCCCTATATCTTATGTGGCCCACCTCTCCACAGTTTTTCCCTTTTTATCTCTTTCTTTTACCTACTTCCTTCACAAAACCCACTCCCAAGCTCTCCCTTTCTTCAAAAACCTCTCCAAATCCTCTCAAATCTCTCCCAAATCTTCATCTTCCTCCATTTTTCGTGCAAACCCATCACCCCATCTTCAAATCTTCCTTCCCATTACTGATTTCTCCTTCTTTCCTTCTCATTTGAGCCCTTGCTTTCCCTATTTGGCTAATAGTTGTGTGGAAGCTTCACCATCTTCCTATTTCTCTCTTTCTCTCATTTCTCATGGCCCTCTTTGAGATTGTGACGGCCATCTTTTCCATTTCTTCCCTTCTTTCCTTGATGGGGAAGAAGATAGCGCCCGTAGATGAAGCCGGGCTGAGCCGCCCAACCCGTGCACGGAGGCCGAGAGGAGCCGCCGCTAGCACGTCCGCCGCACGCGAGTTCCAAACGAAGCGGGACCTTAATCCTCGAGCTCCCGTCAGTAGGACCTTGTTGGCGGAGTTGTCGCATGGAGTCTATGAAGGGCGTAGAGTCCTTTTTGAGGCTCATGTTGACCCGCGGCTCTTTGATGAGTTTTTGTTGTTGGAGCGCCTAGAAGGGGCTGGTTGGGGTCCCTTGTTTGAAGGTGAGTATCGCGCGAATGCTAGCACTGTTCGGGCCTTTTATGCCAACATTCTGGAGCCTTCGCTGGAGCCTCTGCAGTTCAAGATTTCTTGTGGTAATGGTCGTGTGGGTATCGTCAATGTTGCTTTGATATCCCGCTTCCTGAGAGTGCCACTTGGTGAAGTGCATGCTAGCGAGAAGAATGTGGATAGTGTGCGTGAGAGGGATCGTCGCACCCGATCCTTGTGTGGTCGTCTGGTTGAATGGCAGCCGAATAGGAGTCTTCTGGCTTCCTTCATGACGGACGACTTCCGTTTGCTTCACCACATCTTTACGTTCAATGTATACCCAAGGTGGAGCAACCGCAGCGAGTGTACGCGCCTGATGGTGGATTTTCTATATCAGGTGGGGCAGGAAGCGAAGTTGTGTGTGCCGACATACGTCCTGCGCCAGATTATTCTCATCGCTCGTTCGAGTAGAAGGACTGAGTCGCTTCCCTTTGGCCGCCTCATTTGCAAGATTGCACAAGAGTTTGGCTATATGCTTGGAGCTGAGAAGCCGGTTCCTGTTCGTTATATCAATTTGAGGACTCTTAAGCTGTTGGAGGTTGGTTCTGGTCGGCTTGCCTCAGAGAGTGAGGCTGAGTCTGAGAGCGGTGATGATGAGAGTTATGCTGAAGGTGGTGCGGAGTCTGAGGAAGAAGTAGAGCAAGACGAGGAAGGAGATGAGGCATAGGATTTGAGTGATAGCTCTCCTCCTGTGGTGCCAGAGCAGGGTGCAGAGCAGATTGCCAGAGATACCCATCTTACACGGTTTGAAGAAGGGCAAGCTGCTTTACGCTAGGATATGGTTGATCTTCGAGGCCTTGTTAAACATAAGTTTAAGAAGATGTCTCGGCCTATGAAGTCTATCTTGTGTTGCTTGCAGGATAAGGGTGCTCCGCCTCCATCTCCCGATTCCGACGAGTAGCTGTCGTCATGGCCGTCTTTTGCTTTGTTTGGTGTTTTCTTTCTGTGTGTAGCCGTTGTTGGCTTGTAGTTGGAGTGTTGTAGTGCTGTAGTTGTGGTAATTGTTGTAGCTGTTTGTGGTGGTTGTAGTTGTTGTGGTTGTTTGAAGTGTTAAATGTTGTTGTTTTCATGCTTTCCTAGTCGTGATTCATGTATTGCTGCACTACTTGTATTGCGACGATTTTGATTAATGGAATGCATGTTGTTTGTCTTTGGAGTTGTGCTGTGCCGTGTTGTTGTGTGGATGGATTATGTGACTTAGAATCTGACAAGTTGCATCCTCTGTTGAATGTAGGGATGCCTCCTAAGGGTTCGAAGACTTCGGCCCGTATCTCTCTGATTGAGTCGCTTGCTGGGGTTCCTCCCTTGAGCGATAGCCAGTCGGATCCATAGGCGGGTCCATCTCGTGCCGGTGTTAGGTCGACACCGATGGCTCCTCCAGTCACACCCTCGGTTCCTGGGCCGAGCCGTGCACCTTCATCTACTCTACTTGTTGATAGGTTTGAGCAGATGATGTTGTTGATGCAGCAGCAACAGCAGCAGCAGCAGCAGCAGCAGGAGTTCCTCTCTTCCATGCTGGCATCTTTGCTCAGTTAGTAGGGGCGACTCCACCTGTTTCACCTATGCCTCCATCTGGGAGTGCTAGTGCCAGTGCCAGTGCCAGCGGCACCTTCGAGCGATTCCAGCGCTTGCGACCTCCTACTTTTGCGGGTTCTCATAGACCCGAGGAGGCCGAGTATTGGATAGACCGCATCTCTAAGATGCTGAGACTGCTGCACTGCTCTGAGGTCGAGCAGGTTGAGTTCGCCACCTTCATGTTTGAGAAGGAAGCCAGTTTGTGGTGGGACAATGTGCTTCGCACTGTCGAGGAGGACTTTGTTTGGTCGTGGCAAGCGTTTGAGGCGCGCTTCCACGAGAAGTATTTCCCGGTGACGTATCGACATGAGAAGGAGAGTGAGTTCCTTCACCTCCGCCAGGGAGGGTTGTCGGTTACGGAGTATGAGAACCGGTTTACTGAGTTGGGGCGGTATGTTCCTTTGATCGTGGGTGATCAGCCGATGAGGATGCAACGTTTCTCTGAGGGACTGAGACCTGAGATCCGATCGAAGATTTGCTGTGCTAGCATTTCTTCTTATGCGGAGCTGGTGAGCATGTCCTTGCAAGCAGAGCAGGACGGAGATAGAGCGTCCCGCATGCGAGCACCGATGGTTCCTAGGCCGCGACCGGACTTTCAGGGTGCACCTTTCCTCGGTAAGAGGCCGCGAGTTGATTCTCCTCTGAGGCGTTCAGTGCTGCCCGCTCAGTAGATGAGAGCTGATCTTCGATGTTCCTATTGTGGGAAGGTGGGGCACTTGGACCGTTTTTGCTTCTCCCGTATGCGAGCCGGTGGTTTTACTCCACCGCAGAGGGTTAACCGTCCGATGCCTCAGGTTGTTTCTCCTCCTCCTCTTCGATCAGCGCCAGCTCATTCATCCTTCAGACCTGCAGTTCCTGGTTTCAGGCCACCTCAGCGGCCCATGGTTCCTCCGCCGAATGGTCAGCAGCAGGCTCGTGTTCATGCGCTTTCAACTGAAGCGCCTATGTCTGACTTAGTGCCGAGGTCCTTTGAGGTGACAGCGCATATTGAAGGTATTCCCGTTTCTGTGCTAGTGGATACAGGGTCCACTACTTCTCTTATTTCTTATGCGGCAGTTAGGCGTTTGGGTTTGAGATCTGTTCCTGTGCAAAGAGTGACGCTTACTACCGCTACGGGGATGTCCTCTGCTTTGGGCAAGCGTTGTATGGATTGTTTGGTCGATCTGGGAAGTGGATCGATCCGTGTTGATTTGCTAGTCGCACCGCTTTATCACAACGATGTTATTATGGGTATGGATTGGCTCACGAGGATGCGAGCTGAGATTGATTGTGAAGCTAGATCAGTGACGATCCATGGACCTGAGGGCGAGATTGTTACTTTCCCAGTTCAGGTCAGTTACCCTCTTCGTATTGATTTTTATTCTTCTCTGTTGGAGAGTTCGGCCGAATTGGCGTTGGTTAGTACGCCGGTAGTTCAGGAGTTTGAAAATGTGTTTGAGTCGATTCCTGGATTACCTCCTCGGCGTGAGATTGATTTTGCTATCGATCTTATGCCTGGTGCGGCGCCCATTTCTTTACCCACCTATCGTATGCCTCCGGGTGAAATGGAGGAGTTGAGGAAGCAGATAGATGGTTTGTTGGAATTAGGTTTTATTCGGCCCAGTGTGTCTCCTTGGGTAGCACCTGTTTTGTTTGTGAAGAAGGATGGTTCATTGCGATTGTGTATTGATTATCGCAGGCTGAATTCGGTAACTGTGAAGAATAAGTACCCTTTGCCCAGGATTGATGATCTGTTTGATCAGTTGAAGGGGGCATGGTACTTTTCAAAGGTTGATCTGCAGTCAGGGTATCATCAGTTGCGCGTCAAGGATGGGGATGTGCAGAAGACCGTTTTTAGGACCAGCTTCGGTCATTATGAGTTCCTTGTGATGTCGTTCGGTCTGACGAACGCACCGGCCGTGTTCATGGATCTGATGAACGGGGTGTTTCGGCCACTCCTGTTTCGATTCGTCATTGTCTTTATTGATGACATTTTAATTTATTCGACGAGCCAGGCAGAGCAAGAGGAGCACTTAAGAGTGGTTTTGGATACTCTTAGGGAGCATCAGCTTTTCGCACAGTTCAAGAAGTGTGATTTCTGGAAAGAGGAAGTCAAGTTCCTGGGACATGTGGTGTCCAAGGAAGGAATAGCCGTCGACCTTGCCAAGGTAGCTGTGGTGCAGGACTGGAAGCAGCCTGGTTCAGTTACTGAGGTGAGGAGTTTTCTGGGTCTTGCAGGCTATTATCGACGCTTTATTCAGGACTTCTCGAAGATTGCCAGACCGTTGTCGCAGCTGACACGGAAGGATTTGAAGTTTGCTTGGAGTGAGCAGGCGGAGTTAGCTTTTCAGGAGCTTAAGGACAAGATGACGTCCGCCCCTGTGCTAGTATTGCCAGAGCAAGGGGTTAAGTATATTTGTAACGACCTTGGAATTTTTGTGCTAATCTTTCCTTAAGTAGTTGTTTTTGGGGTAATTAGCGCTTTACTTGATTGCTTGTGAAATTCGCATCAATCACTTTAAATTGTATCTGCATGGCTCTAAACGTGTAGATTAGTGAGCGCTACGTTACTCTGAAATCTGGGATCTATCGCTAAATCCAGTTGTTCTGGGGAATTTTTGGAAGATCTGGATCGGACCTAGACCGCGCGTCGAAAGTCCGATGGCGATGATCTTAGGCTGTTGCGGTCACTGAGTTGGGCTTGGTCTTCACCTCGAAAATCAAGTCGATCTGATGTTCTGGGTCGATTTGGTTGAGCTCGGAGTGAAGAGTGTGAGAACGGTTGGAATTTATTAAGCTTTTTATGAAATCTGAGTCGTGTCGCTTGCGCGACGATTTTAAGCTATCTGACCGTTGGATTCTGACCCAATTTCACCCTCTGATCAAGATGGTTGGCCCAGGCATATCCTAGTGCTTGTGGACCTGATCGAGTTTCCGTGACCGTTGAATTGAGTGTGGTCCGCCACGGCTGATCTGAAGAGCCGGTCGGTACGAAAACTCAGCCTGACTTAGATCCATGGTCAGTGAGCTTAAGTCCGACCTTTCGTGGTTATAGGCCCACCAGAAGTGCTTCGTTGGATCGAAAAAGGCGTACTTTGGTTATAACCTAAGTATACCTTGACCCTGGGGTTATTTCCATCATTTTAAGGCCTATATATAGTCCTTAAACCCTAGCTCTCATTTCCATACGAATTTTCTCTAACCCTAGCTTGGAGAGAGAGAGTGGAAAAGAGAGAGTTAGTGAGAGAGATTGATTGGTGAATCATCTTGATTCTTCCTTGTTCTTCTTCACCTTTGAACCTTTACTTTGAATCGTTCCTTTGGCGATTTTGAGTTCTTTTGGGGTAAGTTAAACTAACCCTAACCTGTGTTAGAGCTTAGATTAGACTTGGTGTTGTTGTATCTCATTTCTATCCTTATTTTAGGGTATTCTAGCGCCGTTGACGAAGACAACTCGTCTAAATCAGTTCGGCGGTTCTTTCTTTGCTTAAGGTGCGGACTTTAAGTGTATAGGTTATGGTTTTCAAGGCTTTCAATCTCAGTTAGTGATTTATTCTTGTTATGGATGAGATTTCACATGTCAAATGTTGTGTTTACATTGCTTTCCTGATATGCATATGCTATATTGAGATTTGTGTATTCTAAGTGTATTTATAAAGTACCGTATACGTATAAAATACGCACTTGTGTTTGCCATGATTTTTGGTCATGTATGTATGCTAGATGCATGTATGACAACTCCTTGGGAAAAGGAATTGTCTAAGTGCATGTATTCCAACATACGTCATGTATGTTATTTCCTTGTATGCTAAGTGTTTGTAGAAATGCATGAATGACCTAAGTGTAACTGATTACACTAAGTGTGGGCGTTGAGAAGTGATTCTCAATACTCCCATGGATGCGCATGATTTCCTTTATGCATTTACATTTCAAGTTATTTAAATTCAAGCATCTCCTATGCTTACATTTATGTTAAGTTGATATTATTCAGATGTGTATGTAACATGATTTGAGTTATTGTTCCATTACTGTTTTACATTCCATATGAATATCTGTAGTAGTGTAGGATATTTGGGACTATGCCTTAGTCCAGGAGATCGGTAATTGACCCTATATTCGTGGTTGAGATTGCTTTCGCCACGTAGGACGTATTAGACGAACCCGAGCCGTATTAGAGTTGGCGGCAGTGGTTTGGCCACGCGGAGTGTTTGCGCACTCTATGTCGTTCAATTCAACGTGCGCTCGTGCTAGTCGAGTTCGTCAAATAACCCGATTGTCCAGTGTATGTTAACCATGTATGGACGCTACTGCTTGAATCTAGGGTACCGAACTTACCAGTGAAATCCTAATAACCATGGTACCTGATCCGCTAAGACTCATGAGCCGGACATGGTGGTATGGGACACCGTGGTCGAGCTGTCGGCCTACGCTGGGGTGACGAGCCTCCCCGTAGTGACCAATGAGCACATCAGACTCGTGAGCTGATTATGGTGGTATGGGACACTATATTCGTGCTGTCGGCCTACATTGATTGGTGACGAGCCCTTTGTAGTGACCTCGAGCATACCTGGATACCGCAAGGAGGTGACGAGCCGATCTATGGTAGTAAGGGCATGAAAGGCGTGCATTGATTGGTGACGAGCCCTTTGCTACGACCTTAAATATAAAATCGTATGAGATGTCTAGGATTGACGACCCTAGTATGGATCATTGTTTGGATGGTGACATGAGGAAGGTATCTTAGTTTCCCAATCCTGTTGTGTGAAATGGACTAATAACAACTTGGTAATCATATCCATGCACCGCATTTGCATGTGCTTTGTAGATGTGGCGCACTTTGAGGCGATGTCATGCGTAACGTAAGATGAAGACGCTGAGGGTGTACGTGTGAGGGCACGCATCATACCGCATTCATACTTGCATTAATAAGAGTACTTAGGATTTATTTAATTGTCCTGCTTTATGATTACTGTTTGATTGAACTGATAACATGTTAACCAGTGCCTTATTGTTCCACTGAGTTGATCACTCACTCCCACGTTTCTGGGGCGGTGTTTCACACCCACCAGACTCTGTCTTATGCCCTGATGTTGCAGATGTGGATGCGACGTCTGAGGCAGAGCGGGAGCTGGATGACGACGAGGCTGCCTTCTCCTATATGCAGTTTTCGGACGGATTCTAGCGAGCCTCGGTCTGTTGCGCGGGATCTATGGGATTACTATTTTGGAAACTGAAATGATGTAACTTGTACTTATAATTTTGATAAATAACACTTTTACACGATCTGGTTGTATATGTAATTCAGGGACTTACACTTGTACACATATTTTACTATAAGTCTTCCGCTTGCTTTATTCACTTACCCCTGAATCATATCTGCGTTTTGGCTTAATCTATCCCATGTTTATGTGCTAATACAGTCAACATACATCATTCATTAATTATGTTGCATAAGTGATGTTTTGGAACTCGGGAGCTGAGTTATGCTCAACCCCCGAATTTCAGGGCGTTACAATATTATATATACTGATGCCTCTCGCGTTAGTCTGGGTTGTGTCCTTATGCAGAAGGACAGGGTGATTGCTTATGCTTCGCGTCAGTTGAGGAAACGCGAAGAGAATTATCCTACGCACGACCTGAAATTGGCAGCTGTCATCTTCGCATTAAAGCTTTGGAGACATTACCTCTATGGTGAGGAGTTCGAGCTCTTTTGCGACCACAAGAGCCTTAAGTATATTTTCACGCAGCGTGATTTGAATATGAGGCAGCGCAGATGGATGGAAACATTGAAGGACTTCAAGTTTGATGTTTCTTACCATCCTGGCAAGGGGAACCTTGGGGCAGATGCGTTGAGTTGCAAGAAGGCTATTGAGTTTGCGACTCTGCTGATGATAACAGAGTGGGATATGTTGGAGTTCGTGCGCGATTTTGAGCAGAAGCTTACGATGGTTGAGCCGTATGAGGTTATCGCACACATTCGTGTACAACCCGTTATCGACGAGAGGATCGTTGCCGCTCAAGCAGATGATGAGCTTTTAGTGAAGATGAGGCAGCGGGTTGGTACAGATGAGAACTCCGACTGGAGTATTAGTTCTGATGGGGCCTACGTTTTCGTGGCCGGTTATGTGTTCCTGACATCCCTGACTTGAGACGTGAGGTTCTCGAGTTAGCCCATAGTTCTAAACTTGCGATGCATCCAGGTAGCACGAAGATGTATCAGGATATGAAGAGGTCTTATTGGTGGGACAATATGATGGTCCAGATTGTTGAATTTGTTTCTCGTTGTCTCACGTGCCAGCAGGTCAAGGCAGAGCATCGCCGACCTCCTGGGTTGTTGCAGCCCATGCCCATAGCTGAATGGAAGTGGGATTTCATCTCTATGGATTTTATTTCTGGGTTGCCGAGGACGAGAAAGGGATTTGACTCTATTTGGGTGATCGTCGATCGATTAACGAAGTCGGCGCATTTCTTACCGATCAGAGTCACTTACTCTGCAGACGAGTTGGCTAGGTTGTATATCAAGGAGATAGTGCGTCTGCATGGAGTTCCCCTGGAGATTGCGTCTGATAGAGACACGCGTTTTACATCTATCTTCTGGACTCGTATCCAGGAAGCAATGGGTGTGAAACTGAAGTTCAGCACCGCGTTTCATCTGCAAACTGATGGGCAGACAGAGCGCGTGAATCAAGTCCTGGAGGATATGTTGTGAGCTTGTGTTTTGGATTTCAAAGACAGTTGGGATGATTGTCTTTAGTATGCAGAGTTCGCGTATAATAATAGTTTTCAGGCGAGTATCGGTATGGCTCCCTATGAGGCGTTGTTGGTCGCCCGTGCAGAGCACCACATTGTTGGGTAGAAATTGGTGAGCGTAGTTTGCTTGGCCTAGAGTTGGTGCAGGTGACTTCTGAGAAGGTTGACATCATTCGACGTCGACTTTTGACAGCGCAGAGTAGGTAGAAGAGTTATGCTGATTCGAGGCGTCGACCGCTTGAGTTTGTAGTGAGAGACCATGTTTTTCTGAAGGTCTCTCCTATGAAGGGAGTTTTGAGGTTCAGTAAGAAGGGGAAGTTGACGCCGAGATTTATTGGTCCATTTCAAGTTCTGGATCGAGTGGGAGCGGTAGCATACCGCCTTGCTTTGCCCACACCTCTTGCGGGCGTGCATAACGTATTTCATGTTTCTATGCTGAAGAAGTGCGTTCCTGATCCTTCGCATATTATCAGTTGGGAGCAAGTGCAGTTAAGTGAAGATGCCACTTATGTACTGCGACCGACGCGTATTCTCGACAGGAAAGAGCAGGTATTGCGTAGCAAGGTTATCCCTCTTGTGAAGGTGCTATGGACGCATCATGGTGTGGAAGAGGCTACTTGGGAATCTGAAGCTGAGGTCAGGAGGACCTACCCTCTGATCCTCGAGGATTATATGAAGGTATGAATTTCGAGGACGAAATTTTCTTTAAGGGGGGTGGATTGTAACGACCTTGGAATTTTTGTACTAATCTTTCCTTAAGTAGTTGTTTTGGGGTAATTAGCGCTTTACTCGATTGCTTGTGAAATTCGCATCAATCACTTTAAATTGTATCTGCATGGCTCTAAACGTGTAGATTAGTGAGCGCTACGTTACTCTGAAATCTGGGATCCATCGCTAAATCCAGTTATTCTGGGAAATTTTTGGAAGATCTGGATCTGACCTGGACCACGCGTCGAAAGTCCGATAGCGATGATCTTAAGCTGTTGTGGTCACCGAGTTGGGCTTGACTATCACCTCGAAAATCAAGTCCATGTGATGTTCTAGGTCGATTTGATTGAGCTCGAAGTGAAGAGTGTGAGAACGGTTGGAATTTATTTAGCTTTTATGAAATCTGAGTCGTGTCGCTTGCGCGACGATTTTAAGCATTCTGACTGTTGGATTCTGACCCAATTTCACCCTCTGATCAGGATAGTTGGCCCAGGCATATTCTAATGCTTGTGGACCTGATCGAGATTCCGTGACCGTTGAATTGTGTGTGGTCCACCACGGCTGATCTGAAGAGCCGGTCGGTACGAAAACTCAGCCTGACCTAGATCCATGGTCAGTGAGCTTAAGTCTGACCTTTCGTGGTTATAGGCCCACCAGAAGTGCTTCGTTGGATCGAGAAAGGCATGCTTTGGTTATAACCCAAGTATACCTTGTCCCTGGGGTTATTTTCATCAAGAATAGGCCTATTTATAATCCTTAAACCCTAGCTCTCTTTTCCATACGAATTTTCTCTAACCCTAGCTTGGAAAGAGAGTGGAAAAGAGAGAGAAAGTGAGAGAGATAAGTTGGTGAATCATCTTGGTTTCTTCCTTGTTCTTCTTCATCTTTGAACCTTCACTTTGAATCGTTCTTCTAACGGTTCTGAGTTCCTTTTGGGGTAAGTTAACCTAACCCTAACCTGTGTAAGAGCTTAGATTAGTTTTGGAGTTGTTGTATCTCATTTCTATCATTGTTTTAGGGTATTCTAGCGCCGTTGACGAAGATAACTCATCTAAATCAGTTTGGTGGTTCTTTCTTTGCTTAAGGTGCGGACTTTAAGTGTATAGGTTATGGTTTTCAAGGCTTTCAATCCCAGTTAGTGATTTATTCTTGTTATGGATGAGATTTCACATGCCAAATGTTGCGTTTACATTGCTTTCCTGATATGCATGTGCTATATTGAGATTTGTGTATTCTATGTGTATTTATAAAGTACCGTATACGTATAAAATATGCACTTATGTTTGCCATGATTATTAGTCATGTATGTATGCTAGATGCATGTATGATGACTCCTTGGTAAAAGGAATTGTCTAAGTGCCTGTATTTCAACATACGTCATGTACGTTGTTCCATGTATGATAAGTGTTTGTAGAAATGCATGAATGATCTAAAGTGTAATTTATTACACTAATTGTGGGCGTTGAGAGGTGATTCTCAATACTCCTATTGATGTGCATGATTTCCTTTATGCAGTTACATTCCAAGTCATTTAAATTCAAGCATCTTCTATGCTTACATTTATGTTAAGTTGATATTCTTCAGATGCGTATGTACCATGATTTGAGTTGCTGTTCCATTACTGTTTTACATTCCATATGAATATTTGTAGTAGTGTAAGATGTTTGGGACTATGCTTAGTCCAGGAGATCGGTAATTGACCCTATATTCGTGGTTGAGATTGCTTTCGCCACGTAGGACGTATTAGATGAACTCGAGCCATATTAGAGTTGGCGGCAGTGGTTTGGCCACGCGGAGTGTTTGCGCACTCTATGTCGTTCAATTCAACGTGCGCTCGTGCTAGTCGAGTTCGTCAAGTAACCCGATTGTCCGATGTATGTTCACCATGTATGGACGCTACTGCTTGAATCTAGGGTACCGAACTTACCAGTGAAATCCTATTAACTATGGTACTTGATCCGCCAAGACTCATGAGCCGGACATGGTGGTATGGTGCACCGTGGTCGAGCTGTCAGCCTACGCTGGGGTGACGAGCCTCCCCGTAGCGACCAATGAGCAACTAAACTCGTGAGCCGATTATGGTGGTATAGGACACTATATTCGTGCTGTCAGCCTACATTGATTGGTGATGAGCCCTCTGTAGTGACCTCGAGCATACCTGGATACCGCAAGGAGGTGACGAGCCAAATTGTGGTAGTAAAGGTATGAAAGGCGTGCATTGATTGGTGACGAGCCCTTTGCTACGACCTTAAACATATGATCGTATGAGATGTCTAGGATTGACGACCCTAGCATGGATCACCGTTTGGATGGTGACATGAGGAAGGTATCTTAGCTTCCCAATCCTGCTGTGTGAAATGGACTAATAACAACTTGGTAATCATATCCATGCACCGCATTTGCATGTGCTTTGTAGATGTGGCGCACTTTGAGGCGATGTCATGCGTAACGTAAGATGAAGACGCTGAGGGTGTACGCGTGAGGGCACGCATCATATTGCATTCATCCTTGCATTAACAAGAGTTCTTAAGATTTATTTAATTGTCCTGCTTTATCATTACTGTTTGATTGAACTGATAACATATTAACCAGTGCCTTATTGTTCCACTAAGTTGATCACTCACTCCCACGTTTCTGGGGCGGTGTTAAACACTCACCAGAATCTGTCTTAGGTTCTGATGTTGCAGATGTGGATGCGACGTCTGAGGCAGAGCGGGAGCTGGATGACGACGAGGCTGCGTTCTCCTATATGCAGTTTTCAGACGGGTTCTAGCGAGCCTTGGTCTGATGCGCGGGATCTCTGGGATTTATTTTGGGAACTTAAATGATGTAATTTGATAATTATAATTTTGTTAAATAACACTTTCATACGATCTGGCTTGTATATGTACTTCAGGGATTTACACTTGTACACATTTTACTATAAGTCTTCCGCTTGCTTTATTCACTTATCCCTGAATCATATCTGCGTTTTGGCTTAATCTATTCCATGTTTTATGCACTAATACAGTCAACATACATCCTTCATTAAATATGTTGCATAAGTGATGTTTTGGAACTCGGGAGCTGAGTTATGCTCGACCCCCGAATTTCAGGGTGTTACATTATTACTACATCACAACCTTACACTTAGGGTTGTGAATAAGTTTTTAGCACCGTTGTTGGGGATTGGCGTTGAACACGATTAGGTTTAGGTTTTTCTAGGTTTGATTTTTGTTTTAGGTTAGATTTTTCTTGTTTTATGAAATTTTCTAATCTAGGATTTTTAGGATTTTTCAGTTTTCAGAATTTATTTTTTTAGGATTTATCTTATTTTTTTTCTCTTCTCTTTCTTCTTTTAACATTGTTAATATAGTTTGATTGTTTTGATTTTTTAGGATCTTTAATTCTAGTTCTTCTCTTTTGGTAACTTTTTCCCTCTACTTACTTTCCATATTACTGTAAGATTTTTTTAATCTATAAGAATTTATTTTATGATTAGATTTAGAATTAAGGTTTCACTATGTATATGCAAGAGTGGACACGTAAGTATGTTAATCTACTTCTAGAAGATGAGAGATATCATGAAGGCCTATAAGATGATTATGTTAAGAAACAACCCATGTCTCAAAATTTTTCTAAAACTATTATCCAGAACCAACCGAGATTTGATATTCCACCGATTAAGAAGTCCATACGTGATCATATGTAGGAGAACAATTACACTCCACCGATTAAAAAAACATTATGTGATTATTGGAGTGAGAACAATTGTCTCCCATCTAGCAAGAAGAAAATAATGGGTGATCATATTATTGGTGATAATGTGCACCAACAATCATCAAAATCTCCCTCATATGACCCGTATGAGTATAATCAGTGGAAACATCAAAATTTAAATTGGAGAGGTGAACCAATAATTGATTCTATTGACTATCCTCTTAGATCCCCTACCTTTGATATCCAACTAGAAATAATCCAAGAGAATTCATTTCAGAAATACATGGATGTACAAGAATAATTCGATCAATATGTCATGCAATTCATCGCAACCATTGTAAAATTATAGAATTGATTAAATCAACCATGCTAGAACATCAGTCTCACCTTATTGATGAGGAAGAGGCTGGTTTATCCCAGCCTCAACCCAATCTAGAAACATACTACGAGGAAAGTGATCCTAACTCACTTGTGGAGAATACTGAAAGTGAGAATGAGGAGTTGGATTGTGTTAATGAGTATACGGTTCATTTCCTAAAGAGTCGATCTCGATGACTGTCCAAAGTAATGATCAAGAGACATGGGTATTTTTTAAATATAATGATGTTGACACACTTCACCTACATGACATGCTTGATTCCAATGTGGAGGATGACCCCCTTTCAGGTAACCACATGATTCTTTTGAGGCATGCTTGGCTCACTCCCCTGATTTAGATTATGGTATGATTAGGGAGACTCTGGAATTTGAAACTACCAAGTGGAGCCCACCATTCGAGTAGTCAACCCTTGACGATATAATGCCTCTACTAACTAATATCAATGGACCAAGTCTTTATATTAAATCTTCGCCTACTGATTTTCAATTTGTCTATACAGGGCAATGCGAGATGCATCCAGTGACGATTTACTCTCACTGAGATGAAGAGCAGGAGAGTATACTTCCATCTATTTTCAAAGACGATGAAGGAGTCCTTGGGCATATCATCACAAACCTCAATGTGGAAAACAAGCCCCTCTCAACTGAATCTATCAACTCTTTAGGAGTTTTCTTAGCATACTTTGGAGATTGTAATGATAACATGATAAAAGAAATAGTAGATGCCTTGCAAGACAATACCTCGATAGTTATTATTGACCGAAGGAATCCTTATTTTGAATAACCTCCCTTCACAGATCCTAAATGTTTACTATTAATGGAGAAGGAATTGAAAATTGAACCAAAGTCTGAAACTTCGAAATGTGTTGAGACTACACTACTCATTGAGAATTTCTCTGAATTTCTCCTACTTGTAGTCTCTGATTCACCATATTGTACTAACATTTGAAATTTTTTTTGTCACAAGTGAATCTTATATACTTTGGATACCTCAAGGGATTAAACGATAATTTTTTAATGAGGTCCATAAATTTCTCCGGACATTCATGCTCTAGGGTGTTTAAGCCTATTACAAAAATGGATTCTAGATGATCTTATTGAGAAATCTATTGAGAAAGTTATCAAGATATTGATCGTTGGAAGAACCTCACTACATGATTGAGTAGTTTTCCCCTGCTTTCCTAGTTTAGGATTAAAATTTATTTACTTTCTTAGGATTAGTTTACTTTTCGCAGTTTACTTAGTCACTAGAACCACATTCTATTGAAAGGTCGTATTCACTTCACATGTACTTTTCATCTACTTCCCTTTATTTTTATTGCTCTCAATTTTGTTCTTATTGCATATGTTTATACATTGAGGACAATGTAGATTTTAAGTTGGGGGTAAGTTTCCCTTAGAAATTCTTCAGATTTGAGCAAAATTGTTAAAATTTCGAGCTAAAATTCTTCAAAATTTGTGAAATTTCTGTAAATTTAAGTGATTTTGAAATTAATTCATAAATTATAATTATAAGATACTTAATGCTGATAATTTATGACTCTTACATTTTAATTATTTGATATATTTCAAAATTAAGTTGAGTTATTAATTCTTAATTAGAAGTTTTAAACGTTGATTGAGTCCTGATTTCACATGTTATGTCTAGCTTATACATTAAGTTTTAATTTAATATTGAATTTTTAACTTGATGATTATTAAGAATGATAGGAACCAAAACTTGGAGAATTTGTCCATCATGTTCAATAAAAATAAATGAAGAAAAAAAGTGAGGGAAAGAAAATACCCAGCAAAAAAAAATAATTATTGTCGAAAAGGGCTACCTATTAAAGTTCATTAAGGACTGTTGAAAAGAAGAAAAAAGTGAAATAGCATGAAAGCCTTCGATGGAAAAATCAAAAGATAGAAGAATAAAGTGTTGAACTGTAAGGCATGTTTTGGTTTAGATTTTGATTATCTTGAACTCTTTTGATTATCAATGTCATCATGAAAATAGAGAATTGAACCTTTGGTTGTTGTAAGTCTAAACTTTACTATGTACCCATGGAACTTAATATTTAGAATTGTTCTAATTAGATGATTAATACTTTGAACTTGATTGGAAAATTTACAAAGTACTAGAGTTTATGAGAAAGTAGTGCTCAATATTAATGTATTTTAGATTTTTATAATATAGATTTTTTTAGAACTACTTGAGCTTATAGAAATTATACATTGGTTTTCGACATATCTTTCTCATTTCTTACTCGGGATTAGCAAAATGTTGTTTGGGGGTGTGTTAAAACTCAAATATTGCATATTTAACCCTTCAATTGCATTAGTTTTCCTAGCATTTAATTGATAATTTGCTTTAATTATAAATGTTTTTATCATGCAAGGTGATTCAGATGCTTATGATAAATATGTGCTTAAAATGATGGATTTAAAGATCAAAAGAAAATAATGAAGAATTGGAGATTTAGAAGTCATTAATGAAAAATTCACATGCCAAAGATATAAGGAAACCAAGTAAGAAATGAAGAAAATCAACGATTTGAAGTGAAAAAAAAAAAAAAAAAAAAGAATTCTAAAAATTGTCCTACAAAAAGATATTCTGAAATTTCGGGGCTAGAAAAACATAGTTCTGAAATAATTCCAAAATAGACTTCAATTCCATCAAAGTGTCATCGAATGTGCAATCAAAAGCTCGTTTAATGCAATCGAGAATTTCAAGATTTTTCAAGCCAATCTCACTGGACAGTTCTGGACAAGTTTCGATGGCATCGAAGGTACAATTAAAGGTTGTTCGATGAATCGAAAGTTTACTTCGTAAGTGAGACGACCGTTTGTTCCTACCATAAAGGTTTACTTCGTAAGCAAGATGACCAACAAAATCTTTAAAAACGTAGGCAAACAATCTTCGCTAGCCTTTTGTTTGAAACTTAGCGATCTTCCCAGTAGTCGTGAGGTGTGATCATGGACATAGGGTAAAGAGATGAGTAATTTAATCGGTCTATGCTTTCTGTAGCATTACTCTAGCTAACCATGGATGAGTTAGTTTGAAACAAAACTAAATTAGGTTAGGCATCCATGAGGAATGAGGATTATGCGATGTTACGTTATATAGGAGAGTTGTGTTGGATTAGCTGAAGCGCAGGGCTATTCTTCCTTCACTTCAATCATACACAGTTGTGTGCAATCTTTAGAATCATTCTCACTATTTTTTATTCAATCAATCAGCCATCAAACAAGCCTAACTAAATACATTTTATCACATGTATAAGAAAATATTAACTCCAACAACAGAGTAAAAGAGGTCACTGGAAATAATCATTGGAGTCACATCCAATGATTCTCTTTTCAATGAATTAGCTATTAAACAAGCATGGCTAAGTACATTTCACTTTGTGTATAAGAAAATATTGTTACCACCAAGTTATGTGATTGTACTCATTATTTCAACTCATTATATAATTGTAGCAATTCATGTCTTAACATGTATATATGTAAATTTCTTTGTATTTATTATTTTACTAGAAATTTTATATTTATTACTTCACCATCTTTACTCATTATGCATATATTTTTAACTTTTAATTTTACCATATATACATACATGATAGTTACATTTTTCTTATCTTTTCAGTTATGGGACATGTGTCTCGTAGCTATGGCCAACCTGAACTCCCATGATCCTTCTTCATACGGCTGCGTTGGCCATAGGCTGTTTTGACTTTTTAATGGACAATTTCATCGTTTTGCCATAAAGATTTTCGTCACCCTGTTAGTTGAGAAAGTATTGTCACGCCCCATCTTCCCAACCATCTTATTTAACAGTATTAGATCAGGTGTACCATGTTAGTACAGCCTTGAGTTACTGCCCCATAAAATCTTACTCATCAATCTTCACTTATCCAGCCCCGAATTGTATCGGGAGCAAAACTTTGATGCTCTTGGCAGTGAGTGGCTAATTCGCAGGCACATAGAAAATACTTATCCACTAAATTGCTTACATGGCATGCAAATGAAGCTGCGGGTTCCAGTTTAAGTGTTTAGGGAAATGTACTTTTACTTGATTACCTGATTATCTGGTTGATGGACATCTCCAGGATGGTTAAAATTATAAAAAGATGGTTAAAAATATAAAAATATCGAGTGGTCCTGTTTGGACAAACACATGTCCGTGAAACGAACGTTAGGATTGCCCCACCAATCTAATTTCGAAGCCGTAACTTCGCCGCAGCTGGTTCCCAAATTTTCCGGTAAAGTCAGTTAATGTATGTGCAAGGTGTAGAATCTCTATGTGCCAACTTATCAAGCATCATGCGCTGCCAGAGTATCAAATAATTCCTCTCATCTCGGCAGTCCTCTGCGAGAGAAGTACAGGATATCCACGGTAGAGGTTTGCCAAGCCCAAGTGGTGCAAGGCTGGACATTTATAGGCCAGCAAAGGTGTCAATCGTCGCACACAGGAATAAGATCCAAACGTTTATAAGGTGGATCCCACTTAGTAGATGCCTTAGACTAAAGTCAGGCTGCTTTCCTGATCCAGACTGTTCATCTGTTATGACCGTATAAATCTAGACTGTTCAGCAGTTGTACGCTTGACCGTAAAAATAAAAATTATTCCCACCGAACAAAAAAAATGGGGATGGTCCAAGGACTCCATATATGGCTGGGGCTCAACGGACATGTCCTGGAATTACTAAAACAGTGAGCCCCGTAAGTAGACCGTGCTCCTACTCCAAGAAAGGCCTCCAAAGGATGTGTTTGGTTGCACAAAATATCTTGCACCAAATTAGTGCGATTAATTTGCAACCGAAAGCATCCAAATCTTGGGCAACGAAACCACCCAACCGATGCATCAAACTCCACTTATTCTGTATACATCGTCACTGCTGACGCAAGCATCCTCATGATAAAATGGCTCTTGACGCTTGGCCTTTAATTAAAATAAAACGAAAGGAAAAAAAAAAAAAAGGAAGAAAAATGGTATGTGCATTCTACCACACCAAGTGGGCTTACCTATGATTACTGTGGACGGTTAAATAAATAGGGTCCACCATGATTAGCACATGGCGGCAAAACCACCTATTCATTATCACAGTCATTGGAATGAATCCTGCATAATTGATGACTAGACCATACTTATAATTCTCAGGCGCGGGTTCACACCATGGTGTCATCCAATCGCCGTTATCCACGGTGGATCTCTCATATTCGATGGCTGTGGTGATCATAAATGGGCCCGTGTAGGAACTCCCCCTCCTCACTCACACAAATGTCGTGTAGGATCATAGCTTGTAATATATATATATATATATATATATTCTTATAGCATGCGGCAACCATTACAATTTTCCAGGAGACAACACACGGAAAGGGTAAAGAAATAAAAATAACAATAAAATAGGTACACCATGCCCACAAAGGGATAGAGGCAGATCTTGACCGAATATTTTCTCAGCTTATTTTATTAATATAAACATTAACGTCCCTCCTAACCTTGAATTAAAAAATCAACATGTAGACATTAAAAATTAAAACCTAGGAAAGCCATCCATTGTTTTGCCATTTGCTCTTTCCAATTGACAACTGATCAGCTACAGGTGGGCCACACCTGTACGTTGGAACGGGCCGTCCATGTTTTGGCCCACCTGCTAAGTGGATCGGACTGGCTTTTATGCCAGGTGACCTTCATGGTGGGCCTACCATTTTCATGGTACTGATTTCCTACATATTGGTGTGGAAACTAAGTTAAACTGCCATTTTCATGGTACTGATTATGACCAATTAAAAATTTGTCTTTAAAAAATCAATTGCCTACATTAAACTAATATGTAAATTGTATTTAGGGAAGATGAAAAGGCCAAGCTATATGTCCTAGAGGGGGGGGGGGGGGTGTGAATAGGACAGTGTCAAATTAAAACTTATAACAGCGGGATTAAAATGAATATGATAGCCAAAGTAAATCACAATGCAGTAAATTAAAATAACCTCAAAATTCAGATCTTGAGAGGTTGATACAAACGTTGTTTTAAGGACAACCTTACACCAAAAACAGAGTTTATGGTAGGACAACCTTATTCCTAGAAAGATCTTTATATCAAGTCTCAAACCGAAGAGGAATACAGAAATAAATATAAACTGAATTGAAATAACTTGTAATTAAAAATGTATTGTTCTAGGGACAGCCATACACCATAAAAATGGCAGGGCAACCTTGCTGGAACAACTTTCAAATGAAATTGAAAATCAAGCTGATAAAGGAATAGCAGAAAATAAATTCTAAGCTATTACAACATTCACACAAAGCTTGAATTAAATAATTACAACATTCACCACCATACATACATCCCACAAAAGAATAAAAAATTAGAAGAATAAAACAATCAACCACAACACAAGGGTTTATAGTGGTTCGCCTGTGTGTTCACCAACTGTTAAACAACAGCCACACAAAAAGCTACTCCACTCCTAATATCCTCACACAGGGGATATTAGCGTTTACTAAAAATAGGTTTTCCTAGGTTCACCTAAAACCCTTACAATTGTGTCTTTGTATGTGGGCTTACACAATTAAAAAACCCCACTTCTGAGTTTTCCTGGCTTTCCTCAGATAACCAATATAACAAGATTTTTCTGGCAAATCTTGAAAGAAACCAAAATAATAGAAAGGAATTTACAATATGTAAAATACCTGAATATCTCCTTCGTTGTAGCAGCCCGGTAGAACCAAATCAAAGTAGATGATTGAATGTCTAAGTTCAATGTCCAGTACTCGATTACAATGGTTCTAATTCTAATAGATTTTAAATTAAACCAAATAGGACTTGCCTTAATTGATTTTGATTCCAAAGAAAGGGAATAACAATTCCTCTTTATCAAATCAGATTAGAATAGCAGAAACAAAATCAATTAAAATAAAGCTAAGGAAAGAGTATATTAAATAAGCACACTTAGCTTAGATGGAGCACAGAATTAACTCTCAGAAGTTCGACGAAGATTGGCTCGAATACTTAAAATAATTCGATGATTTCTTCTGAGATTCGTGCACTATTTATAAGTGAGAAGATCGGGTCTTCGACTAGTCTAGAGTGCTCTTCGACTAGTCGAAGCACTAACAGATATTTGAAAAATCCGGCGGGATTTGCTTTGACCGTTCTACGACTGGTCGTAGGTCACCTACAACTGGTCGTAGGTTTCCTTCGACTGGTTGTAGGTCCTGCAAATCTTCGCTGGACTTCGAGTCAAAGATTGTACGACTGGTCGAAGATCAGTCGACACTGTTCCTACGACTGGTCGAACAGATTCCTGGACTAGACGAAGGCTAACAGATTTTA